>NC_062282.1:163620316-164220316 GCF_902655055.1 Lutra lutra
AGTCCTAGCCTCAGCAATCAGACAACAAAAGGAAATTAAAGGCATCCAAATCGGCAAAGAAGACGTCAAACTATCACTCTTCGCAGATGATATGATACTCTATGTGGAAACCCAAAAGACTCCACTCCAAAACTGCGAGAACTTGTACAGGAATTCAGTAAAGTGTCAGGATATAAATCAATGCACAGAAATCAGTTGCATTTCTCTACACCAACAACAAGACAGAAGAAAGAGAAATTAAGGAGTCCATCCCATTTACAATTGCGCCCAAAACTATAAGATACCTAGGAATAAACCTAACCAAAGAGACTAAGCATCTATACTCAGAAACCTATAAAGTACTCATGAAAGAAATTGAGGAAGACACAAAGAAATGGAAAAATGTTCCATGCTCCTGGATTGGAAGAATAAATATTGTGAAAATGTCTATGCTACCTAAAGCAATCTACACATTTAATGCAATTCCTATCAAGTACCATCCATGTTTTTCAAAGAAATGGAACCAATAATCCTAAAATTTATAAGAAACTCATCTTAAACCCGAAGACACCTCCAGGTTTAAAGTGAGGGGGTGGAAAAGAATTACCATGCTAATGGACATCAGAAGAAAGCAGGAGTGGCAATCCTTATATCAGATCAATTAGATTTTAAGCCAAAGACTATAACAAGAGATGAGGAAGGACACTCTATCATACTCAAAGGAACTATCCAACAAGAAGATCTAACAATTTTCAATATCTATGCCCCTAACGTGGGAGCAGCCAACTATATAAACCAATTAATAACAAAATCAAAGAAACACATCGACAAGAATACAATAATAGTAGGGATTTTAACACTCCCCTCACTGAAATGGACAGATCATCCAAGCAAAAGATCAACAAGGAAATCAAGGCCTTAAATGACACACTGGACCAGATGGACATCACAGATATATTCAGAACATTTCATCCCAAAGCAACAGATTACACATTCTTCTCTAGGGCACATGGAACATTCTCCAGAATAGATCACATTCTTGGTCCTAAATCAAGTCTCAACTGGTATCAAAAGATTGGGATCATTCCCTGCATATTTTCAGACCACAATGTTCTGAAGCTAGAACTCAATAACAAGAGGAAATTTGGAAAGAACCCAAATACATGGAGACTAAACAGCATCCTTCTAGAGAATGAATGGGTCAACCAGGAAATTAAAGAAGAATTGAAAAAATTCGTGGAAACAAATGATAATGAAAACACAACAGTTCAGAATCTGTGGGACACAACAAAGGAAGTCCTGAGAGGAAAATATATAGCGGTACAAGCCTTTCTCAAGAAACAAGAAAGGTCTCAGGTACACAACCTAACCCTACACCTAAAGGAGCTGGAGAAAGAACAAGAAAGAAACCCTAAACCCAGCAGGAGGAGAGAAATCATAAAGATCAGAGCAGAAATCAATGAAATAGAAACAAAACAAACAAACAAACAAAAAAACCACAATAGAACAAATCAACGAAACGAGGAGCTGGTTCTTTGAAAGAATTAATAAGATTGATAAACCCCTGGCCAGACTTATCAAAAAGAAAAGAGAAAGGACCCAAATAAATAAAATCATGAATGAAAGAGGAGAGAACACAACGAACACCAAAGAAATACAGACCATTATAAGAACATACCATGAGCAACTCTACGCCAACAATTTGACAATCTGGAAGAAATGGATGCATTCCTAGAGACATATAAACTACCACAACTGAACCAGGAAGAAATAGAAAGCCTGAACAGACCCATAACCAGTCAGGAGATTGAAGCAGTCATCAAAAATCTCCAAACAAACAAAAGCCCAGGGCCAGACGGCTTCCCGGGGGAATTCTACCAAACATTTAAAGAAGAACTAATTCTTATTCTCCTGAAACTGTTCCAAAAAATAGAAATAGAAGGAAAACTTCCAAACTCACTTTATGAGGCCAGCATCACCTTGATGCCAAAACCAGACAAGGATCCCATCAAAAAAGAGAACCACAGACCAATATCCTTGATGAACACAGATGCAAAAATTCTCGCCAAAATACTAGCCAGTAGGATTCAACAGTACATTAAAAGGATTATTCACCACGACCAAGTGGGATTTATTCCAGGGCTGCAAGGTTGGTTCAACATCTGCAAATCAATCAATGTGATACAACACATTAATAAAAGAAAGAACAAGAACCATATGATACTCTCCATAGATGCTGAAAAAGCATTTGACAAAGTACAGCATTCCCTTCCTGATCAAAACTCTTCAAAGGGTAGGGATAGAGGGCACATACCTCAATATTATCAAAGCCATCTATGAAAAACCCACCGCAAATATCATTCTCAATGGAGAAAAACTGAAAGCTTTTTTTGCTAAGGTCAGGAACACGGCAGGATGTCCGTTATCACCACTGCTATTCAACATAGCACTAGAAGTCCTAGCCTCAGCAATCAGACAACAAAAGGAAATTAAAGGCATCCAAATCGGCAAAGAAGACGTCAAACTATCACTCTTCGCAGATGATATGATACTCTATGTGGAAAACCCAAAAGACTCCACTCCAAAACTGCGAGAACTTGTACAGGAATTCAGTAAAGTGTCAGGATATAAAATCAATGCACAGAAATCAGTTGCATTTCTCTACACCAACAACAAGACAGAAGAAAGAGAAATTAAGGAGTCCATCCCATTTACAATTGCGCCCAAAACTATAAGATACCTAGGAATAAACCTAACCAAAGAGACTAAGCATCTATACTCAGAAACCTATAAAGTACTCATGAAAGAAATTGAGGAAGACACAAAGAAATGGAAAAATGTTCCATGCTCCTGGATTGGAAGAATAAATATTGTGAAAATGTCTAGTGCTACCTAAAGCAATCTACACATTTAATGCAATTCCTATCAAAGTACCATCCATGTTTTTCAAAGAAATGGAACCAATAATCCTAAAATTTATAAGAAACTCATCTTAAACCCGAAGACACCTCCAGGTTTAAAGTGAGGGGGTGGAAAAGAATTTACCATGCTAATGGACATCAGAAGAAAGCAGGAGTGGCAATCCTTATATCAGATCAATTAGATTTTAAGCCAAAGACTATAACAAGAGATGAGGAAGGACACTCTATCATACTCAAAGGAACTATCCAACAAGAAGATCTAACAATTTTCAATATCTATGCCCCTAACGTGGGAGCAGCCAACTATATAAACCAATTAATAACAAAATCAAAGAAACACATCGACAAGAATACAATAATAGTAGGGGATTTTAACACTCCCCTCACTGAAATGGACAGATCATCCAAGCAAAAGATCAACAAGGAAATCAAGGCCTTAAATGACACACTGGACCAGATGGACATCACAGATATATTCAGAACATTTCATCCCAAAGCAACAGATTACACATTCTTCTCTAGGGCACATGGAACATTCTCCAGAATAGATCACATTCTTGGTCCTAAATCAAGTCTCAACTGGTATCAAAGATTGGGATCATTCCCTGCATATTTTCAGACCACAATGTTCTGAAGCTAGAACTCAATAACAAGAGGAAATTTGGAAAGAACCCAAATACATGGAGACTAAACAGCATCCTTCTAGAGAATGAATGGGTCAACCAGGAAATTAAAGAAGAATTGAAAAAATTCGTGGAAACAAATGATAATGAAAACACAACAGTTCAGAATCTGTGGGACACAACAAAGGAAGTCCTGAGAGGAAAATATATAGCGGTACAAGCCTTTCTCAAGAAACAAGAAAGGTCTCAGGTACACAACCTAACCCTACACCTAAAGGAGCTGGAGAAAGAACAAGAAAGAAACCCTAAACCCAGCAGGAGGAGAGAAATCATAAAGATCAGAGCAGAAATCAATGAAATAGAAACAAAACAAACTAACAAAAAAAAAAAACCACAATAGAACAAATCAACGAAACGAGGAGCTGGTTCTTTGAAAGAATTAATAAGATTGATAAACCCCTGGCCAGACTTATCAAAAAGAAAAGAGAAAGGACCCAAATAAATAAAATCATGAATGAAAGAGGAGAGATCACAACGAACACCAAAGAAATACAGACCATTATAAGAACATACTATGAGCAACTCTACGCCAACAAATTTGACAATCGGGAAGAAATGGATGCATTCCTAGAGACATATAAACTACCACAACTGAACCAGGAAGAAATAGAAAGCCTGAACAGACCCATAACCAGTCAGGAGATTGAAGCAGTCATCAAAAATCTCCAAACAAACAAAAGCCCAGGGCCAGACGGCTTCCCGGGGGAATTCTACCAAACATTTAAAGAAGAACTAATTCTTATTCTCCTGAAACTGTTCCAAAAAATAGAAATAGAAGGAAAACTTCCAAACTCACTTTATGAGGCCAGCATCACCTTGATGCCAAAACCAGACAAGGATCCCATCAAAAAAGAGAACCACAGACCAATATCCTTGATGAACACAGATGCAAAAATTCTCGCCAAAATACTAGCCAGTAGGATTCAACAGTACATTAAAAGGATTATTCACCACGACCAAGTGGGATTTATTCCAGGGCTGCAAGGTTGGTTCAACATCTGCAAATCAATCAATGTGATACAACACATTAATAAAAGAAAGAACAAGAACCATATGATACTCTCCATAGATGCTGAAAAAGCATTTGACAAAGTACAGCATTCCCTTCCTGATCAAAACTCTTCAAAGGGTAGGGATAGAGGGCACATACCTCAATATTATCAAAGCCATCTATGAAAAACCCACCGCAAATATCATTCTCAATGGAGAAAAACTGAAAGCTTTTTTTGCTAAGGTCAGGAACACGGCAGGGATGTCCGTTATCACCACTGCTATTCAACATAGCACTAGAAGTCCTAGCCTCAGCAATCAGACAACAAAAGGAAATTAAAGGCATCCAAATCGGCAAAGAAGACGTCAAACTATCACTCTTCGCAGATGATATGATACTCTATGTGGAAAACCCAAAAGACTCCACTCCAAAACTGCGAGAACTTGTACAGGAATTCAGTAAAGTGTCAGGATATAAAATCAATGCACAGAAATCAGTTGCATTTCTCTACACCAACAACAAGACAGAAGAAAGAGAAATTAAGGAGTCCATCCCATTTACAATTGCGCCCAAACTATAAGATACCTAGGAATAAACCTAACCAAAGAGACTAAGCATCTATACTCAGAAACCTATAAAGTACTCATGAAAGAAATTGAGGAAGACACAAAGAAATGGAAAAATGTTCCATGCTCCTGGATTGGAAGAATAAATATTGTGAAAATGTCTATGCTACCTAAAGCAATCTACACATTTAATGCAATTCCTATCAAAGTACCATCCATGTTTTTCAAAGAAATGGAACCAATAATCCTAAAATTTATAAGAAACTCATCTTAAACCCGAAGACACCTCCAGGTTTAAAGTGAGGGGGTGGAAAAGAATTTACCATGCTAATGGACATCAGAAGAAAGCAGGAGTGGCAATCCTTATATCAGATCAATTAGATTTTAAGCCAAAGACTATAACAAGAGATGAGGAAGGACACTCTATCATACTCAAAGGAACTATCCAACAAGAAGATCTAACAATTTTCAATATCTATGCCCCTAACGTGGGAGCAGCCAACTATATAAACCAATTAATAACAAAATCAAAGAAACACATCGACAAGAATACAATAATAGTAGGGGATTTTAACACTCCCCTCACTGAAATGGACAGATCATCCAAGCAAAAGATCAACAAGGAAATCAAGGCCTTAAATGACACACTGGACCAGATGGACATCACAGATATATTCAGAACATTTCATCCCAAAGCAACAGATTACACATTCTTCTCTAGGGCACATGGAACATTCTCCAGAATAGATCACATTCTTGGTCCTAAATCAAGTCTCAACTGGTATCAAAAGATTGGGATCATTCCCTGCATATTTTCAGACCACAATGTTCTGAAGCTAGAACTCAATAACAAGAGGAAATTTGGAAAGAACCCAAATACATGGAGACTAAACAGCATCCTTCTAGAGAATGAATGGGTCAACCAGGAAATTAAAGAAGAATTGAAAAAATTCGTGGAAACAAATGATAATGAAAACACAACAGTTCAGAATCTGTGGGACACAACAAAGGAAGTCCTGAGAGGAAAATATATAGCGGTACAAGCCTTTCTCAAGAAACAAGAAAGGTCTCAGGTACACAACCTAACCCTACACCTAAAGGAGCTGGAGAAAGAACAAGAAAGAAACCCTAAACCCAGCAGGAGGAGAGAAATCATAAAGATCAGAGCAGAAATCAATGAAATAGAAACATAACAAACTAACAAAAAAAAAACCACAATAGAACAAATCAACGAAACGAGGAGCTGGTTCTTTGAAAGAATTAATAAGATTGATAAACCCCTGGCCAGACTTATCAAAAAGAAAAGAGAAAGGACCCAAATAAATAAAATCATGAATGAAAGAGGAGAGATCACAACGAACACCAAAGAAATACAGACCATTATAAGAACATACTATGAGCAACTCTACGCCAACAAATTTGACAATCGGGAAGAAATGGATGCATTCCTAGAGACATATAAACTACCACAACTGAACCAGGAAGAAATAGAAAGCCTGAACAGACCCATAACCAGTCAGGAGATTGAAGCAGTCATCAAAAATCTCCAAACAAACAAAAGCCCAGGGCCAGACGGCTTCCCGGGGGAATTCTACCAAACATTTAAAGAAGAACTAATTCTTATTCTCCTGAAACTGTTCCAAAAAATAGAAATAGAAGGAAAACTTCCAAACTCACTTTATGAGGCCAGCATCACCTTGATGCCAAAACCAGACAAGGATCCCATCAAAAAAGAGAACCACAGACCAATATCCTTGATGAACACAGATGCAAAAATTCTTGTAAAATACTAGCCAGTAGGATTCAACAGTACATTAAAAGGATTATTCACCACGACCAAGTGGGATTTATTCCAGGGCTGCAAGGTTGGTTCAACATCTGCAAATCAATCAATGTGATACAACACATTAATAAAAGAAAGAACAAGAACCATATGATACTCTCCATAGATGCTGAAAAAGCATTTGACAAAGTACAGCATTCCCTTCCTGATCAAAACTCTTCAAAGGGTAGGGATAGAGGGCACATACCTCAATATTATCAAAGCCATCTATGAAAAACCCACCGCAAATATCATTCTCAATGGAGAAAAACTGTTCCCACTGTTGGTGGGAATGCAAGCTGGTGCAACCACTCTGGAAAACAGCATGGAGGTTCCTCAAAATGTTGAAAGTAGAAATACCCTATGACCCAGTAATTGCACTGCTGGGTATTTACTCTAAAGATACAAACGTAGTGATCCGAAGGGGCACGTGCACCCGAATGTTTATAGCAGCAATGTCTACAATAGCCAAACTATGGAAAGAACCTAGATGTCCATCTACAGACGAATGGATACAGAAGATGTGGTATATATACACAATGGAATACTATGCAGCCATCAAAAGAAATGAAAGTTTTTTTGCTAAGGTCAGGAACACGGCAGGGATATCCGTTATCACCACTGCTATTCAACATAGTACTAGAAGTCCTAGCCTCAGCAATCAGACAACAAAAGGAAATTAAAGGCATCCAAATCAGCAAAGAAGATGTCTTGCCATTTGCAACGACGTGGATGGAACTAGAGGGTGTCATGCTTAGCGAAATAAGTCAATCGGAGAAAGACAACTATCATATGATCTCCCTGATATGAGGGAGAGGAGATGCAACATGGTGGGTTGAGGGGGTAGGAGAAGAATAAATGAAACAAGATGGGATTGGGAGGGAGAGAAATCATAAGTGACTCTTAATCTCAGAAAACAAACTGAGGGTTGATGGGGGAGGGGTGTTGGGAGAGGGGGTGGTGTTATGGATATTGGGGAGGGTATATGCTATGGTGAGTGCTGTGAAGTGTGTAAACCTGGTGATTCACAGACCTGTACCCCTGGGGATAAAAATATATGTTTATAAAATAAAAAAAAGAAGCAATGTGCCAGCCAGAAAAAAAATGAAATAAAATAGTAAATTTAATGTTATGTGCTTTTTACCATAATAAAAATTAACCGTTTTGTATTTTCTTTGTTTTTTTAAATCCTTTCAAAGCAGTATTTAATCAAACAGCAATATATACATGTAGTTTAAAAATAACAAGTATTGTGTATTTTTAGCCCCCAGCCCCTTCCATAGAGTGAGAAATGCTATTACTAATTTGTTATGTATCTTTCCAGAATTACTGCGTGTGCACACATGCATGCGTATGTGCACGTTCATCTCAGGGACTTCGGATGGAGGCACAGTGTAGGTATTACTTTTCCTAGCTTTAAAATACTGTTTCCTAAAGCTCATTATCAATAGATTCACCTCTCTCTCTTCAAAGGAAAGCTTGGATGATCTGTCCATTTCAGTGAGGGGAGTGTTAAAATCCCCTACTATTATTGTATTCTTGTCGATGTGTTTCTTTGATTTTGTTATTAATTGGTTTATATAGTTGGCTGCTCCCACGTTAGGGGCATAGATATTGAAAATTGTTAGATCTTCTTGTTGGATAGTTCCTTTGAGTATGATAGAGTGTCCTTCCTCATCTCTTGTTATAGTCTTTGGCTTAAAATCTAATTGATCTGATATAAGGATTGCCACTCCTGCTTTCTTCTGATGTCCATTAGCATGGTAAATTCTTTTCCACCCCCTCACTTTAAACCTGGAGGTGTCTTCGGGTTTAAGATGAGTTTCTTGTAGGCCACATATAGATGGGTTTTGTTTTTTTATCCATTCTGATACCTGGTGTCTTTTGATTGGGGCATTTAGCCCATTAACATTCAGGGTAACTATTGAGAGATATGAATTTAGTGCCATTGTATTGCCTGTAAGGTGACTGTTATTGTCTATTGTCTCTGTTTCTTTCTGATCTACTACTTTTAGGGCCTCTATTTGCTTAAAAGATTTTTGATGACTGTTTCAATCTTCTTACTGGTTATGGGTCTGTTCAGGCTTTCTATTTCTTCCTGGTTCAGTTGTGGTAGTTTATATGTCTCTAGGAATGCATCCATTTCTTCCCGATTGTCAAATTTCTTGGCGTAGAGTTGCTCATAGTATGTTCTTATAATTGTCTGTATTTCTTTGGTGTTCGTTGTGATCTCTCCTCTTTCATTCATGATTTTATTTATTTGGGTCCTTTCTCTTTTCTTTTTGATAAGTCTGGCCAGGGGTTTATCAATCTTATTAATTCTTTCAAAGAACCAGCTCCTCGTTTCGTTGATTTGTTCTATTGTTTTTTTTTTTTTTTTTTTTGGTTTCTATTTCATTGATTTCTGCTCTGATCTTTATGATTTCTCTTCTCCTGTTGGGTTTAGGGTTTCTTTCTTGTTCTTTCTCCAGCTCCTTTAGGTGTAGGGTTAGGTTGTGTACCTGAGACCTTTCTTGTTTCTTGAGAAAGGCTTGTACCGCTATATATTTTCCTCTCAGGACTTCCTTTGTTGTGTCCCACAGATTCTGAACTGTTGTGTTTTCATTATCATTTGTTTCCACGAATTTTTTCAATTCTTCTTTAATTTCCTGGTTGACCCATTCATTCTTTAGAAGGATGCTGTTTAGTCTCCATGTATTTGGGTTCTTTCCAAATTTCCTCTTGTTATTGAGTTCTAGCTTCAGAACATTGTGGTCTGAAAATATGCAGGGAATGATCCCAATCTTTTGATACCGGTTGAGACTTGATTTAGGACCAAGAATGTGATCTATTCTGGAGAATGTTCCATGTGCACTAGAGAAGAATGTGTAATTCTGTTGCTTTGGGATGAAATAGTTCTGAATATATCTGTGATGTCCATCTGGTCCAGTGTGTCATTTAAGGCCTTGATTTCCTTGTTGATCTTTTGCTTGGATGATCTGTCCATTTCAGTGAGGGGAGTGTTAAAATCCCCTACTATTATTGTATTCTTGTCGATGTGTTTCTTTGATTTTGTTATTAATTGGTTTATATAGTTGGCTGCTCCCACGTTAGGGGCATAGATATTGAAAATTGTTAGATCTTCTTGTTGGATAGTTCCTTTGAGTATGATAGAGTGTCCTTCCTCATCTCTTGTTATAGTCTTTGGCTTAAAATCTAATTGATCTGATTTAAGGATTGCCACTCCTGCTTTCTTCTGATGTCCATTAGCAAGGTAAATTCGTTTCCACCCCCTCACTTTAAACCTGGAGGTGTCTTCGGGTTTAAGATGAGTTTCTTGTAGGCCACATATAGATGGGTTTTGTTTTTTTATCCATTCTGATACCTGGTGTCTTTTGATTGGGACATTTAGCCCATTAACATTCAGGGTAACTATTGAGAGATATGAATTTAGTGCCATTGTTTTGCCTGTAAGGTGACTGTTATTGTATATTGTCTCTGTTTCTTTCTGATCTACTACTTTTAGGGCCTCCTTTTGCTTAAAGGACCCCTTTCAATATTCCCTATAGAGCTGGTTAGGTATTTGCAAATTCTTTCAGTTTTTGTTTGTCCTGGAAGCTTTTAATCTCTCCTTCTATTTTCAATGATAGCCTAGCTGGATATAGTATTCTTGGCTGCATGTTTTTCTCATTTAATACTCTGAATATATCTTGCCAGCTCTTTCTGGCCTGCCAGGTCTCTGTGTATAAGTCTACTGCCAATCTAATATTTTTACCATAGTACGTTACAGACTTCTTTTTCGGGCTACTTTCAGGATCTTTTCTTTGTCACTAAGACTTGTAAATTTTACTATTAGGTGACGGGGTGTGGACCTATTCTTATTGATTTTGAGGGGGGTTCTCTGAACCTCCTGGATTTTGATGCTTGTTCCCTTTGCCATATTGGGGAAATTCTCTCCAATAATTCTCTCCAACATACCTTCTGCTCCCCTCTCTGTTTCCTCTTCTTCTGGAATCCCAATTATTCTAATGTTGTTTCGTTTTATGGTGTCACTTATCTCTCGAATTCTCCCCTCGTGTCCAGTAACTGTTTGTCCGTCTTTTGCTCAGCTTCTTTATTCTCTGTCATTTGGTCTTCTATATCACTAATTCTTTATTCTGCCTCATTTATCCTAGCAGTGAGAGCCTCCATTTTTTATTGCACCTCATTAATAGCTTTTTTTATTTCAACTTGGTTAGATTTTAGTTCTTTTATTTCTCCAGAAAGGGCTTTTATATCTCCTGAGAGGGTTGCTTTAATATCTTCCATGCCTTTTTCAAGCCCGCCTAGAACCTTGAGAATCGTCATTCTGAACTCTAGATCTGACATATTACCAATGTCTGTATTGATTAGGTACCTAGCCTTTGGTACTGCCTCTTGTTCTTTTTTTTGTTGTGAATTTTTCTGCCTTGTCATTTTGTCCAGATAAGAGTATATGAAGGAGCAAGTAAAATACTAAAAGGGTGGCAACAACCCCAGGAAAATATGCTTTAGCCAAATCAGAAGAGATCCCAAATTGTGAGGGGGGAGAAAGGGGTTAAAAAGGGTTTCAGAAAGAAAAAAAAAGAAACTATTAAAAAAAGAAAGCCGATAAAGAAAAAATATAAAAAGAGAAAAAATATATATATCTTAGATAAACTATTTAAAAAACGTTAAAAAAGAAAACGGTAAAAGTTAAAAAAAATTTAGCAGAAGAAGAGAAAAGGAAAAAAAAATTGAAAAAGAAAAAAAAATTAAATTAACTGCAAGGCTAAAAAATCATGGGGAGAAAGCCATGAGTTCCATGCTTTGCTTTCTTCTCCTTGGAATTCCGCCGCTCTCCTTGGTATTGAAACTGCACTCCTTGGTAGGTGAACTTGGTCCTGGCTGGGTTTCCCTTTGATCTTCTGGGGGAGGGGCCTGTTGTAGTGATTCTCAAGAGTCTTTGCCCCAGGCGGAGTTGCACCGCCCTTACCGGGGGCCGGGCTGAGTAATCCGCTTGGGTTTGCTGGGTTTGCTTTCGGGAGCTTTTGTTCCCTGAGCGCTTTCCGTAGAGTTCCAGAGGACGGGAATGAAGATGGTGGCCTCCCGGTCTCCGGCCTGGAGGAGCCGAGAGCCCAGGGCCCCACTCCTCAGTGCGCCCTCAGAGAACAGCGCCCAATGACTCCCGTCACCCTGGCCTCTGGCCGCGCTCCGAGCTGACCGAGCCTGCGACCGGTTCAAGGCAACCCCGAGCTGAGAGTCACTCCTCGGCTCTGTCTCTGTAGCCGGCTTCCCCGTTCTACTACCGGTAAGCTCTGTGACATTCAGACACCCCCGATCCTTCTGCGACCCTGTGGGACCTGAGGCCGCGCTGACCCCGCCTGGGCTTCACCCCAGTTAAGCCTCTGGAGCAATGTCCTCAGCGGAACAGACTTTTAAAAGTCCTGATTTTGGGACTCCTGGGTGGCTCAGTTGGTTAAGCGGCTGCCTTCAGCTCAGGTCATGATCCCAGAGTCCTGGGATCGAGTCCCACATCGGGCTCCTTGCTCAGCAGGAAGCCTGCTTCTCCCTCTGCCTCTGCCTAACACTCTATCTGCCTGTGCTCACTCTCTCTCTCTCTCTCTCTCTCTGACAAATTAATAAAAAAAAAATCTTTAAAAAAATAAATAAAAAAAAATAAAAGTCCTGATTTTGCTCCGTTGCTCCGCCACTGGCCGGGAGCCGGCCCCTCCCCCCGCGATCTATCTTCCCGTCGCTTTGGATTCACTTCTCCGCCAGTCCTACCTTGCAGATAGTGGTTGAGTTTCTGTTTCTAGAATTGCTGTTCTTCTTCTCTTCAATCTCCCGTTGGATTTGTAGGTGTTTGCAATCTTTAGATAAGCTATTTAGCTGATCTCCCGCTACCCGAAGTAGTCTCAGCTGCTACTTCTCTGCCATCTTGACTCCTCCTCTAAAAAAATCCTACTTTTAATGAAGTAGGTACAAAGGATAGAGAAACAAGCCAGAGACCCTGACTCCAGAGCTGATGTGAAATAGTCATGAGATGAATGAGTGGAGTGAAAGAGAGTAGTGAGTGAGAGATGAGATTAGTGAGTGAGACATGAGAGAGTAGTGAGAGAGACATGAGAGAGTAGTGTGCGAGATGAGAGAGTAGTGTGCGAAATGTGAGAGTAGTGAGCGAGACATGAGTAGTATGTCAGACGAGAGAGTAGTGAGCGAGATATGAGAGAGTAGTGAGTGAGACATGAGAGTAGTGAGTGAGACATGGGAGAATAGTGTGTGAGACATGAGAGGGTAGTATGTGAGATGAGAGAGTAGTGAGCGAGGTGAGAGAGTAAAAGAAAAATAAGTAAAAGGCATTCAAATTGGCAAAGAAGAAGTCAAACTCTCTCTTTGAAGATGACCTGATACTTTATATGGAAATGTAAAAGACTACACCCCCAAACTACTAGAACTAATTCAACAATTCAGCAATGTGGCCGGATACAAACTCAATGTACAGAAATCAGCTGCTTTCTTATACACTAACAATGAAAATATAGAAAGGGAAATTAGAGAATCAATTCCATTTACTATAGCACCAAGAACCATAAGATACCTGGGAATCAACCTAACCAAAGAGGTAAAGGATCTGTACTCGAAGAACTACAGATCACTCATGAGAGAAATCGAGGAAGACACAAAAAGATGGAAGACCATTCCATGCTCACGGATCAGAAGAATAAACATTATTAAAAGGTCTGTACTGCCCAGAGCCATCTATATTTCAATGTCATCTGGATCAAAATTCCACCAGCATTTTCTAAA
This sequence comes from Lutra lutra, assembly GCF_902655055.1. Lineage (NCBI taxonomy): Eukaryota > Metazoa > Chordata > Mammalia > Carnivora > Mustelidae > Lutra > Lutra lutra. The sequence continues at coordinate 163,634,065 of NC_062282.1, forward strand.
GAGCTGGAGCAAATAATCCTAAAATTTGTATGGAACCAGAAGAGACCCTGAATTTCTAAGGAAATATTGAAAAGGAAAAACAAAACTGGGGGCATCCCATTGCCTGATTTCAAGCTTTACTACAAAGCTGTGAGCACCAATACAGAATGGTACTGGTGTCCTACTTTTATTACACTATCACACTTGGGTATTGTTTCTGCTTAAACAGTAAACTATCAAGAACTTATTTTTAAAAAGTAAAACAATGTGTATTTGCCCACATATTTATCATTTTTGGCAGTCTTCATTTTTAATGATTTTTAATGATTTGTTCTGCCTGGTAAAAAACATTGTTTTTGAAGAGATAAGAGCTGTTGTTTGCAAAATGACTGTTTGTGAATTTGTTTTATTTTTACTGTTCTCATTCCTTCATTGAAGAGTCTCAAATTGGGATTATCTATCAAGTATCTATTATACACAGGCAAAACGAACAGCATTTGCAATATACCCTTTGCATTTGCAAATGCAAATACCATTTGTTCTCACCTGGAGACCATTTTTCAGGGAACATTTGCTAAAATCCCAAGGTTTGTGGGGTTTTTTGGTTGTTGTGAAAACTAGGTGGGGAGGGTGTGCTAACTGGCATCAGTGGGCAGAGCACACGCAGGCTGCTGAAAGCCCTGCAGAGCACCTGCAATGAAGAAGAATCTGGCCCAAGATGTGAATTGTGTGGCAGGTGAGAGACACTGAGGCTGGTGTGTGAGGCAAGATGGCTCGTTCTGCAAATTGTATCTGTGCAGTGGGAACGACGTGCACTGTGTTTGTGTGGGACCAGCCCAGGGTCCCATGGGCACCACAGCAGGGTCTGTGGAGGCCAAGAAAATTAAGGCCATTCCACCTCAGGTTTAGCCTTAGCATAAGTACAGCCATCTTAGCTCCCGTAGCCATCTCAGACCCCTGTGCCCAAGGGCTGAACTTTCCCCCACCCTGATTTAGTAAGCCCCACCCTGCTTTGGTTCCGGAGACCCCCACCCTGCTCTGGTTCCAGGAATCCCCACTAAATCCCCCTTTTGTAACAGGAACCCATAAATACCCCTGCCTTAACTAAACTCAGCGTCCAAGTCCCTACTCCGCTGTGTCGGGTATACTTGGGCCCAAGCTTAAGCTTGTCAAATAAACCCTCGTGTGATTGCATCGGTGCTTGGCTCCTTGGTGGTCTCTCAGACGCAAAAACTCGGGCACAACATTTAGAGGTCCCACCGAGATCTGGGATACTCCCAGGACCCCAACCTGGAGGGTCTTGGGTCTTGTGCTGGCTGGTGAGTGCACTCGTTGTTATCTATTTGTGCACATACTTTGGGAGCTCCACTCTGCTTTTTTTTTTTTTTTTTTTTTTTCTTTACCTGTAGGAATTCCAATCTGGATGCTCGGCTGCTGTTGCAGTCGGGCCCATATCTGGAGGCTCGGCTGCTGGTGTGGTCGAGTCTGTATCTGGAGTCAATATTGGCTCTTGGGGACATGTGGTGGGCTGTTGACTGGGGGGTCTTGGGAGACGTCCCTCTGCCCCTGTCTGGAGCCTCGGCTGCTGTTGCAGTTGGGCCCGTATCTGGAGGCTTTGCTGCTGTCGTAGTCAGGCCCGGAGGACAAGGTCCTCATCCGGAGGCTCAGCTGCTGTTGCGCTTGGGCCGTATCGGGAGGCTTGGCTGCTGGTACAGTAGGGCCCGTATCGGGAGGCTCAGCTGCTGGTGCAGTTAGGCCCAGAGAACAAGGTACTCTTCTGTGAAGAGAGCAGCTTCTGGTACGGCTGGATTCTCCCTTAACTTCCTTCCAGTTTTGTCTTCATGGCCACGCTGGATCATTTGTCTTTGTGAGTGTGTTCTTGTTAATTGTCGTAAATATTTGTCTTGTAGACTGAGGACATGATGGGACAGATGCAGACAACTCCTCTGTCTCTGATGATTGACCACTTCTTGGACGTTAGGGAAAGAGCTCATAACCTGAGCATGGACATACGAAAGGGAAAGTTTTGGACTTTCTGCATGTCTGAATGGCCATCCTTTAATGTTGTATGGCCCCGGGAGGGCTGCTATGTCTGCGGTTGTCTTTGTCTTGTCTCGTTGTTCCCTGTTGTGTCGCTTGTCCCTAGGGGACCGAGAAAATCCTCACTGGTGAGTGTCTCTAGGGGGCCGAGAATGGTAATAAGACCCAGAAGCTTGATGTCCTCTCTCTGTTCCTGTTCTTATATAAAGTTGTCTCTCTTAGGCATGGACAGCCACCTAAGTCACCAGGACAGCTGCCAATCTTAAGACTCCCATGTGAGGTTTCCTCCTGACTGATCTAATGTGATCTCTTCCATATCCCTGGTCTAGCCACTTCTGGCCACAGGACCTCCACTGGGAGCTGGCCAAAAGCAGTACTCAATTGAATTAAAACACAACCTGGGACGTTTCCTAGGGAAGTTGGCTGTAAGGACCACATGTGTTGGAATGTCTCATAGACCATGATGGATTTCTGCCTTTACTGTTTCTTGTCAGTGTCTTCTACTAATTACTTAAAGCTATACCTTCATTGCTCTACACCAAGACCCTGATCTAAGGGCCTTTTGCAGAATAAGCCTTCTAGTAAACCCAGGTTGCTGGGCCATCCCTAGCAAAGGGGACTATGACTTTCATCTCTCTGTTCCTCCTAATAGATGTGGGGCTTCTCCCTCACTCATTTCATGTGTTAAGCACTATAACTGGAGCCAACTGGGGTTAGTCTAACTCAAGACAGAGACTTTAAGGATATTCCTAAGCAGCGGGAAACTCCCTGTTTCTCTGGCCCGACATGCACTGCCTAACCCCTTCCCCCTTGCTGATGGGAAAACAAGGCATCTGCTCCTCTGTTGGAGTTGATGAGCTCTAAAACTGGGAATCCTTTCTTTGCTTCCTGGCAGCACTTTGTTTCTTCTGTCTCCGCTTTCTGTTTCTGCACCAATGTGCGTGCAGCCTACATGACTAGCCTCTAGATCATGCACCATGGATCATTCTCTCCTCACTGTCAAGGAGCAAGAAGAGCTGGGCACCTATCAGAAGCTGACACATTACAGCATGGGGAGAGGGAGACATACCAGCTAAATATCCCCACACATCCAGACAAAGGCACCATAATAAGAGATGCCAGGAAGGGGGGGGGGGGTCCTCGTGCTGCATATTATAATGGTGACAAGGTGAGCTCACCCTACCTGAGATCTTAAATCATTGGCAAGTGATGGAAAAAAACAAACTATAGATCATCTTGAGATGCCATCTTGAGAATTTGGATTTGTCCTTATTAAAATGTCTTCATGGAGCTTCCATATGTTCCCATCCCCTCTTTCCATGGACCAGGAGCCATATTGCAGAGCTGTGGCTGTCTGTCCAGTGACCCACTCTGATAGCTGGGGTGAGGCTGAGGGTCTTCCTGCCACGGGACCCAGGTGGGGGGTGTGAAGCCCTGCTTTCTTCATTTGAAACTTCCTTAATGAACCATATAAGGAATGCTCCTTCCAGAAAGGTTCAGAAACAACTAGAAGTAAACCACATGGGCCCCCGTCCTGCCCATCCTACATTAAAGAGCGTACCTTGAGTTCCCTCCTCCCAGCAGACAGGTAAGTGCAATTGACTAATAGCCCTCAGGTAAAGAAAAATGCGTTAATGTCAAGGAGACAGTAAGAAGCACATCCTGTAAGAATGTTTCCGTGATTTTCAGGAATTCACTCTTCAAGTCATTGTCCATTATGCTCTCATTTTCTACTGTTGCCTTCTATACAGATCCTTACCTTCAAATTTAAGACAAAGAAAGCCCTTATCTGAGTTAATGTATTTTTTGTGGTTTTTCATTTCTTTTTTTAAAATTTTTTTATAATCATATATTTTTAATTTTCAGCATAAGAGTATTCATTGTTTTTGTACCACACCCAGTGCTCCATGCAATCCGTGCCCTCTCTAATACCCACCAACTGTTTCCCCCAACCTCCCACCCCCCCCACCTCTTCAAACCCTTCAGATTGTTTTTCAGAGTCCATAGTATCTCATTGTTCACCTCCCCTTCCAATTTCCCCCAACTCCCTTCTCCTAACTCCCCAAGCCCTCCATGCTATTTGTTATGCTCCACAAGTAAGTGAAACCATATGATAATTGATTTTCTCTGCTTGACATATTTCACTCAGCATAATCTCTTCCAGTCCCGTCCATGTTGCTACAAAAGTTGGGTATTCATCCTTTCTGATGGAGGCATCATACTCCATAGTGTACATGGACCACATCTTCCTTATCCATTCGTCCATTGAAGGGCATCTTGGTTCTTTCCACAGGTTGGCAACCATGACCATTGCTGCTATAAACATTGGGGTAGAGATGGCCCTTCTTTTCACTACATCTGTATCTTTGGGGTAAATACCCAGTAGTGCAATTGCAGGGTCATAGGGAAGTTCTATTTTTAATTTCTTGAGGAATCTCCACACTGTTCTCCAAAGAGGCTGCACCAACTTGCATTCCTACCAACAGTGTAAGAGGGTTCCCCTTTCTCCACATCCCCTCCAACACATGTTGTTTCCTGTCTTGCTAATTTTGGCCATTCTAACTGGTGTAAGGTGATATCTCAATATGGTTTTAATTTGAATCTCCCTGATGGATAGTGATGATGAACATTTTTTCATGTGTCTGATAGCCATTTGTATGTCTTTGTTGGAGAAATGTCTGTCCATATCTTCTGGCCATTTTTTGATATGATTATCTGTTTTGTGTATGTTGAGTTTGAGGAGTTCTTTATAGATCCTGGATATCAATCTTTTGTCTGTACTGTCATTTGCAAATATCTTCTCCCATTCTGTGGGTTGCCTCTTTGTTTTGTTGACTGTTTCCTTTGCTGTGTAGAAGCTTTTGATTTTGATGAAGTCCCAAAAGTTTCTTTTCGCTTTTGTTTCCTTTGCCTTTGGAGACATATCTTGAAAGAAGTTGCTGTGGCTGATATCGAAGAGATTCCTGCCTATGTTCTCCTCTAGGATTCTGATGGATTCCTGTTTCACGTTGAGGTCTTTTATCCATTTTGAGTTTATCTTTGTGTACGGTGTAAGAGAATGGTCGAGTTTCATTCTTCTACATATAGCTGCCCAGTTTCCCAGCACCATTTATTGAAGAGACTGTCTTTTTTGCACTGTATATTTTTTCCTCTTTTCTCGAAAATTAACTGACCATAGAGTTGAGGGTCCATATCTGGGCTCTCTACTCGGTTCCACTGGTCTATGTGTCTGTTTTTATGCCAGTACCATGCTGTCTTGGTGATCACAGCTTTGTAGTAAAGCTTAAAATCAGGTAACGTGATGCCCCCAGTTTTATTTTTGTTTTTCAACATTTCCTTAGCGATTCGGGGTCTCTTCTGGTTCCATACAAATTTTTGGATTATTTGCTCCAGTCTTTGAAGAATACCGGTGGTGTTTTGATTGGAATGGCATTAAAAGTATAGATTGCTCTAGGCAGTATAGACATTTTAACAGTGTTTATTCTTCAATTCCAAGAGCATGGAATGGTCTTCCATCTTTTTGTGTCTTCTTCAGTTTCTTTCATGAGTGTTCTGTAGTTCCTTGAGTACAGGTCCTTTACCTCTTTGGTTAGGTTTATTCCCAGGTATCTTATGGTTCTTGGTGCTAGAGTAAATGGAATCAATTCTCTAATTTCCCTCATTAGTGTTTAAGAAGGCCACTGATTTCTGTACATTGACTTTGTATCCTGCCACGTTACTGAATTGCTGTATGAGTTCTAGTAGTTTGGGGGTGGAGTCTTTTGGTTTTCCATATAAAGAATCATGTCATCTGCGAAGATAGAGAGTTTGACTTCTTCATTGCCAATTTGGATACCTTTTATTTCTCTTTGTTGTCTGATTGGTGTTGCTAGGACTTCTAATACTATGTTGAACAAGAGTGGTGAGAGTGGGCATCCTTGTCGTGTTCCTGATTTCAACGGGAAGGCTGCAAGCTTTTTCCCATTGAGGATGATATTTGCTGTGGGTCTTTCATAGATAGATTTGATGAAGTTCAGGAATGTTCCCTATATCCCTATCCTTTGAAGCATTTTAATCAGGAACGGATGCTGGATTTTGTCAAATGCTTTTTCTGCATCAATTGAGAGGACCATGTGGTTCTTCTCTCTTTTCTTATTAATTTGTTCTATCACATTGATTGATTTCTGAATGTTGAACCATCCTTGTAGCCCAGGAATGAATCCCACCTGGTCATGGTGGATAATCTTTTTAATGTGCTGTTGGATCCTGTTTGCTAGGATCTTGTTGAGAATGTTAGCATCCATATTCATCAGTGATATTGGTCTGAAATTCTCCTTTTTGGTAGGGTCTTTGCCTGGTTTGGGGATCAGGATAATGCTGGCTTCACATAAAGTGTCTGGAAGTTTTCCTTCTGCTTCAATTTTTTGAAACAGCTTCAGGAGAATAGGTGTTATTTCTTCTTTGAAAGTTTGGTAGAATTCCCCAGGGAATCTGTCAGGTCCTGGGCTTTTGTTTTTTAGGAGGTTTTTTATTACTGCTTTAATCTCGTTACTAGTCATTTGTCTATTTAGGTTGCTGATTTCTTCCTGGTTCAATTTTGGGAGTTTATAGTTTTCCAGGAATGCATCCATTTTATCTAGGTTGCTTAGCTTATTGGCATATAACTGTTGATAATAACTTCTGATGTTTGTTTCTACTTCCTTGGTGTTAGTTGTGATCTCTCTCTTTTCATTAATAATTTTATTAATTTGGGCTTTCTCTCTATTCTTTTGGATTAGTGTGGCCAATGGTTTCTCGATCTTATTGATTCTTTCAAAAAACCAGCTTCTCATTTCATTGATACGTTCTACTGTACCTGTGGTTTCTACCTCATTGATCTCAGCTCTAATCTTGATTATTTCCCTTCTTATGTGTGGAGTTGGTTTGATTTGTTGTTGATTCTCCAGTTCTTTAAGGTGTAGAGACAGCTGGTGTGTTCTGGATTTTTCAATTTTTTTGAGGGAGTCTTGGATGGCTATGTATTTCCCCCTTAGGACCACCTTTGCTGTATCCCATAGGTTTTGAACCAAAGTGTCTTCATTCTCATGGTTTCCATGAATTGTTTCAGTTCTTCTTTGATCTCCTGGTTGATCCAAGCATTCTTAAGCAAGGTGGACTTTAGCTTCCAGGTGTTTGAGTTCCTTCTGAACTTTTCCTTTTGATTGAGCTCCAGTTTCAAAGCACTGTGATCTGAGAATATGCAGTGAATAATCTCAGCCTTTTGGTATCAGTTGAGTCCTGATTTGTGACCCAGTATGTGGTTATTCTTGAGAAGTTTCCATGTGCACTTGAGAAGAATGAGTATTCTGTTGTTTTAGGGTGGAATGTTCTGTATATATCTATGAGGTCCATCTGGTCCAATGTGTCATTCAATGCTCTTGTTTCTTTATTGATTTTCTGCTTCGATGATCTATTTCTGAGAGAGGCGTGTTAAGATCTCCTACTATTAAAGTATCCATATCAATATGACTCTTTATCTTGATTAACAGTTTTCTTATGTAATTGGCTGCTCCCATATTAGGGGCATAGACATTTACAATTGTTAGATCATCTTGGTGGATAGTCCCTTTAAGAATGATGTAGTGTCCTTCTGTGTCTCTGACTACAGTCTCTAGTTTAAAATCGAATTTATCTGATATGAGAATCGCTACCCCAGCCTTCTTTTGAGGCCCATTGGCATGAAAGATGCTTCTCCATCCCTTCACTTTCAGTCTGGGTGTATCTTTAGGTTCAAAATGGGTCTCTTGTAGACAACATATGGATGGGTCCTGTCATTTTATCCAATCTGCAAACCTGTGCCTTTTTATGGGCGCATTTAGGCCATTCACATTGAGAGTGATTATTGATACGTTTTTATTAACATCGTGTTACCTTTGAAGTCTTTCTTTCTGTAGATTGTCTCTATATTTCTGTTCAATGTTATTCTTAGGATTTTTCCTCTTTTATAGAACCCCCCTTAATATTTCCTGCAGTGTTGGCTTGGTGGTTGCATAGTCTTTTAAGCCTTGCCGGTCTTGGAAACTCTTTATCTCTCCATCCATTTTGAATGTCAGTCTTGCTGGATAAAGTATTCTTGGCTGCATGTTCTTCTCATTTAGTGCCCTGAATATATCGTGCCAGCCCTTTCTGGCTTGCCAGGTCTCTGTGGACAGGTCTGACGTTATTCTGATGGGTTTTCCTCTGTAAGTAAGGAGTCTCTTTGTCCTAGCGGCTTTCAAGAGATTATACCTACAATTATGATTCCTCAATTTGACTATCAGGTGCCTTGATGTTTTTCTGGAATCTATAATCTTGGGTGGAGACGGTTCAGCCTCTAGTACATGAACGCTGGTTCCATTCGTGAGATTGGGAAAATTTTCATGAAGAACTTGTTCCACTATATCTTCTAGACTTCTTTCTTTCTCCTCCCCTTCAGGGATTTCAATAATTCTGATGTTGGAACATTTCATGGTGTCATTTATTTCCCTGATTCTGTTTTCATGGTTTCTAAGCTGTTTGTTCCAGGCTTCCTCTTGATCTTTTCTCTCTATCTGTTTGTCCTCCACATCCCTAATTCCATCTTCTGTCTCAGTTACCCTAGCTTTGAGAGAATTTAGATTAGATTGGAACTCATTGAGAGCATTGTGAACCTCAGCCCTGGTAGCTTTTAGCTCTGCCCTAATATTGTGAGCATCCTGTCTGGTCGCTTTCAGCTTGGCCCTAATCAATTCCATTTGGTCATCCATGGCTTTCTCCAACCTAGCTATTGTCTGGATAATTGTTAGCCTGAATTTTCTTTCCGACATATTGTCTATGTTGACAGCCATTAGTTCTGTTGCAGAAGGTCCATCCTCTGTATTTTTCTTCTGTTGGGCATTCCTCCTTCTAGTCATTTTGGTGAGAGATGACTGAACAGATCTAGCTGGTTGCATCGACCGTGGTGCAGTCTGGGTCCACCCTGGAACACTTCTGAGCAATCAGGATTCCCCACTCAAATGAGATACAAAAGAAAAGAAAAAGAAAAAAAGAGAGAGACAGAGAGAGACAGGAAAGGAAGGGAAGATGAAAGAGAAGGGTCAGCCCAAATGGCCCCAAGGTAAGATTTATGAGATATACAAACAAAAACAGACAAACAAAAAGACTGATAAAATTATATAACAAGAGAAAAAATATATATATGCAAATAAAGGAAGAACCTTGTCGAAAAGAACCCCAACTGTAAGATTTATATACTATCAGGACAAACACAAAAACACAGAAACACTGGTGGAAGAAAAAGATGGGAGAGTGGTTATAAATTCTCAGTGTGGGTGAGGAAGTTTGTTTTGATTCTTCCTGGATGTATCTTGATACCTTTGTTAGAGGACTCAACTTTCCTAGGCTAAAGGGGGATTAAAAATTGGTTTACCTATAGTGGAAGTATTGATTGGGGGAAGGGGATTACTTTGATGTTAACTCTATATGAATATTAGAAAATAAAAATAAAAAAGGAATAAACTAGACTAAACTAAACTAAAATTTAAAAAAAATTTTAAAAATAGCAATGCAAAAGAAAAACACAGGTCTATGTATCAAAAAGTTCAGGTTAGAAGGTTATTATGGAATTTGATGTACTGGACAGCTTGCTGTAATGGTAAATAGGTTAAAAATTATCTATACAAAAAATGAGCCAGAATAGTGGGAACAAATTAAAAGTAAAAGTTGTCCTATGAAGTAGTGGTGGTGGTTCTCTTGTAGTCTTTTTTGGCGAAGGAGCCTGCCACGTGTGTTTTCAGTCAATGATGTTCCCTGAGTTAAGTCCTCCATTCCCCCTCAAGGGGGTGGGCTCTGAGGAAACCCATTTTTTCAGGCTTTTGTTCTCTGGAGGTTTTTATGTTTGTTCAACTTTTTTTTTCTCTCATCTTGACTGCTTTTGATGGTTTTTGTAGGTTTAGAGGAAAGCAAACTGCACCCTGACCTCCCTCTCAGAAAGAAGCCTCAGTCTGTTCTTCTGTGGGTGTTGCAGAGCCCATATAAATCCCCCCTTGGCCGCTGGCAGAACAGGTTCCGAGTCACCGACCCTGGGGACACAGGATCTCCTGCTTGTACCCACAACCAAAGCAGCGGCAGCAGTTTGGGCAGCTCTAGACCACCAGAGAGGTTCCAAGCAGTGATCACACACTGAGATTTTCATGTTGGCCCGGGCTGGGAGTGCCAGGTCTTTCCGGGTCTAAGACAGCCTGGCTTGCACGCACCTCTTTCAGGGGTGTCTGTGGGTTGCGTGTGCATCTCAGGCTCTGAGAATGGGGCACAGGTCCAAAAGCACCAGGCTGGGCCTTCACGCACCTCTCTCAGGGGAGAGTTTGGGGCGCGCGTCTTAGGCTCTGAAACAATGGCACGTGTCAAAGAGCACCAGCTGGGCCTTTGTACCTCTCTCAGGGGAGAATGAGGGGCACGTGCATCTCAGGCTCTGTAGCAGGGCTTGCGCATTCTGCCTTCAGGCATGGCTCCCATCCCCTCACAGTGGCCAGAACCCAGGCAATCTTGGTCGCGCTGGTGGCTCAGGGACCAAGACTTGTTTTTTTCACCGCAATCTCTCTGGCTCAGTGCCAGGGGAGGCTGTCCTGGGTCTGGGAACTTAAGCCCCTGTCCCTAGCTGCCCCAATTCCTACAATGCCCCCCCCCCCGCGATCTTTTGCTGTTTTGGAGTGCTTTCAACCAGTCTCCAAGTTAATGCTGGTCCCCAGATGCAGGGCACTCTCGTTTGTATTAGGGGTATTACTTTCCAACCAGTCACGTCTGGTGGCTCCCTCCCCCTTTTGTTTATCTTCCTGTATCAGTCAGCCTTTCCCACTCTTCTTTACCTGCCCACTGGCGTCTTCTGCCCCTGTAGAGATCCAGACGTGTATAATGGTTTTTCATTTCTAAGATAATTACTTCTAACTTTTTTCTATGTATACTTTACATTGTTAAGGAGGATGAAGGATGCAGGATTTTATGATAAAGTGTAGTTCTGCTTTTAGGCATATTTTCTTCCTTGTATGAGAAGACCTGAATCTCCACTGTGCTCATGTCCTGTTCTGGCCACTCACATGGGTTGTCAGAGGGACGACTGTCTTCTGGAAAGAATCAGTTTGGAAAAAGAGCTCTTTGGGAGATGGCCTCCACAGCTGAAAACAAGTAAGGAAATCTACTTTGCAGTGTGAACAAAGAGAAGTTCAGAAAGGAGACAAGTGCCTCAACTCCAGGGAATAGGGTATTTTGCGGGAAACCCCCAGAAAATGGTAAAGCTTATAGAGGAGTTTCAGTTAGTGTGAACAGATGAGACTTCTGGGATTATGGGATTTGCCAGAGCTCTTAAACTTAAAAGCACTGAGCCGTCACACAGAATGAGGAATGACGCCATTTGTTAGCAGAGATATTTATGGAGTGGTAGCAAAAAAGCTTCCTAAAAGCCACCCATTTGAGAGAAGACAAAGTTGCGTCTGGAAACCAAGGCTCTTGGGATGAGGTTGGTGATGCTTGGGCACACTGGCTCTCACAGACACAGAGCTCTGTCATGGGTTTTGGGGCTTTCAGAGAAGCCCAGTCACTGATCAGCTGTGTGGTTCATCTGTTCCCGGGGCTTCAGGTACCTGGTCTGTAAAATTAAGTTGTCTGATGACCTTTGGCTAAAGTTGCCTCTGGCCATGCTCCTTCTCTCCTCCTGCATCTCCATCTACCTTCTCCTCCATTAGAGGAGTCTGTACCCAGTGGCCCCCAGCAGCAGCCCCAACCTGCAGAGGGGGGCTCATTGGAGCATGGGTGCATTAAAGACATAAACCCCATTCTTTGTGAGCCCTGGCTCTCTCTGTTCTGGACCAGTGTCTCTGAGCAACATTTGTTTCTTTCCCATAAGAAACACAGGTTTCCTCCTTCCCCTTGATCACCCCAATTGCCTCCTCTATTCCTGAGGACATGGATTTCAGGCTCCACTCTCTCCTGTTTCTTCTCCCCTGGAGCGACACATGGCCATCAACATCCTTTTAGGAATACAGAGTCATTGCCATGTCAGACTCTGCTGCTGGCAGATCGGGCACTCAGCGGTGCTAGTGGGAAGACATGTTGCTGAGCCCATACATACTCTCTCCCACTACAGCCCTTTCTTAATGAACCCTTTGAGCAATGGCAGGGGTGGCTGGGATCCACAGAATAAGTCATCCTATGTACTCACTGATTAAATGCCTCCTGTGCTGAGCATTCTCATGAGACATAAATGACTCCACAATTTTTAGCCATCCAGAGAATTCCATCCATAGACCTTTCGTCAGTTTCCCTTGCCACCAATTTTCCAATCGTGCTCAAGTCCTTGACCATCCAGCCAAAGCATGGACAGCAGCCCCTGAACTGGTATAGAATTGCCTGTCTTGCCACTTTCCCTTTAAGGAAAGGGAATTCCTAGATACACCACTTGACCTTCTGTGCCCTGGGATTATTTTCCTTCATGGAAGTCCCGGACAGGGACTGCAGGGAGGTGACCATCCATTTCCAGGTGGTGCCTGAGTACATGCCAGGAGCATCTCTGACCCAGGTATGATTTTTCTCTTCTTCTGTCACCTGATAGCAGGTAACTCTCCATGAGGAGGCCATAGGCACATAATGGGAAGGAAGGCAGCAGGTTGTGAGTGGGGAACACACACCCTTGGACAACTTCTTTGTGTGACTTACATGCCCAGGACTGCCTGGGCCTAGCCATGTGTATAGCAGTCCTGCTGCACAACGGAATGCTGCTTGAAATGTTCTACTTTGTGGCATGGTGGGTCAGATGACACCCACCTGATGGCTGAGTGTCATGGTGTGTCATGTTCAGGTCACCTGTTAAGTCAGTAGCCCAAGATTAAGTAACTCTCCTAAGGCCCTCCAATGGGCCTTTAGCTGTTTCTAAAAAGGAACAATTATCTAAAGACAATGGTGGGGCTTGGTTCCCAAACCCTAAGGTCCTGCACTACAGATCACCTACAAGAATTAGCCAAAGCTCCAAATAGCAATCCTATCTGCCCTTGGATCTGTAGGGTCCCATAGATCGAGTGGCCAAGCAGCTCGCACAGCAGCCTGGACCTGATGCAGAGCCTTTTGTCCTTCTGGGTCTCACTCAAAATGAGCAGTTTTTTGGGTCACTCAATAAATGAACTGGAGTCCCACATCTAAATGAGGACTGTTTTTCCTCCAAAAGTCAAAGGAGGTCATGGGCATCATGCCTCATTCATGGCTATTGGAGGGGTCAGATACAATAAGTGACAAGTTAGAAGGGACATCTCATCATGCTCCACAGGGCGGGACCCTAGAAATTTCACCAAGGTCAAAGGCCTCTGAATTTGTCTGATGTACTTCCCATCCTCTGTTGTACTAATGTCTTCCCAATAACACTATAGTTGTTGTGACTTCTTGTTCATGAGGTCCAGTCATCAATATCATGGGCTTGTGTGAGCATGGTCTCTTGTGTGGAAGGGAAAGGCAGTCACGATCCCTGTGAACTAAACCATGGCACAGGGCTGGAGAGCCTCTGTAGGACAGGAGAGGGTATTTCTGGCCTGGACAGCTGAAAAGAAACTGCTACTGGTGGTTTTTACCAACATTTTGGAGGAGAGAGCATTTTTCAGGCCGATAGCTATAGAATCGATTGTGGGGAACGTGTTTATTTGTTTAAGCAATGAGGCTACATCTGGTGCAGGAGTGCAGAGTCACCATCTGGGTAAAGTTATGAGAACCTGTAGTCATTATTCAGGATCCATCTGTTTTCTGCATAAACTTAATAGGCAAGCCAGAGGGGGGAGGGGTTGGCCTTCACCACCCTGCACCCCTCAAGTCCTTGGTGGTGGCATTCATCTCTACAGTCCCTCTAGAAATGTGCCATAACTTATGGTTTTCTACTAGAGACAGTTCTAGTGGCTTCCACTTGGCTTTCTCACCATAATAGTACTTATTAATAGGCCATGGAATCAACACAGGGATGCTGCTGGCTGCCGGGAAGGTCTTCCTAACTATGCAGTCCAGACCTGTGAAATAACCACAGGATAAACTTAGGGATCCACTGGGCCAACTCTGAGATCAGCCTTTGACTGTCTGATTTCCATAAGATTCTACTCTGAGTGCTGGACAACAGGGACATTTCAGGTCTCCTGAAATTCCTGTCAATTCAGAGTCCGTGTTCATAGTCTCTGAAGAGTCTGATTATTTTCTTTTTTGCAATGGACAGTAACCCTGCAGAGGGCTGGAGGTTCTTCTGGGGAAGTCTGGATGAAGGATTAACAGTAAATACTTTTGGCGTTGTAGCAGAGTCACCCCTCTTGGCCTTCCATACATTCAAGGCGTTTTGGGTCTGCAAACTGGCTCAAGACTGAGAAGCCATCGCTCTCTGTTTCCAGGACTCAAGTTAAGGTCTGTTCACTCGACTAGCATTGCTCACACAGGTTGAGTATTGGACATCTGGTTTCTTTCCTTTCTAGAACACAGGGATCAAGTGCTGATTACTGTGTTGGTTCTGCTGTTCACAATGGCCACAGGTCCACATGACTTTGGTTGTGGGGCATTACCCCTGGCCCATGCCATCCCAGATCCAACCAATTCTACTGCATGTCAGTTTCCCTGTTATAACTACAGTTCCTGCTGAAGAGGGTCTGGCTCACAGTGAAGAGCAATCACAGAACCCTTCAAGGATGTGGCCTCCACTCACTAATGATTTATCACAGTCCTGGTGGAAGGTCTGGGGTCTGGTCCTTCCCAGGGCGGGACAGAATGTCTTCCTGACAACTACACTCTCACTTCCCCAGACTGCCGCAACAGACGAAGTCTTTCCATCTGCTGAAATCCCTGTGCTGGAATTCCAGTCCCTGGTGTGATGGTCTTGGAAGGAGGTCCTTGGGGAGATGATTAAATCAGGAGGGGGCAACTGTCACAAATGGGATTAGGGCCCTTTGGAAAAACACTCCAGAAACCATGGGAGAAAACTGGCAGTCTGCGACTGCAACTCGCTGAAAGCTGACCATGCTGGTGTCCTGACCTCAGACCTCCAGACCCCATGACTGTGAGAAATAAATAAACCTGTTGTGATTATGGTCCCCAATCATGATGCTTTGTCCATCAGCCCAAACTGCCTATGAAACCCCCTGAGCTTTAAATCCCTGCCTTTGTAGGATGCCAAGGCCAGCCTGGTGCTTTAGCTTTACTGAGAAAAAGCCACCTTTTGGGTTATGTTTCCACCAACCAACCAATTGGACAAACCAACCCAAAGCCACCACATTAGATGCAGACTCCCTGCTTAGCAGGTCCGTCTTGGCAAATGTTTCTTGATCTGCCTTCCTGTTCCTTCTATCCTCAACCACCAGCCCCAAGGCATTTGGGATTGCCTCCTTCAGGCTCTAACTTTTGGAGGAAAGTTGGCTTTCTGTCATGTTACTTTTTAATGGTACTTAACATAGGAGGCGATCTGTGGATCTGTGGAGGCGGGTTCAGAGGAGTCTGGCTGTTTGCTAGTGAGATCAGTACTCAGTGAGATTAGTACATCCTTAATTAGCATATGCCAAATGCCTTGAGCAGGTTGGTTGATGTTCAAATACAGCTTTGAGTTTGGACGAAATGTTAATATTAATGGCCCTTTAACTCAAATATTGGTGTCAGGCCTTAAATTCCCCTAAGCTCAAAGATCTTCCCCTAAATTGGTAACCAGAAATGGATGCTGGTTTCACTTTAAACCCAATAAGCCATCTGCTCCATGCCTCTGGCTTCACTTATCCCCTAGAAGCGGAACACCTCTCCCAGACGCGACCTCTACTCGGGAGCATGGATTACTTGTCAGCCCTGCCAGGAACCATCAGACACACCTCAATCCCATCCCATTCAAAACGCAGCCAGGGGGCACCTGGGTGGCTCAGTGGGCTAAGCCCTTGCCTTCAGCTCGGGTCATGATCCCAGGGTCCTGGGATCGAGCCCCATATCAGCCTCTCTGCTCCATGGGGAACCTGCTTCCTCCTCCTCTCTCTCTCTCTCTGTCTGCCTCTCTGCCTACTTGTAACCTCTGTCTGTCAAATAAATAAATAAAATCTTAAAAAAAAAAAAAAAAACAAAACAACGCAGCCAGGGTCTTACTCCTGGTATTCCTGTCTGATCACAAAGCCAGCTAGAAGCCCAGCAGAATCCCAGATGTCTTTGTTTCCTGAGATCCAGTCATTCTGGTCTTCTCCTAAGGGTGGTTCAAATCCACCCATGGAAGACTTTCTCCCTGGACATCAGCCAGATCCAAGTTGCCCGTTCTCCTTGAACTCCGCAGGAGACCCCTCCCTGACCCACCTACACACACGTTAGACTGATGCTATCTATTCTCCACATGGAGCGAGAATAGTCTTTTCAAAATGTTTACCAAATTTATCTATTCTTGTCTTAATACATTTTTTAAAGATTTTATTTATTTATTTGTGTGTAAGAGAGAGAGAGAGCATGAAAGGGGGGAGGTCAGGAGGAGAAGCAGACTTCCTGCTGAGCAGGGAGCTCAACTCAGGGCTCCATCCTGGGACTCCAGGATCATGACCTGAGCAGAAGGCAGATGCTTAACCAATGAGATACCCCAGCGCCCTTCTTAATACATTTTAATGGCTATCCATTAAACTGTTCCTGGGCTAAGGAGAAAACCCTTAATGAAGCCTCAGTAAGTCTTCAGGGTAAGATACCAAACTCCACTTCTGGCAACATTCCCTAACATATACAAGTGTGTGCACATCTCTCCACACACACACACCTCACAAACACAGAACTAGAATACACATGATACAGGATGTATAATGCATATAATTATCTACATCATGTAAGCTTATATACACTCACATGGGTAATATATGATTACATAAATATACAATATAATTTTAATTTTATGATTATATGTATAATATACGTTTAATGCAGAAATATATTTAATATATCATGCATAATAACCACATATATCTATACCACAAAGAAATATTAAACATTGTTATTTATTAATGTAATAATGCATGTCTAAGGCATTATTAAAATCCATTGTTTGCTTCCTGGCCAAACTACGAATTATAAAGACTTGAGATATACTCTGCTTCTTCTGCTCCAAACGATCGGTCTGAGAGGTGTGCTTCCCTCAGTTTTCGGGACTGAGACTAATTAGTTAGTAAACTGGGATTTATGACAAGACTGTGTCCCTTCAGAAAGAAGTTATCTGCTTTTCTCTGTGGTAACCATGAAGATCACTTCAATGAAGTAGAGTTCAGATAACATATAATTTACTATTTTAAAGTCTACAATTTACTGGGATTTAGTTCAATCACAATCTTGTGCAACAGTTACCTTTTTGTGTGGAACCAAAATAATTTTGCTGCCCCCAAAGGAGATCCCAAACCGTTAGGTGGTTACTCCCTTTTCCCTCGCCCCCATCTCCCCCTGGCAAGCACGGACCTGTTTCCTGTCTCTGTGGATTCACCAGTTTTAACTATTTCCTAAAAATAGAAACACATAATGTGTGACCCTTTGCGTCTGCCTTCTTGTGCTGATCATGACATGTTTGAGAATCATCCACACTGGAGCACGTATTTTACTTTTTTTTTTTTTTTTTTTTTTAAAGGCCAAATAGTAGTCCATTGTGTGGATAGATGACATTTTTGTTTATCTGTGTCCTGAACATAGTAACTGTGGGAGCTCTTATTTTTACCTCATTCTGCTTATGCACCAGTCTCTCCTGGGCCATAGGGCATGTCCAAATTATTGCTTCCTAATTAAAAAAAAATTCCGTTACTTGGATTAAGTTAGTCACCTTCCTCTGTACAGAGGTTAATAGAAGCAGCGGTCCGCAAGCACCGTCCTCAAAGTGTTCCCCACCCTTATCCTCATGTTTCTGTTCCCTTCTCCACAAAACACTCCTCTTAGTGTGTTTGTGTGTGTCCCTAAAGATGCTGCAGCTGGGTACAATGTGGAGGCTCTGAGCATGGGATTTTCCTTTTCCAGTTCTGCACCAGAAATCTTGTTCTCTGCCTTCTCCTTTCCCTGTAAGCTCTGGGGCTACTCATGTTGCTGTCGGTCCTTATTCCCACCTTGGGCTTTTCCCCTGCCACAGGCTCCATAGCAAATACTGACTGCATCTGTCTCATCAGTTCACAAACAATAGAAAGCACGTTGTTTCTAATTCCCTGCCACAACACACCAAGCCCACTTCTGTGTCTCCCTATGGACGAATTTAAAAGTATCTCTCAGATAGAGGCCCAGGAATGAGATAACTGGTCACAGGACACATAATTTGTGCCACTGAATGAGCATCCTTTCCAGAATGTTCTGTGATTTACACTCCCACAGAAGGACTCGAAAGGCTGTTTCCTCCCACCTTGGCTGACACATGTTATTATGACCCCCTTAGTAGTCAGTTTGATGGATATGAGGTGTATCTCATTATTTCAACATACATTTCCTGGCTTATTTGTGGATGGAGCATCTTTTCACTGAATAGATTTTTAGTGTTCTTCTCTGGAAATTGCCCATTCGAGTCTTTTGTGGATTTTTAAAAAATTGGGACCCCTTAGCTTTGTTGTTTCTGTTGTCCTTTCTTCATTTGTAAGAACTTTTGGATATAGAATGCCTGGGGGGCTCAGTCAGTGAAGCGCCTGCCTTTTTCTCAGGTCACAATCCCAGAGTCCTGGGATCAAGTCCCACATTGGGGTCTCTGATCAGCCGGGAGCCTGCTTCTCCCTCTTCTTCTGGCCCTCCCCCTGCTTGTGCTCAAGCTCTCTCTTTCTCTCTGTCAGATAAATAAATAAAATCTTAAAAAAAGAATTTTGGGATATGGTAGACTTTGATTTATTGTATTTTAGATATGTTTCAGAAATAGAGTCTGTTTTATGTATGTGGTGCCCTGTGTGTTGAATTCTCTCTTAACACTCTGTGGGTGTTTATTGTTGATTAGAAATGCTTAATTGTCTTGAATGTTTTTGTTGTGTTTCTGAAGTTTTTCCTATCACTAGGTTAGTTTTATATTCTCTTCTTTCTTCTTTTGATCTTTAATCTATTTGCAGTCCAACTCTCTATCCAACAGCTGAATTAATAAGTAAACATGGAAGAAGGAGAAATCACCCTTACAGAAAACTCCAATTAATGAATGCAGACAAAAAGAGGGGAATAAAATCATCGTTAGCACATCACAGCGATATTGCTGCTGGCAATATCCATGGATGAATGTTAAATATTGATTAATTACCATGTTGGTTTTAACATATGTCCACAAATTATTTGATATTCCTCTTTCCAGGAGGTGAAGCTTGATTTCCCTTCTACTGAGTGTGGGCTAGAATTAATGACTCATTTCTAATAAATAGTCAACAGAAAAGGAAAAATAGTAACTCTAGTGGAGAAAGAGGCGGGTGCCAAAGTGTTGAAGGTTCATGTCACCAGTAATAAGTCATGTGACTGAACTAATGGAAGGACTCAGGCTCATTACCCCTGTGGCATCTTTCCAAAAATCTATACCTCCCCAGATCTTCCGAGAAAACCCATCTGATCATGGGAGGACTCTGGACACATCCAACCCCCAGGGCACTTGATGGAAAACTTGACCTCGGCTCTTCAAAACATTGGGACCAGCAAGGACAGATTGAGCCACTGTCTCTTTGGAGAAAACCTGAGGAAACACAGTGACTACATACCATGTGGAATCACGGGACACCAGGAGAAAAAGCAGTTGAATTCCTGTCAAGGCTCTATGGGAGGTGAAGGCTCTATGGGAAGGGTGAAGGCTCTATGGGTGAAGGCTCTATGGGAACTCTGTGCTCTTTGCAAATTTTCTGTCAAACTAAATAAAAAGTAAAATTCATTTCAAAATAAAAATTAAAAAAAAAACCCACAAACAATTTACAGATGATATAATAAACCGGAGGGAATAATTTTTCATAGCAATGTGGTGTGGAATGTATATTTATAACTGACAAATTTGACTACATAATAATCTTTCAGTAAAAACAGCAGGGCAAAAAACCCCACTCTAATTAAAACTAATAGTTAAAGAACAAAGTGGGGGTCCTACAAGAGCACACGTAGAAAGGGATCTTGTATGCAGAACTCCCTGGACATGAGGCAAACCCACAGGTAAAGAGGTACTTCCAGTGACCCTGAAACAATTTTACTTCAAAGTCACTGTAAGTGTATCTCTGCTTTACACTGTCCCTGGGTGCTGTGTGGGGTGTCCCTGGGCGCTGCACAGGGTGCAGATCTCTGATGTATGAGGATGTTCTTCAGGTGACATCCAGTCACAACACCTGTGTGCCGTTTCCTCACTAATCCATTCCTTAAAAATCTGACTGAAATCTATCTCTTTGGTGGTCAGGCAGCCTCTGCCCACAGTCTTCGATTCAAAGCCTCCTGAAGTTACTTATTCACTCATGTCCTTATTGTGAGTCTCTTTAGTCCATCCAAAGCATTGCTCGACAAGTAAACATGCCCTACAACATGGCTTGATCAACTTACTGTCCTGGTCCAAGCCTTGGAGCGCTCCCTGTTGTGGACAAGGCCACTTCAATGCTGGCCTTTGGAGTCCAGCCTGGTTTGCAAGGTCACCTAAGGGACCCACAGCGGGGAGGAAAGGGGCCGACTTATCTCAGACTTGTATGCAATTGTTAAAGACTCTCGCTCTCTGCTTTTTAATTCCTAAACAAAGGTTCAAAGGATTTTCTAAGGAGACCAGGTCCAAAGGAATTTAAGACTCCCCTGGCTGAGTCCACTCATTACTCCCATTAAAACTCCTCTGTTAAGTAGGACTTCAGACAGTTACAAGTGTGGGTGACTGAGGGCAAGCGAGGGCCCCAGCAAAAGCCCATGAGCTGTGGCATGAATGCGAGCTTGAGAAACAGATGAGCACAGGAGGATGTCCTAGGAACCTGGTGTCAGCGGATGCATAAAGTCAGAACAGCTAGCAAAGACCTGGAACATGGAAGTTCTTCTACATGATGCCCAATATCGTAGACCTTCCCAGTGCACTGGAGTGTTAGACAAGGAGAGTTATCAAAATAGGGGCAGGGCAAAAAGTGAAGTGAAATACAGGGAATCATGTGACTCCCTTTAAGTAGGGAGTGACACAACTGCCTATTCATATTGATGGCCACCATGATGACCACGCACAGAATGGGTTCTCCCTCCTCCTTCCTCCATCCCCTCTTGCTTCTCCACATTTCCCCTCAGTCAGTGATTTTCAGATTGATTCCCACAGACACTGTGGGTCCCTGTGGTTTTCCTCAGGGGTGGGCTGGCATGGAGGTGATAGATGAGGGCTCGGGTAGAACCCCGACATTTCATGACTGATTCTGTCAGAGAAATGCCTCATTCATCTCTTGCTGTCTTGAGCTTTGCGAAGGACTGCTTCCCAAAAGCAGAGACGGAATCTCCTGCCCAGGCTGGCCCCATTTCTGTTCTCTCATTACACAGATGTGTGCTGATCCCAAGGGTGAAAACTACATATCCTGCTGTAGAGAATGTTTCCTAATTCTTCTCTGGAAGAGACTTCATTTAGGGATGAGACAAAGGTGCAAACCCGGAAGCAGGAGGTGAATGGAATGATTCTAGAGGGTCTTCCCCAAATTTATGAGTGGGCAGCTTAGTGCTGGCTTTGTGCTGAGGTGCTTTCCTTCCTGCACAAGTGGAATTTGTGGAGGGATGGAATTCTCCAGAATGGAGGGTAAGGACCTCATTCTCCCAAGGAGCTGGAGGGATTATGTTACTCATTTAGGACAGAGCTGAGGTCCTTGGCTAAAGCTGGTGGTTTAACACACCTCCTGGCTGATTTCCCCCATTAATGGTATCCGTGAAAGTGAGCTTTAGTTAACAGCACCCGTTATGGTGTGCACTCTGTGGGTTTTGACCAAGGTGCACAGTCACATACCCACCAGCAAAGCCATTTCCTTCATCGCAAAACTCTTATCGTGCTTTGCTTCTGTCATGGAACCCTCCGGGTGCTGGCAAGCCCTGCCAGTAACAGATCTGTGCTCCATCCCTTCTGCTTCCCCTTTCCAGAATGCTACAGATTGACTCAGAGATGGGAGAGTGTTTTGGGCCAGGCTTCTTAACAGTGAAATGCATTGCTGAGTCATCCACATTTTTGACTGGGTCAGGTGTTCCTTCTGTTAATGGGTCGTGTTCCATTGTATGGATGTAGCACAGTTTGTGAACTCACTCCCCTGCTGAAGGACTTCTGGATCGTGTTCACTGTTTCAGGACTAGGACCGAAGCTGGATTTACAACCCCAGATGCACAAAATGAGATCAGTAAAGGAGTTTATGTATCCCCATGCGCCCCACTTTCCCAACTGGTCTTCCTGGTCACCAGTGGTCTTTGAAGGAAGGAAGATATAGGGAAATGTGATTTGACCCTACTTCCTTTCTGACCCCCGAGGGAAAGACCAAATAGTCCTGGAAAACCTGAGGGAAAGAGAGAAAGGGGAAGAGAGAGAGAGAGAGAGAAATAAAGAGAGGTGAGGAGAGGTGGCAAAACCACTCCCTGTTCATGCAGTGGGAGCCATAGCAAAACGTGAAGATGGAATTCTCCTTCGCCAAGGGAAGAAAAGTGCTCTGAGCATAGAGACACAGAAAATTCAGACCTCGAGGTCATCAAATCAGGTGGGCTCTGCCGTACTTCTCCCTTCTGGAACATCTGCCATAAAAAAAAATGTTCCTCAACTCCTCAGGTTGTCACAAGCTGTCCTACAAGTTAGCTCTGGTTAGATTTTCTCGAGTCAAGCATAGATACAGGGTAATGAGATATGCAATGTTGAAGAAGTCACATAGGTAAAAAAGCAATAATGTAAAACACCAGGGGATGATTGTGTATAAGACCTTGAACTGGGAAAACGATCCAAGTTCTTAACTCATTTATTCTGGTGTAATCTAATGAAGGCGTGAGAAGTCTTCAGAAATTTCTATTGAGCATGGATACCGCAAATTAAATATATGGTGGAAATGCTAGCACATTTCTCCACAGGATACGCTACACTAAATGAGTAAATCCTAAGATTGGATGTTTGATTTCGAAAAATAAAAAGACTGTTTCCTGCCTAAACTAGACACTTGGTCTGGTTCCATGTCCTGGGTATGGCATCCACTCCCTGGAATCTGTGACCCACATGACAACTCTTTCTCCTCCAGCACTCCTGGCTGAGGCTGCTGGCCCAGCCTCCTGGTTCCCTGGGTTTAATCTCCAGGCCACCTTTGCCCTCTTTCCTCTGGTGGTCCTGTCTTTTGTCTCTTACGCACATCCCACAGCACCTTGGTCCTTACCACACTGCACCAGGAGATGTGTGAGCCATGGTTCTGCCATGTCTCCTTTCAAACTGAAAGCCTCCCCTGACTCCCTATTATCTAGATGATGAAGCCGAACGTCTCTTGGCCCTTGGCCATACAGACAACACAGTGACAGGCTCACTGAAATTGTTCTGCAATACCAGATCGTTTCCTGATAATCTCAAGCAAGAGCATGTTCTGCATTCCAGGCTCGACTGCCTTGTCCTGGCCCATCCCCCTGGTGGCTGGATCTCCTCTTCTTGCCTGTCCTCATTCTCCACAAGGACTCCTTAGCACTCTCAGCATGTATGCCTCATCACCGCTTGGACAGGAGGGCTCATAAGGCCTGGGGGAGCACAAGACAATCAACGTGTCTGAAATAAAGCACGGACTGAGCGGTGTTCAGAAACCAGGTGTCCTAGCAGCTGGTGGGCTGCCGTCCTCCCCTCCCCCATCCCAATCAGATGACCGGGCCACTGTGGACAGCCTGCCAGGCTGCCATGCTCCATCTGGAATGCAAACACCCAGGCAATCCCTTCCTAGCTGTCAGAGCATCTTCCCCAAGCTGTTTTCACTAACAATGACTTGGACACCAAAGTCATGGGCATTTTGTACACCAGGGGCCCAGGCTCTGACACCAGCTGGGTGTGGAACAATTCAGATCCATTCTGATGTGAACTAGCCCCGAGCTGGGACAGACCCCCGGTCCCACAAGACCATCCCCCACTTTAGAAACCAGTCGCAAGTCTTGTACCGCTCGCACGTCTACTGGACCAGCTCTAGCCTGGGCATTCCAGGATCTGCTGCTCAGGTTTGATAACTTGCTAGAATGGCTCGCAGATCTCAGGAAAGGGCTCTGCTCACTACTGTCAGTTTATTGTAAAGGCTCCAACTCCAGGACAGCCAGGTGGATGAGAGGTAATGGGTGAGCCATGTGGAGAGGGACAGGGCACTGCCACGCTCTCTTGGGGGGCACCAACCTCCATCACCTCCATGCCTTCACCAATTCAGAAGGTATTTTTGGAATTTTCAGGGAGGTTCCATGACATAGGCATGGTTGATTAATTCATTGGTCATGGGTGATTGACTCAACTTCTAGCCCCTTTCCTCTCCCAGGAAGTCAGGAAGGGGGGCAGAAAATTCCAGCCCTCTAGCAACATGGGTGGCTCCTGGCCATCAGCCCCCATCCTGGAGCCACCAGCCATGTCACTGGAAAGCAGAAGCTACTCTAATTACTCTGACGATTCCAAGGGTCTTCTGAGCTCTGTGCCAGTACACGGGGACAAAGGCCTAATACATGTTCCCTGTGTTCTCACGGTTCCTCACTTCAAACCCTCCCATGGTGCCCCATCCACTCGGAGTAAAGGCCAGAGTTGCCCAGTGGCCTGCAAGGTGCAGCATGACCCAGCCCCACTCAGATCTCATCTCCCACCATCTTCCCCAATCTCACTCTTCAGCCACCGCCAGCTGCTGCTCCTCACACATAGCTGACATGTGCTGCCTTTGGGCCTTTGCACCTGCTCTCCCTTTCCCTGGAGCAGGCTTCCCAGATGTGTGAGCGGCTGCCTCCCTCACCATCCAGGACCTTGGCTCGAGCATCCCCTTGTTGAGGGGGCTTCCTTGGAAGGAGACAGCAGCCTTATCCTGGGCACTTTCTCCCCTCTCTACGTTTTTCCCTACTGCTCACCATTTCTGACACTCTGAGTCCTCTCACTATTCATTGCCTGTCTTGCCTCTGCTCCCAGCACTGGAAGTCCAGAGAAGGCTCCTCTGCAAGTTTCTGGGTCTCCCATGCTCTTGCATATAGTGGTTCTTTCCCCTTCTGTTGCCCGGAAAGGGCACCCACCCACGTTGGCTGGGTGGGTGTCTGTGAGCATCTGTGCTGCAAAGAAGGCAGGTGGGAAGGAGTGAGGCTGCCTGGGATCAGCCTACCATGACCAAGTGTAAGCTGGATGATACCCAGAGATGTGGGGTGGAACTGAGAGAGGAACCCCAGGTCTTCTGACTCCCAGTCCCATTTGGTGGACTCCACCATGGCCAAAGGTACCAGCGTCGGCCACCCTCAGGACTGAAACTTGGACCCCATCATCAGACTCCAGATCCCACCTGGTAGGTTTTCCCGAGTCAATATTCGTGTCCTGACCTGAGTACATCTTAGTTATTGGTGGGGACAGACTGCCAGTGGTGGGACAGCCCCTTCAGCCACCCCTCACAGAGGCCAGGTCCGCAGGCAGTTCTGGTCCAGGAACAGTGAACGGCAGGGGTGCTGGTGTCACACGAGAGCACAGAGGGTAAGGGAGCTAGTCCATGGGGACACAGCCCACCTACTGCACACTTGCTGTGGCAGACTTGACTCAGTTCCCTCACGCCCTGAGGCTGGCTCACTGGTTCCAGCTGGAACCGTTCCTTGTCAAGCAGGTGGCCTCACACCTGCTGTAGGTTCAAGAGATGAGCATGAGAGACGTTGTGTGCCCCTTTGCTCAAGGTTTTATGATCTTTCTTGCAGTAAATACAAAGATTCCTAATTTTTTTATACCTAAAGTATAAGAAATAAGAATATGTCTATTCCAATAGACAGCAAGATATTGATATTATTGATCCCAATTTCTGTTATTTATGATGCTTGCTGTTCAGTCAAGCAATGGTTTACCAACTGAAGTCTATGATACATGAAGCACATGAACTATTTTTGGCCATACCATTCTTGCTTTCATGTTAATAGAGATGGTCAGAGAGGTGAGCATCTCATATTTTGCTGTTAAAAAACTGATATCTCCCCCTCATATAATATGATTTTTAGTTGTCCAGCACTTTATAAAGAGAATGTCTGTCATCTTTCAAATCCATCTACAAGTGGCTACTAACCACTTTTTCCACCAAATAGGGTTCTGAACAGCCCCTGGTCAGTGATCCTTGGAGTGCTTACTCTAAGAGTGATCAATATTGACATATCGGTGGACAAATCGATCAATAAATGAATTCAAAAGAGGACAGGTTCACCCAAAATTGACTTCTGACTTATGCACCATGTATTATTTTCTTTTTACTTCTGTGTGTGTGTGTGTGTGTGTGTGTGTGTGATTTGAGATCTATTATTCATTTAATCCACCCATAGGATTCTAACTCATTAATCAAATATTAAACTTTCTAAGCCATTATATGGCATGCACTGAATACACATTCCCTGTAAATCAAGAATGAAAACATAACAAGCCAGATAAATTAAGGAGTTATCACTCACATAAAATAATTTTTCTCTTTTGCTACAAAAAAAAGCAATCCTGCTCTAGCGCCTGGGAGGCTCAAGGGGTTAAGCGTCCAACTCTGCTATCAGTTCAGGTCATGATTTCAGGGTGGTGAGATTGATCCCTGAGTTGGGCTCTGTGCTCAGTGTGGCATCTGCTTGAGATTCTCCCTCTCCTTCTCCATCTGTCCCTCCCCCACTTGCTCTCTCTCCCTCTATCTCAAATAAATAAATAAGATTAAAAAAAAGCAATTCTGCTTTCTTCACACATCATCAGACAATACTAATAACTTAATAACTTGTAACCAGGAACATCTTGGACCAAAAATATAGGAGGAAGCCAATACAGGGAGACTGGTGAAATGATATCTCTGTGCCTGGGACAGAGGTTCCGGCGTTTGAGAAAAAATATCAGAGGTCAAGAAAGTGAAACAAAACAGAAAGGCACGTGGGCATTTAAAATAAAAAGAGGGAGGACTTAGGGGTAATTTGTGCTTTTGAAGAATTGGAGAAATGTGGATCCCTTACTTATCTACTTATTTTAATAAGAGCACATGCTCAGGGTTTCATCCCAGAAGCAAAGCCTCAGAGAGTGGTCCAGAGGGAAGTTTCTGCCCCATCCAATCCCTGTAGGCACAGAACCATCCCCCTTACAACAAAGGCATGCACTGCAGAGATTATATTGGGAATGGCACTGGGGTTTCGTGGGAGCCACAAGGGCTGGCTGAAATTTCATTCCTAACATGGGATGACCATTCCAGGCACCCCAAGAGCTGGCTGTCTTCCCCCTACTGGGCATGTTTGCCAGCTCTGGGCACTGGCTGAGGAACAGGGGTTGGCCAAGGCCAACAACTACCTCTGGAGACAAGAGAAACCAGCAGATCTCTGGCACTCATCCAGAGTCAGACCACGGGAGCCTTCCTGAACATGAGACACGGGGTGGTTTTCCTCAGAAGACATCTGCTGAATTTTGTGTGGAAGGAGCCTGTGATGTCAACACTTCTGAAAAGCAGAGTAAGATCTCCTATAGCATCAGGGTCTTCAGGAAAGAAAGACCTGTGGCAGTAGGTGCCTGAGATGAGACGTCTATAGGGAGGAGCAAGTAGACACTGAGGGTCTACATTTGACCCTGGCCTGAGGGTTTCTGCTGCATTTGGTGGGAGACCTCTGCTAGCGACATTTGCATGAGATTAGAGTAGCAAATTTAGAGATTGGGGGGGGGTTGCTGAAGCACACAGTGGTTTCTTCACTGAAGACATTTGAGAGATTTTGAAGCTGTTGTCTATTTGGCTCAAAGGAAGCTGAAAAAAGGAAGTGGATCTTCTCAACCCAACCAGATCCACCATGGATTCTCAACTGAAAGGAATATTGGGGAACTGAAGGTACACTGGATCTCACTAAAGTTTACCCAAACTGCCACCCAGTTCTGATCGAGTGTAACTCTGACTGGTTTAAGGCTAAATACACATCTGAGGACAAAAAAAAAAAAAAAAGGAAATGTAAGATGTTCCCTGGTGCATAAAGGAAGGAGAACTCTGTCCTCCTAATGTCTCTGTATCATTTTGTTTAGGAAATTTGAAGTTGTAAGTGCTCTGTCCGCTTCTATGAGATGTGCAAAAGCTAAATCAGACTGTTGGCATCCCGAGAATGTCCTTCTTGAAGATCTTGGAGGTATCTATTCAAAATACAAACACCAAGTAGTATGACACCCCATCTTTCTGTTTCAGGGGGTTCAAGTTTCGACCCTTAGCTCCAAGTGGTAACTTCCTGTTTGTGAAAAAGACACCACAAGTTCTAATTTTCTTTTTATAGTTAGGACAATGTACAAGGATGAAATGGATGAGTATCCCTGGCTGTGGGAAAGGGTGGGATTCTACTCTGCCTTTTCAGTATTAGTGGATTGTCTAATGGTTATGCAATGTTAATTTAATGCTTACTCAATAACTAAACAGTTCTCTTGCTTAAAAAAAAAATTGTGGAAATGTTTTCTGGGTTGGCAGCATGCTTTATTTTTGTGTTTTCCCAAAACTCAATGTGGGGAATTAGCCCCCACAATACTTTGACATTGAAGAACCCCTTCAATAGTGGGGAACATCCTTGGGTCCTCTAATAACGTACCTGGCACACTCTCAGAGTGGAGCCATGCAAAGAGGCAAGATGACAGAGCTGGTAACCAAGAGAGACAAGGGATGATAGAAACAGAATCACAGATGACCTAACTATTAGCAGTGGCAGACAAGGGCTTTTAAAAAATGATTGATGTATTCAAGAGACAGATGGAGAAGATGGAAAGTGGAGGGTTTTATCAGAGGATTGGAATGTATGAAAATCAAATAAGTATTCTAGAACTGAAACAATACAGTATCTTAAATTATGATATCAGTGGATGAATGTAAGAGCAGATTGGACAGGATTGTTGCACCTGAAGACAAATCAATAGAAAATATCCAAAATAAGTAGGAAAGAAAATAAGCGTGGGGGAAAATAAAATTATAAGAGACATGTAGAACATGCTTACAGTTTCTATGGGATGTGTAATTGGAGTCTCAACAGGAGAGAAGAAACAGGATAAAGCAGAAGAAAAACTCACAGTGTTTAAAGAAATACTGGCCAAGGACTTTCCAGAACTGATGAAAAAATACTAACCCAGAGGTATTTGGTGACCCAAAACCAAAACAAAAAAACAAGACAATACACCAGACCTTGGTCTTTTTAAGGAAAACTATTAAAAATCAAAGTGAGGCACCTGGCAGGCTCAGTTGGAAGACCGTGCAACTCTTGATTTCAGGGTTGTGAGTTCAAGTCCTATGCTGGATGTAGAGTTTCCTCAACAAATAAACTTAAAAAAAAAAACAGTGAAAAAAAAAAAAGAAGAAATCTTTCAGGCAGCTAAAAAAGAGCCAGAACACTGAAATATTCCTTTCCTTTCTAACTACTTCATCAAACCATTTAAAATATAAATACAAATGGAACCACCACACTGAAGAACTCTTACTACTGTAGCAGAGGTTAAAAATACATGCTTGTAGAAGACTGTTCCTGCTGAGTGAGGTTTGTTATTTAATTTGTGAGTATATTTTACTCCTATGAATATGGTTCTGAAAGCAGGACCTTTGGATGAGAAGGCAAAATCATAAAGCAAAGAGGCTGTCAGCTGGAAAGTCATAGACATCAAACTCCAAGGGGAAAAGCTCAGAAGAGAAATAAGTCTGGTGCAGAGGAGACATGCAAGAAGAAGCTGGGAGTCCAGATGCACAAATGCGCTGGAACTAAGAATGGTTACATTTGTAAACACACTGACAAGGAAGCGTGTATGGCAAGAAGGGTGTGGCGTTTTGGCCTGTCATCTGGATTTATGCAAGTACAAGTATCCTGAAGTTCATTGACTAGTTTTTTTCCTATGTTACCCAGATTAAACAACACGACAATATTTCACCACCTTTTTAGTCCTTTTGTAATTTGGCATTAATATTAAAAAAAAAGTAAAAGTTCCACTGCCTTAAAATTGTTTAAGAAAAAAAAAGGGATTTGCTATGAATCAACTAAAATCACTTTTTTTTGTCATATTTATCCTCGCCAAGTCAGTCTGCTATACATTTTTAAAAATCAATAGAGTCTACCAATTTAGCTAAACAATGTGAGAACTCCAGTCTTTGTGGTTAACTTCTGACATTCCTGATAAACACTGAACAAAAGGAAATGAATACCCCAAGCTATTTCTCTTCTACCACAGGAGATGGGGAACCTTGTAACTTTCCCTAGACTTGCCTACTTTCCATGAAAATTTTGTAATTTCTTTCTGTAAGAAGCTCAATTTTGGTACACTTACCGTGATGGGGGGAAAAGCTCATTTTTTCCCCCCTGATGCTGGCCAAAGGGAGAGCTGGCTATGTGGGAATCAGCAAGAGTAACAGGACGTGCAAACTGAGTGAAAGATTTGGATTCTGCCCAGTGAACCTGCAGTTTGTAGATTGTTAAAGAGAAACACTGATTTTAAAATCAACACATAGAATAAAAAATAGCTCTAACGGATGAAAATAGTATATATTATTAAAGGTGATCTTTGAACAGCAATCATAATAATCGTTTCATTTGGCCATGAAGATGTTATTGTTATGTCCATGGTAACCTGGTATGGTGGAAAGAACATAGAATCAAATGGGGATTCAAAATCCAGTCCACTTCTTCCTGGGTATATTGTCTTTGAGAAGATGTTCAAGCCATTCATTTCTTGGTAAGTAAAATTAAATAGTAATATTTCCATCAGACAGATGCTCTGAGAATTGAGAGAGAAAAACAAGAAAGCATTGAGTACAGCACCTGACACAAATGTCAGTCCCTGGTTCCCCCATCCCACCTTAATAGTACAGATAGATACACATAAAAAGGATATTGAGTCACCCACTGGAGAAAGGGAACATTAAGTAAGTGGCCATATGTATGTTGCTAATTGACTAAGGGATCTGAGCAGTGTGGAGGCAAAACTCCCCCTCAGCATGTGTTTTAGTCCTAAATCTTGTCATGTTGTCAGAAGACCTACTTGGATTTAGGGCACTGGAAAAAAAGAAAAATAACTAGAAAAAAATAAATGCAGGGTGTGCTCTCACATCCAGATTTATGCTTTTCTCATTCAAAAAGAAAGAAAGAAAGAAAGTAAGAAAGAAAGAAAGAAAGAAAAAGAAAAGAAAAGAAGAGAAAGAAAAGAAAGAAAAAAAAGAAAGCAAAGTTATGAATGGCTACCATGTACTGACTATTAAATATGTCCTGGTAACTATGAGCTTAACTGTGTAGTCGTCAGCCCACTCATTTGCCATGCAATTCTGATAAAGGGGTTTTTGCTCACTTTACAAGTGAAGAAACTGAAGCTGGGTGCAAGTAGATAAGTGTGTCAAAGTCAGATACCCAGGTGGCACATTCGGTTCAGTTGGTTAAGTGTCTGGCCCTTAGTTTGTGCTCATGTTATGATCTCAGGGTCATAGGATTGAGCACATTGGGGGTCTGTGCACACCAGGGAGCCAGGCTGAGATGCTCCCTCTTCCTCTGCCCCTCCTTCCACTCTCATGCACTAGTAGGTGCATTCTCTCTCTCTCTCTCTCAAAATAAATGAATAAAATATATTTTTTTAAAAAGTCAGGAACCTACTCAATGATAGAACTAGCGTTTAACACCAACCTTTTTTTTTAAAGATTTTATTTATTTATTTGTCAGAGAGAGAAAGCACAAGCAGGCAGAGGGGCAGGCAGAGGAAGGGAGGGAAGCAGGCTCCCCACTGAGCAAGGAGCCTGATGAGGAACTGGATCCCAAGATCCCAGGATCATGACCTGAGCCAAAGGCAGCAGCTTAACCCACTGAGCCACCCAGGGGTCCCTGTTTTGTTTTTGTTTCTATCCTTAAAGGAAATTGCTGTTTCTTTCTTATTTTTTTTTTCTTTTCTTAAATTTTATTTTTTATAAACATATATTTTTAGCCCCAGGGGTACAGGTCTGCGAATCGCCAGGTTTACACACTTCACAGCACTCACCATAGCACATACCCTCCCCAATATCCATAACCCCACCCCCCCTCTCCCAACCTCCCTCCCCCCATCAACCCTCAGTTTGTTTTGTGAGATTAAGAGTCACAAAGCAGGAAAGAATGTCCAATGGAACAAAGACAGCCTCTTCAATAAATGGTGTTGGGAAAATTGGACAGCCACATGCAGAAAAATGAAATTGGATCATTTCCTTACACCACACACGAAAATAGACTCAAAATGGATGAAGGATCTCAATGTGAGAAAGGAATCCATCAAAATCCTCGAGGAGAACACAGGCAGCAACCTCTTCGATGTCAGCCGCAGCAACATCTTCCTAGGAACATCACCAAAGGCAAGGGAAGCAAGGGCAAAAATGAACTTTGGGGATTTTATCAAGATCAAAAGCTTTTGCACAGCAAAGGAAACAGTGAACAAAACCAAAAGACAACTGACAGAATGGGAGAAGATATTTGCAAATGACATATCGGATAAAGGGCTAGTGTCCAAAATCTATAAAGAACTTAGCAAACTCAACACCCAAAAAACAAATAATCCAATCAAGAAATGGGCAGAGGACATGAACAGACATTTCTGCAAAGAAGACATCCAGATGGCCAACAGACACATGAAAAAGTGCTCCATATCACTCGGCATCAGGGAAATACAAATCAAAACCACCATGAGATATCACCTCACACCAGTCAGAATGGCTACAATTAACAAGTCAGGAAATGACAGATGCTGGCGAGGATGCGGAGAAAGGGGAACCCTCCTACACTGTTGGTGGGAATGCAAGCTGGTGCAACCACTCTGGAAAACAGCATGGAGGTTCCTCAAAATGTTGAAAATAGAACTACCCTATGACCCAGCAATTGCACTGCTGGGTATTTACTCTAAAGATACAAACGTAGTGATCCGAAGGGGCACGTGCACCCGAATGTTTATAGCAGCAATGTCTACAATAGCCAAACTATGGAAAGAACCTAGATGTCCATCAACAGACGAATGGATAAAGAAGATGTGGTATATATACACAATGGAATACTATGCAGCCATCAAAAGAAATGAAATCTTGCCATTTGCGACGACGTGGATGGAACTAGAGGGTATCATGCTTAGCGAAATAAGTCAATTGGAGAAAGACAACTATCATATGATCTCCCTGATATGAGGGAGAGGAGATGCAACATGGGGGGTTGAGGGGGTAGGAGAACAGTAAATGAAACAAGATGGGATTGGGAGGGAGACAAACCATAAGTGACTCTTAATCTCACTAAACAAACTGAGGGTTGATGGGGGGAGGGGGTTGGGAGAGGGGGTGGGGTTACGGATATTGGGGAGGGTATGTGCTATGGTGAGTGTTGTGAAGTGTGTAAACCTGGCGATTCGCAGACCTGTACCCCTGGGGTTAAAAATATATGTTTATAAAGCTGTAAAAAAAAAAAAAGAAAGAAAGGATGAATCCCCAAGTTTTGTAGCAACATGGACGGGACTGGAAGAGATTATGCTGAGTGAAATAAGTCAAGCAGAGAGAGTCAATTATCATATGGTTTCACTTATTTGTGGAGCATAACAAATAGCATGGAGGAGAAGGGGAGATGGAGAGGAGAAGGGAGTTGAGGGCAATTGGAAGGGGAGGTGAACCATGAGAGACTATGGACTCTGAAAAACGATCTGAGAATTTTGAAGGGGTGGGGGGTGGGAGGTTGGGGGCACCAGGTGGTGGGTATTGTAGAGGGCACAGATTGCATGGAGCACTGGGTGTGGTGCAAAAATAATGAATACTGTTATGCTGAAAAAATAAAAAAATTAAAAAAAAAAGAGTCACTTATGGTTTGTCTCCCTTCCAATCCCATCTTGTTTCATTTACTCTTCTCCTACCCCCTTAACTCCCCGTGTTGCATATCCTCTCCCTCATATCAGGGAGATCATATGATAGTTGTCTTTCTCCGATTGACTTATTTCGCTAAGCATGATACCCTCTAGTTCCATCCACGTCGTCGCAAATGGCAAGATTTCATTTCTTTTGATGGCTGCATAGTATTCCGTTGTGTATATATACCACATCTTCTTTATCCATTCGTCTGTTGATGGACATCTAGGTTCTTTCCATAGTTTGGCTATTGTAGACATTGCTGCTATAAACATTCGGGTGCACGTGCCCCTTCGGATCACTACGTTTGTATCTTTAGGGTAAATACCCAGCAGTGCAATTGCTGGGTCATAGGGTAGTTCTATTTTCAACATTTTGAGGAACCTCCATGCTGTTTTCCAGAGTGGTTGCACCAGCTTGCATTCCCACCAACAGTGTAGGAGGGTTCCCCTTTCTCCGCATCCTCGCCAGCATCTGTCATTTCCTGACTTGTTAATTTTAGCCATTCTGACTGGTGTGAGGTGATATCTCATGGTGGTTTTGATTTGTATTTCCCTGATGCCGAGTGATATGGAGCACTTTTTCATGTGTCTGTTGGCCATCTGGATGTCTTCTTTGCAGAAATGTCTGTTCATGTCCTCTGCCCATTTCTTGATTGGATTATTTGTTTTTTGGGTGTTGAGTTTGCTAAGTTCTTTATAGATTTTGGACACTAGCC
Source organism: Lutra lutra (assembly GCF_902655055.1). Lineage (NCBI taxonomy): Eukaryota > Metazoa > Chordata > Mammalia > Carnivora > Mustelidae > Lutra > Lutra lutra. The sequence continues at coordinate 163,668,715 of NC_062282.1, forward strand.
CTTTATCTGATATGTCATTTGCAAATATCTTCTCCCATTCTGTCAGTTGTCTTTTGGTTTTGTTCACTGTTTCCTTTGCTGTGCAAAAGCTTTTGATCTTGATAAAATCCCAATAGTTCATTTTTGCCCTTGCTTCCCTTGCCTTTGGTGATGTTCCTAGGAAGATGTTGCTGCGGCTGACGTCGAAGAGGTTGCTGCCTGTGTTCTCCTCAAGGATTTTGATGGATTCCTTTCTCACATTGAGATCCTTCATCCATTTTGAGTCTATTTTCGTGTGTGGTGTAAGGAAATGATCCAATTTCATTTTTCTGCATGTGGCTGTCCAATTTTCCCACCACCATTTATTGAAGAGGCTGTCTTTGTTCCATTGGACATTCTTTCCTGCTTTGTCGAAGATGAGTTGACCATAGAGTTGAGGGTCTATTTCTGGGCTCTCTATTCTGTTCCATTGATCTATGTGTCTGTTTTTGTGCCAGTACCATGCTAACACCAACCTTTTGAATTACAAAGCTTCTATCCTTTCTTTGTTATAATGCCTCTCTCACGGTCTACACAAATATACCAATACTTGTTCATTGGTTTCATAGTGAGAATGCATAGTCAAGGGGACACTTAAGGAAAGAAAGAAAGGAAGAAAGAAAGGAAGGAAAAAAGAAGGAGGGAGGGAAGAAGGTTTGTAGGTGTGCTCTCTAGGGCTTAGAATTTTTTTGTTTCTGATTTAATCATCTCTGATTTATAGACATTTCTTAGAGTCTCAAAAATATAGCACAAGTACTTATACTAAATCCAGGACAAAATCAATATTATACTTACTTAACTGAGCAATCAGTCCTGCAAGGGAGGTCAAACAAAGCTGCAGTCTTGTCACCCTGCCAATTAAGTGACACCTGCTCCACTCCCAGAGGAGGAGGCCCCTTATAATGGATTCTACCCACAAGAGCTGTGGTCCAGAACGTCAGTCTCTGCTGGGTTTGCATGAACCGGGTCTGCCAAAGAACACACGACCCACACAGGTACTGGATTGAGCAATGCTTTCCTCCCATAAGAAGAGAGGTCAAGAACAGCTTTAGTAGCGAGCATGTCTCACCCCTTAGCCCATGCACGACCATGGTCTTCATGCACCCCTCTCAGCTGCAAGGGGAGCATGCCATTTCCTCCCCGGTGGGAAAACGGTAGAGCAGTGGGCTTGCCCAGGTGCCACACGACACCTACACACACTGAAGCAGAACAAAGAATTGCATGTCAAGCTGGGAACAGGAGAAGACAGTCCCAAACAAGGTGAAAGGAGTCACAGGCTAGGAGGGCTCCTGTTTTCCTGCAAGGAGATGGTTCACATTCGAGGCCACTCTCTTGATCTAAAGTTGGCAGACGGCATGACCGTTGTTTCCACAATTACTATGTCATGAAATTAGAGTTCTATTTTGCTGTTTTTAGGTCTATAAAGCTTGGGTTTTTTCTCATCTGAAGAAAATATATATGGGAACTTTTATCAAGGCAAATAATCATTTATGAAGAGTTTGGAATATTTGTCATGAAAACACAATGATGGTCACACCTAAAACTAACCAATTCATGGTAATTTGTGCCAGTAGAAGAATTCAAGAGAAAATGGAATTGATACTGTTATTTGGTTGTAACAAAAATACTATCAGGTCACATAGCTTGATAATATTTTATTCAATTATTTTTTAAAGAGTATTTATTTAGTTATTTATTTGAGAGAGAGAGAGAGAGAGAGAGAGAGAGCGCACAGAGGGAGAGGGAGAAGCAGACCCGCTCAGAGCAGGGAGCCCAATGAGGGGCTGGATCCCAGGACCTGAGATCATGACCTAGGCTGAAGGCAGAGGTTTAAACATCTGAGCCACCCAGTTTGATGATAATTTTTTTGAATAATATTTTAAATGGCAATAATGAATATGGAAATTTTTATAATTGATAGAAATAATTGACCTGAAATAATACTGACAAGAAATTAAACTGCACATAGTAGAAGAGTTTACTGGGCAAAAACGGACAAATCTGAACCTTCAGGACTTTGGATAATTGTTAACCAATTGAGGAGAGGAATAACCTCATGTCAAACAAGGCACCATGACAAAAACTAGATTCAGGAACATAGTATATGATATTGCACAGGGCAGATTGATAAATCTGTAATTTCTATAAAATTAAGACAGAAAAGAACTGAGATTAGTGGGCTACCAATAATGACGTGAAACTTTCAAAGTATTTTCCCTGCACTGCAAAGCCTTTAATCAAAGTGGCTCTAGACAGGAGTTTTAATGGAAAAGAATCGATTGAGATCATGACAGTTACACATTTTATGTACAGTGTCCTCAGGGTGGAAATGACAAGGTCAAAGCCTGAATTACTTGAAACTGGCAGGACAAGACAGAAAACTAGACATTTCTTAACAGTGGGTGTCCTACCCTTGGCCTTACATTTTAGAGGCTTCCGCTTTCGTTGTTCACAGATAAGTAAACACACTTCAAAGGAACCAGAGCCCTTGACTTTTCTGTGAGGATGTGGAGATCCCCTTTGTTCCTACCAAACCCAGCACAATTTATAATTTCTTCTCTCTTTAGATGAGTTTCCAATTCTGGCATCTTCTTAAGGACTTTTTTTTCCCCCATGTTCAACTTGCAACTGTGAATTTTGGCTTCCATTCCAAACTCCTATTTTGCAAAAAATGGTTGCAGAAACCTAGACATATAATGTTGCATTTTTTAATGGCAACAGTGCATCAGACTTGGCTGAGTATCTGGCTACACGACTTACTCACTATGCGACTTTAAGAAACTACTTATATTTCTCAAGTCTCCATTTCTAAATCTCTAATAAGGAGATAACAGCCCTCTATTTGTGCGTTCGTAGTGAGGGTTAATAAGACCAGCCTTACAAAGGGCTTTCTGTGACTCATATTCCATAAAGGGAGCATTTGTCTGCCTTCCCAGCAGGCGGACTGTGAATCAGATCTTGTTTATTATTTTTTTCTTCAAACACACCTTCATCATCTCTGCACTCAAAGGGGTTTACTCTACACATTCAGGTTTCTCTCTTTCAACTCATGCATCCCATTGTCAGAGTCACAGACTCGTGTATGTACATAACTGTTGGGATTGTGAAAACTCTCATTATTTCAATGGGTGTTTGGTGTGGAGACATGTGTGTATCTTCAGATTGATGTCAACAGATCAGAAGATGACTTCCATTGCAAAGAGAGTTTATTATTCTCTGAGGTCCCCACAGGAGGGGTTCTGCACCACTGAGGGCAATGTGGGAGTCAGGAGACAGGTGGAGAGGCAGAGGGGATGAAAGGAAAATGTGGACAAGGACCCATCTGGGGTTTCTGTGGGATGGAACAGGCAAAGCATGGTGGGCAGGCTTGGCATTGACTAGTTTGAACCATGTCAGTAGGCTGTAGGGCAGAGGGGCTGTCCCGAGCTGCCTGACCCCTGGCTCAGGGCTAGAGCGTGAGAGCCCAGCACCCAGGGGGAATGGCTGGGTGTGGAACTAATCAGCTTCTCAAGAAGAGTCACTGAGGGGCCTCCAGTTGGAGCCTCGAAACTGGGTCAAGACAAGCGAGGGAAAGCTGTACCCGGCGTGAGGGTGAGGAAGTATGGACTCTCCTGCCATGGGGAGTGCAGCTCATGCCCTTGGAGGCTGGTTATTAAATCAGGGAACTCAGGAAACCCAATGTAGCTGGAGGCCTGGGGCCATCTCGTCATGGTTCCTGAGCTGGGGGAGCATGCCCCTGTTGACACCCACGACATCATATAATAAACTGGCAGACTCCTGGCTCACGTCGTGAGCCAGCGAGGGAGCCAGCAGTTTGGAGAAGGTAAAATTTCAATTCAGAGGAAAATTTAATTTCCTCCTGGGTCTTGGCATAAGCCAGAACATGCAGAAGAGCATGGGAGGCGTGAAACGGATTAGTGTACCTCTCCGGAAGAGTTTTCTGGTGAGGAAAGACCTGTGTGGGTGTGAGGACTGTCTTGCCTGGGTGGGAGGATGCTGGATGTTGTCTAAGGACAGCCTCAACGACAGCAGGCATCAGCCAAAATGCCACATTGACAACTAAACTCTTCATCACGTCGAAGAAAGCCATTGGTGGTAGCACATTCAAAAGCATGTCGTGAAGAACTGCATAGTTCCATCTGAAATTCCAAGCCAGACCTAGGAAATTGAGTGTGAAGAGGAAGGAAATGGAAGTCTAATGCTCAAGTCGCATTTTTAGCCTTTTCATCCGGGACCTCCTTATCCATGAGGTACAGATGACAAAAAGGCTGGACTTGAATTTCTTTTAAAATTATGAGGAAAAAAAGTGAATATAAATAATAATGACTATGTTAAACAACTAGATTTTTATACTAATACAGTCATACGATGGAACTTTTAATACTTTCTAACAGAGGAAATAGTCCATGGAGAAAATATGCTCACTCAGTCGGTGAGAATAATGGCCCCAGCATTGCCCCCACTCTCTTCCCCAGACCCTGTGTCCATGTGACTCCACATGGACAAAAAGGACTTTGCACATTAAGGGTTTTGTAATGATCCTGCAGTACCCAGTGTGATCTCCAGGGTCCTCCGAGGACAGAGCAAGTGTGAGAGAGAGAGGGAGGAGATGTGACCAGAGAAGAGGGGTTGGAGTGACGTGCTTTGAATGTGGAGAATGTGGCCACAAGCCAAGGCAGGCGGGCATCCTCCAGAAGCTAGAAAAGGAAGATGGTCACTTCTCCCCTGGAGTCTCTTGAAGCGTTGTGGCCCCGTTGACACCTGGTTTCATGTCAGAGATCTGACTTCCAAAACCATAGGACCACCAGTTTCAGCTGCTTGAAGGTGCTGAGTTTATGGACTTGTCAACAGCTTCCATAAGAAACTATGACACCCATGAAAGTTGCAAAGTGGTCCCCTCACCTTTAGCAAATCTCTGACATAGTCGGGCTTTAAGTTCTTCCTCTGTCACGGAAGGAGATTGAAGCAAGTCTCATTTGCACACTGAGATGATTTCAAGGCCAGACAGGTAGCGTAACCTGGTGACTCTAGACCCTGGTTAGGAGCAAAAAGTCAGCCTGTGGCATACTGGTGCTTGCCTAGCCAAACAAAATACACTCAAAGACATGGGTGGGAAGGAGTTGCGTGAAGTCCCTCTCAAAGTCCTTATGGAATTTTTGTCTTTAAAGATTTTATTTATTTATGTGACAGAGAGAGAGAAAGCACATGTGCGGCATGGAAGCAGGGGGAGGACAGGTAGAGGAAGAGGGAGAAGCAGGCTCCCCGCTGAGCAAGGAGCCCTACTCAGGACTTGACCCCAGGACCTCTGAGATCATCACCTGAGCTGAAGGCAGACACCCAGCCTACTGAGCCACCCAGATGTCCCATCCTTATAGACTTCTACGAGAAACAGATCAAACTCTTGAAACTGTAAATAAACTTGGAAAAATGTCACATTATATTAACTAGTAACTTATACCAGCTCAAGATTTTATAGGTTCGGTGTGCCTGGGTGGCTCATTTGATTAAACGTCTGCCTTCTGCTCAGGTCATGATCTCGGGGTCCTGGGATTGAACCCAATGTCTGGCTCCCTGCTCAGGGGGGCCCTGCTTCTCTCTCTCCTCCCTGACTGTGCTCTCTCTGTCACTATCTGCCTCGCTCTAAAATAAGTAAAGTCTTTTTTTAAAAAGAAGATTGTACATGCTCACTGTTATCTACATGTAGAAAATGGGTTCTGACACCTGGGAGAGTATTTGGCATAAAACGTGGGTTCTTGAAGAGTGTGCTTTGAAAAGAGAAGCACATCTTTAGACCAAAGGTCCTGAATTATCCCCAAATCATACCTTTCCCACCAGCATGCGAAGCCCATCTACTTTGAGTTTGTAAATAGCAAGTGTTTGCTTACTTGTTTTTACACATGTTTGGAATCAACACATTTAACCCCTCTTAAGGGAGGAGAAAGGATTTACTCAACCCAACTTCCTCTATAATCTCCCTTCCTTCCTGGAATCAAGATTGCATCTAAGTTTTTCTGTCTGGATAGGACTGAAATAACTCCATCAGGAACAGTAAGCCATGTGCCTCCTGCTAGACGAGCAGTGGGCACTGCAGAGAGATGTCACTGCTGCATTTCCCATCCGAGGGAGGATGGTCTAATGAGGAATTCCAAAGTCTCTTTGATACCAGTAAAACCAGTAAAAGGCATCATTGTCATCTATAAAAAGAACAATCCCTAAAGTCCACAAATAAGTGAAACCATATGATAATTGACTCTCTCTGCTTGACTTATTTCACTCAGCATACTCTCTTCCAGTCCCGTCCATGTTGCTACAAAACTTGGGTATTCATCCTTTCTTTTTTCTTTTTCTTTTTTTTTTTTTTTACAGCTTTATAAACATATATTTTTATCCCCAGGGGTACAGGTCTGCGAATCGCCAGGTTTACACACTTCACAGCACTCACCATAGCACATACCCTCCCCAATGTCCATAACCCCACCCCCCCAACCCCCCTCCCCCCATCAACCCTCAGTTTGTTTTGTGAGATTAAGAGTCACTTATGGTTTGTCTCCCTCCCAATCCCATCTTGTTTCATTTACTCTTCTCCTACCCCCTCAACCCCCCATGTTGCATCTCCTCTCCCTCATATCAGGGAGATCATATGATAGTTGTCTGAAACTGTGTTCTTCAACTGTGGAAAAAAAATTAATAAATTTTTGCTTTAAGGATTTTCCTTCATTCTTTAGGAAAAAAAATAGGTGGTGTCCAGAGCTAGAAAAGCTGGTCCAAGTGGCTTACTTGGTATTTGCAAAGTATTTTCCCACTAATTAAATTGTGTTATATCTAAGGTTACATCCACAGTCTCCTAAACTATTTGAAGTTAAATTTTAGTAATAGGAATAATAGATATTTTAAGCCAATGTGATTTCTCAGATGCCTACAAAAAGCCAATTACTAGTATACATTCCCAGACAAAATGAAATACAGTGATAAGAAGATATTTTGTTCAGAGCAATAACAATTAACTCAGAAAATATCTTCTTAAATTTTAAAATTTCAATGACGAGTTTGTTTTTTAATTGATTTGGAAGATTTTTAAGTTTTTATTTTAAATAGTGGTAGTTAACATACAACGTTCTATTAGTCTATTAGGTGTACAATCTAGCAATTCGAGATTTGGAGATTTTTTAAATGAAGACTTTCAGAATGGTGACTTTTTTTTCCGGAATCAGAAAAAGTGGAAAAATATATTATTAGTGTTTAATATCAAAATATCTTTGAGAGACTTATAGTTCTGCCTCTAGCAAATTCATTTCTGTGGCATTTAAAATTTTGTAACTGACGAGTGGAAAACCTGAAGACTCTGACATATAAAGCTGGACTGTCACTTCAATATCATTACTGAATGCAGACCTAGGGCGTCAGTTTGCAGAAAATGAATAATAAACATATAACAAGCATTCCTGTGGACAGAAAATATGCTGATATCACAAATGAGGCAATAAAAGGCTTACACCATGGTGACAGTTGAGGGATGCAGACTTCTAATTGGTGATCAAGCCGAAGAGCCACATCAGACAGATATTAACCAAGTGTCTGTCCATCAGGACACAAGGAGTCCAGTGCTAAACAAGAACTTAGAGTTCCTGTCCCCATGTGATTATCAACTGCTGGGTAGGACAGCTCAGGAAAGCACATTAAAAAAAAAAAAACACAAAATACACAAACTGGTTATTTTAAACCACAAAACGATTTGAAGGTAAGAAACAGCATTTGAGAGAAAATTAGAGAATCACATTTGCATAAGAAAAGGCAACATTGGAGCTCCATGCTGGATACCAGTTGGAGGCTGTCAAGTCTGGCAGAGGGAGCACATTGTAGGTAGAAGGAATAAAAACTGGTGCAAAGAGCCAGGCTTGTTCTAGAAACCAGACAAACCCCAGCGTGAATTTGGCAGAGTAAGGACGGGCATGGGAAGTGGCAGAGGTGAGTGGAAACTAGGTCTGGAAGTTTACAAACACAGACCAGCATACTCCTATAAGAACACTTCCCAAGGCATGGGAAAGAACCACCTCTGAGCATCAGAAGGGGGGCACCTGGGTGGCCCAATCCATTGAGCATCTGACTCTTGGTTTCAACTCGGGTCATGATCTTGGGGTCCTGAGATGGAGTCCTGCTAGGGCTCCAAGTTCAGTGTGGAGTCTGCTTGGAATTCTCTCTCCCTCTCCCTCTACCCCTCCCCCTGTTTGTGCACTCTCTCTCTCAAATTAAAAAAAATGTATATCCCTGGGACTCACACAGGGTAGAGAAAAATGCCCGGTCTCTCCAGCCAGCATGGGAAAACTTCAATGCATGAGCACTCAGAATAGTTCTCAGTCCTGAAAAGTGGGGAATACAGCAACATAAACTACACATTGTCGGACCTCCACCTAAAAAAACCTTGAAAGCAAGACCCAAAAGGATAAAATTATTTTCAAGTAATTTAACTACATCCCAGAACCAAATTAAAGAACATTTATAGAAATACTAAAATATTCAGCTCCAAAAAAAGTAAAAATTACAATGACTGGCATCCACTAGACATTATTGGGCATGCCAAGAAGCAGGACAATTGAACTGCAATGAGAAGGAAAAACAACCATCCATTAACACTGATCCAGAAATGGAGAGATTAAAGCATTTTTAAACAAGGACATTAAAACAGACATTATAACAATAGTCCATATTTTCAAGAAGCTACAAGAAGGAACCTGTGAAGGAGAGGCAGGGAAGGTATATAAAAGATGCAAATCAATTTTCTAGAGATTAAAATGAAAAATGTTCAGATAAAAAGTACACAGTATGAGATTAACTGCAGACTAGATATTGCAGAAAAAAATCAGTAAACTTCAACAAAAAGCAAGGGATCTTATCCCAAAGAATCTCACAAATAAAAATTTTAGAGGCTTAGAAAAGAAATGAATACCAAGAGAATGAGAAGACAGACCAAAGAGAGGGAGAAGATATTGGTAAATCACACGTCTTATAAAAGACTCATATAAAAATATGCAAGGAACTCTTATGGATCAACACTAAAAAAAAAAAAAAAATTGAACAACCTGATTTAAAAACGGGCAAAAAAGCTTAGTAGACACACCACCAATGAATACAAGTACATCAAGTAAGCATATGCAAAGATGCTCAATGTCATACATGGTTAGGGAATTATAACTTCAAACAACAATAAAATACCACAATGAACCTGTTAAGATGCCCCAAATCCAGAACGGTGATGACATCAAATGTTGGTGAGGATAGGGAACCCCAGGAATTCTAGTTACTGCTGGAGGGAACACAAAATGGTATAGCCACTTCAGAAAACAGTTTGGCAGTTTCTCAAAAACAAATCAAAACAAAACAAAACAAAACAAAAAAAACCTAAATAGACACTTAACATGCAATCTGTTGATCAAACTTCATGGTATATACTCCAGTGATCCAAAACCTATATACACACAAATGCCTACACATGCATGCATGTAGAACTTTTATTCATAATTTCCCACAAATTGGAAGCAACCAACATGTCCTTCCTAAGTGGGTGGGCAAAGAAACCATGCTAATACTCCTATAATGGAATATTAGTTAGTGATAAAAAGCAATGACCTGTCCAGCCATGAAAAGATATGCAAGAACCTTAAACGCATATTCCCAAGTGAAAGAAGACAATATAAAAGGGCTACATGCTGTGTGATTCCAACTCTGTGACACTTTGGAGGACAACACTAGAGATACAATAAAAAGATCAGTGGCTGTCTGATATTTGGGAGATGAGGAGAGGAGAGGAGATGGGGATGAGCAGGTAGAACACAGGGGATTTTGGAGCAGAAACCATTCTGTATGATTATGATGGTGGTTACATGTCGTATTAGTCAGGTTCTCCAAAGAAGAACAACTTGCATCTTGTGTGTGTGTGTGTGTGTGTGTGCGCGCACATGCATGCGTGTAACGGGGAATTGACTTACACCACAGGTGTGTGTGTGTGTGTACATGTGCATGTGTGTAATGGGGAATTGACTCACAGCACAGTGGAGGCTGAGGACTCCCACAATCTGCTGCCTACAAGCTAGAGACCCAAGAAAGCTGGGGTGACTCAATCCCACACCCAGGGCTTGGGGACCAGGAAACCAGTTATGTAGACTCTAGTCTGAGGATCAGGAGATGAGATGAGGTGTCCCGGCTCAATGGTGAAAAGCCAGGGCAAATTCTTCCTTCTTCTGCCTCTTATTCTACTCATGCCCTCAACAGATTAGGTGAGGCCCACCAGCACTGGGGAGAGCAATGTATTTTCCTGAGTCCATCAATTTTAATACTAATTTCATCTGGAACACACTCACAGATACATCCAGAAATAATGTTTAATCTAGGCACTGTTTGGCCAATCAGATGGGCACATAAAATTAGCCATCACAAATAACAAACCCCAGGTCAACATGACACATGAATCTCCTTAAACCATACTTAACCTCCAATAAGGACAATAAGAAGGTCATATTTCTACCTGACTCTAACATGATATAACAATCTGACACTCGGGGTGCCTGGGTGGCTCAGTGGGTTAAAGCCTCTGCCTTTGGCTCAGGTCATGATCCCAGAGTCCTGGGATTGAGCCCCGCATCGGGCTCTCTGCTCAGCAAGGAGCCTACTTCCTCCTCTCTCTCTGCCGGCCTCTCCGCCTACTTGTGATCTCTGTCTGCCAAATAAATAAACAAAATCTTAAACAAACAAACAAACAAACAAAAAACAATCTGACACTCAACAGAAAATGCCCCAGCCCCATCCTCAGAAGAGGAGGTAAGGTCCTTGAGTAATATAACTTAATGTAAAATTAATAATGCTTATGTACTAGGACATAAAATCAGTACATCTTAATGTTAAGTGATAATAAGAGAGTAACCACACCCCCCACACACATTCATAATAAAAAAAGAATAAATACCCCAGACACTTGTAGTCCTCATTTCTGTACCTGGTCACATGATTGTAGCTGGTATTGGTGCCTTCTTCCCCTACGCATTCTGTATTCCCTTCACCTTGAGTAGGCACCTCAGCCAGTTGTGGTTCTTCATCTGGTGGTAGTATGAAGCTTCATTCCTGAATGGTCTGGGTCACTGGCAGTCCTGCCTGGATTGGGTTGTTGTAAGTTTTCTATTGAACCCAATCCCAGAGCATTAGGCTTTGCAAGTGCTGCCTTAAGGGACCCCCTGTATTCCAGATACACACACCTCCTCACCTTTACTGTGGAATTGTAGTCTGCAAATAGTCCCCTTGGTGGTCAGAGCCAATAAAACTGACCTCCCTGACTGTTGATTCAGAGACATGAGGAGCCCATAGTGGCCAAATGGCAGTGTTAACTCATGTTTAAATGGAATTGTTGTGTCTCCCGGTGGAAGCATTCATCTCTTTGGAGCTAAGGCCATCAGGGCATAAGGGCATGGGAACACTAAATTCTTGTGGGGGTCACAATGGTCCTACTTCCGTTTTGACCCCTCGATTCCTACACCTATGAGCCTTGGCTGTGGAGGAAGAAGCACCACATATCAGATACTGACTCAGTTCACATATGGCGCCCTGGAGAGCCCTGGCCCAGGATGAGCTTTGCCTGCAAGTTATAGCTGCCCAGGCAGCACTGTAACTGAGTTTTCAAATTTCATTGTTCTACTAAGCCAACTGCTTCAGGATGGTGGGGAATATGGGAAGATCACGACTTCCACCACTGTGGGCCCATTGCCACTCTTGGTGTGCTGATATATGGGTTTCTTGATCAGGAGCAGTGCTGTGTAGAATACCATGCCAATGGATAAGGCATTCTGTAAGTCCAGAGATAACAGTTTTGGCAGAAGTGTTCATGTGGGGAAGACAAGTCTGTATCCTGAGCAAGTGTCTATTTCAGTAAGCACAATGCTGCCCCTCCATATCCAGTGTTACCAATCTGCTACCGACCAGCCGGCTTATCACCCAGGGGAATGGGCCATATTGGGGACAGGCTGGACTCCACTGCTGGAAGATTGAGCACTCCATGGTGAGCATGGCCAGATTGGCTTTGGTGAATGGAAGTTCACATTGCTGAGCACAGGCATAACCTCCATCGTGCCACCATGGGCACTCTGTTGATAAGTTCCTTGGGCAATGATAAGGGCGGCTGGGGAGACAGGCTGACTCGTACCCACGGAACGAACGGATCATCTCATGTACTTAAGTATCAAAATCCTCATTTGTGGAGGTTACTCTTTGCTGAGAATTCACATAAACACAAATACCTTCACATTTCTGACCCATTCAGAGAACCTGTCTGTATTCCTCTTCCCCATATTTCCTTATGACCGATTTTCCAATCCTGTGCCTTTCAGGTCCCCCACCATCCAGCCAAACCATTGGCCACAGACCACAATCCAGTATAAAACCACAGGTCTGGCTATTTCTCCTTCTAGGGATTTATCTTTCAACCAGGTGAACTGCCTGAAGTTCTGTCCACAGGGAGGATTCTCTTCACCACAGTCCCACAGGATGTCCCAGAGAGGGTTTGTTGTGCTGTGGCAGCCTACTGTTGGGTCTGTAGAGTAAGCAGAACCATCTGTAAACCAGGACTGCGTCTTCCCTTCCTTTGTCAATGAATCATAGGGAACTCCTCAAGAGGCTCTATGTGCACATGGAGAGAGAAAGCAGCATAGCAGGAGTGGGGACCATGGTTATTTGGGTCATGTTTCCATGTCACTTATGTGTGCCTCCAGGATCTGTTCAGTACTGATCTCATATATATATATATATATATATATATATATATATATATATATACACACATATATATGCTACTCCCCTTGGATGATGGGGTGCTGTCGAGCAAGCCCCACTTTGTGGCTTCATGAGTAAGGTAGTGCTCAGTTCATGGTGGACAGCTGAGGTCACCTGGTAACTTAGTGGTCATGGTCAAGTGTTTAGTCTCTTAATCCAGAAGCTGGCAAAGAGCTGTTTCTCGGAAGGAGAGTAGTTATCTAGTGGATGATAGAAGGGCCTTGCTCCAAAATCCTCAAGGCCTGTTCTTTGATGCACCTAGAAGGGCCTTCAAAAGGCTCCAAACAGCAACCCTCTTTGCCCCTGGCTCTTCAAGCATCATACAGACCAACTGGAGCATCACAGGCCTGAGCAGCCAACCAGCTCAGACAGCAGCTTGGACCCCCTGCAGACCTTCTCTTGTTCTGGGTCTCACTCCAAACTAGCAGCTTTTTGTGTGGCTCAGCAACAAGGCATGAGTCACATACTCAAATGAGGAACATGTAGCCTCCAAAATCCAAAGAAGGCCACCAGGTATCACACCTCTTTCATGGTTGTGGGAGGAGTCAGATATAATAACAACTTGCCCTCATTTAAGAAGGGATCTCTCATCACTCCCCACACCACTGGACCTCTAGAAACCTCACTGAGGTGAAAGGCCTCTGCATTTTGTCTCATTTATCTCCCACTTCTGACTCATGTGAGGTCTCATGTGAATCTAGAGTAGTAAGTTACTACTTGTTTCTCACTAGGTTCAGTAAACGTTAATGTCATCAGCATAATGGGCTAGTGAGATGTCCTGTGGAAGGTAGAGGCCATCAAGACCCCTGAGAACTAAATGAGGTTGGAGAGTTGATACGCCCCGAGGTAGGACAGTGAAGATGCATCATTGGCCTTGCCAGCTGAGAAAGCTGCCCCTGGTGTGGGCCTGATGGACAGGTATGGAGATAGAGACATCGGCGGGATCAATAGCTGCCTGCTGGGTATCAGAGGATGCAGGAAATCACTCAAGTAATGAAGCCACTTCTGCCACAGCAGCTGCCTTATGGAATCACTGTCTGGTTAAGGACACAATAATCCACTGCCATTCTCCAAGCCACATAGAATGTCCTTGATGGGTGTGCAGACCCCCCCCCCCACAATCCCTCCAGGAATGTAGTGGGTCTCTTGCTTTTCTACTTTCCAAGGTAGATGCAGTGGTTCTAATGGCTCCCACTTGGCCTCTTCTGCAGCCATAGAGTCATTCCCCAGGTCAGGGGACAAAGGTAAAGATTCTGCTAGCTGCTAAGTTATGTCAATTCCAAATATACCTTCCAGAAGTGGGGGAATAACCACAGGAATAGTCGTGAAATAAAACCAAAGCAAGCACAAGGAAGGGAATAATAAAAGCAGAAATGAATAAGATAGAAAAAAGAAATATAGAGAAAAGCAAAGGAAATAAGCTGATTCTTTGAAAAGATCAGTAAAATTGACAAACTTCTAGTAACTGGTGAAAAGACAGAGAGAGAAAGAGAGAGAGAGAGCTCTCAAATTATCCGTATCTGGAATTTGGGGCACCACTACAGACCCTGAAGACATGACAATGGTAGTAAGAAAATTCTGTGAATGATTCCACCCACATACATTTGATAATTTAGGGAAAATAGACCCATTCTCAATAAACCCCCAACATAAATGAGAAATTCGCACAACTCATCCAATATAGGACACATCATTCAAATAGCTTGAAATCTATTAAAGATATTTACTCCATAGTTGAAAAAACTTCTGAAACCAAAATCTCTGGCCCAGATGTTTTCACTGGAGAATTCTACCAATATTTATAGAAGAATTAGCACCAATCTACAAAATCCCTTCCAGAAAGTTGGAGAGGAAATAGTTCCCAATTCATCTGAAAAGCTCGTATTACCTTGATGTGAGAACCAGACTCTTCACTCTGGGGAACACACGGATGGTCACTGGAAGGGAGAGGTTGGGGTGTGTGGGGGAAGTGGAAGACGTCCACTTGTGATGAGCACAAGGTGTTGTATGGGAATGTTGAATCACTGCACTGTACACCTGAAACTAATATAACACTGCATATTAACTAAATGAAATTTAAATACAATTTTAAAAAACCCAGACTGTACAAACAAGGAAAACTGTAGATCCATAGCGCTCATAAACATAGATGTACAAATCCTTAACAAAACCTTAGCAAGTAAAAATTGACAATATAGCAAAAGAATTGTACACTGTGTCCAATTGGGGTTTGTGCCGGGGATTGCATGCCTAGGCTCTGTCCAAGTGAAATTACAGCTTAAATCCCTGCATCCATGGCACATCATGGTTTATGGCACCTTCATTTGTAATAGCTGTAAACTGGAATCAACCAAATTTTTAAAAAGATTTTATTTATTTATTTGAGAGATAGAAATCACAAGTAGTCAGAGAGGCAGGCAGAGAGAAAGAGAGAGAGAGAGAGAGAGGAGGAAGCAGGGACCCTGCTGAACAGAGAGCCTGATGTGGGTCTCGATCCCAGGACCCAGGGATCATGACCTGAGCCAAAGGCAGAAGCTCTAACCCACTGAGCCACTCAGGCGTCCTGGAATCAACCAAATTTTTCAAAAACTTTTTAGAATAAGCAAATGGTTAAGCAAAGCATAGCGTATTGATACTGTGGACCACTATTCCACAGTCAAATGTATTGACAGTTGCTGCGTGCAGGTACTCTAACAGACCTCAAAGACATGATGCTGAATGAAGAAAGCTCATCTTAGAGTGGCTTTTGAAGGGAACATAGTGTATGAGTACATTTATGTAGCATTCTTGAAATGAAAAAATGAAAAAAAAAAAGGAGACGGGTAAGTGATTGACAGTTTGTAGGGCTGGTGGATGGGACGTCTGAGGAGGAGGTGTGTATGACTCAGAAGGGGAGGCAGGGGGAAGATCTTTGTGGTGATGGATCAAGTGTGTATCCAGATTTCGGTGATGGCTACACGCGTCATCCGTGTGTTGTACCAATGTCAGTCTCCTGGTTCTGACAGTGTTCTATTGTTAGTAAGATGTAACCAGTTGGGAAAACTGAATGAAGATTACATCGAGCCTCTTTGCTCTACTTTTGCAACTTTCTGGTGATCTCTAATTATTTCAAAACAAAACATTGTGAAAAGTAATGTGCTAAAATAGGAAATAGTCTGTATAGAAGTGTTTTTGGTTTTTTTTTGTTGTTGTTTTTATTAGAATGCTCACTTGTTCAAGACATTTCAACTTTAAGGCAGTCATTTTATCATTTGTAACATAATAAGAGAAGCTCAATTTTTATAAGGAGAATTTAATATAACTTTTGACACATTGCATTAGAAATATTACTCTGCTGAATAATATTAGCTCACTTTTGAGACAGATTAACCATGTGAACATAAATCTAGTAATTGATGAGTAATGTTAGGACAGAAAAGCAGTCTCTTAAGATACACAATATCATCCTATATGGAATTTTTTCATTGATTTAGGCAATTTTTCAGAGCTCTGATGTCAAGAAACTGACCAGTCCAGTGCTCCTGAGATTTAACAAAGAATATGAAAAGTTTACAGGGTAAATTGAGGTAAATGGATTCACTGCTGGAACAAAGTTGCAGGCTTGGTGGAGAATTGAGCCTGCATGGTGAGACATTTTCTGAGAGATTCTGAAGAGATTTGGTGACATTTCCAAGTTTTCCCAGGACTGGGGACTGCGTCAAGTCCAAGACTACTCAGTCCCTGATCCATGATCTTCCCTGAGAGCCACCCTCTGTTCCTACCCCTATGTCCCCCTGTGTCCTCACACACTGGCTTCACGCCTGTGTGCTCTCTGCCAGATTTGGGGCTGTGGACAGCGTCCCGCACACACATGTCTGATGGCAGGCTGGGTCTGTCTATTTCCCAAGAGTCAGTCCTCAATGAGTCCCATTACAGCTAACGAGCTTCTCTGCAGCTTAAAATACTTTAGTCAGAAGAAAGAAAAAATATTTTAGAAGTCTCAAATTGGAGTGATCTCGATCACATATCTTTCATCACCAGCCTTTGTATTCCAAGCTTTTGTAAGCCTAGTTATTTTGAGACACATTTTTGCAGAGAAAGGAGAGGGTCATTATTTTCCCCACTTTATTGTACCCCTTTCGTCCTCAGAGTTGTTATTACTGAGTGCTCAAGACCAAAAAACATTCACATGTTCACATTTACATTTGGGAAGATTTACCTTAAAAGTGCCCTTTTAGGATACCTGGGGGCTCAGTCAGTTAAAACACTGGACTTTGGCTCCAGTCATGATATTGGGGTCCTGGGATCAAGTCCCACATTGGGCTCCCTGCTCGGTGGGAAGCCTACATCTCCCTCTCCCCACTCGTGCTCCCTTTCTCTCTCAAATAAAAAATAAATAAAATAAAATCTTTTTTTACAAGTTATTTTAATGCATTCCCACTAATAAAGTCATGATAATACCTTCTGTAACAGGACAGGATAGGGGACTGTTATTTCTCTGTAACCTCTAATGTGATTAGGGCTGGGCAAGCGGTGGGCATTGGATCAGTGTGAGCCTGAGACAGTGCCTGGAAACCAGCTCTGGGACGAGCCCACCGGGCAGCCAGCCTCCGAGGCTCTGCCCTCCATCTGTGTCATGACTGGCTGGACCCAGAGCCCATTTGGCTCACCTACACTATGATTCTGTCCCACTACTTCTTAGGGGGATCAAAATGACTTAAAAAGTAGCTTAGGAAGAAAGCTCTGCTTGACCTAATATGGGGGAGGATTACTCTTCCCTATTTTGAGTACTTTCCCTAAAATACCTACCCGCAGTTGTCTGGCTGTCCCAAGTGCTTTTCATGAGCTCAGGGAGCTGTTTCCATGTGCTTTTTCTCTGCCAACTGTCATAGAAGAAAACCCTGTAACGATTCTGCTTTTGCAACATGACCTGAATAAGCAACTTGTGTGGTGTTCACATGTTCTCAGGGTGTGATCTTAATTCCAGTTCAGCTGGGAACAAACCACGTGAGCCCCTTGGAGTCTGTCTCATTGGTACTAAGAAGAAAATTGAGAGCACATGGCTGGAAGCACTCAGAGATCCCTGCTTGCTTCTGTGGACTCTTTGGGAATCAGGAATGAACTTGCCAACTGCACGACCTACCGTTATATTCTGGAGTCATGACTTCATGCTGGTAATGGATGAGGGGGCAGATCCTACCTTGTTGGTACTTCTGATGGCCACCTAGGAGGCACAAGCCTTGGACTCAGCAGACGTGATCCCCCAACCCAAGACACAATCAGAAACACGTGGGGGCAGAGGTAAAGGAGCAGCAGCATTTTGTCGTGGTGATGGTAGACTTCCCCAGTGGCTACTGGAGTGTTTGGGGACAGTGGCGCTGCTGGCTGGATGGGGGAGAGGGGCATACCTGGGGCAGCTGAGTTGGACTGTCAGTGCCTGGGCTGTGTCCTGGCTGATCCCTTGGCATACTATTTTATAGGACCTCATTACAACTTGAACTAGCAATGCTGTTGCTTTCACTTATGAACTGTGTGATCACCTGCTTCACAAATACTTTCCTCAACTGAGTGGAGGACCCTGGATTTAGACATTGTCAGACCCACAGAAGGTATGCTTCCATCAGCAGGCACAACAGTGGCCCCACTGCATGCAGGCTGAGACTGCTTTCTGGTATACCAGTCTCTGCAAATCCCTGGGCAAGTTGGGGGGAAAAGGGTCATGGGATGGACAGAAGGCACCCATTCCAGTTATCAGGGGTTCTTAGGTCTTGGCCTCCTTACATTCTATATCTTATCAAAATTAATGAGGCAGCAGCAATACTGCACTGGCCAGACCATGAAGGTCTCAATGTCCCCAGAAATGGAGGTCTGGTTTGGGTCACCAGGTAAAGAAGGGGATGAGTGAAGTGTTACCTGGGAGCAAAGTGAGCATGGGCAGGGAGCGGCTGAAGGGCATCATGTCATAATGCCAGGACTGTTGCAGAAGCACATGCTGACTCACATTTCCTTCCTTGCTCTAGAGCTAACTTCCCTTGCCCTCCCCTTGCTTTGTGAAACCACTTATGTAAGCACTTCCTCGGGGACGGTTAAACTCACCATTTCTCTGTAGGTTTCAGAGGATGGAGATGTGCCTGTGACCATTTGGGAGGAGAGAATTGGGTGGGGCCTAGTGATGCTAAGACTGGGGCAGGACACAGAGGTGTTGCAGTCTTCACTGTTTGAAAGATAACTGTACCATATTAATCATGAACACTTATAATTTCTGGAATTCTAAGTGTGTATAAGAATGTGTGTGAATTTGGGGAAGATTTGCTATTTATTTATTTATTTATTTATTTATTTATTTATTTATTTATTTGGACTGTCCAGCCCCCACCCACCTCCTGGCTTGGAGGAAATTCCCCAGATGTGATCTCCTATTGAGAATCAATGTGCTGCCTGCCAGTATGAACTTTGCTTCAGTCCTCCTCCAGGTGTATGTGTGTGTGTGTGTGGGGGGGTCATGCTCTGTCCTGGGGGGCATTTTTTGTTTTTGTATTTCCCTCTCACCGTCTTTACTTTTTATTCTCATTTTGTGATGAGAGCACTGGGTGTTACACACAAGTAATGAATCATTGAACACTACATCAGAAAGTAATGATATACTCTATGTTGGCTAACAGAACATAATAAAAAATAAAAAAAATAGAATTAGGAAAAAGAGAACACTTGATATAAGATCGAGCCCTTAGCAAATTTTTGAATGCATGAATTTTTAATCATAGGCATGATGCGGTACAGCAGATCTCTAGACTTAAGTCAACTTGCAACCCTGAACATTGTACCTTTGACTAAATCCTCTTCGTCTTCCTTCCCCCAGCCTCTGGTCTCCACCATCCCACCCTCTGCTTCTCTCAGTCTGGCTGTTCGAGATTCCTCACACACATGAGATCATGCCATTTTGTCCCCCTGGGTGTGGCTTAGTTCACTTAGCAGGCTTTCCCTCATGTTCCCCCAGGTTGTCGCAAAGGGCAGAACTTCCTTCTTGTGAAGGCGGAATGGCATCCGGTGATAGATACACCCCACATCTCCATCCATCCCTTCCATCAAAGGTCCTTTATACTGTTTCCATGTCTTCCCAGTGGTGAATAGTGCGGGAGTGCAGACATCTTTACGAGCCCCTGAGGCCAATTCCTTTGGCTGTGCACTCTGTGGTGGGAGACACTCCTCAAAAAGTTAAAAATAGCTCCGGGTTGGCACTAACTGGACAAAGATAAGGGGAGTGGCAGGCTCGTGGCAGGAGCCAAGAGGCTACTATGGGCCTTCTGCCCCTGTACCCCACCAACCATGACTCAGGGTATTTAGTCTCTACTCATCTCCCAAGCAAACCCTTCAGCTCCCCCCTGGTTCTGCAAGCTCACTGTATCCTTTACTAAACCCTCCTTTTATGAAGAAAAATTGTCAAATTATGTTGTTTGCAGCTAATAATCCTTCCTGCCACAAGGAAGTGGAGCATCTATAGTCTGGGGTTTACCGGGGTTGCGATTTGGGGCCAGCCTTGAGATTCACGACTGAGGAAATCACGGCGTACATCCCTCAAGATCTGTAACTTAAAACAGAAGTTGAGTGGGGCAATGATGGGAATGAAGAGGAGTTCTGTGGCTCTGGGGTTTTGATAAACATAAGAACGTGAAGGATACCAAAGGACTTCAGAGAATTTTAGTCATGTCCCAAGGGCATTTTCATACATGCCTTCCTCATCCTTAGTTGGGAAATCTGTAATGCCATTGAATTATTTATTTTCAGGAAATATCCAAGCCTGAAACTCTATCTCTAGGGAATGCCAGCCTCTCCCTGGAACAAAAATCCTTCTCATCAAAGGCTGTGTGGGTGGGGTCCCGGAATCCTGCTTTCACAGGTGCCTCTGTGGGATCTGATTTTTGCCATCTGTCCTTCATCACCAGAGGATGCTCTGGCACGAAACTTTGCTGTTGAGTATGATGCTGGAACGCCCATTACTTGAGTCAGGTGAGGATTTGGGGCAAAGATGAGTCTTTACACTCTTCCCAGCAGTGAGAGAAGAAACTCAAAGCCTGTTCCAAGCAATACGGTGGCCACTTAGAGGAGTCAACAGGGTCACTGCTGAGGGCAGGAATGTTGACAACAATGGCGGTTCGCAGGAGACACTTGCTGTGGCCAGATGTCCTGAGTCCTTCACTGATGGAATCCTCTCAGCCTCCCTTTGAGTTTGATGCATTATTGCCCCATTTTACAGATGGGGAGCCAACGTAGAGGTTAAATGACTTGCCCAAGGTCGCACACCTGCTGTGAAAAGTTGATGGTCAGAGTAGCCATTTTAGTGCTATTTGACATTTTAAACTATGTGCCTATATTATTTTTGTGAATAAAATTTTTTTCAGATATTTTATCAGTGTATTTATTTGTCAAAGCATCGTGATTTCAAAATCTTCCTAAAATTCAAGATTTTGACATTTTTAAAAATTTTTATTTATTTTTTTAATTTCTTTTCAGTGTTGTGCCTAAAAATTTTAAAAAATCCCAGTTAAGGGGCGCCTGGGTGGCTCAGTGGGTTAAGCCGCTGCCTTCGGCTCAGGTCATGATCCCAGGTCCTGGGTTCGAGCCCCACATCGGGCTTTCTGCTCAGCAGGGAGCCTGCTTCCTCCTCTCTCTCTGCCTGCCTCTCTGCTTACTTGTAATTTCTCTCTGTCAAATAAATAAATAAAATCTTTAAAAAAAAAATCCCAGTTAAATAGAGGTTTATTTGCTTCCTTTATATTTTGTGGGGCCTAAAAGTTGCAGTATTTTGCTTGCAAAAGTTGATGCAAAATTCAATCCAAAGATCTCTATCATGCAATATTTTGAATATATTCAAATATTAACTTGTATGTTGTTTTGGTTTTGTTTTGTTTCCTTGTTTTTCCTTTGAGGAATTTCTTATCTATTTTTTCTCAAAGAAAAGCAGGAAACTAAAAACATGTTAAATGAAGATTATCCATATTGTAAGATCTGGATTTTGGATGAAAAAGGCTTTATAAATAATCTTTCTTTTTGAAATATTTGTAATAATTCAGGTCATTCCTCATGGTCAGTTGTATCATCTAGATGAACAAATTTCCAAATTTCATACTTATGGAATATTATGTAATGCAATGCAGTCGGCTTTATGGGATGAAACATGAATTTAAATCAGTGACTATGGCTTATAATGCACCTTCATTTCTTCTACAGAGATAACGTACACATTTCAAGAGTTGAGCCTTATTGACTCTACACAGGCATATCTTTTTGGAAGAGAAATAGTGAGTCTGATGAATAGAATAAAGGTTTAGAAATGGATTTTGGCTAATACACACATGTATTTTGAAAATGATTTTATTCTATTCTCTAAAACATTATTTACGAGTCTTTTCCCTGGAAATACTTCCTATGCGAATCAGGCTTCTTCACATATATGCTAGTAGATAATGTTCAGTGTGTTACAAACCTAATTCAGTTAATATTTTTTGAGTTTACCTTCAGTTACCTCATTTCAATTTTTATAGATTATAAGATATAGAAACACATGAAACTTCGCATTTTTCCTGGTGTGGACTGTCCATGCATGAGCACTACCAATTTTAGCCTACAATGCCTGTTCCAACATATCCAAGAAAAAAATAAAGTCTGCACTTACATGCAGAAATTCCTCCATCCCTTCCAGAAAGTAAATCATTGATCAATATGCATAAGTAATAAGAAAGCTTTTTTAAATTTGCTTTTGAATTTCGGTGGTCTGTACAAATGTTTGTAGGGTAATACATTTGACAAATACGACTAGAGTTTAAGGTACCAGAGGCTTTGCGGTCAGGTGGTTGAATGTCTTCCTCAAAACATTTGGGTGAAGTCGCACCTGTGAAACTTACGTGGGAGACATGTACAGCAGGGATGTCCTCTCTGGTGACATTACTGTCAGTGGTTATCTTAGTCTCTTAAATTCAAGCAGGTAATTGATTGATACTCCCAAACCATCTATGCATGGCTCTTCAAGTTTACACCAAGTCCTCCAGGACCTAAGGTTTAATCTCAACACGTGTGTGTGTGTGTGTGTGTGTGTGTGTGTGTGTGTGCACGCGTGTATCCTAAAGAGCTGAAGAGTACACTGAAATGTGGTTTTCACTTGATATGAAGATGAACGGGAGACTATAAAAGGGTACAGATTACCTCAAAACACCTGCTGTCTAAGCATCATTATTAAAAGTTAGTTTCCTGTGTGATATTTAAAAATCACCAGCAAGTAATCATATTATCAGTTTTAGATCTAAAACTCTTTTATAAGATAACTTCCATATAAAAGAATCACACTAATTCAATTTCACTCATGTCAGAGTGCATTTTCCCCAATACAGTGCAAATTGCCAGAATCATGTCACAGAATTAAACAGCCAGATACAATAATTGTTGAATTCATTTTCCAAACATTCTTCCACTATTTGTGGCTCTTACGTTTCTTCTTTCTAATGTCTCATTTCTTTTCTTGGCAAGCCCTTCACATAACACAAAGCTTATTTTGTTAAACACTGTAATCTGGATGCCCATCTCTTCTTTCATTCTTCCCAGTACTTCTGAGGACAGAGCCATCACTGTGACTGCCCGATGGCAGTGCTGGCTTTTTTTTTTTTTAAGATTTTTTATTTATTTATTTGATAGAGATCACAAGTAGGCAGAGAGGCAGGCAGAGAGAGAGGAGGAAGCAGGCTCCCTGCTAAGCAGAGAGCCCAATGCAGGGCTCCATCCCAGGACCCTGAGATCATGACCTGAGCTGAAGGCAGAGGCTTAACCCACTGAGCCACCCAGGTGCCCCAGTGCTGGCTTTTTGTACCATGCTCTTTTTTATTTCCTTCTTTGGAGTGGCATTCAGCTGAGCTGGTAGCTCCATAAAGAGGATGTGTTCTTCTGCCTGTGTGTGTTGGGGGGTGTGGGGGATTACTGTAATTGTTTTTATTCTAAAATAAATGCACAAAACTTCATTCCAGATTAACATTGTATACAGTTTCCTTGGCATTAACAATGACACTTAAAAATTGTATTGAAACCATCCATTGTCTGGAAGGAAAATGTTTTAAGGGTCTCTTGTTCCTGTGATTCTCCTAAGCTTCACTGAAATCAGTAAAACATTGATGTTAACTCTGGAGTTTTATACTTTTAAACATTATTGACTTTCTGGTAAGAAGTCAGATGTTAAGACCTTGGAGCATGGACTCTGGTGAGAGACAAACTATTAAATGCTACTGGTTTAACTTTATGATACAAATCTTTATTTTACCAGCTTTATTGAGATACAATTCACATGTACACCTGCTTAAAGTGCACAATTCAGTAGTTTCTAGTATATTCACAGAGAAGGCAATCATCCCCACCGTTATTTCAGGACTTTTTCATCACCTCAAAAAGGAATCCCGTACCCTTGGGTGATGACCCCCATCTCCCCAAGCCCCTGAGACTAAATCACTACTTAATTAACTTTGTTCAAATCTCAGAAATGTTCATGAGTCAACACTTTCATATAAATCTCCAACTCTCTCTGCCAGTACTATTTCAATTTAAGAACTTTATTTTTGAGTGATTTGGGGTTTCTAGAAACACTGAGCAGAATGTACAGAGTTCCCATACACTCCCCTCACCCTCACAATGCCTCCATCCCCTTTTTCCTATTTTTAACATGTTGTATGAGTGGTACATTTGTTACAGTTGATGGGCCAATACTGAAACATTGTTGTTAATTAAAATTTACATTAGGGCTCACTCTTTGTGATCCTTGACAAATGCATGATGTCATGTATCTACCATCTTAGTCTCCTACAGAGTGTGGCTGTCATAAAAATTCCAGCAACCCCCTATTCATCATTCCTTCCCTTGTCCTTAGCTCCTGGAAGCCACTGATCTTTTTACTATCTTCATAGTTTTGCTTTTTCCACGATGCCATATGGTTAGAAAAATATAGCATGTAGCCTTTTCAGACAGGCTTCTTACACTTACCAATATACTTCTAGGGTTCCTCTATGTTTTGTTTTTGTTTTGTTTTGCTTGATAGCTCTTTTTTTTTTTAGTTGAGGAATACTATTCTGTTGTCTGTATATTGTCTTGGCTTATCCATTCATCTACTGAGGTTAGTTGCAAAGGAGTGTGATTGCTGATCATAGGACTGGAGTAAGTTTAATCTTGTAAGAGTTTGCCAGCCTATCTTCTAAAGTATCATACCATTTTGCAGGCCCACCAATCTGTGTTTTTCTAGCAGTGTTTAATTTAGTGAAATCCAAATTATCAATTTTTCCCTTCAAGAAGTGTGCTTTTTGTGTTGTGTTTAAAAATCACTGCCCCGCCCTGGATGACCTAGATTTTTCTCCTCTGTTAAATACCTTTGTGTTTTACATTTAGGTCTGTGATCTTTTTGAAGTTAATTTTTTGTGAGAGGCAGCCTTGCCTCTGCTCCTCTGTCAAAGATCAGTTGGCTGCATTTGTGTGGGCCTGTTTCTGGGCTCTGTTCAGCTCCATTGATCTTGTTGTCCATTCTCTTGCCAATACCACAAGATCTTAATTACTGTGCTTTTAGAGTGCATGTGGACATTGGGTGGTGGCAGTCCTCCAACTTTGCTCTTCTCCTTCAATATTGTGCTGGCTGTCCCGGTTTTTTATGAATTTTGGAATACGTTTGTCAATATCCAGAAAATAACTTGCTGGGGTTTTGATCTGGATTCATTGGATTGATAGACCAAGTTAGGGAGAAATGACATCTTAACAGTTTTTGATCTTCCTATAAAAGGGAGATGAAATATCTCTCCATTTATTTAAATGTCCTTTTGATAGTGTCTGTCTTATATCTATTTTGTTAGGTTTATACCTAAGTATTTCATTCTTTTGGTGCTAATGTAAATGATGTGTTTTTAATTTAAAACCCAAGTGTACATTGCTGGTATATTAGGAAGCAATCAACTTTTATATATGAAAATATACCCTGCAATCTTGCCATAATTGTTTTTTGTTACCAGAAAATTTGTTGATTGTCTCAGATGCTCTGCATAGATGATCATGTCATCTAGGAAAAAAGATAGTTTATTTCTTCTTTTCCAATCTATATATTTTTAATGTCTTTGTCAAATGCTCTTTCAACATCTACTGATATGATCAGTCAGTTTTTCTTCTTTAGCTTGTTGAAATGGTGAATATCACTAATCAATTTGTTAACATCAAACCAGTCTTGCATACCTGGAATAAATCCCTCTTGGTCTTGGTTCTTTTCATATGTTATTGGATTTGATTTGCTAATATTTTATTGAAGACTTTGGTTTCTATACCCATGAAAGATATTTGTCTGAATGTTTCCTTTTAAAATAATATTTTATACATTTTTGATTTTGGGATAATGTCAACCTCATAGAATACATTTACAAGTATTCATTTTGGTTCTATTTTTTTGGAAGAGATTTTACTGAATAAGCATAATTTTATCCCCTAAAATGTTTGGTAGAATTCACCAATGAGCCCATCTGGCCCTAGTGTTTTCTGTTTGGCAGATTATTAATGACTGATTCAAGTTCTTCAGTACACCTAGGACTTTTAAGATTGTCTCTTTCTCTTCATGTGAGTTTTGGTGCTGGAACAAATGCATATGTATGCAAAAAAGTCTATACAAAGACTTCATACCCTTCACATATATTAACTTAAAATACATCATGGAAATAAATATAAAATCAGTGGAACTTTATTAAAATGAAGTATTTCTGCTCTAATAGAAAGACACTGTTGACAGAATGACAAGTCAAACCATGGTCTGGGAAAAAATGTTTACAAAGTCATGCAATCTGATAAAGGGCTACTACCCCAAATATACAAATATCATTTGATTCTTGGAATTCTGGAGCACTGACGTATTTTTGAAAAATAATAAAAAATACAAATATATAATAATTACAGAAATATATAACAAACTGGTATTTAGAATTGATTTTTTAATGTGATATAAAAAGCTGTCCTTTGATTTGTTTTCACACAAGGCAGATGTAGCATTTTGCTTGTTTCATTAAAACTGTGTAGTTTGAAAATATTTTTTAGTCTCAATGGCAGTCTACCAATTCCATGTTAACTTTTATTAATTTCTATAATAATGATTCCAATTATGGAGGCATGACCCATTCACATTTTTCAAAAAGATTTTATTCATTTGACAGAGGGGCTGGGGGAGAGGCAGAGGCAGAGGGAGAAGCAGACTTGCAGAGGAGAAGCAGGGAGCCAGGCGTCAGGCTCCATTCCACGACCCTGAGATCATGACCCAAGCTGAAACCAAGTGTCCGATGCTGAACTGACTGAGCCCCTGGGGCCCAGCCCCTTTGTATTTTCAAATATGATCAAGGACTTCCCTTGGGACGAATCTCTGGTGACCACAGACTTGTCCCTGGGTCTTAATCAACAAATTAACTCACAGGTATTAATAATCTTTAATTAACTGACTGTAATACCATAGATACTGAAAGTATGATCCGTGAGTTTGGCTTCAGAAGGAAGAATAGTTTGAAAATAAAGAAAAAAAATCCATATTCTGGTCGTCAATACTCATATGATGCATTAGGCAAGCTTGAGGGCATCTCCTCTATCTCTAAGACAGAGTGCATCTGTCTCCCGCTCACGCTGACAGGCAGACAACTCCGTCCGGTGGGCCTCAACCTCATGTCCAGGAATGCAGGATTTCTTCATGAGAAACCTGAATTAAAACAGTTCTTTTTTTTACCATTATCCTTCTTTGGTTTTGAAAAGTCTGTTTTGACACAGGAACAGCTTTTTTTTTCATGTACGCTCTTGAGTTTTGGTTGCTTTGTGTGTTATGAGTGTGAAATAATGGAACAGGAGCAGGCTGCAAACTTCAGAAATGGTGGATGTCACCTCCATCACCCACAAGTGTGGGTGGGAGGAAGCAGGAAGCGGTGCTGCCAGGGGCGTCGGGAGGGAGGAAGGTGTCTTGGGATGCTGCTGTGGGGCTGGCAGTGGCTGTTGTCCTGGGCATATCTTATCTGGGACTATCCAAAGCACATCAATCAAAGACAAAGACTTTTGTAGTTCACCTAGCCTTACAGGCTACGAGGGCAAGCACAAGGGCACACACTTGCTGCTATCCTTTCCTTGTCTTGGAATAAAGCATACTTAATGGAGAATCCTTCCAGAGTTTTGGATTCCTAATTCCACTCAGCCTCAACCAAGGGGCATGTCTCTGAGCAAAGAAGAGGCCGTGCAAACTAAGGTTTAACACAGGACACCTACGAAGATGGAGAATTTACATTGGCTTTCTTGACTTTAACTTCATAAGAGCCATGTAAAATAGGCATGTTTTTAAAATGTTTCCTTTACTTATTTATTTGAGAGAGTGAGTGGGGGTGCTTTTGCATGACTGGGGAGAGGGTGAGGGCATCTCAAGTGGACTCCCCTTTGGGCGTGGAGCCTGAAGCAGGGCTCGATCTCAGGACCCTGAGGTCATGACCTGAGCCCGAATCAAGACTGGGATGTTTCACTGACTGAGCTGCCCAGCACGACCCCCAGTGCTAGCTGTTTCCAACAATCTGCAGAGACGGGACGGATTCATACCCGCAATTTGGTTTGGTTGTCAGAAATGATGGCACCACACACACACACACACACACACACACACACACACACACACACACACACACCCTGAGAGGGTGGGAAGTTTCATACTGATATACAGACTTTCCAGGGAAAGCAAGGAAGGCTTCCCAAGCTGGTTCTCATGGCGGTAAAAGGGGGACATTATGAGGGAAAAGTACATTGGCAATGATTTTACTTTTTGGGTTCTGGTTAGCTTCAGAAGTGTGTTATTTATATTATTTTTGTATGACTCTTTTAATACTCACTAAAATACCCTTTGTTAACAAATCCATCCACATAAATAGAACTAAATTAAAGTCAGGCCAATGCATAAACCAATGATCCCTGGGATTTGAGGAGAGCACCAAGTATCCATTTAAACCAGGGGAAATCTAAATTGTTCTTGGTGTTTGAGATTCTTTTTTTTTAAATTTTTTAATTATTTTTTAAAATTTCTTTTCAGTGTTCCAGAATTCAGTGCTAAATATTCTTTTAATAAAAAGGAAGTTCAGTGTCTGAGAGGGCACTCTGCAATTGCGAGAAGCACCCCAGAGCTGGACCAGAGTCTGGAGGGCTCAGGCAGGCTCCTCCATGTCCCAGGGGCCCCACAGGTGCCCGTCCTCCCCCATGCAAAACCCTTCCCAGTGTTTCACCATATGTATGCATTTTCCAATGATTAAATTTATTTTCGAGAATATTGGGCACAGCTTAACACCTCCTGGTTACAATCCGTTTATCCTTCATGATCCTGGTACTGTGACACACAGCAGGTGGTCTGGGAGTGCCTGGCATCTGTCAGGATCCTTCAAACCCTGCTCTGGAGGACAGGGGCACCGTGCAGATTGAACAGCAACTGGACAGCCTTACAGAGGGCCAAGCCACAGCGGAGTACTGAGGGCATGCTTTTTATTTACAACTCTCGTCCAATTCCTTCTAAAGGACAGAGAAGAAAGAATTAACCCCAGAAATCCACAAAAATGGGGAAGGAGAAGGCAGACACCTCCTGAGAAGTAAATTGCCTTTCAGTTTCTAGATTTGGTGGATTGTTATTTGGTCCAATATGAACAACACCATGAGTATAGCTTTTGTTCTTGTAATTACACTGCTGCTGCCTGGCCCCTCTTGGTGGGGGACTTAAGTGATTGAATGCATGCCTTGTAATTACCTCTGCATCCTAAAGTGAACACAAGCTTCAAGTAAATCACGTTTCCTTTTTGTTTGCTTCTGTTAATATGTCAGTAGGAAAGAAAATTACTCTCTAATGACTTTTGAACTAAAAGTAATGAATAAATAAAATAAATAATAATATTTGGTTATGGAGCCATTGTGTGCTCAGACTTTTTGTACAGGCATCCGAAAAGTCATAATGAGACCTAAAATGCCCTTATTCACTTATTTCAACAGATGTCAATTTGCATTTTGGAATACACTTACTATACTCAGAATATGACACATATAATCACAAACACCAAGAATAATTTTGGAATTTTTCCAGAATAATTTATGGAAACATTAAGTCGTGCTTCTGCTGCCCACATTTCCCCTCCTCTCTCATTTTATTCTGGTAACCCAGCTGTGTCAGATGTTGCATGGGGGCCCCCACTGGCCTTCACACAGGAGAAGTCCCAGGCCCACTCTTTTCAGGAGCAACTCCGGTGTGTCTGAGGGTGACGGGAGAGGGGATCCATCAGGGCAGGGGACAGTGGTGGCCAAGAAGGTGACAAGATCTCAGAAGGAATGTGGTGTGTGCACCTGCAGGGAGGCACAGGGATGGGGCTCCCTGGAACTCAGCACAGGGTGGGGGCGTGCAGCAGGAGCACTGGTGTGGCTCTGGAGCTGGAAGGGATGGATGGGACAAGAAGGATGGTGGTTTCATCTTCTCCTGTGCTGGAGCCTGGAATCTCACCCTAGTGTGTTTATAGGGGAAAAAAAAAAACCCATAAAATGCTATAACATTTCCTGCACCCTGAGCTTTGGAAGTCGAAGCCAACACCTGTGCCCCAGCCTGTGATACCCTGACTATTCCCCAGCACAGCTGTCCCGCTTCCCTGTCCTTGGCTTTGCTCACCTCTGCCGGCTTCCTGCGTGTCACCACCTCGGAGCTGGGATCCCCAGTGCACGGAGCACCATTTTCAACATCCCCTCATTCAATATTCCAAATGTCAGCTACATTTTCTACCCTTCCAGCTCAACTGCTCCAGGTCTCCGCGTCACGGTCGTCTGTGTCACTGGGAAGCCAGACCGCACGTTTTGGGACTGGTTTCCAATGTCAGCTACATTTTCTACCCTTCCAGCTCAACTGCTCCAGGCCTCCGCGTCACGGTCGTCTGTGTCACTGGGAAGCCAGACCGCACGTTTTGGGACTGGTTTCCAATGTCAGCTACATTTTCTACCCTTCCAGCTCAACTGCTCCAGGTCTCCGCGTCACGGTCGTCTGTGTCACTGGGAAGCCAGACCGCACGTTTTGGGACTGGTTTCCAATGTCAGCTACATTTTCTACCCTTCCAGCTCAACTGCTCCAGGCCTCCGCGTCACGGTCGTCTGTGTCACTGGGAAGCCAGACCGCACGTTTTGGGACTGGTTTCCAATGTCAGCTACATTTTCTACCCTTCCAGCTCAACTGCTCCAGGCCTCCGCGTCACGGTCGTCTGTGTCACTGGGAAGCCAGACCGCACGTTTTGGGACTGGTTTCCAATGTCAGCTACATTTTCTACCCTTCCAGCTCAACTGCTCCAGGCCTCCGCGTCACGGTCGTCTGTGTCACTGGGAAGCCAGACCGCACGTTTTGGGACTGGTTTCCAATGTCAGCTACATTTTCTACCCTTCCAGCTCAACTGCTCCAGGTCCTCCGCGTCACGGTCGTCTGTGTCACTGGGAAGCCAGACCGCACGTTTTGGGACTGGTTTCCAATGTCAGCTACATTTTCTACCCTTCCAGCTCAACTGCTCCAGGCCTCCGCGTCACGGTCGTCTGTGTCACTGGGAAGCCAGACCGCACGTTTTGGGACTGGTTTCCAATGTCAGCTACATTTTCTACCCTTCCAGCTCAACTGCTCCAGGGCCTCCGCGTCACGGTCGTCTGTGTCACTGGGAAGCCAGACCGCACGTTTTGGGACTGGTTTCCAATGTCAGCTACATTTTCTACCCTTCCAGCTCAACTGCTCCAGGCCTCCGCGTCACGGTCGTCTGTGTCACTGGGAAGCCAGACCGCACGTTTTGGGACTGGTTTCCATGCAGTTATTTCCTCCTCGTTTAGGTGAGTCTCCGCCATCGATGGACACTAGGCTCCCTTCCTGGCACGTGCCCTCCACAGTTTAGATCCTTTCTGCCTCCCCGTATTTGCCTCCTGGCTGGACCGATTCCCACCTAGCAACAACACAGACCTTCCTGTGAACAAAACAGGAGGAGCGAATCTAGGCACTGAGCTCACCAGACTCTCCCAAAGTGTTTGGTCACTCACCAGCCATATTCTACCGTGCTGGGATCCCAGCACACTTTCCAGCAGGCTCCTTGCTCCATGTCTGTGACAGGTCCCCACCATTGAGCCTCCCGCTCCCCCTCCACTGGTGGCTTTACCTCCTACTTCATTAAGAAAATAGAAGCACTTGGCAGATTGTCTCTCCACAGGTCCTCCTCTTACTAGCAACTGCCCACATAGTCTGCCAGCCCTTTGGAGGATAAAGTTCCCCTCTGCCTTCCGCTCCTGCTCTGAGTCCCATGCCCCCTCACCACATTGCGACCTCCTGTCTTCAATCACCTTTGCTCTGTCTGGCATCACCGGAAGTCCTCTCTAAACCAGCTTATCCCTGACACAATATAGTCATGTTCTGGAATCTTCTAAAATGTCCATTGTAGAACCACCCATTTCCATGCCTTTACTTTCTGAATTCCCTTTCTTTTCCTTGGGAGAGTGTGTACAAAATCATCACCCATGTTTGCTGCATCCACTCTTTCCAGCCCTACCTAGTTCTTCACCTTACTCAGATCTGGCTGGTGTCCCGACTCTCCTGCAAAGTCATGGCCACCCATGGCCTCCATATTGCCAAGCACAAAGGACACATTCCCTCCTCGTCTCACTCAGCCCATGAACACACCCAGCTAAACACTCTGGCCTTCTAAAAACGTTCGCCTATCGTGCGTGGAAGCAAACGAACACCAGCCAAATGAGGACAAGCTCATTATCCATAGCTCTTGCCAGTGAGGGAGTCAGCCCCCATTGCTTGGGTCTGGCAGAGACTCAAAAGCAGATGGGCATGTGCGGGAACTTTCTGGTGGAGCAAAAGGAAGGTTCAGGGTAGCCCCAAGCAGAAGCCTCTGGGGGCGGCTAATGAGCAGGTGCACATCTGGGGGATGGGGGTTGGGGAGCATGGCTGGTTTTCTCTGGTTGGTCCTAAGGTGGACGTGGGACCGAAAGTCAGGAAAGCTGCCAGTTACCAGTCAGCTCTTTGCTGTTTTGGCTTCACCATTACAGAAATTATTGTTGGGCTTCCTGCATTATTTACAGAGTTAGGAGTCTGCCTTACAGCAGGCGGCCTTACTAGGCCAGGTAGAGAGAAGGGGCTGGCTTCCTCAGCAGGTCATGGAGGTTTGGAGTCAGTGCTTTTTGTCTATAGTCTGACCATGGGCCATTTGGGTATTTGGTCTCAGTGTCTTCAAGAATCCTGTGTGATCCCAACTGCCTTTCCCAACTGCCCTTATCCGTAGTCTTCCCTGCCCTTCTGTAAATAACGAGATCTCATGTGGAAGAGGCCTTTGTCTTCTGTCCATACCCCTTTCTTGGGGGCCCTCTACAATCCAGTAACCCTTCACTTGAGTTTGAGAGGTTGGTGTCCTGTAAGCCTGTGTTCTCTGAGGTGCCAGGGTTTATTCCTGCAGCCTCTCCCTGGAGCTCCAGACCCAGACATGCCCCTTCCTGCTGTCACCTGCCTGAACGGCCTCATTTCACCCGGGAAACACCCAAGGTTACAGAGTCACTTGTCAAACTTGGACTGTGAGCTGCTTCTTTTGGTTCTCAGTCCTCCAGACTCTCTGGGACCTTCGGGATTCTCATTATTTATGAACGATGAGTGATTTTGGAAGCACTTTGAGCAGATGAAAGACAACGCCAAATCATCCCGCTGTGTCTGAGAAGTGACAGGCACTCCCGCCCACTTCCCTCAGTGCCTCATCCAGGACAGAGAGCTGTGCCTCCTGCTTGGGGTCCTGGTGGCTCCTGGGCGTTCCAGGGTGATGCTTGCCCAGATGACAGAGGGTGTGGCCTGGAAAGAGGCTGGAAGGGGAGTCAAGGTTGCCTTGAAATCAGGGAAATCGCTGTTTGTTTTTTTCTGTGTATCTTTAAACAGGTGCACCTTTGGAAATGCTCCTTTGAATTAAAATCACAAAGTCATACCATTTTTTGAGGGAATCTCATTTAAATAGAGCTTCAGACTCCCCTAAATTTTTTTTTAGTTTAGTAAAAATAAGTCTTTTGAGTCATTATACTTTACGCTTTTGGGGGCATGGAAAAGAACCAGGCTCTTTGTTCTTTGACATGCTCCTTCCCCACTCGGCTACCCTTTCTCCCCACTTCAATTTTGACTTCCCTAATTTTAATTGAACGTTGAGAGCCCAGTTAAAATTTCACACCCCTTGAAAACCTTTCTATATCCTTTAAGTCATGTGTTTCTCCCTAGTTATGCCCTAATTTCAGGTGGTTTGTACCTCTACAATGTTTATGAACACTATCTTCTATGTTCTGGTAGGCGTCTGTCAACTCCGTTGCTCTGTGGCCCTCTTGAGGACCGGTGGGATGATTTAGTCATCTTTGGACCAAGTTCAACACTTGTTCTGGTTCAAAATACTAAGTAGAATACATCCTTTGACTTGAATAACACTGAATCTTTGTTCGTTTAAAATTCATTTTCCCAGGTCTACAGGTGCTAGATGCTGGAGGGACACAATATTGTTTAGAGGTAAAAAATTGGTGCATATGCTTAGGAAATCAGTCTCCTCCCAGATTTCCCTCACTCAGAGTTGCAAATCTCTCTGTTTCAGATATTCAATTCATTCTTTTTGACGATATCCACCAGTCAGTTTCAATGAACTTGCTTGCAAGGGAAAGAGTCCCTTTAAAGAAGATGCTGGGACTTGGAGGAGGACAGCTATGGGGAGGGGGGAGAAGAAGCAGAGGTGTCCCAGCAACCACCCCATGATCAGAGGGAAGGAAGGATGTTTCTCTTCTGGGAAAACAGTGGGAAGAGCCAGGGCGGGGAGGTGGTGCTGAGGGACAGTGTCCCAGCATTCAGGAAAGATGGAGATTTAGGCTCTAACTTTCTAGCTCACATCTCAACTTCACACAAGAGCCCATTATCAGACCTGCGTGCAGAGTGCTGGGCCTTTACTACCCTAGGAGAAACAGGAGTCCAAAATTACAATGGCATACAACAAATATGGGTCTAAGAGTTTTTAACAGAGAAGCATAACAAATATGCTAGGTATTGTAAAATCCTGGCTCTTAGGAACCCAGATAAAAACAGGGAAGAGGTTGCAGAGCTCTTGCTTGAAAGTGAACAGTGTTCCTGTGTGTGCATTCGTGCAGGTGACCCTCCCTTCATGCACCATAGTTTATTGACTGGCTCGTGCAGTATGATTTACACTGGCTCTTTGTTAAAGTACAATTTTCAAAAATTAAACCCATGACTCTCATGCATATATAAAATGAGTATATGTCATAGGTTTAATTAGCTCATTAATAAGAGAACTGGCATGATGGTAATGCTGGCTGGGGAGAGCAGGATGGAGTGGAAGCCTTTACAGGAGCTGGAAGACAGAATTATTCCATAAGATCATTAATTTTAGGTAAAAAAAAACACATGTTTCTGTAGTGAAAACTAGCTAAAATCCTGAACTTTGGGGGTTAGTTTTTTTTTTTTTTTTTCTCTCAGACAGGAATCATTTGTACCCACTGGGCAAAGTTCCTTTGGATCACTGCCAGACAAGAATCATTTCTCTACAAGTGAGGACCAAGGCTTCCAGAGTGCTAACGCAGCACCAGCAATGTTAAACAGAAAGCTAAAGAAGCAAAAGTGCAGGCCTGCAGAGCCAGATACCCTCAGGCAGACCTGGTGATCTGGTGATCAAGTTTTAGCTAGACCCCGAGAAAGAGCAAGCTAAAATCTTTTAGCTTCTCCCCAGGTGTTTGGATAGTTTTTCTTAATGCCAATTTACAAGGGGTTTTCTATTGCTCATCTGACCCACAAGTGTCTGGAGACTACGTGTTCCTGGGGAGGGGATTCCCACATGTATTCTCCAGCTGCCCCATGGTAACAGTGAATCTTGAAACTGTTCACATGATTTAAAAAATAAAGGCCAGGCTAAGTAGGGTGTGACTCTGAGTGAGGGCAGAAACTCCTCTCAGAAAGCATGGTATTGGTGAAATGTCACAGGCTCCAGGGAGCTGCATCATTGGAGAGAGGAGAGTGAAACATTGGCTGATACAAGGCAGTGCAGCGCTTTCTGTCTTCTGACAATCCTGAGGCCCATATTAACACCATACCCAAAATCCATAGGCACATTGTGCTTTCTCAAGGGTCTGCCGTGTGTGCTGAGCTGCCATCATACTTAAAACATGAATTTAATGGCTTTCCTTTGAACATGTTTAAAGGGAAGTATGGAAACAGTTTCTTAAATAATATCTGTATATAGGATTCAGGTTGCACAAAGCAGATGACATTCCCAGACACTGTAGCTCTCCCCAGTACCATAAAAGGCAGAGGCAAGACAAAGATACCAAGGGACAGTGCTCAGGATAGAAGACCCTGTGACCAATGTGATGATTTGATCAACTCCAAAGTTATTCTTATCTCACCACTAAAATATTTTTTCTCCTTTATTGCCAATGTTACAGAAGAAAACCTTTTCCTCCACCCTCTTAGACTCTGTCCTGAAGGGTTGCAAATTAAGCTAACAAGATACAGATTAATGGGAGATAAGACGTTCAATTTTTATTAATATTTTATTATGCATGAGAGTCCACAAAAAGGGAGTGAAACTCAAAGAACCAATTAAACACTTATTTCCATTAAAAATGGACATATGTCCATTTTTAACAAAGGAAAGTGGGTTTGGGCTTTGAGGGATGACACGTGGTAAGAAAGTGCCTAGGAAATGGATGAGAGAAATATATCGTGGGTAAGAGTTATCTTGGTAAGGTTTGTTTATGGATGTATCTCAGTGCAGACCCTCTCTTCTGCCTGGTACAGAAGCAGATACACTTTCTAAAGGGAAGGTAAAGCTCTGATTTTAGGCAGAAAAGGGGAGGGAAGGTTCTTGCTGCCTCTGTTGATTTTCAACTGCTTTTAGCTCAGAACAGTCTTGATGTTAATGAGGCATATTTTGGGGGTTGGCATATCCTGATCCCCTTCCCTAATATTTCAGCTCCTTCTAATACATGGGGAAGGAAGGATCTGTTTTATGTCCTATGACAGGATCAGTTTTGCTCCCATTGTCAGAAATCCTTTTTGAGTGTTTATTAGTGAAGTTACATTATGTTCTTTAATTCCACCATGTGTCCACAAAGAGGACAGGTTCCTGGATGCTGTCGTTCTCAAGATTTAATTCTAATGAGCTTCTTGTTTCATTTTAGTGCTAGAATTCCATAAACTTTGTGCTTAGTGTGGTGGTTTGTTTTTCTAAGTGTAAGACAGACTCCACTGCCACTTTTCCATCAGGTCCTGGGCTGGGTTGCTCAGGAGCCATGAGACAGGCTTCTCCTTCTCTACGGCACTGTTGGACTCCAGGTTTTCTCTCTCCTTTCATGCTATCGGTGTGTGTGTGGTGGTGGAGCAGCATAGCATAGAAAGAATAAGTGGGGTGTGTGACCTGGTGCCTTGAAATGTTTCTTAGGAGGTTGTTTTGTTTTGTTTTCCCACAGCACAGAGGACTGTGGAACATCTCACTGAAGAAGTACCATCTGACCATGTGCTTTTGGGAATTCCAACAGTAAAAATCATAATGCTCATTGGCTAATTTTTTATATTCTCTCCCTCTCCCTCTCTCTCTCTCTTTTGGTAAGAAAGTATTTCTTTCTAAGCAACTTCAGTAAGGTATAATTGAAATGAACTAAGCCACATGCCTTGAAGTGTGTGATTTGACAATTTTTGATATATATGTATATATGTATAAGCATCATCTTCACAATCTAGAAAATGAACATATAACTATCTCCCCAAAGATATTTCTTGCTCCTTTATAAACATTTCTGCTCCCCATCCTTGCCATGCTCATCAGTGG
Organism: Lutra lutra; assembly: GCF_902655055.1. Taxonomy (NCBI): domain Eukaryota; kingdom Metazoa; phylum Chordata; class Mammalia; order Carnivora; family Mustelidae; genus Lutra; species Lutra lutra. The sequence goes on from NC_062282.1 coordinate 163,706,421, forward strand.
GCCATCACTGATCTACATTCTGCCACTATAGTTTGGTTTGTGTTGCATGGAGAATTTGACACGGAGTCACAGAGTTCTTGTCATGTTTCACCTGGTTTCTTCTACTGTGGGTGAGGATGTTGTGACTCCTCCCCTCCTTGCGCTTGTCTACATGCGTATTTTTATTTTTGTGCGTTCCACTGTACAGATACACCCCAATTTGTGTACTGAGGAATACTTCGCCTATTGACAGATGTTTGTGTTGTTCCCAGGTTGGGTTAATTATAAAAAAACGCAAACATTTGCTATTGTCTGAGAGAGAGAGAGAGAGAGAGAGAGCACGAGCGGGGTAGGGATGGAGCGAGGAGCAGGGTCTCCACTGAACAGGAGCCCAGGGTTGGCTGATCCCATCATGACCTGAGCAGAAGGCAGACCCTTCAGTGACTGAGCCCCAGGTGCCCCTGTCATCTACCTGTTAATCTGTAGCTGGTAGGTGTGTCTGTAAAGTAATTTCATTGTGAATGTTCTTTACATTTCCCTAACTTCTGTGACTCTGAGCATCTTTTCCTGCACTAGTCAGCAATCTATCCATCTTGGGGAAAGCTTCTCTTCAAAGTTATCCACTTTTTAAAAAAGTTCCGTTGTTTGATTATTGCTTTTTTATTGAGGCATAATTGATACACTTTGACCTTATATTAGCTTCAGATGTATACAAGAATGACTCAATATTTGTACTTATTGTAGAGTGGTCATTACAGTAAGTCTAGTTTAAACCCACACCACACAGAGTGCACACAGTTGTTGTTTTTTTCCCCCTGGGATGAGAATTTAAAAAATTTACTTACTTTTTTTTTAAAGAGTTATTTGTTTACTTTCCAGCAAGCGGAGGGGCAGAGGGGAAGGGAGAGAGAGAATCTCAAGCAGACTCCCTGCTGAGTGAGGAGCCCACACAGCCACTCCACCGGGGCTGGATCCCACAGCCCATGAGATCAGGACCTGTGCTGCGGTCCCGAGTCAGGTGCCCGCCAACCAGGTGCCCCTGACGAGTTGCTTTCTCAGCAACTTCCAAATCTATGACACAGCATTATGGAGCATAATCTACATGCTGTACATCATGCGCCTGGGACTTAGTTATTTTACATCTGGAAGTTTGTGGGTCTTGACCCCTCTTTGCCCTCTCCTCCCCCACAGTCCCTCACTCTGGCAGCCCCAGTTGTTCTCCGCATGCGTGAGCTCCTGTTTCAGAGTCGGTTGCTTTCGAACTCCATGTAAATGAGATCATTCATTTTTTGTGTCTCTCTGTCACATTTACTGTGATGGCACGGTGTCCTCAAGGTTCATCCTGTCTTTGTCGAGCTACACTCCTTCCAGGCCCATTTTGCTGAGACACTGATCACGAATAGGACGTTGCAGTGTCACATGTTTCCGCTACATCTACTGGGAGACCGTGTGATTGTCTGCCCATCACTTTGATAATGTGGCAAAGTGCATGGATTGGTTTGCAGGTACTGAGCTGTCTTCCACCTGGAATAAGATCTGCTTGTCATAACATATGATCCCTTTCATGTGTTGTTCCATATGCTTTGTTATTTTTTTTTTTTTTTTGAGAATTTTTGTGTCCATATTCATCAGGGATATTGACTTCTATTTTTTTTAACATCATTGTCTGGTTTTGGTATCAGGGGACTTTATTTTTTTGTAAAATGAATTGAGAAGTGTTCCCTTCATTTCTGTTTTTTGAAGAGATTGAGGATTGGTATTATTTTTCTTTGAACGTTCAGTATAATTCACCAATGAAACTATCTGGTCCTGGACTTTGTTGTTGTTCTTGTTGGGAGGTTTCTGTATACTAATGTAGTCTCCTTACCAGAAATTGGTCTGTTCAGATTTTATTATTGAGTTTCAACAGTTATTTAGGTATACAAGTTTAAAAAAAAATCAAATCTGTTACTTGCAAGTATCTTTGACTGGTTCATGATTTCTGTTCTTGTTTTCTTAACTGAATGCTTTTTTCAAAGAACAGACATTTTTAATCTTGGTAAAACCTAATTTATTGACTTTTCTTATATATTGTGATTTTGGTGTCATATCTAAGAAATATTTGCCTAATACCAAGGAACAACAAATGTTGGAGAAGTTGTGGAGAAAGGGGAACCCTCTTACACTGTTGGTGGAAATGATGCTGGTATAACCACTTTGGAAATCAGTATGGAGGTTTCTTAAAAAATTAAAAATAGAGCTGCCTTATGACCCAGCAATTACACTACTGAATATTTACCCCAAAGATAGAGATGTGGTGAAAGGAAGAGCCATATGTACCTCAATGTTCATAGCAGAAATGTCTACAATAGATAAAATGTGGAAAGAGCCAAGATGACCTTCAGCAGATGAATAGATAAAGAAGATGTGATCCATATACACAATGGAATATTACTCAGCCATCAGAAAGGATGAAAAACCAAATTAATCATCAACATGGATGGGACTGAAGGAGATTATGTTGAGTGAAGTAAATCAAGCAGAGAGAGTCCATTATCATATGGTTTCACTTACTTGTGGAGCATAAGGAATAGCATGGAGGGCATTAGGAGAAGGAAGGAGAAAATAAAGGGGGAGAGGTTGGAGGGGGAAATGAACCATGAGAGACTATAGACTCCAGGAAACAAACTGAGGGTTTTGGAGGGGCAGGGGTGGGGGATGGGTTGGCCGGGTGGTGGGTCTTAAGGAGGGCACAGATTGCATGGAGCACTGGGTGTTCTACGCAAACAAGGAATCATGGAACACGATATCAAAATCTAATGACACACTGTATGGTGACCAACATAACACAATATTTAAAAAAAAGATATATTTTCTTAATCCAAGGTCATAAAAATTTTCTCCTATATTTTCTTCCAGGAGTTGTATTACTTAACTTTTAAATTTAGGTCTATGATCCATTTTGAGCAACTTTTTGTATAAAGTATAAAATATAAATGAAAATTTATTTTTAAAAAGTTGTCATAAGGATCAAATTGCTCCAGTACTAGTTCTTGAAAATTCCATTATTTCCCTACTAAATTGCCTTTATGCCTCATAATGAGCCTCTAAATCATCACTCTTATGTCATAATACTTTCCCAAACCCAGCCAGATTCCAATCTTGAAAAATCCACCTTAAACCATATGAATTCACACTCCAAACCCTACAGATATACTCCCACATCCCTGCATCTGACTACGGCTAAGAGTCTGTCAAAATGGTCTTCTGGCTTGATGCTGGAGGTTTGATTAACTCAGGTGTGCTTTACTGAGAAATTACCAACTGACAAATTCCAGTCCCACCTGATAATTTTCCATTCCATGCTGACATAATTATTAAGGAATGTGTTTGGATGGGAGATGTTATGTTTAGTTGGAGTTCTTTTTGTCAGGTGTGATTTCCATAATGCTTGTATCACAGCTTAGAATTTCTCATTGTGAAAAGGTCTGATAGTGGCTTCTGAAAAGCACCTTGGGCAAAGTCTCACTTCTCTTTCATTTTTAAATTAGAATTCCTCACACTTTATAGTCAATCTGCATTTCATAGGAATGTTTCTTACTTTTAATTGTTTATTCATACAAAAAGTACTCTCGAGGAACATCCATCTGTAACAACTAGAAACTACAGTACTGTAGGACCCAAACCCCTAACATTTCATCCTGCCATCCCCAGGCAAGGGACACTACAGATTAGAGGCTATGGTAGGATAGATTAAATCCTTGGGATAGAAGTGGGTGACCCAAAATGTATTAGGTTATTAAATATGTTCTTAGGAGACTCTTATGGTTATTTCTATTACTAATAACATGCATTTATGGAATTATCATTATCTTACTGGCCCCGGGCATTTTCCATGAAGAATTTTTATAAAAGACAGGTGATTTTATTTTTGCATTGGAAGTGTGCCAACTGAGGTTTGCAGCGCTCCGGTGAGGCCCAGAGCACCAAGGAACCATGTCAAGGCTTGTTGGACTCCATACCATCTCTGTCCACAGAGCCTCCCTCAGGAACCTCACGTCTGCTGGAACTGATCTGGCCCTCTCTGCCCAGTGCTGATCGGCAGCTTTCTTTATTTCTTATTGCTTCTTATATACAATCTAGGTCATGGCCTGGAGGAGTTGTCCAAGGGGTTATTTACCATACACATCAGGGAATCCCTCATGTGTGTTCTTCAGTCTGTGGCCATGGCACTGGAAGTGGTCTGGGCTCCCTCCTTCACTGTCACCATGTAGCTGCTGTGTTGGGGAGCCCTGGTAGCTGCCACACAGTCGGGCATGACAGTCTAGACTTGTTCCTGCTCTGGACACGTCACAATCTGAAAATTATATGCACACCTCTTACAAGTCAAATAGAAATGGAATTTTCTTCTCTACACTCTTTATCAAACCTGGGCTGCTGTGTGCCCTTTGTCTTGTTTCTGTCTGCCATCTGTACCTGCACTAGGGGGTGACTTTGGTCCCCAGACCCCTCTCACATTATCCACCCACCAAGTGTCTTCAACCATGTGTTGGTTCTGAGGAATAAAATCTGACTTTCCTGGTGGTGGGTACTAAGGAGGGCACCTATTACATGGAGCACTAGGCGTGGTGCATAAACATTGAATTCTGGAACACTGAAAAAATTTTAAATTAAAAAAAAATCCAACTTTCCAAAAATCCCAAGGAAGGAGTAGCTTCCTTTCAGCTACTCACTGGCACACTATAGACTTTGTGAGCCCAGCTTTTCTTCTCACTGTTTGGAGATTAATTCTGTAATTCCTTCATTCTTCAGAACCATAGTTATCCACATGGGAATTGAACAATTGCTTCTTTAAGCCACTTTGAACCACATTAGGTAGGAAATGCTCTTCTGAAGATTGGAAGATCTAGTTGGTGGGTGGATTGGATTTCACTGAATCTTCCATAATATTCTCTGCTTCATTGTGATGAGAAATAGGTTTGCAATGAGGCTGTCTGGAGTTCTGAAATACAATTGTCGATATGTATAAAAATTTCTCAAAGCTGTTTTTCTTGAAGTAACCTGATTTTCTTATGATTAATTCCAATGAGTAAAACAGTATCACATATTTAATAACCTAAGAGATTTTCAACTTCGAAGTCATTAGCATGCCTATGGAAAGGAGCATTTCATCAGAGATGAGAATGGTAACTATTTAGGATGACAGTTGTCATTTAGGGAATTTATTTCTGGGAAAAAAAGTTTGGTTAACCTTTCCTGTAAAGGGTCAGATGGTAAATATTTTAGGCTCTGGAGGACATATTGTATCTGTCGTAACTACCAAACTCTGGCATTGTGGGATGAGAGAAGCCCTAAACTATACCCAATGACTACGTGTGAGTGCGTCTCCAGTAAAACATCATTTTTTAATTTTTAATTGTTATTTTTATTTATTTTTTAAAAAAAATTTATTTATTTTTGTTTTTTTATTTTTTAAAATATTTTATTTATTTATTTGACAGAGAGAGAGAGAGAGACAATGAGAGAGGGAATACAAGCAGGGGTATCAGGAGAGGGAGAAGCAGGCTTCCCACTGAGCAGGGAGCCCAGTGCGGGTATGGATCCCAGCACCCCAGGATCATGACCTGAGCTGAAGGCAGATGCTTAATGACTGAGCCATCCGGGTGCCCCCAAACATCATTTTTTAAAAAGATTTTATTTACTTATTTATTTAGAGAGAGAGAGAGTGTGTGCATGCAAGCAGGGGAGGAGCAGCAGAAGGAGAGGGAGGGAATCTCAAGAAGGCCCCCCACTGAGCAGGGAGCCCGAGGTGGGACTTGATCCCAGGCCCTGGGATCATGACTTGAGCTGAAGGCAGACACTCAACCATCTGAGCCACCCAGGTGCCCCTTGGGAAAACATTAAAACAGGGGCAAACCAGATTTGGCCCTCAGGCCAGAGTTCGCTGACCTTGGCCCTAGACAGAATTGTGAAGTATCATGTTAATCTCTGATGCTCTCCATGACCTCTTTTTAAAAAATCATCTCCTCAGTACAACTGATGTAGAGTTACCAGATTTATGTCTAGCACACGTATGTCCCCCAAACTACATGATTCTCTGCAATTCAAATTTCTGGAGGTGTGCTGCCTTTTCCCTGGCAACCTACTCCAGTGGTCTTTTCTTTGCACATGTCACCCTTCCTTGGGGCTTGATGTCCTTCCCCAGATCAAAGCTGAGGATCCAAGGAGGGAGATTTTAAGGCAACACTGCCTGCCTTTCAGTGAGTTGCCTTTGTTACATGTTCAAAATGATAATGAGGAAAAGAAAACAAGGTTTTTGTCTTATGCTAAGTATTAGTGAGTCTGTGCTGAAACAAGAATGATTCTGGAGTTTAGAAGTTCATTTCCATTCCCTGAAAACCTGCCCTGCTCACAGGTACCGATTATTTCTACATAAGGCTAATCCCAATGGAGGCTGCATGGAGGACGGTATTTCAGCAGGAGAGGTCACAAAGGACAGCCATAAGATGCTTTACACATCAGTGGAGACAACATCACGGTATGCAGCAGACGCCTTGGTGCATTCTTCCCATCATGGCCCTCTCCTCTTTAACATCCCAATTATTTTTGTTAATTCAGTATAAAACATTCAAAGAGACACCGTACTTGCCTACTCTGGTTGATTAGTAACTAAGATGTTGTTGGAGATCACGTGTGGGAGAACATAGAAGGCAGTTTGCTGATTTCACAAGATTAAGGGATTTCATACTCATCTTAAAGGACGTTCTGCTTTGTACTCAAGTTCAAATTACATTCCAAGTTGGCTCTGAAAGGGACAGAATTGTTTTCCAGAAAATGTTGGCAAAGTTCTGCTTGGCTGTGAGATGTCAGTTCTCATGTCCTCTGGCATGTAAGAGAACACTCTGTCTTTCCCCATAAACACTGAGGGAAGGCAAAAAGGCTCGGGGGGCTTCTGACGCTGAAGGTAATGAAAGGCACCTTCATACCTCTGTTGTTTGGCACCATTAACCTTCCTGGTAATTGAAACATGTGGAAGGGGGAGGGAAGTGAGAAGCAGAGCCTGGTCTATTTCCTGGCAGGAACAATTTCTTAAGCCCTACATCGAGCCACCACTTTTAAATCACACCTTTTTTTTTTTAAAGATTTTATTTATTTATTTGACAAACAGAGATCACAAGTAGGCAGAGAAGCAGGCAGAGAGAGAGGAAGAAGCATGCTCCCTGCTTAGCAGAGAGCCCAATGTGGGGCTCTATCCCAGGACCTGAAGGCAGAGGCTTTAACCCACTGGGCCACCCAGGCGCCCCTAAATCACACCTTTCTAAATCAGCCACAGCCACCACTTTAAAGAAAAAATAAAGACTCTACTGATATAATCATTTCTTTCTTCTTATTGTCTCTGGATAAAAAGTGTGCCCAACGCTATACAGGTGGGCATTTGTTACATAATTCATGTGACTGATACAGTCCATCATGCAGAAACTGTAACAACAAAAAAGAGTGTGTTAAAGGTAGACCATGTGACATCCATTTAGGATTCAAAGTCATTTCAGACTGACAGGCCAGAAAAGGATTTCATTCTCCACATATGAAGCCACTCTTTGGAAATAAAATGTGCAAGCCCAGAACAAGATGCAGAGTAACATCACAGTGTAATTAAAACACAGATAAAATGAACCCAGTCTTCTAAGTGCACATAAAGAAAGAATTATCATCTGTTTCATCAGTGACCTGGTACTTTTCATCCACAGGCAAGAGCAGTCTGTGTGTGTGTGTGTGTGTGTGTGTGTGTGTGTGTGTGTGTGTGTGTGCGCGCGCGCATATGCACGCACACTGCAGGTCATTATTAACATTTTCCTATTTCAGTTATTCTTTGTGCATACAGGCATGCATTTCAATGATAAGAGAAGAATATTTAGAAAAGCACTTTAAAAAGTAGTTATCTTTGCAAAAACTAAAATTTCCTATAATTAAAAGGCAAGTCATCAAGCTGAGCTCTCTGTAGTTTCACCAGAAACATCTTGGCCATGAGCATTTTCGCAGCAAACACTTCCGCCACGTTCCTAATTGGCCATAAGGCAATTTTGCCATAAAAGATAAAATCACAACAAATGAAAGAGACACATTCATTGAAAAGGACACCATGAAACATGAAAAATCAATAGCAAAAGTCAAAACACTTTGTTGTGAAGTGCAAAATATTTGAATACACTTGAAATATGTGTAGATTCATGGCAACACTGCATATAACTTATTTGATTTTCTGGATTGTACCTAAACATTTGTCTTTAACATCTTTGTTCAAACCTTTTTTTTTTTTTCCTGTCGAGTTGTGTCCTCATTAGGCATCACATTTTTTCCCACTAAAATTCCATCCTTCATTAAGAGGAGTATCAGTTTCCAAAGACCAGGACACATGTTTGTACCTGAGTTCCATGGCGTGTGTGAAAGCCTTCCACACTGTTGTTTGCTCTTGGCATATTGCCAACGTGTCCATAGACAGACATTCCAAAGCTCTATGGGCAATGTCGGTTCAGAATCGCTCCACTCCGTGGGCCACTGTTGGGGTTAAGATTTACATGCTGTGACGATGAGAGCAGCATGTCAATGGAGAAATGAAACCAAACTGTCAAACCAAACTGCCTTCTGACCATTTTTTTTAGTCCTTTAAATTTTTTTAAAAGATTATTTTTTAATTTATTTGACAGACAGATATCACAAGTAGGCAGAGGAGGCAGGCAGAGAGAGGGGGGAGAAGGCTCCCTGCTGAGCTCGATCTCAGAACCCTGGATTCATGACCTGAGCCAAAGGCAGAGGCTTTACCCCACTGAGCCACCAATCCTTTAAATTTTTTATGGCAAAATTGCTTCCCTGCTGGTTTTACAGCAAAAATGCTTGCTGTGAACATACTTGCAGCAAAGACGTCTGCTACAAGACACTTTAAGGAGAAGGTACCAGACACAGTCGAGGCTCACGTCACGTACAGCATTGTCCAGGGGCATTTCAGAGCTTGCTGCTGCAAATAGATTCGATTCACTTTTCCATCTACCTGAATTATGCAGCCGTTGTTCAAGCTGAATTATAAAATCTTAAATGCGGCTAATATTTAAATCAAATGAGATGGAAATAAAGCAAGACATCTCAAAGTTCCAGATACAATTGTACATAGATATGGGGAGAATACGAAGGTGAAGCCGGATCTGCTGTCCTGGCCCTTGATTCCACCTTTGGCCGTGAGATTTGCTTTGGTCAGTGGAGTGCTCACCACGGTGCTGGAGGAAGGGCTTGGAGCAGACTTGCATCTTCTCCTGTGTCTCCTCTGGCTTCCAGACCCCATTGTAAGAGGTGCTGGGTTTGTTGGCTGGGCTTGTTGAGGCATCTTAGTTGGGGCCATTCTAGATTGGCCAATGGCTGGCATCCCTAACTCGGGCATGGTAAGACAGGGCACCGGTTTGAGGCGGCCATGGCCTTGAGCCTGGGGAGCTCAGTCTGGCAGTGTCTCCTGCTGAGGTCTGAGGCTGTTCGACAGCATTACTAGGACAGTAACGAACTGATGAGCGGCTTATGGATGTGACCTCTCATTTGTCAGTCACATTTCTGTCTGCAATAGCTGCGGTTGAGTAGATGTTAATGGTTTCATTGTATTTTTATAGTTCCTGTGTTCTTCCTTAAACATGGCTTTGAGATACCTACCATCCAATTACCTTTTTAAAGTGTCCAGTGGTTTTTAATATACTCAATGAGTTGTACATGCAGAGCCACAACCCGTTTTAGAATATTTGTATTATTCCCCAAAGAAACCTTTCTCCCCTTAACTGTTATCCTCTTGTTCTTCTACTCCTTCTCCCCCTGCCCAACCCTAAGCAAGAGCTAGTCTAGTTTCTGTCTCTATAGATTTGTCATTCTGAGAAATTCTTATCAATGGGCTTATATAATACTTGGTCCTTGGGGCCGACCTTCACTTAGCATGTTTTCAAGGTTCCTCCAAATACTTCAGTAGTATTTCTTCCCCACTCAACATTTTAATGACTGAAATTCATCTAAATCAAGGTCTGTAAGTCTACTAAAGTTACAACTTTTGTATCGACGAAGCTATATTTTCTTTCTTATTTTTTTTTCTGGGATACAATATGCATAACATAAAGTTCACCATTGTAATCATTTTTAGGCATGTAATTTGGGGGCATTTCATTCACGATGTTGTGCAACCCTCACCACCTTCCAGAACCTTCTCATCGTCCCCATCTGAAACTCTGTATGCATGAACGATTATATCCCTATGCTCCCTCCCACAGCCTCTGGTGATCACTAATCCACTTTCTGTCTCTTCACTTGTCTCGGAAGTGCCCTTAAAGGAGTGGGATCATATCCTGTTTGGTCTTTTGGGATTGGCTTATTTCACTCAGCATGATGCCTTCAGGGTTTTCGCATGTTGGAGCATACATCAGAAGTTCCTTCCCATTAAAGGTGAGATAGTATTTAATTGTCTGCATAGACCACATTTCGTTTATCCACTCAGTGTTGACGGGCATCTGGGTTGTCTTCACCTTTTGGCTCTTGTGAGTAATGCTGCTACAAACATTTGTGTTCAAGTTCGTGTGGGGGCATGTTTTCTTGTCTCTCGCATGTGTAACTGGTAGTCGCACATTATATAGTCAACGTTATAGTCACTCCACATTTAACCACTGGAAGAACCCCCAAACTGTGTCCCAAAACAATTGTGCCAGGTTACATTCCCACCAGGGGTGGGCAAGGACTCCTAGTTTACTTCTTTTTATTTTTTTATTTTTTTTAATTTTTTTTAAGATTTTATTTATTTATTTATTTGACAGAGAGGGATCACAAGCAGGCAGAGAGGCAGGCAGAGAGAGAGAGGGAAGCAGGCTCCCTGCTGAGCAGAGAGCCCGATGCGGGCCTCGATCCCAGGACCCTGAGATCATGACCTGAGCCGAAGGCAGCGGCTTAACCCACTGAGCCACCCAGGCGCCCCCTAGTTTACTTCTTTACCAATGTTTATTATTCCCTATCCTTCTACTATTATTATTATTATGGTGAGTCTCAGTATTCTTAAATTCGACACAGTTTGGAGCATGCTTCATTTTCAAAATAAGTTTCAAATACAAATTTATCAAAAATGGTAACATTTCATCACCAGTGAATACAACAATATAAATGCATTTATGAGCATCATTTCCTTAAAGCACATTAAACCTTTTAACAACAACAACAACAAAAAAGGATAGAATCAATACAATTTCTTGTCCAAGTATCAACCTAAAAGAGAAAAAAAAATGCAGCAATGTTCATGCTTCCTGACTTTCTGAAGAGCAAACTTTATGATTCTTGATGGCAGGATACAAAACATGGTATAGAGGCACTATCAGGGCCTTCTGGTAGACGTCCCACTGAGACCAGAGCCAATTTTATTCTCAACCAAATTTAGAAAGTGAGTTTTATAACTGGAATTGAATGCTCAAGATGTCATTATTACTCGTTTTACCTTGTAATAAAACCAAGACTTCACACTGCCCACATTTTCTTTTCTCTTCTTTCTTTGATTTTTTTTTTACATTAAAAAATATTTTATTTATTTATTTGGGAGGGAGAGAGAGACAATGAGGGGCTCTGAGAGGGGAAGGTCAGAGGGAGAAGCAGACATCCAGCTGAGCAGGAAGCCCCATGTGGGACTCGATCCTGGGACTCAATCCTGACCTGAGCTGAAGGCAGTCACTCAATGGACTGAGCCACCCAGGTGCCTTTTTTTTTCCTTTACATTTTCTTAACTTGTTTGTGGTGACCATGATTTAGAGATTAAGTATGTGATTCTGAAAAAGAGTTTCTTATCTTTTCACCATTAAGCCTAACAATTTCAACAGCTAAACTCATAAAAATGTTTAACTCCCTTTTGGGTTCTACTCAAACTCTCCTCAAACTGCAGTATATTAACTGGCATTTGTTTTTGCCCTAAAAGCTCATTTAGCAAACAAATCTCTCAACCCAAATAGAATTATTTATTTATTTATTTATTTATTTTCACTTTCCATATTGAAAGAGGTACAATTTAGAGTTTGAATGTATAAAATTGTATTTCAAGATCGTGCCCCTTCCAGTAGGAGGACTCTAAAAATTCTTATGCCAAGCTCAGATGTTGATTTTAATCTTAAGTGAAAAAATTAAAAAAAAAAACTTTTTAGATACATTTCATGCTGCCTCCTTCCTCCTGGCCCCAAAGAAGTGAAGAAAAAAAAAAATCAGAGGTAACTTTCATGCCTTCTATAGAATTAGAAATTTGGTTGCAAAGGTACAAATAGATTTCTGTATTTTTTTTTTTTAAGAAGAAGAGAATGGTTTGTGGAAACTCATGTGTTTGACTCTGTGAATGTATCTGCTGGTGGGTTGTGATTGGAGGAAATCCTAGCATCTGCCTTCTTTCCCTAAGGGTGTGCTTTGGCCTTTGCCATCCATTGGCATGTGAAGGATTGGTGTTGGGGAAGGTAGTGCTTGAACTGGGGGGAGTGTGGGCTGCCTGACTCTGGGGGCCATCTTAATTTTAAGCTTCTCTGATTCCATCCAAGCTAGAACATCAGGGAAACTGTGTGTGATGATCTGGGAGTAATCATGTGGAATGTTTCCTCACACACTTTGGGGAATACCATGCAGTATTGTTTTTATACTCCAAGTTCTTGGTGGAGGCTTATTTTAGGTTGTCTTAGACACCAGTGGTCATCACAAAAGGTCCTACTGGGTTGAAGCAGACTGAATTTGTAAGAAGTATGAGGTTGACTACTCTTGTAGCTGAGATTTATGTAATCAGATGCACAACACATTGGCTGTTAAATTCCAGCTTTCCAAGGACTAATTACAGGGAACACAGCTCATCAGAGAGAACCTGGAAAGATACTGTGCAGTGTGCCGTATATCACACGTGGGACATTTATTCTCGCTGGAGTCTGTCTCTCGCTAATTGTTCTTCAGGATTTGTTGCTCAGGGGCTTATGGGAAAAATTACTCCTAATAGAAATACTATTATATTTTATTCACAGTATTCTAACTTTCAGAGGATTTAATGACAAATCTGTTCTCACTATGAAGGTAAAGTTAAATGTATTTCTAGACTTAAATAAAACATGCAGAATTAAGAATTTATAGGGAAGAAATTGCTCAATGAAGAGGGGAATTAATGGCATCATGTTTCAGTCTGTGGACAGCTTTCAGAAGAATCTTCACTGTGGTGGGCAAATTGGTCATTTCTCTGCTCAGGGACAGAGGGGACCCAAGTGTGCAGGGAGGACAGAGGACATTGGCAGAAAATGCTAGGGGCTCCGTTTCCCTTGGAGTATTTCCATAGGCAGCCTGTGTGCAGTGACATACACGAGCGTCTACACCCCTCCAAATGTGAGCAGTCATTTCTTGTCTTCTATTGTGACTCATGTTGAGATTAAGTTCTCTTTTGTGTTTGGTAAAAACTCTGATGGCCATGTGCGTGCACAGTCTGGGGGTCTGAATCATTAGCTCTAGCAATGTGCCAGATTCCATCTCCACATTTTTTTTTTATCTTTCCTACTTAAAATAGCAAAGAGCTACAGAGAAGTGTCAGGGAATGGAGTGCGTTAGCTCCCAGTTGTTGGTGGTCCCCAGGTTGGCATGCTCTCTCCTCCCAGCCCAGAGTTCTCAGCAACATGCCCGCGGGATCCAGTGCCCTCCAGACAGGCACAGGACGTTAAGCTTCAACACACATTTTCTCCTTTAGTGCTTGGAGCCATCCTCCATGGAGAGGACCTTATGGAACAGACCAGGAGGATGAGGCTCCCAGGTGTTGAGCAGCTGGCAGGGGCCCAAGGCTGTTGCTGGCTCCCAAAGCATCTCTGCAGCTGGTCTGCACTGTGGGCTCCAGGCTTCTGCGGGGGCTTCAAACCCGTGATTCCCTCATGGCTCTAGGTCAGGCTGTGGTTCCCATGACACAAACCAAACAACCGAAAAACAAGCCACTCAGTCTCCTCCTGGAGGACACAGCCAGAGAGGGAGGAATGGATGCGCCACATGGGTCACATGTTTGCAGGGCTCTGCTCTGGGCACTGCTCACCCTGGCTGCCCTTGCCCTGGGAGGTCATGCCGTGACCCCAGTGCTGATGTCCAGTCTGGCATTCTTTAATTTTTTTTAAGATTTTATTTATTTATTTGACAGAGAGAGAGAGAGAGCACAAGCAGAGGGAGTGGCAGAGGGAGAGGGAGAAGCGGACTCTCTGCTGAGCAGGGATCCTCACTTGGGACCGAATCCTAGGATTCTGGGATCATGACCTGAGACCAACGCAGACACTTAACCAACTGAGCTACCCAGGTGCCCCGGTCCAGCATCCTTTTAAAAAGAAAACCACAAGGGGCGCCTGGGTGGCTCAGTGGGTAAAGCCTCTGCCTTTGGCTCAGGTCGTGATCTCAGGGTTCTGGGATCGAGCCCCACATTGGGCTCTCTGCTCAGCGGGGGAGCCTGCTTCCTTCTCTCTCTCTGCCTGCCTCTCTGCTTGCTTGTGATCTCTCTCTCTGTCAAATAAGTAAAATAAAATAAAAACCTTAAAAAATATTAAAAAAAAAAGAAAAAGAAAAAAGAAAACCACAAGACCCAGATTGAGTCATTTATGCTAGACCAAGCCACCAAACCGGGGCTTAATACCTAACCTAGTCAAAGTTTCAACCTCCCCCAGAAATATAGTCTTAACTGATCAATCCAGGCTTCTCTGGTCAGCATCAACAACGTATAAAGGTAATCTGTCACATGGGTCCTCTTCAACCCCCAAAGCAAGATGAAGTAATCCACCTAATAAGACCCATTTTCCCTAAAGAAAGATGATCCTACCACAATAATCTTTTATTTTTTTCTTTTTCTGTTTATGACTCCCTCGTCCTTAAAAAACCTTGTCCATTCTAGAGCCCTTGGAATTCCCCTGTTTGCTAAATGGGATGTTGCTGGATTCCTAAATCAATTAATAGAGTCAAATAGACTTTAAAATTTACTCAGTTGAATTTTTGTTAACAGCTCAATTCTGTACTCGCCAGGGGTCTCACTCCCTCCTGTTGCTGGGTCTCATCTGACCCATCCTAATCCCTGCTCAAGTGATTTACCATCACTGTCCTTTCTGGCTTTATTGGTATCAATTACTGAGGTGCTTATCAAGGCATTCTAAATGGGTTTCCTGTGAACCACTTAGTACAGTTTTTTTTTTTTTAATTTAATGTTATTTTTTCAGTGTTCCAAATTAGTATAGTTTTCACAAGGTGAAAACTTCTCCATTATGGAATCACTGTCTCTGTGAGAAGGTATTCTCAAAGTTCAGTGAAACTGGCTTCCAATCCCAACTTGCTGTGTGACTCTGGGCACACCCCTAACCCTCTCTGAGGTCCAGCCTATCTGTTAACAGGGCTTAGTATTTACTTCAGAGGAATGTTGTGACCATATATTTAGGCTAAGAATACACACACTTACAGTGCTTGGTTTATTGGTCGTTTTAAAAATGTATTAGACCCTTAATGTAAATCGTTAATTTATATTTGCTTTACAAAATTAGAAATAAAATGTTCCAGTCCCAGGACTCCTGGCAGGCCCGGGGGAAGTGTCTGATGAATGAATGAAGGTCATTGCAATGCTTGTGGCTTTTTTGCAAGGTTCTAAACACACCTTCTGAACAGGTTTTGTTGTCACTGCCTTTTGCTGTGGTCGGGGTAGGGGAGAGTGTTCCTGATTCCCAGGGGCCCACGTGAGGGTGGAGGAAGCCATAAAGTCAAGATCAGAATCTCTGTGTTTGGTCTAATTCTCAGTCCTTCCAGCTGTTAATACTATGACTTTGGCAAAGCTATTTAAATTTTCCATTTCTGGTTTTGTCCTCCCCACTGCCCAGGCAAAAAAAAACATAAAAACACCTTTTCTGCTTGCTGTGCTCTCAGGCAAGTTGGGGTTTGCTAAAGGTTAAAGTTCCTTTCATATTCCAGTCACTTTGGATGGCACAAGGATGCCTGGAGCCTGTTTCCTCATCTCAGCACATTTGTCAGGAGTCAGGAAACAGTTTTAGGACTGTATTGATCTGTGATGTCACGCTCCTAATTCCTGGATTTACACCTGCTGGGAGCCCTTTCGGGGGAGGAGACAGGCCACTAAGCTGCCAAGTGAGTTCTAGGTCACAGGTCTTGAAACGCTTCTCCATCCATGGGCTTCTGGTTTTTATCTTTATGCTGTGAAGCCCCTGCCCCCTTTGATATGCTTTTCCTTTAATACGCCATCATTAAAAAAAATATGTTCTTTGGGGAACTGATACGAGAGAATCTGAGTGGAAAGCAATGCACATACAGTAGAAACAAGTTGTTTCAGAAGCTGTCATTCTTCAATTAAATCTATTCAGTGCAACTACTCGGTATAAGGTTAGTTTAGCATGGCATTTGGAATAACATTCCTTCTGCCAAGGTGCAGTTTGTGGTTTTATCTGTCAGTCGGTCTTAGCCCTCAAATCTCCAAGCAGGGCTGTCCATAGTAAAATGCGGACCTGTAGCTCAAGTGGGGGAGGGTTTAAAATAAAAATTTAGAAAAAAAAATATACATACGTGTGTGTGTGTGTGTGTGTATTTTTTTTTCCCGCCTTATTGAGCTACAAGTGGACACAGATCACCGCCAAAGTTTATAATGTCCATCACGGTCTGGTCTGCCTACAGGGATCACGAGGTGTTTTGCCTGAATCATTAAATGAGTTCAGAAGGCAAGAAGTCCTCTTTACAACAGTTTTCCATACACGTAAAGGTCGTCTTCCAACCTGATTAGCTGTTTCTCTCCCAGCTTCACCTTTCCCACTAAGGACACCCACACCTGCACACAGGCACACCCGCGCACCCGCCCCCAAGCCGGAGGAGACCCTTCCCTGGAGCCGGGGGTGGACGCTCCTTGGACTGGGGGGGGCCAGGCCTGGCCGCACCGTCTGGGGGAAGCCCCTCGCATGAGCGAGGCGGGCTGGCAGCGGGGGCCCGGGGACCCTCGGGGTCCCCAGCGCAGCGCGGGCGTCAGGCAGGCCGGCGTCCGCGCGCACTTCCGCCCGCCGCCGCCAGGGGCGCCCGCAGACATGCGGGGCCCCAGCGTGGGCGCGGGGCCGGCGGGGGTGGGTGTGGCCGCAGATGGGGCTGAGGGCCCGCAGAGCGCGTGGGTAGGCAGAGCGCGGCGGCCGGCGGGAGCTTGCGGACGGGCCCACCGGAGCCGCCGGACGCCTCGGGCGCAGGGGAGCGGGGCCATGGAGCCGGGCGCGGCGCCCTTCCTCGGGATGCTCTTTGTCTGGGCAGCGCGGCCTTGGAGCGCGGCGGCGGCAGGGGAAGCTCGTGAGTACGCCCGTCCTCCGAGAACTTGCCCGGCTCTTGGGATTCGTGCTCTCCTGCGCGCGCCGGTTTGCAGAGGCACCGCTGCCGGGTGCTGGGAAGGGGCGTCCCGAGGCAGCGCGCCGCGTCCCAGCGTCTTTTCCCTCCCGCCAAGTCGCAAGCACAGTTAACTGGTATTTGCGGTGTCCCTGCCGGGAGCGGAGTCTTTCGGGGACAGCCCAAGTTCTGGTGGAGCCCAGGGTCCGCTCGAGAACAGGCGGGGGTCTTGCGCTCGAGGGGGGACAGGCCGGCGGGGCCGTGTCTCTAGGGCGCGGGAGGTGCGGGCTGCGTAGCCGGGTCCGCGCGCGGCGGGTCCTGCATTAGCGAGTCTGCAGTACGCGCCCTGCGGAGTCCGCGCCCAGGAGCCCGCAGCCCGCCCTGGACTGGCCCAGCAGCTGGGGAATACCGGACCCCTCGCGCCTCGGGCAGCGCAGCCTGCCCCCCGCGCTCGCGTCAGGTCCCGCCCCGCGAGGTGGTGGGTGCAGGGCTCGTCGAGGCCAGAGCCTGCGGGCGCCGGGCGAGCTCTGTCTGACCGGTCCAGAGGATTGGCCCTCTGGGGATTTCACTCTGAAAGTCAGGAAAAGTTGGAAGACTGTTGCTCAGACTGAACTCACCATCCGAGGCTTTTCTTCCCTTAAGGGGTTTTAAGAAAGTCCCTCTTGTCTTCTCTCCTGGCCCCTATTCCCTTCAAGAAAAATAAAATAAAATAAAAAAAATAAAATAAAATAAAACCAGATCAGGTGTAGGGCTCAGGTTAAGCTGGTGTGCATTTCAGAAACTGACCTTGCTGGGGTGTCCAGATTCAGACCTTGCAAGGCGGCCTGACTCTGCCCTCACCGGGAAGTTAGCTAAAGTGAAAAAGCTTTGCACCTGAAGTCACTGTCCCACTCCTTCATCCGTGGATGCCGGAGGGCGTGATGATTTTGTGGTATCATCATCTAGTATTAGCTCATTTAATGTCATATTGGGTATGAGTCACTCCTCAAAATGAACCTTAATCTCTTTTCAGCAAATACTGCCCTGTGTTTCAGACACTATTTTAATTTAGCTTGGTACTACAACTGCTCTGATTTAATTTAAATGGGGGCATTTAGGTAAAATCAGATCCTCAGATCCTGCAATAGAGCTCTTGTCATTTTGCTAAAAAATTAAAAATGACCACTGCTAATAATTCGTTGACATTAGTAAATTGTAGGATGTTTCATGTCCTACTCTGAGGTACCATTAAAAAGTCATTGGAGGTCACTCATACTTAAAGGAAAAGATGCTCCAAAAATCCTTCCTGTGAGGGAGAGCAGAGTGCCATGTTGACTTTCTCATCTCCGTGGTGCTGATTACAGCGTATTGGCAAGATCGGTTGTTGTGGTATTTATTTTCACTTAGTGTTTTACTCCTGAAATCCATGGAGGTATCAGGCTCTTTCACACTGAACATCCTTCTTCAGAAACCTGTGTTCTGGAATGTTCTGTGTCTGAATATCCATGCAGACACTCAGGTCAGAGATGAGCTGGTTGTCCAAGCTCAACCCCTCTGGGTCTTGGGCTGACTCTCCAGGTGCTGATGCTAGTCTATGCTTTTCAGCCTGTGTGTTTAGGTATATTTAGTACTCTTATGAAAAGTTCAATCAATTCAAGAGCACATGTACATTTGCAATGGAAGGATGTCTTAGACATTCAGGTTAAAGTCTTTGATCAGATCACCACAGAGATGACACCTTCACGCATCGAGTATATGTTTAAATGACTTTGCGGATTTAAAGATTCATAGAGACCACGCAGATGGCCTTTGATAATTTCTCAGTAATCTCATCTGGCCACATCATCTGTAGCAGTAGAAGTAAATGGTCAGTTAATCTCATGTCTAGATTCGCTAGTTTGACCAAATCAGTGTTTCTTTAACTCCTGCGTATTTGGGGCATGTGTGTTGTAATGTGTGTACAAGCAAAATACATCAGCACGTATTTGCAATCCGTTATTACTAAGTCAAGGTAGAAGGGTCTTTTTTGTTCTGCCCCAACATTTGAGAAATTCTTGAGGAGTTTGCTAGCAGCGTGGGATTTAAGGTACAAACAAGAAATCTTGAACATGAATGTTGGTGAAGTCTTTTGTTGGCTAACCTCCTTGCCCCCCGCCCCGTTTTAGTGTTTTCAAAACTCAAATAATCCTTTCAGATAGAACTTTAAAATGAACAAACATGAAATATTCTTGAGCACTAGCTAGAAATTAATGAGAGTTGTATATGAGTAAAAAAAGACAAAGGTCTTCACCCACGTAGACCCAAAGGCAGAGTTATTCTCTTTAGAGCAAATTGTCAGTAGCAAAGCAGCCAGCCAGGGTCAGCCTTGGCAAGGTTCCAGCCTAACAGATCCTCTGAAGGAACAGGACTTGTTTGAAAGATTTGACATCTCAGAGATTACACATGTGTGGTATGAACATTTCTAATCAGTGGGAAATTTTATATCAGGAAGATGATACACGGGAGGGAAAATATTTCTAAATAGCCATGACCATGGGCTTGTTTTGTTGCTCTGTATTCTCTGTCTTTTTGAAGATAAAACAAGCTGCATTCTGCAAAACAGGACTTAGGACCTGATTTTTTAAAAATGTAAATATCTCCCTGGTCTGCCTTCTAGAACACTCTGTCCTGAATCAAGATGAGAATGTTCTAATACGGATCTGTCCTCTTAAATAACTCAAGAGGGAAGTTAGGATATAGATTCCAAGTTAGAGCCCTGCTTTCTGGAAGTTGCTATGTAGGCTGTTGTTGGCTCCTTTACTTCCTACCAAGAGCCACAAATGGAAGAAGGTGATAGCTCTTTGCTTTAGAATTGTGCTGGTGAGCCCATGATTCCTTTATGAATTCCAAGATCCTTTGGGAGGGAGAAGAGATATAATCTGAACATGAAAACGTCAAAATTTTGGTTGTTGTTAACCAGTTTCCTGGATTGTGCATCACTCTGAAGGGTCATGTGTACCCCCACCCCACTTGGGAACAACACAATAGGAAGGTAATTCACAGCTGAATTATTTTCCCCATGTAAGTAAAGTATAAGCTAGAGCTGACAGCTGCTGCCTCCTTTCCATCTCCACCAGAAAAGCACCCAAGTGTATGTGAGAAATTTCAGTCATTGATGGCGATTATTTGACACAAGTGATGACATTTTTACAGATCCAGGATTCCATTTAGTGAGTATGACTGACTTGTTTTCACTTTGTTAAAGCTCAGTGCTTTTAATTTTCTCTAGAAGCTTCCTTGTGAATCCTTCCTTTCCAAAGTGCCCTCTTGTTGCAAGAAAGAAAGATGTATTTCTGGTCTTCTAGAGGTGGGGTACACACTTCTGTTCTAGGAGTGATCATCTGAATTTGTTTTCATATACTGACACCTGTCCTCTTCCCCAGTAAATCCTTACATACATAGGAGAGATGTCTGACCATGACTGGGGGTGTGGACCAAGCCCATTTTAATGGCAACCATGGGAAACCAAACCTTGGTCTCCACGGGCCTCATATTGCTGCCACCTCAGCTGGAAGATTTGCACCAGATTCGAACCCTTCCCTCATCAAGCCTCAGCTTCTTTATGTGTGAAAGCCTTACTGTGTCTTCTCTGATGAAGATGCATGAGTATAATCCTGTAATAGAAATTATCACACAGTATTATCCCTTTAAAATATAAATAACATGCCCAGTTTGGTATAATAGCGAGGCCCGTATAGTCTTGGAATCACCCTAACCTGGTGACATGATGAGCCTTGGTAATCTGGACATAATTCTGTAATTACTAAGAGGTATAAAATCACAAGCATGTATTTATTTTTTAGAGAGAGTGAGCAGGCACACATGTGGGAGGGGCAGAGAGAAAAGCAAAGAATCCACACAGACCCCCACTCAACATAGAGCCCCATGTGAGGCTCAATCCCATGGCCCTAAGATCATGACCTGAGCCAAAATCAAGAGTTGGTCGCTCAACTGACTACGCCACCTGGGCGCCCCATGAGTGTTCATTTAAGTAAATGTGTTTGTCATGGATCTCTTCTCGAGGGTTTTGTTTTTAGGAGCCTTGTTCTTTCAGCTGACATGGATTTTTGTAATTATTTGCTAAGTGTCATCGAAATTCTTTGTTACTGTCTGAGCGTACACGTTCCCTGGGCAGGCCGTGAGGGCAAGAGGCTCAATATGGTCTGTCAAGACATTTTGTCTTGACCAGTGTGGGCTAAACTCCTTCCAGGGTTTTCACTGGTTCTGGCTTCTCTTTGCCTCAGTAGCCTGCTCTGTGTTTGTCTGGAGGGAACCCAGTCTGCCGAGTTCATCAGCCTTGGGCGGGAAGGGAGCCTGTCAGAGGGGGTGCCCCTGGAGTGGTGAATGGGGGGTCCGCTCCTGCAGCAGTGAAGTGTGTTGTGTAAAATGAGCATGGAATAGATAGGTGCATGCTGTAGCGAGCAGCAGAGTTCAGACAATCTGGAAAGAGCCTGCGACAAACCAGTAAACCAGTAAACAGATCCGTATTTATAGCATTTGAATGCACTTCCCAGAAATACTGAGGTGGTGAGGATGTTTTTGGGAACACAGAGAAAACAAACCGAAAACTCACACAGTCCGTGGTGATCCTCAACACAGAGTGGTGGGCAAGAGCAGAGCCAGCTCTTCCAATTCTGGGAGACCCCTTACACAGAACAGACAGAATGACCTGAAGATATGTCATCAGGGACCCTCCTAGGCCTGGAAGGATGTTTTGGGGAGAGGACTAGAGGTCATGAAAAT
Source organism: Lutra lutra (assembly GCF_902655055.1). NCBI lineage: Eukaryota > Metazoa > Chordata > Mammalia > Carnivora > Mustelidae > Lutra > Lutra lutra. Next base: position 163,728,516 of record NC_062282.1, read on the forward strand.
CTGCTTTTTCAAGTTGAATTGGGGATAAAAAAAAATGCAAATCATTCAAAAGTACTTCATAAAGGACCTATTCACTAACAGAAACCTTTCAATGAACTGAGCAAATTTCAAGTTGAATTTTCCCCCTTAAATAAAAATTAGTCTTTGACTATAAAAGTATAAAATAGTTCCAACAATTTGGAAGTAGCAGGGCTAAGGGTCTCTCCCCACTATCTTTCTAGAGCCTTGAAGGCTTGACTTCAACATACAAAATGCTTCAGAGTGACTTCTGCAGGATCCCACTCCCCTGGCCACCCATGGCCACTGTCGTGCTGTTGCTTTTGGCGTGGGCTGGTTTGTGTTGAATAACTTTTAAAGACTGAATTACTTATGTCAGCCTACTTCTGAGAGGCATTAGACCATCCAAACAGTCATACTTGTTATTCCTCATTTGAATTCTATGGTGTAGGATGACATGCTTTAAAGATGTCTTTTATCATGTGTTGAGAAAAATTATACACAACTTGTAAATACTGTGGAAAGAGAGGATGACAGCATGACCTTTGTACCGTCCCTCTGAGCATTGTTCAGTAGGCTCACATGATTGTCTAATTCTTCCAAATAAGACAGCATGGCCAACTTGGCCATCTCCCGCTTGATCAGAACTTAGACACCAGGATGGTACATGTTACTTTGATTTGTTTTCAGATACAAGTGGTAACTATGAAGGTTTATTGCCCTGTCTCATTGCTGTAGGACAAGAAATGGTGTCATGTATCTCATCTGGGTGGGGTCTTTTACTACTGATGAATACCGTGGGTTAGACGGTCATGGGGGGTGTTAGGTATAGGTGTTAGTTTACTCATGCAGAGAAATGTGGAGAAGTCTGCTTCCTGAACTGGAGAATAAATTACTTTGGCACGTGTTAGTTTCAGGGACTATGACAAGCTGTAAGTTTTTGGCTTCCCTAGTAGGGTTGAGATGTGGCTTTCACAGAATCTATGGTTTAGGGTTCTGTCTCCGATTTAGTGGTTGTTGCCAGGGAGAAGGAATTTCCAGGCCATGTATTCACACAGCCACTGGGGGGCTGAGGCTGGTGGCCCTCATGTGAGGCTGGGGGCTCTGTGACCTCCCAAAGGGCTGAGACCCAGCACTACCCTGCTCGGTCACTGCTGTCCCCTTGTCCCCTGGCTTGGGCTGCTCAGACGCCGCGGGTGTTTTCTCTGGGGCTTGTTAGCCCACAGGGAAGTCGCCAGCTCAGATGACCACAGGTGTGACCTGCTCCCTGAGGACATTAAATCAGGCCCTACCTGCAGGACTCACAGCTCCAGTTAGTTATTTTGATGTCTGCGAATCCCTGGGAGAACCGGAGAGCTCGACTGGGGAAGCTAAGCATGCAGCATGGGAGTGCTGCCCGGCCCGGCAGGGGCAGCATGTCTGGCATGTGCATGTCGGCACGTATGCGTGCCCGCGGGTGTGCCTGTACACGCGTGTGCATGTCTGTGTGTGTGCACGTCTGCGGGTGTGTGTGTCGGTGTGTATGCATGTCCGAGGGTGAATGTGTCCATGCCTGTGTGTGTTGGCACATGTGTATGTGTGTCCGCACATGTGCGTGTGTCGGTGCGTGCATGTGTGCATGTCAGCACATGTGTGCATTGGTGCGTGCATGTGTCCGCACGTGTGCATGTGCCGGTATGTGTATGTGTCCGCGCGTGTGTGTCTGTGTCTGCGTGTCAGCACATGTGCATGTCGGCGCGTTTGCATGTGTCAGTGTGTGTGCGTGTGTCGGTGTGTGCTTGTGTGCCTGTTGGTGTGTGTGTGCCCATGCGTGTTCGTGTCCGTGCATGTTCATGTTGGTGCATGCGTGGCCAACCTGAGGGTGCAGGTGGGCACAGAGTGCTTCACAGCCGTCATCCTCAGAGCCTCCGCGAACCTCATGCTCTTCCCGTGTCTGTGCGGACAGTGAGGCTGAGTCACCGCCTGGGCTGACATGTGGGCTTGGGCTGGCCCTGGACTTCATGTGTAGACCAGTGAGAAATGCAGCTGTCGGGACCAGGGCCCTGGCAAGCATCTTTCATTTCCAAGTGGCAGAAAACCCCTTCACATGGACTTACCCCAGGAGGGGAATTGTGGGCGCCCATCGCTTCATTTCAGGCAGGGCTGGGGCCAGTGGGTGAGGCTGTTTCCCGAGGCTTGGTCTCTCCTCCTCGTCCCGTGGGGGCCTGGTGCTCTGGCGGTGCTCTGTCTGGCAGATCCACGGCCAAGGTCGGGCTGCCCAGCCACACCGCTGGGGATAACTCTCCCCCCTAGCTGGACTCTGGCGCTCATCACTTCAGAGCGGTGCATGCTTACTTACTTGTCTCTTTTTCTGAGCAACAGGAAATCAGAGACTTCTTGAGGGGACAGGGGGTAGTCCTGAGGGACAGCGGGCTGTTGAGTAAGTAAACAGGCCAATGATTCACTTTCCCGAAACTTCTAGCCAAATCCCCAGGTCTGACTCTCTATGTTATCTCAGCTGGGCTGTGAAGCTGTTCCTAACAGGGGACTGTGACAGGGAGGGGGTGGCCTTCTGACCCACCCGGGTGGAGCCAGGAAGGGATTGGGATTTGGTCCCTGACCTGGTGATTTGCCTGCATCATCCTGACAAGGAAGCTAAATGTACCATCCATTTAGGTAATTAGTTTAACATCTATTATGAAAGCATTGGCTTTCAGGCTCTTATCTGCTTCATATAGCAGATGGTCACTCACATGTATGCCTCCTTCATTAGATTTTAAAGTTCCTGAAAACAGAATCACATTTATTTGTCCCTACAGCTTGGCTGATGGTGCTAAGTAATAACCAAGAAAATAAAAAATTAATATATTGAAAATACGCTATTTTGAAAGTATACAGAAGCCGTGCAGCATCCTCATGGGTGTTCTATAATCATTCTGCAGGTGGCCTAGTAAAAAGTTAATTTTTACGCCAGCATTCCTGAGCTCATCATTTGTCCATGGAAAGATCCCACTCACTGATTTCAAATGTTTCCTTTTCTTTTGGTTGAAAAATGCATGACATAATTTCTGGCCTGAGGCCAGGTGCATGGTGCATGTTCTAAAAGATGCTGGAACCTTAAGGGGTCACTGAAAAGACCAGGTGTCAGGGACACTACCCAAGACCAATGGGCAGGAACAAGGAGGCCTCTGGGCTGGGGCGCTTGGACGAGATGTCTCTTTCTAGGGAGATCCTACGTCAAGCCTGAGCCAGGCTCCAGATTCGGGATGTGAAATAGAGGTGCTTGGGAGCAGTGTGTCACTGGAGGTCCCTAGAAGCCTGTTTCACCCACTAGATGCTTGAAGCCATACATCAGCCCAGTGGGAAAGGCTGACTGTACAACATGGCAGAGGACAGGGAGGCCAACAGATGGGCCCTGCACCTCAGTGTGGCTGTCCACTGCCGTCTGGGCAGCCAAGAGGCTGCATTCATTTGAGCCATAGCTGTCTCTGGCATGGCAGCTGTGGACTCATGGCTAGGAACCCGGCACACCCAGAGCAAGCTCCTGTGGGGTCTCAGGCTTGACTCCCCTGGTCTGGGCTGGGGGATCTTCCCAGTCAACTAAACCTGTTAATATTATTGAAAATGTTTATGACTCAGGGACTCAAGGGCTTGATGGTGCCTAGAGAATATCTCTACTTTCAAATGAAGATTGCTTCTGACCCTGTTTTCAGAATGACGTAGTGGGGACACCGTTTCCACAGTGCTGACTCCAGCAGTGTCCTATCAAGTAGCACAGAACTAAAATTCAACAAGTGTACTCAAGACACTGACCATACTTTCAGAGAGGTGAGAGGGGGAGTTAATTGAAGTGTGGTCGGTACCCATGTACAGCATAGTGACTGGATAGTGACTGGCTAGCTCTCTCCTTCATGCTGTGCTTATAGGGAGTGTGGTTGCCGTCTGTCACCAGACAGCCCAACTTCAATGCCACTGACTACTCCCAGGCTGTACCCTTCATTCCATGACTTACTCATTTTGGAACTGGAAGCCTCGACCACTCCCTGCCCTGCTCCCATTTTTGCCCATCCCCTCTGGCCACCACCAATTTTTTCTTCATATTCATGGGTCCCTTTCTGCCTTTGTTCATTTTGTTTTTTAGATTCCACCTAGAAAGTGAAAAAATATGGCATTTGTCTTTTCTGTCTGGCTTATTTCACTTAGCATAATATCTTCTAGGTTCATCCGTGCTGTTGCAAATGGCAGGATCTCATTCCTTTTTGTGGTTGAGTGATATTCCGTTTTACACACACACACACACACACACACACACACACACACACACACGTATCACCTCTTCTTTATCCATTCATCTATTGGTGGACAGGAAGGTTGCTTCCATGTTTTGGCTTTTGTAAATAATGCTGGAATAAATTTGGGGGGTACATGTATCTTTTTAAATTAGTGTTTTGATTTTCTTTAAGTAAATATCTAGTAATAGGATTACTGGATCATATGGTATTTCTATTTTTAATTTTTTTTAATTTTATTTATTTATTTGACAGAGAGAGATCACAAGTAGGCAGAGAGGCAGACAGAGAGAGAGGAAGGGAAGCAGGCTCCCCACCAAGCAGAGAGCCCGATGCGGGGCTTGATCCCAGGAACCTGGGATCATGACCTTAGCCGAAAGCAGAGGCTTTAACCCACTGTGCCACCCAAGCTCCCCTCTATTTTTTATTTTTTAAAAAGACTTATTTATTTATTTTAGAGAGAGAAGGAAAGAGAACCCAAATAGGGGGAAAGACAGAGGGAGAGGATCTGCAAGCAGATTCCCTGGTGAGCATGGATCCTGACGTGGAGCTCCATCTTAGAACCCAGGAGATCAAAACCTGAGCTGAAACCGCAAGTCAGATGTTTAACCACCTGAGCCACCCAGACACCTCTATTTTTAATTTTTTTCTGGAGGAACTTTGTACCGTTTCCATAGTGAATGCATCAATTTACATTCCCACCAACAATGCATGAGGGTTCCTTTTTCTCTACATCCTCATGAATACTTGCTATTTCTTGTCTTTTTGAGTTTAACCATTCTGACATGTGCGAGGTGATATTTCACTGTGGTTTTGAGTTTGTTTCCCTGATGCTGAGTGACCTTGAGCATCTTTTCATGTGTCTGTTGGCCATCTGGATGTCTTCTTTGGAAGAATGTCTATTCAAGTCTTCTGCCCATTTTTAATCACATTATTTATCTATTTATTTGGTGTTGGATTGTATAATCCAACTGACGCTACTTTTTATCTGGCTATTTTTTTCAGAAGTCTTCTAGGATACATAGTATCTGGCCATCAATACAGATGGTTTGACCTCTGTGATTGTTAAATGAATCTTAGTCTCCAAGCCAGATATATCTGTATGGACTTTAGAATGCAGTCTCAGTTAAAGTGGGCGTGAAGACACAGGTATGGACCCCTAGAGAGGGAGTATTCCAGCTTGATTCTGAAAGATTAGGGTTAGCGCTCTCTCTTCAATTTGTTCCGGTTCCCTTTTCTTTAATTATTCCACCATTCACTTGTTCAAACCCTCCATGTCTCTGGAACTGACGTGTGATAGTTGTTTCCATGGTTTCCCTGTCGCCAGTTTACCTCCTCCTAATCCAGTTTATTCTATTGCCAGAATAATCTTTCTAAAGATAATCTTACTTTCCCTGGTAGAACTTTCATGTATTTTCTCATATCACACACACAGTCCTTGAAAGATCCCTTCTTCACTCACTGCTTTCATCTCTTCCTTTAACTGACCCTGAACTACAGATACCTCACTGCACTGACATTCTTACCAGGGATTTCTCTCTCTCTCTCTCTCTCTCTCTCTCTCTCTCTCTCTCTCTCTCTCATTCTCTCTCTCACACACACACACACACACACACACATGCACACACACACCTGTTTCCATTTCTGTCTCCTCATGTCTTGTCTTCCTATTGAATGTGTTTTGCTTCTGCAATCATCTAGGCTCATGGATCCATGTCCAGGAAACACATACCTACAATAAAAATAAGAACAAAACGCATAGAAGAAACAAAGCACCATGAGGGAGAATCAGAAGAAATGAGAAACTGTGCAGATAAAAATAAATGTAGATATTGAAATCAATTTAGAATGTACAATTTGTTGTATAGGTGTAAGGAAATAAAAGATGGGGAGAATGGAGAGAATAAGGATGATCAAAATGGTTGAGCAGAATTGAAAAAGAACAGTGTTTAAATGAAATTCTTTATCGTTGGTGTAAAGAATTCAGTGGCTGCTGACATGGCAGATTAGATACAGGTGGAGAGACTTAGCAAATTAGAAGACAGTCGTGGAATAAAGAACCAGCATGTTCCATAGGGAGACAGAGAGGCAGGAAATATGAAAACCAGGCCAAGGGGCAGGGAGAAGAACACAAGATCTCTGTGTCAGATAGGAGTTCTGGAAGGAGGAGATGCGGAAAGAAGAAACACTTCAGAGCTGTTTTTGTAGAAAGCTGATCTATAGAAGCCATCTATAGAAATTGCCTAGCATTGAAAAATCACCAATCTTTAAATTCAGGAAGACCTTCAAATCCCTAGTAATATAAAAATAAAGAAATTACCACCCACAGCTACACTTTATATTGGAACTGTTGAACACTGGAATAGAGAGAAGCTGGTAAGAGTGGTCTGAGAGATGAATGACAAACAATAAAAGCAGGGATGTGAACTCTTAAGTTTGTGAGAGGGAATAATTGCCAGCCAGGAATTGTAGACTTATTGATTTATGGTTCAAGAACGAAGGTGAGATAAAGTCATGCATAGAAAAAATAAAATCCAAAAGTATGAAAGACCAACAAAGCTTCGCTAAATAAATGTTGATGGGTAAGTTTAGCAAGAAAGGGCATGATTACAGAGGGCAGTACGAGACGTAAGAATCTAGGAACTAGTGTGCAAATCCTATCACGCATTTGAGCAACATTAAAGCTGTCAATGTCAATGTTACAGTGTCAACATGCAGTTTGTATGATGAAAAGAAAGAAGACAAGTCTACATGAGCAATGGAAAGCCAAAATGGAAAGGAGTGATCAGACATAAGGCATTCTATGATCCTTGCATTATTTTGTGGAGGGAATTAAAATCGGTTTGATTGTAGGCTTTGTTAAATTGTAAACCAGAGTGTAGTATAATATTTTAAGGAGGGCCACAAGAAGAATAGTAATAGGAAGTATACTTTCCAAACCAATAGAATAAAAAAAAAATGGACTAGGTGGGGGACAGATTTCAGACCATTCAAAAGAAAGCAAGAAGATAGGGAAAGAAAAAAAAAAGAAAGCTTTGGATAAGATAGGCAAACAAGTACATAAAATAAACTGTAATGAAGTGATAAGGATATAGAGATTTGAAGAAGTTATTTCCAGCTTTTATATTTTGGGTATAGAATATATTGGACAATATTATTCAGGCTTTCAACTATATATAGAATATTTACATTTTGGGGCACCTGGGTGGCTCAGTGGGTTAAAGCCTCTGCCTTTGGCTTGGGTCATGATCTCAGGGTCCTGGGATTGAGCCCTGCATCAGGCTCTCTCTGCTCAACAGGGAGCCTGCTTCCCTACCTCTCTCTGCCTGCCTCTCTGCCTACTTGTGATCTGTCAAATAAATAAATAAAATCTTTAAAAAAATAATATTACATTTTTACTTGACAAAACTCCCCCCAAAATCAAACCCAGTTTCAATAAATTTGAAAGAATTATCAACTTAAAAGTAGAAGAAAATTTCCTAAAACTGAAAAGGAATAATGTGTTTCAATTACAGAAGCTCTTATTTTGCCGAGTTAAATAAATGGAACACAATAATGGGAATTGTTGAATAAAGATAGTGAAAGTGGGGAAAAACAGGGAAACACGGTCCCAGTTCTGGTCACCCAAGATAATGGTATAAGCTGATTTGCTATAATGAAATGAGAGCTGGTTTGACTTCTTTGGAGCAGTAAGATCAGAAGCAAAAGGAAAAGCAGAAATAAATACAAGTTATGAGGGAAAATAACTTTTTCATTGGAAATTTACAGTCATGAGTAGGGAGAATGACAAGGGAGAGTAAACTTTTGCTAATGGTCTTTGGGAAAATAGTAAAAATTTGCTCGAGGCATTGTTCAAAAATTGAGAGTAAGCATTGTGTTAAAAATAGAAGGATAATCAGCGAAAAATGAATTAAATGGGATATTTTGCATGCTGTGCAACATCATGAAATTTTTTTCTCTTTAGGAAAAAATGTTTTCTGCTTCATATTTTAATATGGTTATATGTTTATTCAATCATTTTTCTCTTATCTGATATTGATAATATTCTTGATTAAACAAAGAAAACATGTTTATGCTTGAAAGCAGGTGAATGGGATTATTTAAATGTGTGGGTTTTCATCTGATCTCCTTTGCTTATGGACTGCTGTTAGGATTACAGCTATAATCCTAAGTGTGGCTCTTGGCACCATGGGTGGATTTGGGTGGCACAATTTAATTCGTGCTCATAGCACTTTACTTGTATACTTGCGACATTATTAAGTTTCAGCAATTACTGCTGATAAATTACAGAGGCATTTTCTATGGGTGTCTGAAATCTCGAACTATTTCTCATATTTTAAAACAGAAAAAACATTGGATTTTATCATGCATTTTTCTGTTAGAATCTGGAGTTCCCCGAGGTTAGCAGATTTGTATCTTTTATAAACTAATTTTAAGTTCTTTGGTGTTATATAATGCATAGATGATGCAGATAGAGAGGTTTATAAAGAAAAGGCAGTATATATACATGGTGTGTTTCGACACATGCTGTGAATTTTAAATCTCTACTAGCTGCTGAACATTTCAGCATTTCCTCTTGTCTTTGACACAAGTGTGGTATCTCAGCATGGCTCGAAAAGTTAGTAGAAGAGTGAAAAAACCCCACTCTCTTCTGGTGAATTTTGAAAAGAAATGCTTAGTTGCACCCTTGGAAATAACACCAAATAGATATATTACCTTTGTAAATGTGTCTATTGAGATACTGGAAAAAGTACCATTTTATTCAATGGTGATCTACGTTTGTGTTTGCTTGATGTACACACACACACACACACACACACACACACGCTTCCTTAAAATGATTGGATTTTCCACTTGTGTAACAGCTGTGGTCTCTAGTTTTGAATAAACATGAACCATTAAACACAATGATTGTTTTATGGAAATTTTTTGGGCAGAGACCCAAGTTTTCAGTGAACTGTTACTATTTAAATTCAAATAATTTTTAGGTAAACATTACATTAAACAGCAATGCTGTCGTGTACCAGGACCTCAGTGGGCTGTTCCAGAAAATACTTAACTGTGAGTGGATTGTACTGAAACTTTCAGAATCATCTAATTCCATAATATATTCAATTCCATAATATAAATACTTTCCTCTCCCCTGTGTATCTTGTATACATTCTTGGAGCTCTACAAAGAAATGACTGCCTTGTGTTTTCCTCCCTCCAACAAAATGGGGAAAATGGTATTTTGTGGAAGGGTCATGTACAAATATTCGTGCTTGGGCTGTATTGATTGTACCTGCTGTCACCAACTGCAGATGCTTTTGAACAACTGTCCTTGTTGACTCTGTCAGAGGAATGAAGAAGGGAGGGAGGATGGAGGGAGACAAGGAAGAAGGGGAAGATTGGAGGGAGGCAGGAGAGAGAGCAAAAGGCAGGTGGATCCAAATGACAGAGCTTGTGACCAGATGTTCATCAGTGGTCACACCAGATTTTGAACCGACCAGTTGATTATTTAAAGCACAAAATACATATTTCTTTGCAGTGGTGTGTATTCCGTTTCTTATTCTCATGAAGTGGTGAGTCTTTAGCTTGGGAATATGCTAGTTATTTTGTATTTATTGTTTTAAATTCTTTCCAGTGAAAATGCCCAAATACTAAATATTCTTTCCAAGATAATAAGTTCGAGTCACCTATGCCTTGTCCTAAAATTTCAACTATTGGTGATAATATTTATGGATCAAATAGAATAGGGTGTTGTTTGCTATTTTTGGTTAAAATTTGTCAGTCCTTAAAGTCATGTGGACTTGCAGGAGAAACATTCCTTAAAATATAAATGAACATCCAAATCCTTTCATGTGTCCTCATAAATTTTTAAAAACTTTGTCCTGTCATTTTTGATCATCTAACCATCAGATAGTAGAGAGGGAATGAAATAACTTTGTTTCCAAATTGAGAAGCTTAAAAAATTTGTCTAAAAGTTTCAAAATGAATTATGTATTCCCCCAAGAAATATTTATGAGCTGTTGTTCCATGAAGCAGCTTACGGAGAAGCACCATCTATAGAATGAAGCTACGTGATTTAATAAGAATCACAATATTTTGGTAACACATGTGAACAATGTATGAACAAAAAAATTAAAAACAGGTGCACTCCATTTTTCTGTGGCCATTTTAACAACGTGAGTAGAGTCTGCAGGATATTAGACTCTATCCCTCGAAATGGATAGCTCAGATTTATGGGTCAGCAAGGCAGTTCTCTAGCTGGTGAGCTACAACTAGTTAAATTCTTTTTAAACTCAAGGTTTAACTCAAGGCCACATCAATGCCAACGTCAGTCAACAGCTGACTTTCTCAAGTGTGGCCCTCTGAGTAGGAGCAGGAGAGGGTTCCGGATTCTTGAGGTCATGTTTCTTACCTGCTGACTCGCCAGCCCTGGTTTAAACGCTACCCACAGAGCACAGCATGGGTGCCGGGCTGCTCCCGTGATAGCAGGTGGCCTGTGGAGCTGCTGTGCCTGGAAGTGAAGCCTGCAGGCTTTTCCTATCAGGATGAACTTGTCTGCTTGGGCAGCGTGAGCTCAACACATGTTGAGATGAGATATAACTTAGATATGGATTTCAGAAAGTCGCTCTCCACCTTGTGGCCCTGCTAAATTCAGCACGTTTATCAGATGCCTGCCCCATGCCGGGCAGTGTGCTAGAAGCTGAGGAAATAAAGATAAATATTGGTTCTTTACAAGACCTGCGGATCCTCCATGAGAAGCAGGATGAGTCATTAAAAGTGGTGCCGGTTGTAATGCTGAAGCCACAGTCACCATTGGGTGTCTGTGCCTTTTGCTGAATATAAGTTCTTTGGGGACTTTAGTGGATAAAGATTGAGATCATTAAAATTCTGCCTTTCAAACGGTGCAAAGTCTTGGCTTTTTAGTGTGCAGAAGGAGGGCAACCCATGAGAAACCTAGAACAGTTCTCCCCCAGGGCCGTGGTTCCTCTGAGGTTGGGAAGTCACACAGTTTTGCATGATTTTAAATCCAGGAAGGAATAGATTTGAATTTTTCAGAAAAGCACTAGAGCAAAATCTGAGTCTTCTTGAAGTAGAGCTGGAATAAAATCAGTGTAAAGATGAACTGTTCGTGTCTTGTTGCAGGGAAGTTATTTGGATCACAGCCTTTATTCTTAAGTAAATTCTCAGTTGTTGATTTAAAAAAAAAAGCCTTTGCTTTTTAGGAGGCATTATTTTTAGAGCAATTTTAGGTTCTCAGCGAAATTATGCAAAATATAGGGATTTCCCATATTCCCCCTCTCCCCACACATGCACAGCCTCCCCTATTACCAGCAGTCACCCCCCAGTGCTTCCTTCCTTCAAACTGATGAACCCATTATCACTCAGAGCTCATGACTTATGTGAGGGGTCACTCTGAGTGTTGTACACTCTATGGGACTTGCCAAATGTATAAAGACCTATATCCACCATGACAGTGCCCTACAGAGTAGCTTCACTGCCCTAAGAGTCCCGGCGCTCCAACCCCCCATTCATTCCTGTCTACCTCTTAAACTCGGACAGCTACTGATCTTTTTACTGTCTCTATAATTTCGTTTTTTCCAAGTGTGTAACCTCTTCAAATTGGCTTCTTTCACTTACCAAAATGCACTTAAGTTTCCTTCATGGTTTTTTCATGGCCTGATAGCTCACTTCTCTTTAGTGCTCAAAAGATCCCCTTGTCTGGTTGTGCCACTGTATCTTGAGCCATTCGCTGACTAAAGGACACTTTCTTTGACTCCAGGCTTTGGCCATCAGTGAGTAAAGCTGCTAGAAACAGCATGTGCATGTTATTTTGTGGACATAAGCTTGCAATTCCTTTGGGTAAATACCAAGGAGTGCAGTGGCTGGAATGCATGGAGGGAGTATACTTAGTTTTCTAAGAACCTGCTAAATTGTCTTCCAAGAAGACTGTACCATTTTGCACTCCCACCAGCAATGGATGAGGGTTCCTGCTGCCCTCTGTCTGTGCCGGCATTTTATGTTGGCCCAGTTCCAGGTGTTGGCCATGCCGATGGGCGTACGGTGGTATCCCATTGTTTTAATTTCTTGTTTCCCTGATGACAGGTGATGTCGAGTCTCTTGTCATCTGCTTATTTGACATGTGCACATCTTCTCTGTTGACGTGCCAGGAAGTCTTCGGATCAATGTTTAAACGGAGTTGCTTTTTTTTTTCTTTTTAATTATTGAGTTTAAGAATTCTTTTTATATTTTGGAGAGCGGTTCTTTGCAGATGTATGTTTTTGCAAATATTTTCTCCCAGCCTGTGACTTGTCTTTTGATTTTCTTGACAGTGCCTTTTGCAGAGCAGAAAATTCTTTCATCAACCCCACCATGTCAACCCTTTCTTTCATAGATCATGCCTTTGGTGTTGCACCTAGAAAGTCATTTGCGAACACAGGTCATCTGGATTTTCTCCTGTGCCATCTTTTGGGAATTTTATTGTTTTGTACTTTACAGTTAGATCTGTGATCTGAGTCGATTTTTGTGAAAGGTGAGAGTCTGTGTCTAGACTCTTGATGTCACATGTAGGTGCCCAGTTGTCCCCACGCCATTTGTCAAACAGCCCATCTTTGCTGCATTGGATGCCTTCGCTCCTTTGTCAAAGATCGGTCGGCTCTACTGTGTGGGCCCGCTTCTGGGCTTGATTCTGTCCCATTGACCCGTTTGTCATTTCTTCTGCCAATACCTCTTTGTCTTCACCGCCACAGCTCTGTAGTAGGTCTTGGGCTAGCTGGTGTCAGTCCTCCAACTTTAATATTCTGTTGGCTGTTCTGGGTAGTTTTTCTCTCCATGTAAACTTTAGAATCGGTTTGTTGATATACACAAAATAACTTGCTGGGATTTTTATGGATTTGCCTTGAACTATAGACGAAATTGGAAGAGCTGACCTCTTGACAGCATTGAATGTTCTTGTCCTTAAATGTAGCAGTTCTGTTTATGCAGTTCTTTGATTTTATGCATCAGTGTTTTGTAGCTCTCCCCATAGAGATTGTGTCCATGGTTTGTTAGATGTATGCTCAAGTATTCCATACTTTTGGATGCTCATGTAAATGGTGTTGTGTTGTTGTTGTTTTTGTTTTTTTAAGATTTTATTTATTTATTTGACAGACAGAGATCACAAGTAGGCAGAGAGGCAGGCAGAGAGACAGAGAGAGGGGAGCAGGCTCCCTGCTGAGCAGAGAGCCCGATGCGGGGCTCAATCCCAGGACCCTGAGATCATGACCTGAGCCGAAGGCAGAGGCTTTAATCCACTGAGCCATCCAGATGCCCCGTTGTTTTTTTTTTTTTTTTTTTAAGATTTTATTTATTTATTTGATGCAGGGAGAGAGAGAGATCACAACTTGGCAGAGCAACAGGCAGAAAGAAAGGGGGAAGCAGCCTCCCTGCTGAGCAGAGAGCCCGATTCAGGGCTTGATCCCAGGACCCTGAGATCATGACCTGAGCCGAAGGCAGAGGCTTTAACTCACTGAGCCACCCAGGTGCCCCATGGCGTTGTGTTTTTAATTTCAAATTCAACCTGTTCATTGCTGGTATATAAGAAAGGGTCGACTTTTGTATATTAACCTTATATCCGGTGTGCTGCTATAATCGCTTGTTAGTTCCAGGTTTTTGGTCAGTTCTTTTGGATTTTCTACATAGATGATCATGTCATTTGTGAACAAAGATTTCTTCCTTCCCAATCTGTATCCCTTTTATTTCCCCTTCCTGTTTAATTGCATTAATTAAGACATCTAGTCAGATATTGAAAAGGAAGGGGGAGAGGGAACAACCTTGTCTTGCTCCCAAACTCAGTTGGAAAGCTTCAAGTTTCTTACCTTTAGGTATGATTTAACTTTAGTTTTTTGGCAGATACTCTTTTTCAATATGAGAAAGTTCCCCTCTGTTCCTTGTTTAAAAGTGTTTACAACACACAGGTCTTGCATTTTGTCAAATACTTTCCTCTGCATCCCTTTATATAATTGTGTGGTTTTCTTCTGTAGCTTGTTGATGTGGGTGATTACATTAATTGCTTTTTGAATGTTGAAGCGGCCTTGCATACCTGGGATGAATTATACCTGCTCTCTTTGTACATTGTTGGATTCAATTTGCTAATACTTTGTTGAGGACTTTGCTTCTATGTGTATGAGAGATGTTGGTCTATGGGTTTCTTGTAATATCTATGACTGCTTTTAGTATTAGGGTAATTCAGTTGTCATAAAACGAATTGAAAATTATCCCCTCTGCTTCTGGCTTCTGAAAGTATTTGTAGAGAATTGGTAACATTTGTTCCTTAAGTATTTGGTAGAATTTGTCACTGAAGCCATCTGGACATGGTGCTTTCCATTTTGGAAAGTTATTAATTATAGATTCATATTCTTTAATAGATATCGGCCTATACAGATTGTCTTCCTTCTTGTGTGAATTTGGCAGGTCATTTCTTTTAAGGATTAGTCCATATTTGATAATTAGATTATCAAGTGTAGGTGTAGAGTTGTCCATATTATTTCTTTATTGCCCATTTAATGTCTGTGGGATCTGTAGTGATGTTCTTTCTTTGATTTCTATTATTAGTAATTTGTAAACTCTCTCTCTCTCTCTCTTTAAGCTAGCCTGGGAAGAATCTTTTGCTGACCTTTTCAAAGGTTTTGATTTGATTTTGATTTTGATTTGATTGATTTTGTTCATTGATTTCCTGTTTTTAATTTTATTGATTGGTACTCTAATAAGAAGACTTTTTCAAAAGTGATTTTGTGCTTTTGAGATGCAGATTTTCTGGAAGATCAAAGCCAGATCATTAGTCAGGAAATTCTTTTTATTAACAAATATTTGCCCAGTTACATCTTCTCTACCATTTGGATTCAGCATTTGGAATATATTATTTTGTAATTTAGAATTTTCTCAAAAATATGTAAGACATTTTACAAATGCTTTGATCTAAAAAAGGAAACACTACCAGTATGAGTTCACTCAGCTGGAGGGAACATGGGGTATTATTTAATTATAAGAACAATAATTATTTCAAATTCATACTTAATAATTGTTGCAATTAATGAGTATTAATTTGCTATATCACCCCACTAAAATTAATGGTAAATTTTTTTTTGTAGTGTTACCGTTTGACTTACAAAAAAAAGTGAATCCTTCTATGCTGAGGAATAATGTTGGGGGCCTCGTGCCTAGAGAAGGGGTTAACCCAATAGAGCAACAGTTCTTGGGAACCTCTTCAACTGAGGACCTTCACAGGTAGTGAGCTATTTCTAGAGTGCCACCATGTCTCCCTTGTGATTGATATGAGAACATTGGGAGGTTTGGCTTGTTGCCATTGCAGCTGCTGTCTCAAGACTAAGCTAATAAGGCTCCTGTGTTTTGTGAATATTGAGTTATGGCCTAAGTGTCCAAACCATGAAGGTCAAGGTGGTCTGATATCTCTGCACGACGAGCTATTCTCAGACGAAAATAGAAACTAGCACCAGATGTACAGGAGGTGATTCCCTTACTGTGTGGTATAAATCAGAACTCTGCAAAATAAACTTTGGCACTTGCTTGACACGTTAGCCTGTGTCCCTCCTGTTCCCCCAATTCCCTTTCTTCATTCTCCTATCCTTCAACCCTGTTCCCTCTTGTCATGCCGGCCGCGACAGAATAATTTTACAGGCAATATCCAGACCTAGAGCTAATCATTAAATAGCTCTCATTTAATGCAGTGAACATAAAACCAACCTTTGAAATAATTCAGAACATAGGTTATGATAGGAAAGCCAGCCTAGAATTAAAAGCAAGAGTGCTTAACTTTGGACTGTGCAAATGGTTAGGCAAGCACTCTCTGCATGGGTGAGATAAATAAATTAGCCAGGAACTTGGTGTAATTTGCCCTTTCTGACTTGGTTCTTACATAGACATGACTGTATTCTATTGTTGGCATGCACAACTTACTGGAACAGACAAGAAATCTGAAGTCACCTCTGGTTTCCTTCAGCTGGGCTCCTAACAGGCTGGGCTTTGAGGATCATGAAGCTAAGCAACTCAGACTCGCAATTATTCAAACTCATGGGATTCCCAGTTGGTGCCAAGTGTAGTCCCACAATGGGTAATGGCCAGTCTGAGCACACAGCAGCACACATTTTCAGGGGCAAGTGAAGGTGGGGGTGGCTGAGATGGGCTTGGGGAATTAGGCATGGGTCACTAGAGCATCCTGTATGCGATGCTTACAGAATGTCCCGTCACTTCTAGCGGGACATTACCATCACACACACGTGCACATGTGTGTGTACCTGAGGGTTGGAGACTGGCCAGTGCCCCTGAACCCTGGCCAAGGTCAGTAGCACCGTCCAAAGTGCTGATAGCATGGATCAGAACCTGTATGGATTGGGACTCTGTAAGCACACACCTCAGGAGGGGAGGCGTGGGGGCCCCAGATGTTCACAAAGTTCTCAGTGGCCTTGATGGGCCACCAGGGATCGGGGAATATTGAAGCAGCGGCCTAGCTCTGGGCCTCATTCCTCCTGATGGAAAGAGATTCCCAGGTATCTTCAGGCTCTTCTGAGTCCAGATGTCCTTGCTGGTCCAGTGGCCAAGGGGCACCCCTGTGTGGGTCTGGGCCTTGATTCCAGCTGCCCACCTGGGAGGAGCAAGTAGGGCCAGAAGTGGAGGGGAATTTAGGTCATACTCTCTGTTCCATTCCAGGGACTAGAGTCCATTGTGATATGCTAAAGGATGAAAAACAAGCAACAAACAAACAAACATGAATTTTCTGTGTTGAGGAATTTCTAATCTCATCCAGAATATAGGCATCTTGAAAAGATACCACTTACACATAATTGAGTACAAACAGAATTTGAAGTGTCGAAGAAACCAGAACAAATGTATTACGGACAGGCTGTGGCTAACTGACAGAGTCTGTCTGGGCTTCATTTCTGTCTGTGGGGAAGGGTAGATTTAAGTAGTTTTAGAAGGAGATCAAGAGCCTAGAAAACCCCTGGATCAGCTCACCTAGAGTGGGAAGACTAAGCCAGATCTATTTTCTCCAGTTGTGGGAAGTTCCAAATTTCTAAGATTTCACCTGGAAAAAATATATATATAATTTTGAAAAACAGAAGCTGGAATATTGTTTTATAATCTCAGTCTAAGGCTGTTCTGCTGGTAAGACATACAATAGGTTTTTGATTAAAATGGCATTGTAATAGGTACACCTAGTGAGACAAGGTTTGAGTATTTCATAAATATGGATTTATTATATCAGAATGTACATAAGGATGTCTCTGGCACTCTGATCTGAGTCATACATAAATCATGAACAATTGTTGTGTGTTTGTTTTTTCTCTAAAACCCATGACAACGGACCATCACTTTTCCTTTAGCATTCTTAAGACTCTCTGAGAAACTCACTTGGAGTACATTTGAACCACTGAAAATTAAGATTATTCCATGGACTCACTCTCATTAGTATGGGTGGTTATTATGAAGGGAAATAAAATTGCTTTAGCATACTTAACTGCAATATTCTCTATTTTCATGTGTTAATTCTCATAAGCTTTTTATTTGTACTCAACTTGCTTTCCCCTTTAAGTGATAAATAGTAGTTGTTTAAAATTGTTTTGCTATCTCACTTATCAAAATCCACACTTTGTGAATAATTCTTGTACCTTTGTGTTTTTTTTTATATTTTATTTATTTATTTGACAGGCAGAGAGGCAGGCAGTGGGGGGATCAGGCTCACCACTGAGCAGGGAGCCCTACGTGGGGCTTGATCCCAAGACCCTGGGATCATGACCTGAGCCTAAGGCAGAGGCTTTAACCCACTGTGCCACCCAGGTGCCCCATAATTTTTGTACCTTTGAAACATTTCAGTAATCATCTTTTTTTTGATAGAAATAATATTTATCAGATTATTCATGGGAATGATACTCAGTGGGATTCACATGTTTTATAATGATGTGAAGAAAAAAGAAAATTAAATTGAGTCTTGACAATTTTTGCTTCAGGAATTGTAGTAGAAAACCTAAACATTTCAGGTTGAAAACAGTGTTAAGGGAGGTTTGGGATGGCTCTAGAGGCTTCACCTTACATGGATTAAGTTCAGTTAGAAACACACTGACTGCCTGGAAAACACTGTCCAAATCCTGAACCTCTCCTCTCCAGGTACCTTATAAGGATGTGACCACCTTGTTTTTGACCACACAAGTCCTCGACTTCTACTATGTTGGAGTAAATTGGAACACTGGTTTTGAAGCCTCTAAGTTAGGGTTATAAAAAAATTGTCATTTAAAAATAAACTTTATAAATTGTTCTTCCAAAGAAAGATTACAGCACAAACGCTATTACTTCTTCTCTTTTATTTTTCTTTTTAAAGACTAAGCTTTATATGCCTTCTTTGAAGAAAGAATAAAAAACTGACAATATGGTTTGGAACGTTGAACACTGCCTTTTACATCTCTCTATGGGGAATATGTCCTTATAGCATCTTTTGAAGGAACTTAATAAGTGTTGACTTCTCTTAGTAGAGTGAGAATAATAAAAGCAAATACTTTCAACCCTCAGCAGTCCTCTCAGTGTGTGAGTCCCCATTGTACTCCCTGCCATGTTGCTGTGTGAGTTCCATTGTTGTGTAATGGCCCACTGTACAGTAGTGGGGGTTGGCTCCCCATTGCATAATTGTGTGATATCATCAATGTGCAGTCGTGGCATTCCCCATCGAACTGAGGAAAGAACCTAGGCTTAGAGAAGAGTGAATGACACCCAAGAATCAGCAGGGCTGGTGAATGCCAGTCCCATACAAATCCAGTTGCAAAATCTATGCTAGCTTCAGTGGTGAGATGACAACAGTGTGAGCAGAAGGAACTAGCATCAGGACAGAACCCTAAAGGAAACTGTGTGGGGCCAGGGCTGGGAAGAGAGCAGGCTTCCCTAGACACACAATTAATGGGAATGGCCCTCTCTTGCTGTCAATCTGCTGTGTGATTTCAAGGTGGTGGTGAGGTCCCTGGGATGCCCTGCATACAGGGAGACTAATGCAGACCTGTTCTGCTCAACATGCTAGACCCTGAGAGACTTCTAGGCTAATACTCGAGTTAGCTCCATTGATCATGACCTGTAGATAACACCCCTCTTCTGGAAATTTCTGAAGTACTAACCATACCCCAGTAACAGGCCAACACTTTGTGCTGCTGGTGCACACACCCATCATGGGGGTTTCCTAGGCCTTCCTGTGCCACAGACCCCTTTGGAACTTTGCTGAAGTCTGTGTCCCCTTCTCATAGCAATGGTTATAAATGCATTATTTATACATTATATATATACATATATATGTGTATATATATATATGTGTATATATATATACATATGTATATATATATATACACACACACACACACACAATGTGTGTGTGTGTGTGTGTGTGTGTGTGTGTGTGTGTATGCCAGTTACAGTGAAGGGCTGATAACAATAAATCAGAAATTGTAATATAATGTCTCCTTTGTCATTAGCTTATTAAATAACAAAATCTAGTGTTGAGTCAAATATGATTATTTGGAAGTAAGGAGGAACATAAATGATACTTCTAGATATTGTGACAATGATTGCTATAAGACGGTCTGTAACTTATGATGGTAACAAACAAAAAAGCATGGGCACTACTGAAGATGCTGTGGTTTGTCTATGCTCATGATTAAAGTAAATGCTGAATTTTAGCTGGAGATTTAATGAAAATAAAGATGTAGTTTTCCTCTGTCTTTGCAGGCTCCTTAAATCATATCTGTACCCCATGTTATGAACTGCTGAGTCATGGTTCCCCAATTCAGTTTCTATGAAAACACTCTCAGGCTTTCGATTAGACTTCTAATGAGTCTTTAGCTCAAACTGGGGACAACTGAGCATTTAAAAATGCCGTCTTCCTGTGATCACCTTCTGTTGAAAATAGATTCCAATCGTACCTGTGGGAAGGGAGCTAAAGGCCTCCTTTCTTGGGGAGGGGGTGTTCGTTTATTCATTCTTGCTCCTGGACTGTCATGGACGAAGTTGCTTTCACTTTTGCACAAATAGTTGTTAACCAGACTGAGTAATACATGCACTGAAAATGCAAATGTTTTACTACCTTGGAAAGGGATAGATTAACTTTTTTGGTGAATGATCCATCCAGAAAGTAAAATTTTAAATTGACTATGTCCCCCCCCCAAAAAAAAAAATTGACTATGTTCCATGTAAATGTAAATTCTGAAGATTATTATGATGGAACGGAGCATTTGCCTCCTTTCATTCAGTATTTCTAAGATCACAGTTTAAGTATAGCTTGAATTTTATTGTGTCCTCAAAAGTCAAGTGCAGGAACCCCACAAGAGATCAAATAGACTGATAGGGCCCCATAAGGACACAGTGGAGTATTTTGGTGAGTTTGGGGGGGTGGGGAGATCAGACTGCTGAGGACTACCTTCATGACCTTTTACTATGAAGAACCATTTCTGGTTCTCCTCCAGATAGTTATGAAGCATCAGTCATGATGACTTTCAGTCCTCCAGTGAAAATAGCCTCTCACTGAAGCCAGTTTTCAATTAATAATTAAATAATCAAATTTACTATTTTTGGTCTGGTGGTTCCTCTAATACCACCTTAACATCTAAACTTTCCAATGGTTGCCCAAAGACTGTAAAAACCAAATAAGCATCATCCTTAATTAGTTTAAAGGATCCCAAGGGGCCTGTGTATAGTGTTTCTGATTTGCATATACAGAATATCTTTATAATTCAGGCCTCTGGTCCTGTCAGTATGGTGGCACTGGGAAGTTTATAAGCATCAGAAGGGAAAATCCCAGTGTTTAAGATGAATTCATTTCCATTATACTTAATTAAAAAATTAATAACTTAGACTACCTTAAGCAGCCATTGTAAAATTGTAAGTATCAAATGTAATTACTAGAGTCAGATCACTCTTTGCAGATTTAAATTAATTTCTTAAGAGCGTGACAATCAACTGATGAGGTTCTTTCTGGTGGCTGTTGCACTCTGATTGTACACAATACATATTTCATTAAATATTCCTTCATTTTACCATCTGATTTCATACCCATTCCTAAGGCAGGATTTAGACAGTACAGTTTGTCAATGTTCCTTCTGAAGGATTATCTGTGCATATTTTCTGTTGAAAGCCAGCATCCCAGAGGCATCTGGGTGGCTCAGTAGGTTGGGCCCCCACCTTTGGCTGGGTGCATGATCCTGGGGTCCCTGGATTGAGCCCTGCACCAGACTCTCTGCTCATAGGAGAGCCTGGTTCTCCCTCTGCCCTTCACTCTGCTTGTGTTCTCTCTGTCTCTCTTTTCCTCTCAAATAAATAAATAAATAAAATCTTAAAAAAAATTAAAGTCAACATCTCAGATTCTTTCCTGGAATTTCTTTTGACTTTGTAAATGCTGGAGAACAGGTTAGTTCACTTCAGTTTAGGATATTATGAAATAAAATGTGTATTGTATAAAATATGGAAGATTATGATAATGATGATGATGATTCTTCCTATATAGTAGCTGTAGCTTTTTTGAAAATTTGGTGCAAGATCTGGTGATGGAAGCCATGTTGGACAACTTGATTATATGATTAAAATGTCCTTGGTCTATATTATGGTACCTGGAGGTTGTAAAGAAGGTGATCTATCTTACCTCCCTATTTTGCCCAGCAGTCTTTGAGCTTTCAATATTCTTATGGAAAAATAGAACTATCTGAACCCTCATGGTTTCTACCAAGGATTTTGTATGTAGCTGATCACTGCATCTACCTGATGTATAAGGTAGTAAGACAACAGTCAGTATATAAATTTTCTTTATTTTTATTATTTTTAAAGATTTTATTTACTTATTTTAGAGAGACAGAGAATGTGAGTGAGTTGAGGAGCAGAGGGAGAGGGTCTAGCAGACTCTGCACTGAGCATGAAGCCCGACATGGGGCTCGATCTCATGCCCTCCAGATCATGACTTGAGTGGAGATCAACACCTGAGAATTTGCTTAAGAAGAAAGGCTGTGATTCAGATCACTTCCCTAGGAAAAGGCATAAACACTTTATCTTTACATTGATTTTCCATCCAGCCATGTTCATCCACATTGCCCTTCTAGGAATTTCCCTTTTTTCTTCCCAGGGCCCCTGGCTAAGGATTCGCCAGCTAAGGTGGCATTCCTGTCTTCCAAGGTGGTGGGGTCCAGTTAGCAATCTTTCCCGAGGCACCTGGGATTCGTGATGGGTCACAGGCACCATATTGAAATTGACATGGGAGTCCTGAACTGCTCCTTTAACCTGTGACTCAAAAGGACCATAGCCAGGGACAAGGGCTGCTGGGACCTCGCCAGGCCCCCCGTGGTCAGCTGTTCTGTTGCCATGAATATGAAGGGAGACCTATCTGGACTAGGGGCTTTATGGGGGGATTTTGATCCCAGGGCCTCCTGTTCTCTTTCCTGTCATCCTTGCAGCCCGACTGTTGTCCCCTTGCTGCATTCCCTCTGAGGAAATTGGCGGAGTGGGCTTTGCTCTGACACATTCACATGCCATCCTTTGAACGCCCCATACCATGCTGTTCGTCACGTCACATGGCGCTCAGGCCTCCCCATTTTTGTATTCATTATGATACTCTGTTTCCTACAGCAGGTAATCGGTCCATGATTCTTTTCATCAGAGGCTCTCACAGCATGCTTACAGACAGTTAGGAATTAAGCCATACAGTGTCCTTCAAGAGAATGCAAGTTTTAGCATCAATGGAATTTTATTTCTTTTTCCCCAGAGGCATTTGGCTGACTGAGCAGTCACGAATGGGTGATTAGTTGTCATGGTTTTGTTTTCTGAGCAGCTCCCCACTGCATTTCCTGACATGATCCTCCACCATATTGGATTTTTTAAAAGGAGACATTGCCTTGAGAGCATGCAGCTGAGCTCCTGTGGGGAGCAGGGGGCTGGCCTGGCCTCCTGCCTTTCTGGGGCCCTGGACTCCCCATGGGTCTGCCCACAGCAGAGGGAGGTGCCCCTGTTCCGATGGCATCGGGGGTGATCTGATATCCTGTCTGTTCTGTGTGAGTCAGGGGGCCGCTGAGAGGATGCCCTCCTAGAATGAGGACACGTCCCAGAGCCACACTCCTTGTAAACACAGAGATTTCACGGGACATGAATGAGCTCAGTCACACATTTTATTCGGTCATAAATGAAGGATTTATGACCTATTCGGATCGTGATAGGCTTGCTGGGCAATTCTTGTTCTGTTTCCACAGTGGGAAATCAGCAGAACCATCTCGTGTTTTGCCAGGGCTGAACTTCCAAGGAGTCGGACTTGAGAACCTCCGGTCAGATCTCAGTGGGTCTCCACTACATGATCAGGAGTCTGTGTGAGGACAGCAAAACAAAACACATGGGACTGACCCATTTTTATCTGTTTTATGCAGACAAAGCTGCAGTCAGATTGCTCGGTTTCTAAGGGCATGGAAATCTGTCCCTGGGGAATTCACACATGAATGCTTGTGGGGCGCTTTCTCTTCCTCAAGATCACTGGCATTTAAAGCAAACTCAGGGTGACGGGTGTGCACCGAGCACATATTTTCATCTGACTTTTGAAGGGTCTGTTTACCAAGCCATTTCGGGCATCTTTGCGTTGCATGTACGAACCTGGCTTACACTGAGGCAGCTTTGGTGACCGTTCCCCTCCGGGTGCCCTTTGCGGGAAATGTCTCATTCTCCCAGCTGAGGCTCCTAGGGCAGTGCAGGAAGCACAAGGCGGTGAGCGAGGGCCCCGAGGCAGGGTTTCTGGGCCTACTCCATCCTGATCACCAGAATGCTACCTGGACACAGCTGGTGCTGCTTCTTGAGGAATCGGAGTGGCAGCAAATGCCTTAATGCCCTCAGTAACAGCAGCGTCTGACCCAGGCTTCAGCGCATCCAGCCCTAGGACCCCTGAGTGGGGAGGTCAGGGGGACCTCGACACCATCACCAGAACCCATCTGCCTGCTGGCCCCTCTTTCCTGAGGATACCCGTCACCTTCCTGGGGATACCTGTCGCCTTCCTGGGACACCCATGACCTTCCTGGGGATGCCTGTCCCATTCCTGGGGCAGGCAGCGATGGGCTTCTGCTTCTTTCCTGGTCTTCCTAGTCCTGCTGGGCCCTGCCTGGAACTCAGAGTGGACGACGAAAGAACACCATCCCTGGATGTGATCCCCTCCCAGACAACGGAGTATTGATCACGGGGGGACACTCCCCTTTGAAGCAGTTGTAGTGGAGCCACTTATGTGTTCGGCAGAGATGCTCTGAAGATGGGTAGGTCTGTTCACTTCCAACTAACCCTCTTGACTTCTGCTCTGTGGGTATCTTTTCTCCCTCCAAATTCAAGTTAGTTAACATGTAGTACAGTGTTAGTTTCAGACTAGAGTTCAGTGATTCATCATTGAGTACAATACCCAGGGCTCATCACATTGCATGACCCCCTTTGTGCCCATCACCCTGCTACCCCATACCCCACCCACCTCCCCTCCAGCCACCCTGGTTTCCTGGAGCGAAGAGTCTCTTACGGTCTCTTATGGCTGCTCTCATGCTTGCTGAAGCTTGAAGAAAGTGTGATGTTTGGTTCTTCACCCCCGGGGTCATGTTCTTCTCTATGTAAAGCCAACAGTTCACATGAGCACGTGTTCCATGAGCACCAGGGGCCATGGTCATGGTCATTGCCATCAGTGGACAGAGAAATTCAGGCCCCGCTGAGAGTTTTCTAGCCAACCTTTCCTCTCCCCAAGGTAGTGTCCCTGCTGCTGTCAGAGCCACCAAATTGGGGGGGAAGAAGTCACACAGGATTAACTAGAGACAGAAACCTTCCAACAGATCGATTTAAATACAGTCTGGCTGGCAGTCAGTAGACAATTTTGAATAACTGAGGAAATGAGGGGAGATGGCTATACAAGGGGTCGAGAGTGGAAGGGGGCCAAGCTTTCATCCAACACCCTCACAGGAACCTCGAGTGCTGTGACTTCCTCATTGGCAGAGCAGGGACTGTCACACCGGTCCTGCTTGCTGGGTGTGGGGCTTGTGGGGTCCCACATGGGGCCCCAGGCGAGGTTCTTGGCGCATTACACATGCGTGACAAGTTTGTCTTTCTTCGCCATCTTACCTTTGTCTGGGAAGAAGTGCAGGAAACAGACCTTCAGTGATAAGGTCACCAGAAAGCTCAGCACCAGGGCTGCGGCCTCTCATGCACCTAGAAGCCATGGCAGGGACAGCCTGTTGTAACAGCGACTGTCATCCAGCAATCGGCAGCCCATGGGAGGGATGACACTGGGTGCTGCACATATCCTCCTGCCACACCCCCTTCACTGCCTCAACACACAGCTAGCACACTGTCCCCAGGATGGAGAAGGATGTCCTGTGTGGGGTGACCTTCCAGGCTCTGCAGTTTGCTCTATGCAAGTGGGGCCCCCAGATAGGTTTTCCTTGGTACACATTGTGACACTGTATTCAGGAAGGGGTGGAGGTGGGAGAGAGGCAGGTGGTGGGGGTGGGGGATACATACTACCCCTGCACATCAGTCCCCAGCAGCGATCTGGGGGCCTGGGGACCTTGTTAACCTGCTGGAGCGAACTGCCCCTGGCATAGCGGATTCTGCTGTTCCATGCCTGTCACTGCCCCAAATTCATCAGGTGGCTTGACATGCATGCCAGAAGCATGTCCTCACTGCAGGTCAGGAGGAGATGTTTAGGGTCGGTTACCTGTGGGTGGGGGAGGCTGGTTGGCAGGTAGGCAGCTGCACCTGTGGGAGAGGCTGGTCCCGGGGCAACATGCTGGTGGCATCATGGTCTGTTTACTGAATTTCTTCCCTGCATGGATGACGCCATGCTGATGATACTTCCTGGCCTCGAGAAAGGTTAAAATTCACGGCAAAAGATGGCGAAATGCCAGCAAGGGTATCATCAGTACCTTCTACAGAACTCTGCTGTGAACTAGAATAAGCCCAGATACAGAACATCAGTAGTCCCTCAGAGATATAAAGTGATCCGTAGGAAATTTCAAATGTGAAATCTCCACGTTAAAATGATCTGCTGAATGCCAACACCTAATTTTTAAGGTTATTTTTGTGACAATTATAAAAATCTTACCTGGCTGCCAAGAAATGTCCTTCGGACTGTGAGTGGCTTTCAGCTAGAATTCAGAAGGACTTCCAGTCATCAACCACGAGTGGGGCCCTCGGACAAAGCAGCAGAACCAATCTTGTCATGAGAGGCAAGGAAAGGTGGCAGAACTGGCATAGGCTGAGGACACAGAGGAGACACGGTTCTTAAACAGCCTCCTGGTGCAGAGGAATGGGGTTACTGGGGACACTGGGGAATACAAATAACATTTGTCATTGCATTAATACTGTACCCATGTAAATGCCTTCATCCTGATAAAAGCCCCATGATGATGTAGGATGTTAACTTTGGGGGAACCGGTAAAAAGGAGACAAGAATCCTCTTTAACACATTTGTAGCTCCTTGGGCAATTGGAAGTTATTTCAGAATAAAAAGTTAAAAATGATTTATAGAACAACCCCAAATGCAGTGCATTTTGGATTCTGGGTCAAAGAAAAAGGCATTGTGCTTGTGGTACATTGAGAGGAAAATTTGGAATACTTGAACAAAGATTCGGTCTGGGAAATCTGGGTAGAAAGAAATGAGAAAGAGTCTAGGTTCTCCTGAAGGCCATGCTTGAACACGTTGTGCAGTGAAGGGAGCATGTGATGAAGGGAGGACATGGTGAAGGGAGGACATGGTGAAAAGACATCTGTGCCTGCCCCTTGGGGATGCCCCCATCCTGATGCAAGTGCCCCGCTTCCGTTTCCCTCCCAGCCATCCTGGGACCATGTCACACATTTCCTGACATACACCCAGCCCTACAGACCTTAGCAAACCCAGTGTGGGGGTCAGTAAGAGCCCCTCATGGGAAGACAGTCAATGTGATCTAATGTGTTAAGCCTCATTATGAGAACCTCAAGCAAGGTGTCAGACGGTGGGGAAAATTGTTTTCCAAAACTCCTCTTATCATATTACAGATGATTTCCATGACTCGTGTTTTCTGGCACAGAAAATTGGCAAAATATCAGTTCTAGAAGGTGTTTCAAGCCTATTTTCCAGTTTTTAATTGCTTATTAATTTAAAACCAGACACTTCGATGTGACATCTAACTCCAATTTTAAAACCCACGTTTCTGGGACCTGGAAGAACAAAATATGTCCCAACACAGCCTCCGAGAGCCTCCTCTGAGTCTGTGTCTCATCTGTTTCTCACTGGACAAGACAAAGCCTTGTGATGTCTGCTCTGCAGCTGTTGTCTCGAAAACCTAGAATATCCTTGTTATTCACTCACTCTGTGTTCTCCCTCAAGCTCCCTGCTGCCCCTCAGACTCTCCCTCCCTGCACAGGAACACTTTCACGTCCACTCCTGCCACTCTGTGTTTCAGATGGTTCTTCAAAATGCCTGTTTCTCGCATGAACCTGTAAGTGTATCGAGTGTTGGGTTTGCCATCACCACCCTTCCTATCCCATCATTCAGTATGGTACTTCCTCATGCTGGGATTCCAAAATTAAGCTTTTCTAGTTCTACCATGGTCTGCATGTTTTCCTTCAGGTCCAGCCAAAGGTATGTCATACATACAGGCCAAAAGAGACACTAGTCTCAAGCAGGAATGCGGTGACCTGTTGTTTGGTTGGCCACCTATTACCTAGGACCGCTGGACACCCGAGAGTCAGGGTTATGATGGAGAAACCAGAGCAATTCGTGAGGAATGTAGGATTCATCTGTTTACTTAACCCATGGCTTTGAGTGTGTATGTGTCTGTGTGTGTGATCATAGGGGGTCATACATTCTAGAATTTGGAACTCTGATTTCATAAGTTTATTTATGATCTCTTTCTTCACAAGATAATGTAGGTCTTAACTATTTCTTTCCCTTTACTATTTTCTCCTGCTTCTGTTTCCCCTCAAGGGGCTGGTGGCTGGTCTCCACTTGTGTCATATAAATACCAGTGGCTATAGGTCGACCTTGGAGAGAGAATGGAGGTTACAGCTCTGGCCACACAGGGAGAGTGTGGGTGACCAACTATGTCCTCATGTTCAGTGATGGCGGGAGGAAGTGGAAGCAGTACTGGCAAGAAGAAAGCATCTCTGTATGTTCCTTCCTGAGAGCCATCTCTCAGTATGAATTGTGCCAGTCACTGCCTGTTGCTGCAGATCTGTCAGACTGAGCACAGAGACAGAGCCCCCCAAAGTACCTGAGCGTGTTTCAAGTGAATATAAGACGTGTGTGGCCCTGTATGATCTATGCATGAAGTCAAACAGCCCTGTGCTGCAGTGAAACACTGAAAACGTCTCCCTGTTGTTCCTGGACATAGTGTGTGATTGAAAGGGTGAGGTCATATGCAGCCTAGTGTAATTTCCCTCCCAGAGCCTGGGAGTTGGTGTCAGTTGTTCAGTCGAGTAAACCCATTCTTCCAAGTCCTCTGGTTAAGTGAGATTTCTGAAAGTCTCCAGACACTGACACACATTGGGGTAGAGATGGCCCTTCTTTTCACTACATCTGTATCTTTGGGGTAAATACCCGGTAGTGCAATTGCAGGGTCATAGGGAAGTTCTATTTTTAATTTCTTGAGGAATCTCCACACTGTTCTCCAAAGAGGCTGCACCAACTTGCAGCCCAACTTGATGCCCCCAGTTTTATTTTTGTTTTTTAACATTTCCTTAGCGATTCAGGGTCTCTTCTGATTCCATAAAAATTTTAGGATTATTTGCTCCAGCTCTTTGAAAAATACCGGTGGAATTTTGATCGGAATGGCATTAAAAGTATAGATTGCTCTAGGCAGTATAGACTTTTAACAATTTTTATTCTTCCAATCCAAGAGCATGGAATGGTCTTCCATCTTTTTGTGTCTTCTTCAATTTCTTTCATGGGTGTTCTGTAATTCCTCAGTAGAGTTCCTTTACCTCTTTGGTTAGGTTTATTCCCAGGTATCTTATGGTCCTCGGTGCTATAGTAAATGGAATCAATTCTCTAATTTCCCTTTCTGTATTTTCATTGTTAGTGTATAAGAAAGCCACTGATTTCTGTACATTGACTTTGTATCCTGCCATGTTACTGAATTGCTGTATGAGATCTAGTAGTTTGGGGGTGGAGTCTTTTGGGTTTTCCATATAAAGAATCATGTCGTCTGCGAAGAGAGAGAGTTTGACTTCTTCAATGCCAATTTGGATACCTTTTATTTCTCTTTGTTGTCTGATTGCTGTTGCTAGGACTTCTAATACTATGTTGAACAAGAGTGGTGAGAGTGGGCATCCTTGTCGTGTTCCTGATCTCAACGGGAGGGCTGCAAGCTTTTTCCCATTGAGGATGATATTTTCTGTGGGTTTTTCATAGATAGATTTGATGAAATTCAGGAATGTTCCCTCTATCCCTATCCTTTGAAGCGTTTTAATCAGGAACAAATGCTGGATTTTGTCAAACGCTTTTTCTGCATCAATTGAGAGGAGCATGTGGTTCTTCTCTCTTTTCTTATTAATTTGTTCTATCACATTGATTGATTTGCAAATGTTGAACCATCCTTTTAGCCCAGGAATGAATCCCACCTGGTCATGGTGGATAATCTTTTTAATGTACTGTTGGATTCTGTTTGCTAGGATCTTGTTGAGAATCTTAGCATCCATATTCATCAGTGATATTGGTCTGAAATTCTCCTTTTTGGTAGGGTCTTTGCCTGGTTTGGGGATCATTGTAATGCTGGCTTCATAGAAAGAGTTTGGATGTTTTCCTTCTGCTTCAATTTTTTGAAACAGCTTCAGGAGAATAGGTGTTATTTCTTCTTTGAAAGTTTGGTAGAATTTTCCATGGAATCCGTCAGGTCCTGGGCTCTTGTTTTTTGGGAGGCTTTTGATCACTGCTTCAATCTCGTTAATAGATATCAGTCTATTTAGGTTGTCGATTTCTTCCTGGTTCAATTTTGGGAGTTTATAGTTTTCCAGGAATGCATCCATTTCATCTAGGTTGCTTAGCTTACTGGCATATAACTGTTGATAATAACTTCTGATGATTGTTCCTACTTCCTTGGTGTTAGTTGTGATCTCTCCCTTTTCATTCATAATTTTATGAATTTGGGCTTTCTCTCTTTTGTTTTGGATTAGTGGGGCCAATGGTTTCTCGATCTTATTGATTCTTTCAAAAAACCAGCTTCTAGTTTCATTGATATGTTCTACTGGATCTCTGGTTTCTACCTCATTGATCTCAGCTCTAATCTTGATTATTTCCCTTCTTATGTGTGGAGTTGGTTTAATTTGTTTTTGATTCTCCAGTTCTTTAAGGTGTATCCCATAGGTTTTGGACTGAAGTGTCTTCATTCACATTGGTTTCCATGAATTGTTTCAGTTCTTCTTTGATCTCCTGGTTGATCCAAGCATTCTTAAGTAAGGTGGACTTTAGCTTTCAGGTGTTTGGGTTCCTTCAGAACTTTTCCTTGTGATTGAGCTCCATTTTCAATGAGTTGTGATCTGAGAATATGCAGGGAATAATCCCAGTCTTTTGGTATCAGTTGAGTCCTAATTTGTGGCCCAGTATGTGGTCTATTCTTGAGAAGGCTCCATATGCACTTGAGAAGAATGAGTTTTCTGTTGTTTTATGGTGGAATGTTCTGTATATATCTATGAGGTCCATCTGGTCCAATGTGTCATTCAATGCTCTTGTTTATAGATTTTCTGCTTCGATGATCTGTCTATTTCTGTGAGAGGTGTGTTAAGATCTCCTACTATTAATGTATTCATATCAGTATGACTCATTTTCTTGATTAACAGTTTTCTTATGTAATTGGCTGCTCCCATATTGGGGGCATACATGTTTACAATTGTTAGATCATCTTGTTGGATAGTCCCTTTAAGAATTATGTAATCTCCTTCTGTATCTCTGACTACAGTCTTTAGTTTAAAATCTAATTTATCTGATATGAGAATCACTACCATGGCCTTCTTTTGAGGCCCATTAGCATGAAAGATGCTTCTCCAACCCTTCACTTTCAGTCTGGGTGTATCTTTAGGTTCAATATGGGTCTCTTGTAGACAACATATGGATGGGTCCTGTCATTTTATCCAATCTTCAACCCTGTGCCATTTTATGGGCACATTTAGGCCATTCACATTGAGAGTGATTATTGATAGATACGTTTTTATTGACACCTTGTTACCTTTGAAGTCTTTCTTTCTGTAGATTGTCTCTATATTTCTGTTCACTGCTATTCTTAGGATTTTTCCTCTTTATAGAACCCCCCTTAATATTTCCTGCAGTTTCAGCTTTGTGGTTGGGTTGTCTTTTAAGCCTTGCCAGTCTTGGAAATTCTTAATCTCTCCATCCATTTTGAATGTCAGTCTTGCCGGATAAAGTATTCTTGGCTTCATGTTCTTCTCATTTAGTGCCCTGAATATATCTTGCCAACCCTTTCTGGCTTGCCAGGTCTCTGTGGACAGGTCTGACGTTATTCTGATGGGCTTTCCTCTGTAAGTAAGGAGCCTCTTTGTCCTAGCGGCTTTCAAGAGATTATACCTACAATTATGATTCCTCAATTTGACTATCAGGTGTCTTGATGTTTTTTCTGGAATCTATAATCTTGGGTGGAGACTGTTCGGTCTCTAGTACATGAATGCTGGTTTCATTCACGAGGTTGGGAAAATTTTCATGAAGAACTTGTTCCACTATATCTTCTAGATTTCTTTCTTTCTCCTCCCCTTCAGGGATTCCAATAATTCTGACATTGGAACGTTTCATGGCATCATTTATTTCCCTGATTCTGTTTTCATGGTTTCTAAGCTGTTTGTTCCAGGCTTCCTCTTGATCCTTTCTCTCTATCTGTTTGTCCTCCAGATCACTAATTCTATCTTCTTTCTCAGTTACCCTAGCTTTGAGAGAATTTAGATTAGATTGGAACTCATTGAGAACATTGTGAACCTCAGCCCTGGTAGCTTTTAGCTCTGCTCTAACATTGTGAGCATCCTGTCTGGTCGCTTTCAGCTCGGCCCTAATCAATTCCATTTGGTCATCCATGGCTTTCTCCAACCTTGCTATTGCCTGGATAATTGTTAGCCTGAATTATCTTTCCAACATATTGTCTATGTTGATAGCCATTAGCTCTTTTGCAGAAGGTCCATCCTCTGTATTTTTCTTCTGTTGAGCATTCCTCCTCCTTGTCATTTTGGTGGGAGATGACTGAACAGATGTAGCTGGTTGTATCAACCGTGGTGCAGTCTGGGTGCACCCTGGAACACTTCTGAGTAATCAGGATTCCCTACTCAAATGAGAGAAAAAAGAAAAGAAAAAGAGAATAAAGAGAGAGAGAGAGACGGGAATGAAAGGGAAGATGAAAGAGAAGGTTCAGCCCAAATGGGCCCCACGGCAAGATTTATGAGGTATACAAACAAAAACAGACAAACAAAAAGTCTGATAAAGTTATATAACAAGAGAAGAAATATATATATGCAAATAAAGGAAGAACCTTGTTGAAAAGAACCCCAAGTGTAAGATTTATATACTATCAGGACAAACACAAAAACACAGAAACACTGGTGGAAGAAAAAGTTGGGAGAGTGGTTATAAATTCTCAGTGTGGGCAAGGAAGGTTGTTTTGATTCTTCCTGGATGTATCTTGATATCTTTGTTAAAGGACTCAACTTTCCTAGGCTAAAGGGGGATTAAAAATTGGTTTACCTATAGGGGTAGTATTGATTGGGGAAAGGGGATTACTTTGAAGTTTAACTCTATATGAATATTAGAAAATAAAAATAAAAAGAATAAACTAGACTAAACTAAACTAAAATTTTAAAAAATTCAAAAAATAGAAATGCAAAAGAAAAACACAGGTGTATGTATCAAAAAGTTCAGGTTAGAAGGTTATTATGGAATTTGATGTACTGGACAGCTCGCTGTGATGGTAAATAGGTTAAAATATTATTTATATTAAAAAATGAGCCAGAATAGTGGGAACAAATTAAAAATAAAAGTTGTCCTATGAAGTAGTGGTGGTGGTTCTCTTGTAGTCTTTTTTTGTTTTTCTTTCCTGGTGGGTTTTCTCAGGGAGGGGCCTGCCATGTGGGTTTTCAGTCAATGATGTTCCCTGAGTTAAGTCCTCCAGTCCCCCTCAAGGGGGTGGGCTCTGAGGAAACCGGTTTTTTCAGGCTTTTGTTCTCTGGAGGTTTTTATGTTTGTTCACCTTTTTTTTTTTTTTCTCTCGCCTTGACTGCTTTTGATGGTTTTTGTAGGTTTAGAGGAAAGCAAACTGCACCCTGACCTCTCTCTCAGAGAGAAGCCTCAGTCTGTTCTTCTGTAGGTGTTGCAGAGCCCGTATAAATGCCCCCTTGGCCACTGGCAGAGCAGGTTCCAAGTAACAGTCCCTGGGGACGCAGGATCTTCTGCTTGTACCCACAACCAATGCAGTGGCAGCTGTTTGGGCAGCTCCAGACCACCAGAGAGGTTCTAAGCAGAGATCGCACACTGAGATTTTCCCACTAGTCCAGGCTGGGAGTGCCTGGTCTTTCTGGGTCTACGAATGCCCGGCTTGAGTGCACCTCTTTCAGGGGAGGCTGTGGTTTGCACGAGCTTCTCAGTCTCTGAGAATGGGGTGCAGGTCCAAAAGCACCAGGCTGGGCCTTCACGCACCTCTCTCAGGGGAGAGTTTGGGGTGCGCGTCTTAGGCTCTGTAGCAGGGTTCGCGCATTCTGCCGTCAGGCGTGGCTCCCATCCCCTCACAGGGGCCAGAACCCAAGCAATCTCTGGTGCACTGGCAGCTCAGGGACCAAGACCTGTTTTCTCCACCGCACTCTCTCTGGCTCAGCACCAGGGGAGGCTGTCCTGGGACTGGGGACTTAAGCCCCTGTCCCTAGCCACCCCGATTCCCACAATTTCCCCCCAGCAGTATTTTGCTGTTTTGGAGTGCTTTCAACCAGTCTCCAAGTTAATGCTGGTCCCCAGACGCAGGGCACTCTCACTCGTATTAGGGGTATTACTTTCCAACCGGTCACCTCTGGTGGCTCCCTCCCCCTTTTGTTTATCTTCCTATATCAGTCCGCCTTTCCCACTCCGCTTTACCTGCCCACTGGCATCTTCTGCCCCTGTAGAGATCCAGATGTGTGTAATTCTGACCTCAGGCTGATTTCATGGGTGATTGGAGTTCTTTGGTAGGTAATCAGCTCACTTTAGGGTACAGGTTGAAAAGGCGCCTCCTCCTACTTCCCCGCCATCTTGTCCCCCCCCCCAATTTCATTCATTTATTTGACAGAGATCACAAGCAGGCAGAGAGAGGGGAGAAAGCAGGCCCCCCACAGAGCAGAGAGCCCGATGTAGGGCTCGATCCCAGGACCCTGGGACCATGACCTGAGCCAAAGGCAGAGGCTTTAACCCATTGAGCCACCCAGGCACCCCTGGACAACCGATGAGGTTAAGCAAGGTTTCAGATGAAAGAGCCATATAAAGAAATCACTTGAGTTTCTCTACAGTAGCAAAGAACAATCCTCAAATAAAATTAAGAAAACAGTTTTTTTTTTTTTTTTTTTTATAATAGCATCAGAAGAGTCAAGTACCTGGGAGTATACTTAATAAAGGAAGTTCAAAACTCATACACATTAAACTATGAAACATTATTGGGAAAAATAGTTCAAAACACCTAATGAAAACCTCAAGAAAATGTCAAGACAACCGACAGCCTGGGAGAAAAATGTTTGCAGATTTATATCTGATAAGGAACATAATACCACTTACATCATTGGTTTTAAAAAAGTAACCCAATTTGAAAATTGTAGGCAAAGGATCTGAGCAGATATTTCTCTGAAGAAGATATCCAAATGGCCAAAAAAGCACACCCAAAATATGCCTAAACCATAATCATTGGGGAAATAGGAATTAAAACCTACTTAGGCAAGCACCTGCCACACTTCAAGATGGCTGTGGTCACTGTGACAGAGGACACAGAATGTTGGCAAAGATGGAGAGAAATTAAAACTTTGGTACAACACTGGTAGAAATGTGGGATGGGTCAGCCACTTTGGAAAGCCCTTTGGCAGTTCCTCCAAACACCAAACACAGGGTTATCATCTAACCTGGGCATTCTGCTCCTGGGTTTCTCCCCAACAGAAAACACAGAAACTCTGTACATAAGTGGGCATGGCAGCATTACTGGTCATCCCTCCCAAGTGGAAGCAAGCCAAGCGTGCATTTACTAAAGAAACTGTAGTCGTTTCTCTACCATGCAGTGGAATCTTTTTCACAGTAATATGGGCGAAATTGCTGAAACATGGTACTGTGTGGATGAACTTAGTTCATGAAAAGAAAAAGGCAGTTACAAAAGAGGTGAGACAGAGATGAGATGCTCTGTCTCAAGAGCCCAGAAGGCAGAGAGAAAGTAAATTAGTGTTTCCCTGGGGCAGGAGGTGCAGGTAACCTAGGAGGTGAATCCTGAGGTACAGGGTCTCTGTTGGGAGTGGTGATGAGACTGTTCTAAAATACAATTTAAGATGGATATACTAAACTTACTAAAGGATGTTATGTATAAGAAATATAAAATATATAAAATAAAATAAATGTAATAAAATGGTATCTAGTGAACATACTAAAACCCATCAGATTGTAAACTTGAATTGGTGAATTGTATGGCTCATGAGTTCTCTCTCTCCATATGCCTACATATATATTTAAAGAGTCAGTGCATGATTCTAAGTCTTAGGATTTCTTTACTACTGACATCAGAGTTTGTGAGCATTAAAATATCCCAATATTCAGTGCTAAGGACTTACTGGTTGGATCCTCTTTTGGCAGGGGTAAGGGCACTGGGCTTTGGGTCCTACCCATCATGATGGAAGCCTCCATTAATTTGGGCAAGAGCCAGTGGGTGTATGGGGTGTGTTCTCAGGCCCCAAGCAACCCCAAACCCCACCTTTCCAGAAGACTGTGCGATAAGTCAGCTGCAAGGCAGAGGTCACATCTTAGGGCTGTCCTGGTGCTGAACTCCACAGGCATTGTTGACACTATCTTCTGTGTAGGGGTGACCTCTTGTGAAAACAGTTGCACCTGGACTACTGCATGTAGTAGAAACTGGGTTGTTACATCTCTTCCGTGAATTCTCAAAGCCAACAATTGTCCCGGGGTCATGTTTATTTCTTCCTCGATATTCCCATGACCCTTTGACAGCAAAGCCAAGAAGACTGGACACAATATTGAACCTCGGTGACCTTCCCCATCTTTATGAGTCCCACAGCCTCAGGTTGCTGCCAACCTGCAAGGTTTGTGGCCCTTTAGTGAAGAAGATCAGAAAGCAGGGGTCGTACTGAATACAGTTTCCATGGCAGGAGCTCTGGTCCCTGTGAGATGTCTCCTGCCAAGGCATTTGGGCTGGACAGACGATGGATATGTTGGACAAAAGACAAGGCAGTTAAGGATCGTCTAAAGTCTCTACTGACCCTCAGTCTGCAACAGGTCACATGTCACACAGGCCAGTCTGCAATATGCCACATGTCACATAGGGCTACTCTTCCCAGGGTGTTGGCATGAGCAGAGCAAACCCCCACTTCAGCACCAATATTTGTGTCAGCTCTGGTCTAAGGTACTGATCTTTGGGGGTGGGAAAAATCATCTTTGTCCTAGGAAAATGCCAACCTACAGGAAGCCATGTGGTGTGTTACAAGGGGTGCCCTGAGGGAAGGAAGAGGCTCTGGAGGGTGGATGTAT
The DNA here is from genome assembly GCF_902655055.1 of Lutra lutra. Classification (NCBI taxonomy): domain Eukaryota; kingdom Metazoa; phylum Chordata; class Mammalia; order Carnivora; family Mustelidae; genus Lutra; species Lutra lutra. Next base: position 163,765,502 of record NC_062282.1, read on the forward strand.
TTTATCAACCATCTCTTCATAGTTTTACTTTATGCACCCCCCTCCCTTAGGGTGGTCCTAGCGAATGACCCAATTTGAGAAGGAGCCCCAGGAGCCCCTGACCACCTTGAGACTGGGTGATGGCCTCTGAGCATCCGTGCCTCACCTGAAAGCCAGAGACAGCAATCACATCTGGTTCACAGCAGGCTATCACATCCCGGCAGACACCCACTCCACTATTGGTGTTCACCTGCCTATAAGCCCACTTCTCCACCTACATACAGCAAGGCCAACCAAAAGATATATCAGACCTGCCACAGAAGTTGCCTGTGGCTTTCATCCTGTCACAACCCTATGTCCATCGGTAATTGCCTGGAGACTGTGATTCATGATGCTGGGGAGAGGCCATGGGCCAAGTACCCTGGACTGCTGCCCACACACCAGGCTCAGACCAGTGGAGCACCAAAGCCTTGTCTTGTTCCCTGAGGCTGGAGCCCAGCTCTCTGTGTCCCTAGGGGGAGCTAAAACAGCAAGAAGCAGTGACATATCTCTCTCTTTTCAAACAATAGCAATTAATAATAACAATTTACAACAAAGGTAGAGCCCATGGTTCACAATAAGTTTCTCTCTCTCTCTGTTTTAAGTTTCTCATTCTTTAAAAAAAGAGCCAGCCAATCGTTCCAAGGTGCTCTGCTGTCTCCTGAAGCAACAGTCAGGCCCAACATGACCCACATGGCTTCTAAAACAACTGATGACAATAGTTCATGACTATCCATTTTCCCTTTTCAGCAACAGTTGTTGTGTCAAAGAGCAAAGGTTAGGCTGCTGGCCTGACCTCCCATGGGTGTCTCCCCCCAGATGTAGGAGAAATTCAGACTCCCTCTTTTGGAGGGAGAACCAGTCCATCCTTCCTTTCCCTGAGGCAACAGTCCATAGCCTTGACAGTGAATCCCACTAGGGCAAGCAGGTCTTGCCCTTTCTCCCCCAGGGTGCATAGCACACCCTCTCCTGGTGTCTGCCAGGCTGCTCTGCCTCCATGTTTCTTGTCCTTGACTAGTCCCTTTTGAAGCCTATCACCCAAATTATGGTGGAAAGAGCAACATAAAAGTTCCTTCCATATCTTACTTCCTGTACCCATCTGAGGTTGTGCGGGGGAAGCAGAGCTGCAGGGACATGCACAAGGGGTTCTTCTGGGGTGGTGCTTCCATGAATCCCCTTGCACAGAGCCTAGCCCTTATCACTTAACAGGCTTCTCTAGTCCCTGCCTTACTGCTGGGCCACCCCACCCACAGGTCAGCATCCTGTCTCCCTGCCTCCCCTGAGCATACAACCTGCATGCACCCTGGCTAGTTGCCTTCCCTTCCCCTGCCCAGGTGCTGTAGGAGACATTGAAAAGGAGACTCGATAGAGAAACATGTGAACTGTATGTGCGTGTGTGGCAACAGGAGTACTGGGGTTACAGCAGTCACAGGACAGATGTAACTGCCACATGTCACCTTGCTTCAGTATGCAGCATCTCTGATTAGCCCTGTTCCCCAAATTATTCCCATCTGCTCTGAGACATGAAGTCCACCCACACCATCTCACCCCACATGGGCATTTCCCAGTGCTCAGGATTCTTAGAGCTGTTCTCCTGTCTCATTCTCATGGGAGATTGGGGACCTCTATTTTTAGGACAGCAAAGGCACTCAGGTCCACTTCGGTCCTAAGCTGAGGATGATGAGCATATTGAGATAAGTGTTTGTGGTCCCATTAATAGGTAGACAGGACAGTACCATCTGATAACAAAGGAAGAGGTGTCCACACAGTGACTGTGGACCTGGGCACAGAGGGAGAAACCTGGACCTGTACCCGAGAAGGGGCCAGAGACAGATTTCTGGAGAGGGAGCCCCCAGAAATGGGTCTTGGGCATGAGGGGGCGATATCACGGTTAAGAGGGTGGGCAGTGCTCTACAGACTTCAAGAACAGAACCTCTCAGGAGAGTTTAAAAGCCCTTCTTAGCATCTCCTGCAAATGCCCTCAGAAACACACCTGGCTCCCAGAGTGTGTGCGGGGTGTCAGATGGCCCTGGAGACTGGGCTTGATGGGTAGGACCCCCTTTCCCTTCTGGGGGGGGCAAGGGGTCCAGGGCACTGACACCCAAGTTTTCTGGAGATAGTACGGGGAATGTGTAGGTGGAGGAGATGGGACAGAGCAGGACCCCTCCGAGAGTGTGGAGTGAAAAGAGGGGCTCATTGTGCAGGAGGATCCTGTACCCCGCCTCAGGGACCAGGCCCCTGCTGCAGGTTCTATGGCTCCCCTGCCCACCCAGGAACAGCATCAGCTCAGCACTGCTGGAAAATACCAGTGCATCACCATTCACAGCAGCTCCCCTTGCAGACCCTGAATTGTGGGGCTAAGCCAAGGGTCCATCAACCCCGATGGGGAGAGACAAAATGTGTGTGTGCACAGAGCAGAATATTCCCCAGTGGTAATAAGGAATGAGTTGCTGACCTGTGCTATGAACCTCAAAAACGTGTGCAGGGAAAGAAGCCAGCTGGAGAGCACAGATACTCTGAGACTTTCAGCACAGGCAGATTCATAGAAACCAACAGTAACCTCCAGGCTGTGGGGCCAGGGAAGTGGGGCAGGGGTAGGAGGGTTAGCTGTATGGCAAGGGGCTTCTCTCTGGGATAGGAGACTCTGCACATAGAGGGCTGACAGCTGCCCCACAGCATGTGTGCGCTCCATGCCACACTTCCACTTTAGGGTTGGTGGGACGGCAGACTTCACGCTATGTACATTTTGCCCTGATAAACACCAACCGTCCAATAAAGCACAGAGCATAGATCCAGGCTTCAGCGCCCCAGTGACCTGGCTGGCTGATGTGGCTTCCTGGGCCTGCCTCTCTCCCTCCCTCCCTGGCTCCAGTCCTTTCCTATGAGCATCTGCCTGGGCCCTGTGACTCTGGCTCTGCCCCAGGTGCCCTGGGCCCTGGGTGCAGGTCATCAACAGGCAGTTGAGGAGCTGCAGACTCTAGCTGGCGAGCCCTGTCCTCCCCTCAACCCAACCACTATGGTGACCAATGTGGGCCCAAGTGCCAGATCAGACTGCAGCCCCCGCCTTCCTGCTCAAACACAGGGGGCTCCTCTGAGGCAAGGCACATCAGTCCCAAATAACCTGCCCCTTAGCCCACTGGCCCAAATAACCCCTGGGGACAGAAGCCCGAGACCCCAACACAACATACCCTCCAGATAGCGCATTTCACTCATCCTTACATTTTGCAAAGGTTTTCTGATGGTTTCAGAAAAATCTGGCTAAGTTATGGCCTGGGTGCTGTTGTTAGTTTAGAACCTTAACCTCCCCAGATTTTGAAGGGTCAACTCACCCATTTCTGAGGGCTGGCCCAGCAACCACCCCACTTCTCCTGCCAACCTGGGACTCTGTCTGCAGAGGGAATTCCCATCATTGCTGGCCATGACCATGACCCAATAACTGCCCAACTGACCTCAGCAGGAGCCCTAGCAGAGGAAGGGAGAAGGGACAGGGTCCTCGGGTCAGAGACGAGCCCACATGGCACTCAACGAGACATGACATCCCTCTGGGAGCCTCAAAAGAAGGGACAGCTCTGACAACAAACTCAGGGGCTTCATCTTATGTAAAAGGGGTATAAAAAATGAGCCACATGGCTTCCTTAGACCTGAGAAGGGGCTGTGACCAGCACGTCAGGATGACATGGATGCCAGGTTGCTGTGGGCCCACTTGGCACCATGGGCCACTGAGCAAAATCTTCTCAACAGAGGCCAAGGTCTGCACATGCCTGGATTCACGAGGAGGCAGTGCCTCTCTCTGGGAGCAGGTCCTGGGAAGCAGGAGGATGCCTCCAGGTGTGAAATAATCCCTCAGGTCTGAGCACAAGACTGGAAGCATCTCTTTCTCCTTTGGGTTTGCCCAGCCCTCCACAAATCTCCTCTTTCCCAGCAGTGACCTGGAACCCACAGTCTCCTCTTCCTGTGGTGCCCTGGAACCACGGTCTTCAGCAGGGGTACGTTGCTAGGCCCCTGAGAGATGCAGGCCAGGCCTCCCAGAGGGCAGGGGCACCCAGAGCATACTGGTCTCACTCACAAACACCTCCATGGGGATGATAGATGGGCTCAGGCCAATGCTCTTGTAGGCCGTCAGGATGACTGCAAAGTGCTGGTATTTCTTCATATGTACAGGGGGAATGAGACAGGGATCAGGGGGTCCAGACCCACCTCCCTCTTTTAGAACCGCACTGAGCTTCTGTGGGGAAAGCCCCAGGCTTGCCCAGAGGGTCTGTGGAGCGGTGTCCTCCTCCTTCTCTGACCGGGGACTATCATCCACCCAGCAAAACAGCAGACCCACCCAGCCCCTTTGTGCTCAGGGTCAAGGGGACAGCAGGCTCTCTTCAAGGTGGAAGAGTGGAGGCGCCAGAACACAATGTCATGGGTCTTGCCATTCCTCCAGAATCTCTCTGTGAGAACAGATGGGGGAAAGACCCTAGCATCTGAGGAAGTAATGCACTGTTTGGACTCTTGAGTATTTTAATTTTGTCATTTTCCAGTATCTTCTACCTTGCATTTCTCCTTGCAGTACTACTGAAAATGTCAAAATAATTGTTCCTCCAAGAATACAAGTCAGCCATCAGATCTACCCAGAAATGAGACCCTAAGTACCATCTAGATGGGATGTCCTCAAATCTTCTTCTTAGTGGGATGCAGTCTGAAGACTCAACTAGCTTGGATGATCCAGGAACTAGGAAACTGCCACCTTCCAGGGGCAGAAGGGACCCGAAGCAGGTTGCCAGCCACCCAGACAGTGAAAAGGGATGGTAGGAAAACACATTCGGATCATTGGTGTTTTCCTGTTAGTAAGATGGCAGAAAAGAGGTGGATGAGAATTCTTAAGGAAGATTCATAATGATGGGAGCTTTGCTAAGAGAGCCACTCTGAAACTAGAGTGTGAAGGACAATCAGGAAGGAAACCATAGACACATCTCCTGTTTCAAGTGTCCGAGCACCATGAACTTTTGGCTTCCAGGACATGGACCTGCTCAGTGGCAGATCCACCAGCACCTGGTACACATCCTTCTACTTAGGACTGAAAGAGAGACAATGTAACACCTGTTAGCTGCCAGCACTCATCATCATTCTTTTAAAACAAGTGCCTGTGCTTTTCCCTCATGAACCTGTACTCCCTGCTCAAAATCGGGAGCACACCTGATTTCTCTCCACTCTGTTTCTCCTAGATGACTGTCCCTAATTCCCCAAACAGAAGTGTCCTTTTTTTTTTTTTTCTTTCCCAGCATCCACTTGACTGACACGATGATGCACCAATGCAAAGGGCCATGTGAGGCTACTTGTACATTGTCAGGTTATGGCAAACATCAGAAGACACTTTAAAATGCCAAAGTCCACTTCACCTTAAATTCATATACCTGAAATTGATGTGTTTCCAATTCGGCCTTTTCAGAAAATTTCTTTCAAAAGAACCAGCCCCAGCTGTCAGAAACAAAATGCCTATTTTGACAGAATGTCATAAATCCATCCAATTTCCTCCATTGTAGTCTCTAAGGTACCCTAAATAGCTATACTTGTCTTCACACCACCACCACCAAGAAAAGCCTCGCCAAGTCGTAAACTCCAATTAACTGTTATCTGACATTTGCCAAAGTGACAGAGATTACTTGATATTATTCAAAACTTAATTTCTTAAAAGTACATATATTCATAACATCATTAAAAAAGTTTTCCAAAACTGTGCCAGAAAAATGATCTATTTAGATATCAATTGGATAAAATGGTATAATTGTGTTACCTGAAGCAGCATGACGATTGTATTGTCATGTGTAAATATATGCCGTTACTCGGGATTTTTTTTTCCTCCAGTCGTATAATGTTGCAGAAGTCATAAAATATTTTTATTTACATTTCATTTTTATTAATGTGTTTATTAATTTTGTAAGGATTGTACTCACATCTTTGCCAGAGAGATAGAACTCCCAAGCAGGCAGAGCGACAGGCCGAGGCAGAGGGAGAAGCAGGCGCTCCTCCCCTGAGCAGGCAGCTCGACTCAGGCTCAATCCCAGGGCCTGGACCTGAGGCGAAGGCAACTGCTTAAGCGACTGAGAAACCCAGGAGCCCCAGGTAGAAACTATTTTGAAGAAATCACATTATATTTGCTGCTTGCAAATGCCTATATGCCCTGGGTTTTTGCCAAAAAGTTCTGAATTGTCACTTTCCAAGAGACCACACAGCAGTGGCCAGTCCCGCAGAGATTTACAAAGGATGTGGCCCCCTGCATTTCAAGCTCCGAGTTGTGCACGGACAAGGGGTGAAACCAGCAGAGAGGTCTTGGGTCCAAACACTCCAGAGTGCACAGACTAACCTTGGCAGCCAAGAGGGGCCTGCTCAGCTGTCACCTGCCTCATCCTCTGTGTTCATGTAAGGAGGCCAGGCCATGCATGCATGCCATGTATGCAGGCCCTGGAGGCGCCATCCAGTGGTGGAGACGACCCACTGTCCACAAAGGGTGACCTTCCCTGCCTACCAGAAATTGAGGATGGGTGGCAGGGAATAGAGATGGGAGGCAGGGAAGAGGGCACTAAGGCCCTTTCAAATCAGACACGCAGGGAGAATCCAGTGTTTTCAAAGAGTATCTCTCTGTCCCCTGCAGAAAGGGCACCTTGGATCCAAATTAATGCAACTCACTGAAAAATGACAGATATATGTTTACATCCTTAGCTCTTGGCTCAGGCAGTTCGCTGCACAGACAATATTAGTAACTTTCACCCTTGGCTCCAAGGGTCTCCTGGAAGGAACACAGGGCATTCCTGGGGAGGGGAGCCCCACAGGAAACACTTTTTTTTTTAAACATATTTTCCTTATTCGACACAGCAGGCATGACTTGGATGAGGGGCAGAGGGAGAAGCACTCCCCAGTGAGCAGGTAGCCTGATGCTAGGTTTGATTCCTGGACTCCAAGAGCAGGACCTCAGCGGACGGCCAATTCTTAACCCACTGAGCCACCCACAACTTCACAAAGTGACTCGTAAAGTGAAACAAGATTGGTAGAGTGAAACAATCTCATATAAATAGGAGTTTTACAGAGCAAAAGATGTAAAATGAAAATCTAAGTCTTCTATGTGCCCTCAGGAGTATCTTTTTTTAATGAAAAAAAAAAAGTAGTTAACTTACAGTGCAGTATTGGGTTCTTCAGTAGAATTCAGGGATTCATCACTTATATTCACCACTTAGAGCACAACAAGTGCCCTCTCCAATGAGCATGATCCATCTACCCCTCTCCAACCCACTTCCCTCCATGACCCCCCAGTGTGCAGGGATGCCTTCACTCTGAGATTTCTATCATGAGCCATCGCCATGGTGACCTGATGACACACATCCTTCCTTCTGTTTCAACTGTCACTCTGCGAGCTGAGCCCCTTGCAGTTTGGTGAACAGGTGTAAAGGTCCCCACGACGGAAAATCTCAACTGCTGTTCTACGGGTATGTGCCTATAGATTTTATAAATTCTCTTTTCTCAAGTTGGCTACTTCACTATTACAGAGACCAGATTATTCTTTTTGACATTTCCTTTCTACTCTCTGATTTCTCCTCCTGGTTCAATGCCTGTATTTGTTAGTATTTCTGTGGTATTTCAATGTGATTCCTTGGTGAAGCTGCCTTCCTTAAATGGCTTCTACATTCAGAAAACCGTACTATTTCTGAATGCCAATTTCAGACACAGTCCTACAGTGAACACACACAGGTCACACTTCACTCTGTTGTCCCTGGATCAGGAGAATCTTGGTGCGACCCAGGCAACACATTTGAGGGGAAGGAATTATCAGTCACCTCTTCTCATTGGAAATGACAAAATTGGAGAGGAATGGTCAGCAGTCGAAATGCAGCTGTTTTTAGAAAGAGAGACACTAGAAGATATCGGAGTGTTTTCATGGGTTGAGGTGGAGGGTTTCCCGGGCCATCTGCATGATGCCTGGGAGTGGATGGGAATGGGCTGTGCCACCGGGTGGGTAGAAAGAACACTTGGCAGCTGCACAGTGGACTGTCTGTTGGTCTCAAAGATATTGCTGGGCTGGGTTATCAAGGCTCGGTCTAGGGAGGGAGACAGGAGATTGTCCCCTAAACCTACAGTCTCCAGAGGGGATCAAGAGACCTGAGAGTAGACAGGGGATGTCGGGGAGGAATGAGAGTGTAGGGAGGAACTCACTCCAGCCAGGGTAGCTTCACTTACATCCAGGATCCTCAGAACAGTCCTCAGATCAAGAGTAGGGCATTCAGCATTATATATCTCTTTTCTTAAACCAAAGATTCCCAGCCCAGATGGCCACCTTCATGTTAATTCTTACCATGCACTGCTCCTTGGGATTGGCCAGCTGAAGGCAAGCAAATTCTTGGTAGGGTCATAGTGTGACAGTTGGGAGTGGAAGGCAAGTGAATTCTTGGCGGGGTAATAGTGTGACAGTTGGGAGTTTGAATTAGCTTGGGAGCCAAACAGAACACCAGTAGCAGTGGGGTTCAACTGGCCTTCATGAAGGCCGTGGGCGACCGTGCTGACCTTGCAAAGAGGTGGGGGAACGTGGCCAATGCTACACGTTCCTGGTCCTTCACTAGGGCTCCATTTGGAAGAAACCACCTCATATTTTATGCCAGGGCCCCAAACACAGAGGTGAGTGAGGACTGAGTCTGGTCTTGTGGCACAGACACTCCCTGCAGGGCACTTCCTCTCCCCTACAGAAACACTGGCACAGAGGCATTTGAGATTGTGAGGGCAGCTCTTGGTTCAGGGTTCAGGATATTTTCTGAGGGGCCCTGGGTTGGTGAAGGGGCTGAGGGATCTCCATCAATAGGGAAACAATGACATTCCTGTCCCAGATCCATCTCTCATCAGGGTTGCAACTCTGGACGGTCACTTCACCTCTCTACATTTCAGTGCCCTCCACTGTCAAATGGGGCTTCCAGCCCATTACCGCTCCCATCAGTGCTCCTGTGGGGAGGACAGGAGAAAGGGACATGGATTCTCTACTGGCTATAAAGTGTCTTTCTCATGGGAAGGATAAAGAGGGAGCTTCCATCCTCCCGTGCAGTGGAACCATCCCAAGTCCCAATTCTGGCTTCACCCACAGCCAGCCGTCTAGCTGATTCCATAGGCAGTCCATTCCTCAATACTTACAGAGCAATTGGGAAGCATGCAGTCTTTTCCTATGTCCCAGGCTCTCCTTGTACTCAATCACTTGGGACACCATGATGGCACACTAATGTCTAGGCAGGAGGGCAGGGAAACGGGACACAGAGGGCTCTCGGGGACACTCTAGGGTAGGTGTGGCTGCTCAATGGGATGTGAATCCAGACCATCAGGCATGCTCACGGTGCTCTGCTGCGTTTCTGTAATGTCTCTGCTCAATACAAGCCATTGCCACCAGATCCTGTGGGTGTAGGAGGGGGGGGATTTCAGAGCACAGCACACGGGGACCTCTTCCTAAGTCCCACCTGGAGGGAGGAATGCCTGCTGGGCAGCTGGTGAGTAGTGGAGGAGACGGTTGGACTAGAAGTAAAGAATGTCAAATCCCCCTATAGTCTTCTGACAACAAGATGCCGACACTGCTCTCTATTTCTATGCGTCTCCCAGCAATCTGTGTGGAGCATCCCCCTGAGGATGTGGAGCCACCCACAACCACACTGGCCCCTCCACAACCACCCAAGAAGAAAGTCCGGTTCTTCCTCCAGGACTGGGTCTACCCCATCAGGGACATTGAGGAAGGTACCTTGGATATTGACTCATTACATTGATTGGAGATGCATTCTTTTATTCAGTAACACAGACATAAGCAAAGCTTTTAAAACTGCTGAGATGCGTTTTCCTCTGATTTCACTGGTAGCCATTTCCCTCTATGCCGTCCGTCACCATTAAGTCCGCAAGTCAAGATGAAATTCTCTTTCAAACTGGATCAAAGAGGCACAGGAAGGAAGTGTCTACTAGCTGAAGGGATGGATCTTAGGTCTTTTGGGAACACAGGTCCATATAGGTCTCTCCAGGAAACATGGTTCTTAGTTGTGTAGGAAGGAAGAGACTATGTTTTCCACCAGTAATGCTGAACATAAAAATGGAACAGAATACTACAGGAGGTTTCATGATCTCCCCTCTCCACTTCCGTTCAGTAGCCACATCTTACATGGGTGTGCTATGTACCTTCAAAGGAACAAAACGACCTCACAATATTTGGGGAACTAAACTACCCACTAGATTCAATGTGTTTACCATTCTACAAATTGGGCAAATGCATTCTGTGACATCTTCTCATTCTGGAAACAGACAGAAATCTGTGCACAAATGTCTAAGACAGCTGGGTTCCCAGTAGCCATAGACAGGCACAGTCCCCAAATCCATCATGGGAGGAAGGGACACATTAAATGGTAACCATACACATCATGGAGTGTTATTCAGCCATAAGAAGAAACAGAGGTTTTCAATATTTTAGGAAGTAGATGGACCTTGGAAACCTAACATGTATTTTGAAAGCAAGCACACAAGGAAAGAAGTACATTACATGATCCCAGGCTTTAAGGACACTAGAGTAGGGACATTCATAGACCCAGAAAGTGGAAAGTACTATGGAGGGAGGAAAGGGGGAAGGCTGGTCATGTTGTCATTGCTACAGAGGTTACATGAGATAAGAATACAATGTTTTCCACGTAGGTGGCATTGATGTCTACAAAGCATCAGGGATGTGAGAAGTGTCACTGAACGTACATGTACTAATGAATACAACCATCAAAATTACTTAGATTTCATCACCGAAAAAACCACTACTCCAAGGCAATAGAGGACCGATAGGGTCACAGCAGAGATGCAGGGAAGACAGCTGAACAGGCCCCATTACCATGTGAAGAAGTGGCAAGCTGGCTTGGCTTCACAGTAGGCAGTAGGGTTCAGGGGACTGTGTCCTGAAACCCAGTGTTTCCCAGAATGATACTGATGAGTTCCCACTGATCACCCACCCCCTCCATTTGAAAGCCAAGGCTCTGTTTCCCTTTTCCATCCTGCTCCCCTCCTCTGTGTTTCTATGTACATCAAGGATGCTGGCCTAGCAGCAAGTCAGGCCTTGCTTGGTCACTTTTCACATCCATTCCCTCTGGCCCCACATCCATATCCAGCAGACTTAACTCCCTGAGTCATTCCTGAGTAGCACAGCCAATGTCCTGACAGCTCCTCTGTGTTCTCCTAGACCCTGATAATGGCCAGTCCAATGACCTTCCTAGGGACTGGACAGAGGAAGGCGTCCCAGATCTCCCTGAGGTAAGCCCACTTCTCTTTCTTAGAGACAGAAGTGTTCTTTCCTTGATTTCTTCCATCAATGGAGTTTGATGAAAATCTGGCACTTCACCTAACGGGAGGGGGTCAGCAGTCTCCCCTCATGGAGGAATGCTGGGTCCGACCTCTTACGCACAGTGGACCCAAAAAGGGTGAAGACACCGGACAACCTCAGTTACCAACTCAATGGGATCAAACACCTTCTTCGTCAGAAAAGGTTTCTCCTTGAAAAAGAACGTTCTGTCTATTGATCAGAATGGACTTCGGAGATCTGCCACAAACAGCTCCAGCATCATTCAAACTGTCCTCTTTAACTCGGGTGGGCGGACATTGTCTCAACCACGGGACCTCATCCAATTAACTGCCTGAAGTCCTCTCCAAACCAAAGAGCTGGCCCAACAGCGGACAGGATGCTGGAATCCTCACTGTGTTTCCTTTTCCCCAGTCACATGTAGACGCTGAGAGGAATGACAGCTGTATGCATTTAAGAGCATAGCGATCTGGGAGGAAATCTAGAGTACAAAAAAGCATGCCCCCTGATTCTGGGTTCCAACAAGGAATGGGTGTTGGGGGAAACTGACCGAGACTGTCCAGTGAGGCACGGTCACCACGTTGTATAATGGCCTGGAGGAACTAGTATATATGGAAGGGGTGATTTGTGTGCATGTGGGATGAAGGCCCTGTGTGCGTGGGTGCATGTGTGTGTCTGTCCGTGTGTGTCTATGCATAATGCTTGTGAACACTAATGTGTGCCTTTCTCATGAGAACTTTCTCACACTTCCTTCACAATCACAGTGTCACCCTTCCAAAACACTCTCATCACCGTGGCACACTTTACATACTCCTTACGCTGCTCACCACAGCTGTACCTGGAGGACGTTTCCCTTTGCTTTTCTGAGACGGGCATGGTGCAGAGATGAATGATCCAAACCCTTGATCTTCTACTTGGAAAGCCAAGATTTGAGCTCAAGTTTCAATCTGAAAGTTGCTCTGGCCTACACACCTGTGTTAGTCCCTCAACCAGGGGGTCATGATGTACCATAGGTGCTAGCTAGCAAAGGGGCACCAGCATCTGTGCACACAGCCAAAAACCTAGATTCTGTGAAGGTCGCCAACAGGACCCAATATGACACAGTGGCCTCCAAGTTCAAGAAGCCGGGGCAAGGATAGAAGCCCATCTTAAAGATTACAGCCTGGTTCCTGGAGTCAAGTGCACAGAGAAAAGCCACATCCTCATGCTCAAGCCCACAATGCGAGAAGGGGTGTGGACCCATGGAGGACAGAACAGGGCAACATCGGTCATATCCAGTCTCAATATGTACACACGACCAATGGCAGAAAAGCATCCCGGAGGGAATTCTGTGTACTTGATAAGAATTCTGTAAGCCCCAGGAAGGTTCAAATTCTCTAAGCACACACTCACACACCACTGGCAAATAGGAAATCAAGGTCAAGTTTGGTTGGAAGCTTTGGACCCAAAACCCCCGGGGCGAATCTCCTGCAAAGCTGGCTTACAGAGTGCCAGCACACACTCCAATACTCCTTTGTGTAAGGAACTTCACACTGGTCAGAACACCTAGCAGGGTTTGGACAGCCACTGTCTTCACGGGAAACACCCACACACACATGGTACATCTCAAGAACAGTGGAAGGAATATATCAAACTCATCGATGGTGCCAGCTATTTACATAAGCTATGAAGTCAGTGTTCTCAAGCATTGTACTCAACTCCAACTGTCAAGCATTGGATTTTCTGAAGACAAATGATGAGTGAAGCAAACTACTAGGCTTCTTTTCTGAGGGTTGAATTCAACCTGTCAAGAAAGACTGCTCTTTATGCTGTGCAAAATCTTACAGAGACGTGACTCATATGGTCACAGCATATGGGGATCTTGGGCCCAGAACTGATTTCCAAAGAAGAAGTGTGTGACACCTTAGTGGCATGTCAGTCAGGAGAGGTTATGGGACTCGTCCTCATACAGAAGCCAGGTTAGGGTTCACATGTATTGGATTGACTATTTGGCTTTGATCGGGCTTGCTTTAGCTTGAAAGACAAAAAAAACCTCTTCTCGTTTCCTTCTTGCTCCTCTCCCATCCCTTTCTCTGTGCACCAAGGAGAAGGCCCAGCAGCAGAGTGGTCCGTACCTCCTCCACACCCGCACGCACACACGCTCACCTCCTGTCCTCATCCATCCAAACTCCCGGCCTATTTCTGGAGCAGCCAAACCAGTGTACTCACAGTGGCTCTGTATTCTCCTACATCCTCCTGAGGACCTGATGGAAGAGCCATGCATTTTGAGGGCAAGGACGAAATTCCAACTCTCCCTCAGGTAAACTAATTTTTCTTCAAGATTTTAATTAATTGAAAGAGAGAAAGACAGAGAGAGAGAGAGAGAGAGAGCGAGCATGAGAGCACAAGCAGGGGGTTGTAGCAGAGGGAGAGGAAGAAGCAGGCTCCCCTTTTCATCAGGGAGCCCAATGTGGGGCTCCATCCCAAGACCCTAGGATCGGGTCTTGAGCTGAAGGCGGAAGCTTCAATGTCTGAGCCGCTCGGTCCCCCCAGTAAAGTCATTTTGTGCTTCTGAGGGACAACCAGTGTTTGCTTTCTCTTTCCATGAACATCTGAGCATGGACATGCCAGAGGGTAGAGACAATTTCCTTGGTGCTGAGAGCCTGCAGGGAGTTTATAACATTAATGGACACCGTATTTAGATGGGCACTGAGAAAACATCACCACCATTCCTTAGGCAATGGATGGTCATGAGAATTCTCCACGAGGTCATTCTGTCTATGGAAAATGGCTCTGGAATGAGTTGCTGAAAAAAAACGGACTTGGGAGATTTGACATTCCAAGCTGGAGACTTTTCTGGAAGTCATTTTCTCCTTCTCTGGATCATAAACGCAATGACTGCATCCCATCTAGCTTGCTTACAACACCAAGGGCACAGAGATATGTGCACATGGTGTGCACAGGGTGCTGGGATCCTCACTGGGTTTCCCTTTCTCCAACTGCAGGAGGCAGCAACCGGAAATGGCCCATGTACGTATTATCCCATCAGTCACCGTTGGGGGACAGATCTAGTTGAAGAAGGTAGGGATTTCTCTCCTCCTTTGGTCTGGAGAGCTTCCCCCATTCTGAGTTCTTGCTGGGAATGGAGGCTGGGGTGGACTGAACAAATGGCATGTCCTATAGAAAACCAGGACCATGTACTATAGTCCCTGTGAACCAGTAGGTCATTCAGGTCGTTTGCTTGGTGTGTCTGAGGGTTGGGGATTGTTTTTGTGTGGGTCGATGTGATGGGACTGGGCATGTGGGTGTGAAGAGTACGTGCGTTTCATCAGAAGACATCTCCCACTGAATGGAGTTCAGTGCATGGGTCATAGTTTCAAAGCTAAACCTCCTTCATCCTCACTGCACACACCACCTAGGACACCACATTCCTCGCTGACCACAGCTTCACCTGGAGGGTTGCTTAGGATCCCTTTCCTTCAGACAGTGATGGGGAGAAAGAAAGGTGTCCACACCTGTCATAGCTGGGGACATTTCTCAGACATGGTCAAAACACAAAAGAATCAGAAGCTAGTTTAGTCTACCAAAACATCATCATCAGTCTTAAAAAAAATTACTCACATCTTGAATGCATGGAGTGAGGGCTCACTGGCAAATGGCAACTGCCAGGAAAGCTTCATCATTAGCTTGGTGCCAGATGAAACTTCCTGACAATCTGCTACATGGCCAGGTTAGTGAATGCCCTTCTTTCACCTGGCCTCCAGTCTCTAATGAACTTGCTGGTTCCTGTTGGGGGAGCTCCTGGGAAACTGGGTCCCGCTGACTCGAAGGACACACCCACATGCCACAGGAAAGGAAGACTGGGAAGAATCAGCACTTTGTGGATGGGGACTCTGTTGGAATGCACAGATGTCAGTGTGTAGAAATCCTGTGTCTTTGGTTTTCCTTACCATGCATGACTCAGGAACAAATATAAAACTCTAGGTTAGTTATGCTAGCATTGAATACAACCCTGCCACACAGTGTTCTTCTGAAGAAATACAATCTCCTAGAAGAGGTGAGAGATAGGGAGGAGATGCACAGGTTGATCCTGGCAAAGAAACAGTCTTGACAATGACCATGACACAGTCGCTGGTTGGAGGAACTTGCCTTCAGTAAGACGCAGCCTGCATATTAGTGTTTACCCTCTTTTGGATTGAAGAGGTCACCCTGATTCAATTCCCTGTAGCTAAAGTTCAGAGTCAATGTTTCTCTCTCCATTCCTGCTCCTTCCCCTGACCTTTCTTGATGCAGCAGCAGCAGGCTCAGTCCATACCCATGTAACCCAATGTCTCCATACACTCCCGTGTATGTCCACACAAAGCTAAACCCACCAAGCTCTTCCTGCCGAGCCCCACCAGTGTACTGTACTTTTCTGTGTATCTCTCCCTAGCTTTGCTAGATGGACAGGCGGGTGAACATTCCACAGGAACAACAGAGAAAGACACCCCATTTTCACTAGTGTGGTAGTTGGCTTTCTTTATGGGAGACACAAAATTCTTTTGGCTTTTTTAATCCAAGTCACATACATAAAATCTCAGCATGTGCAATTTACACTGTAGGGAGAAGTTTTAGTGAGAATCTGTTACCAAATGCTGCCTAATCCCAAAGAAATTGCAGGAGGGGCGGGGACAACCACAGCAGGCTCACCTACCATCTGTAAGGCAGTGAGCTTTGGTATGGGTAGCAGCTATTGCTCCTTGCCACCTATTCTGTCCAGTGGGACCCGGAACGTGGAACCTATAGGAAGACTGGGCACATTTGTGCTTGACTCATTTTGCTCTCTTCAAACTTTGGCGCTCACGGGCCTCTAGCACATTTCCTCATCTGGTTTTCTCCCATCCCCCAGGGAACAAAAGAGCCATGCAAACAGGACAAGAATGATTTGATGCTCATACTATTTTCTTTTCTGAAATCACAGGTGTCCCAGATGGTAGGGGAAGGTCTTACATATTCTGTACTCTAGAGCCACTCACTTGTTCACCATAACCAGGAAAAGGGGAAAGATGGGGCTTCCCACATTCTCCATGATGAGAACCAACCTGATTCCAGGTCCTGCGGGATTTAGATAAGGATCAGAGTAACAGAAAGGTATTTTCTGCGGAAAGACCCGTGGCCTTATGGCCCTGTTTCTGGAAACTACTCCGCTGCCCTTGGTGGTGTAGCCTTGGGTGCAGGGAGTAGGTGTGCCTTTGAGATGGACTATTTTACAGCTACTACAGGCCTTGTAGCTCCAACAGGAGGCAGAGTTTCTATTCACATCCCTGCTCCTCTACAGGACCTTTCATCCTCCATCAAGGAAGGGCCAACTGTAGCTCAGTAGCTCCCCACCTCCACACACTTGTTTGCACTTGCACATCAAGCAAAGCTCCCTGAGTGATTCCCAAAAAGCCCCGTCGGTGTCCTGACACTCTCTGGGTGTATCTACCTAGATCCCCTGGCTAGCCGGTGTGATGGCCTTACTGTGGACAGCACAGAGGGAGAGTCCCCATTTTTCACCAAGGTGGTAAGTTAGCCTTTCTTCAGGTGAGGTACAGCATCCCTTGTTTCTCTTATACTCGAAATCAGATCCAAACACCTCAGCACGTACAATGTCCTTGGTGGGGAGATTATTGAGGGATAGTCCATTACTCATGGATACCCCATTCCAAAGACACTGCAGGAAACAGCAGGCTCGGTTACAGTCCACAGGGTAGTGAGCTTTTTCACGGGTGCTACTGACACCACCTTGCCACCTGTTTTGTCCAATGGACCCAGGGCATGCAACCTCTAGGTGGATTCCATATCCCTGCCCATGACTCTGCCCATCACCAAGAGAACAAAGGAGCTGTGCACACAGGACGAGACATGACTTGATGTTCATCATGTTTTCTTTTATAAAATCAGAGGTGGCCCTGCTGGAAAGGGAGAGTGGTAAGTATGCTGTCCTCGAGAGTCACTCATTGGTTTGGAGCAACCTGGACAATGGGCAAGGTGGGGCTTCCTTGCAGGCTCCATCTTAAGAGCCACCCAGAATCCAGATCCTGCTGCAAGGCTACTAAGGGTCATGTTCCGGACTGAGACCTGAGGCCTCACGACCCTGTCGGTAGCCCTGGAAGCTACCGTGATGTTCTTAGGTGCTGTAGCATTGGGTGCTGGGCAGGAGGTGTGTTTACATGGGAATCCATGTGCTGTGATTCTCAGGGTTGGTGTGTGTGTCAATTGGGTGAATAGTATGTTCTCAAATGCGTCTGTTCCCTTCAACATGGCAATTAATGGTGTCCACTTTCTCAAGGAAGTTTCCCATCACCATCACGTCATGAACATCCATTCATGTGAAAACTCTTCAACACCTACAATTTAAATAGGTGTTCTTTCCTTACAAATACACATCAATTCCCCTAGAAAACAAATCCTGTTGCTAACTGGGGAGGGGGAACTGTGCCCCAAAGACACAAGTGTATCTTTTCCAATCCCTGTTCCTCAGTCAGTCTCCGTGGTTCTCTCACATCATGGTACGTCTCGGGCAGGAATAGTCACAGTACCTCCCTCTTGCCACTTCACTCACAACATGTCTCTGTATCAGAGGCCCCATGATGCATCTTCCCAACCTCATCAGAAGCAATGAGTGCTGGGACACACTCCTTCCTTCTGCAGGAGGCTTCTGGGACAGCCTTGTGCAACAGCTCATTGGGGGAGGACCCTGACAAAGGAGCAGTGGCCAGGAATAGATGGGGCCAATTCACTCCATGTTTCTCCATGGAGATCTCCCATTTACCTGCAGATACTCTGTCTAAGAATGAAACTGGCCTTCTCCAATGGGAAATCACACACCCAACACTGGTCCTAGCTGGGGATCTCTGAGGTGGGCCCAAAAGGTGTCCTATCAAAGGGGAAATGAGCTCTTCTTTAGGGACTGAGCAACACTGGGGGGACCTGGGCACCCTCCATGCAGGAGAGAAGGGTGCTCTGTGCATTGCAAGGTGGCAAAAGAGAACCTCAAACCTCAACAGGTGTGACAGGACAATCACCACACATTTCCCTGGCCATCTGTCCGTGCAAGAGGGGCTTGTTTTCTTCAGAAGTTTTGGGCCAACTGAAAATCAAGGTAGTTCAGTTCCAGGGAATGGAAACAGAGCCAAATTAGTGTTTCAGGGTTCTTTTTAAGCAGCAGGACTTTCGCTTATGAGAAACATGTACTTGAACAGAATCTGATTTTCTGACATCTATTTTCCTTACTCACATATGCGGGATCCACAGGAGTACCTTTCGCTTCTCTCTGAGGACACTCAACAGGCTTTTCCAAGGTAGTTGCACCAGTCTGCATTCCACGAATTGCATACAAAGTCTCAAATTTTCTGCAACCTTCCAACATGGGTTTTGGGCTTGAATTCTTGGTTTGGGTTCTCACTATCCTAACAGACAATGCCACAGTTCAGCATACTTTGGATTTACATTGCCCTCATTATGCCTTATGTTGAGTATCTTTTCATACATCTGTTTGGTCATTCATTCCCTTTGCAGCACAGTCTATTCAAATCTTTTTCTCGACTCTTTCGTTTGGTGAAATCCGTTCTTTTTTTCCTTTGTTTGTTTGTTTTGTTTTGTTTTGCTTTGCTTTCTTTGGTTTGTTGTTTTTCCTTCTTGTCAGTGAACACACCTTTTCTGAAATAAGGATTGCAAATGGTGTCTCCAATCTGGGGACTGCCTTTTCATTCTGTTCGCTGTTTCAGAAGAGGATGCTTTTTCTAGGCAGTCCTCTTGTCAAGCATCGTGATGCTAACATGAGCACATTTCTTTGGGCATTTCTATTCCGCGCCCACGTGCCCCTGCCTATTTTATGACAGCAGCATCCTGTTGGCTCAGGGGAGAGATCCAAGGCATTGGAAGGTCAGCTTCTAGGGACTCACCACCTACTTCTTCATATTCAGAAACGTTTTGGCTCATTGTGTTACTCTGTGGTTCCATTATCTATTCTAGCAGTTTCTCTGTTTCGAGAACATCACATTGTGCTTTTGGTCAGTGCTGCACTGAATCTGTTCCCCAATTATTCTAGGAACTGGGAGTTCACCTCAATCTCTTAGGGTCCAAAGACATCCAGCAGTGCCTGGTGTGTGTGTGTGAGCCCTAGAACCACTTACCTATCAACGGCCCTGTCAGGCCAGCCACTGATGCCCAAGAAATACATGGGAGAGAAGGGCTTGTCTCTTGCTCCTGGTTTCTAGTGCAGATCTAACCAGCAAAGTGTCTGTCTGCAATCTATCTTACACAGTTATTTTTTATCTCAATGAACTATAAAAAAATTCATCAAGGAAAAGAAAACGTCCAGTTGCTCACTCCCACTAGCCACATATCAAGAGTCCCATAACGACTGGAGTTTTAGATGGCTGCATTGGGAGGGGAGAGCGGCCATGGGCATGCAGAACTGACACTGAGGTGACTGCTGCAGCATCCTGGTCTCATTAGAAGGGATGAAACTCCAATCCCTGTCTCTTCCAAGGGCTCTGGCTCCACCAGGCTCGTGAACATCTGACAGCAGAGCAAAAGGGTCAGGGAGATGCTGCATTGCCCATAGATATCTCAATGGAACTTGGATGAATGGGTGAGGCAGTATCTCTCATAACAGCATTGCTCCTGTTTCACTTCCTACAGATTTGCGTGTAGAGAGCATTGATGACTCCAACGGTGAGGACGAAGTCTCTTCAGGTAGGGAACAGCACAGAGGAAGGGAACAGTGGGACATGGCTCCCAGGAACATGGGGTTGCCCCTGCTGCCTGGAGAATGAAGAAGGTGCTTAAAAAAATTACCAATGAAAGGGATGACTTGGCAACAGGCATGATTTGCTCATTTCATAGTTTCTGCATGAAAAGAACAGACATTGTGTCCACAGGCCTTTGAGGTAGGCTGGGTTTGTCATCACCACTAGACTCCTTGGGCAGCTATTTTAAGGACCTTTCCCATCATACCTGCTCGTGCCTCCCTTTGCCACTGCCACATATCAAAGCCTGGTCTCTTTGCTCATGTCCTCTCAGGAATGGTACAGAGGAGATTCTGGATCTTTCTTGGCATGGGCCCAGACCTCATCATGCTCATGACTTGGCGACCCCAACCACCCTATCCTGTGCAAGAGAACAAGGACACTACATTGTGGTGTGAGCCAGGAGGTGGAAGACAGGTAAACTCAATGCCTCATAACGTCCACTACCAAACCTTCCTTGTTGTGTCCAAGCTTCTGTACCTTCAAGGGGACTCCCAGAGCAGGAGAAGGTAAAGTGTACTTCCCCTGGGTTCACTACACAGGCTCCCGTGTCCTTTAGCTTCTGCCAGCCTACACAAACCAGCCAAGTCTGACCTGTGGACATGTTCCCAGGGACCGATGCCAGCATGAAGCTGCCCTGGAGACCCCCTGTTGTGGGCCAGAGTCCCCCAGGCTGTGTGAAGGGACTGCTGGACCTGTTTCACACACTTCCTGTCCCAGGTCCACTCTACCTCTCACCAGCTGTCATCTAGGTATAGCACAGAGCCTCTTGGGAGCAGAGGCAGGCAATCACAGCTCCTCTCACAAACCCACCTCTCTGCCACACAGCCCTTGCCCTGCCCCCACTCCCCAGTCATGCCCAAACTACAAATATTCCTCATGCCTGCCCAGGGCCCTACACACACCCCTGCCCCATACATTTCCTCCAAACCTGAGCAGGAGCACTGGCAGGAATCCAGTGTTTCAGTGACCACACCGTTGGACATTTTCCAGGGCTTCCTTGAACAGCTGAGGGCACCTGGAGAATTTCCTGTGCTCTCATATCCATTCAAACTCTGTAACACTTATAGAAACAGAGAGCATGGCATGAGCCTGAAACATGTCCCTGGGAAGGTCATTTTAGTCACTGGGCAGACATGGGTTATGGGGTTATTTCTCCCTGCAACTCCCCAGCAATTCCAGACCCATGACAGCTGCTCCCAGCACAGGGAGATCAGTGGTTGATTCCATGGGAGCCAGGATATCTCCTCTTTTTCCTTGGTTTCCCCCTCTTGGAAAACAATATGACTGGCGGAGCTTGGCAGGGGGAAGGACATGGAGCATCAGAAGGGGAGGAGAAAGGGGAGCAGGGATGGACAGGAACAAGGACTGAGGAAGGCAAAGTCCTGCAGAGGCTGTCTTAGGGACAGTGACGGCCTCCAGTAGGGAAAGGCTCACACAGATGGATTTCCAGGTCTTAGAGAGAATCGGAGGTGGGAAGAGCAGGTGGGCAACCAGAGACCCACCTGCACCCTGTAGAGATTAAGCGAGGCCAGGGAGGACTCAGAGCTGGGGCCCCACCCAACTGAGGACAGAGCCCGTCATCCCCAGAGCAGCAGGCCAGAGATTGTCAGCTCCAGTAACTCCCCTTTGTCCTTTCTCACAGACACCCCAGCATCCTTGCTGCTCTCTGACCTGGAGGAGGATTCCTTGGAATATGATGATTCTGACGGAAGGAGCCACACTATGCCTGGAATTCACTTCCACCTTCATCTCTTGGGCTTCCTCTCTCATCTTTCCATAAGTGCCTCCTCCGAGCTATTCCCATTTCCCTGCTTTGACGACGCCCACCCTGGAGGCCCTAGTCTCCGGCAGGCACTCAGGCTTTGCATCGGAACTGCTGCATGAGATCCCTGGGTAGCCCTCCTCAGCCCTTTCCTAGCATCACCCTGACCCCTAACCGCTGGTCTGGGAAGCAACCCCGGAAAGCAGAGCAGGGAGTAGGGCTGGGAGTCGGCAGGGCATGGCTCACCATGCTGGAGGGGCCTGAAGAAGGGAGGCTGGAACTGGGTGTCCCCACTTGGTTCTCTGTGGCCTGGGAGTCTGTGTTCATGCCCCGTTCTGTTCTTGCTTTCAGCTCTCAAGAAGCTTCCCTTCTGTGGAAGTGACAGAAAAAACAAAGGACGTAGAAGAAGAGAAGGACTTGGGAATGGTTTGAGTTGGACAGGAAAAGGGGCAGGCAAACATGGACACATGCTCTCCCTCATTGCCCTGACTTTGTTGTGGGCACCTTGGGAAAACACACAAAACCCGGGGTGCTGCCCTAGCCTCTGACCACAAAGAGGAGATGAGAGGAAGGTCACAGTCCCTGCAGGCACTAGGAATCCCTGAGAACATCCCACGGGGAACCTCCACCTGATCCATGCAACTCCCTGTGGTGGTTTTTCCGTGACGTCCAGGAGCCACTCAACTTGGAGGGAGGCATTGGCTGCCTGGAGGGACTGGACCCCAGGCAGTCCATGCACTGTGCTCTTCTGGAAAAGGGCCCCACGCCCCACTGACCCCTCATGCCACACGACCCAAGCTTTGCCCTCCCACCCTGAAAAAATCAGCAGATGGCTTGCTCCCAAACAACATTAATTGGGAAGAGACAGTGGTGGGGTGGCCTCATTTCCCACTTCAGGCACCTGAGAAATAAGCAAAATGACAGGCCCCGAGGCTCATAGGAGAAGGACAGCTCACCCTTCCCAGTGCTGCATCTCTGTGGGCATGGAGTAGGCCCTGGTCTCCAGCTGAGTCATTTACACCGGCTACTCCCATAGGACCTGACCAACACCTCCTGTCCCCTGAGCCTCCAAGACGCCTCATGGGAGGTAATGGGTCCCCTCATGGCACCATTTCTCTATGTGAGTTTGATATTCTAGAGACTCTCCTCAATCCCTCAGTCCACAGGGAAGACCCACCAGGGAAAGGCCACCCTGCCTGCTCCCACCTTGCCCACCACCTGCCCACAGCCTATGGACTGTGCAAATTCCCTTACCATGGAGTCAGGAGCACATTTTCTCTGCCACGCCACCTGCAACATTTGTGTGGGCAAAGGCTCCCCCCACATAGAAGGGCATGTCAAGGGCTCTCAGAGAGATGGAGAAGGGACAGCCAGCAGGAGGAAGACTGGGCAATCATGGAGGAGGATGGTCAGGGAAGAGGCCTGAGTGACCCTGGGAGTGTAGTCTTCATCCAGCCCCAGGGGGCCCATGGGAAACTTCCCTTTCTTCATGTCACACATGGGTCCTGCAGGGAAACCTCTACCTCAACACCTCAGAAGACACGCCCCACAAAACACCACAGGCTTATGGTAAGACCTGCTCCAGGCCCCATGCCACTTGCTATCTCATACCACTCCACCTGCTGTCTCAACAGCTGCACCACAGGGCAGTCTGCCCATGACCCCGAGGCACCAGAGTCTCCTGGGGTGCTCAGACAAAGGGAGCCAGGAGGGCCCTGGGGCCCCACTTATGGGTTCAATTTGGGCCCAGAGGAAGACTCGGTGTGAAAACACAAGGAAACATGCCTGCAGGAATGGCTCTCTTGCACCTGACCTCCGCAGGCCAAACAAAGAGAAGACTTCTGTGCAGTCCACCAGAAGAAGGCACTGGAACCCCGAGGACGAGAAAACAGGACCCTCTGAGCCAGCCGCCACTCCCAGAGATGGCTGCCCAGGCTCTGTTAATGACTGACACGTGGAGCAGGAGGCAACCATCTGGGGCCTACAACAGTCCATTGTCTGGTGAGACTGGGCCCAATTGGGACTGGGAGGACAGCAGCCTTCTAGTCTTTTCCCATCTGCTGTAGGGGCTGCTCCTCCTCCCGCTGTCCCTCTAGACCCCATCAGCCATGCAGAGCATGGCAGATGCAGGAAGAAGCGGGACTTCCAGGGCTCCTTGACCACCCTGGAATCAAGTCGAGGGGCAGCAGCCCCCCTAGCTGTATCCCCCTAGGGTGCCGCCCCTGAAATGCCTCTGTCACTTCCATGCACAGGACCGTGACCAATGCTGGGCTCAATAGTGGTAGTGACCCCACAAAATGGGCCCCCCTCAGCCTGTGTGTTTTGAAGCAGCAACAGGTGTAGGGAGGAGAGGCTGTCACTACTCTGAGCTCGACCTCTACAGCACCCAGACACCATGGCAGTGGAACTAGGGCCCGAAGCACCGCACTGCACCTCGGGGAAACTTGGGCCTCAAGGACAGCAATGCTAGACACCTAGGGTGTACAGAAATGGGATCCAACATTCCTTTGGTGGGAATGCAAGTTGGTGCAGCCAATTTGGAGAACAGTGTGGGGGTTCCTTAATAAATTAAAAATAGAGCTTCCCTATGACCCTACAAATGCACTACTGGGCATTTACCCCAAAGATACAGATGTAGTGAAAAGAAGGGCCACCTGTACCCCAATGTTCAGAGCAGCAATTGCCAACATTCTTTTGGAAGCACGTTAAAGCATTGCATGTTTTGCTCTACCTGAGCCCTCCAAGTCCAAAGGTCTCAGGAAGCATTTCTTCTCCCAAGGAAACCCTAATCTCTCTCGCTATGTTCAAGAAGAATCTCTTCTCCTTGTAACAGGGCATCACTGGAAACATGGGTGATTTGACCAAGGCTTGGACGGGACTGTCCTATGGAGAGAGCTACACAGAGACTCAGATGGGACCAAAGGGCTTTAAGGAACTAAGACTGGCTTTCAGAAAACCTGCAGCCATCAAGCCCCTTGGGAATGTTGCCCTGATCCCTTGGTTCCAGACTTTCCCACCACCTCACCAGGAGCATAAAGAGTGTCACTTCCTGGCAGGTGTAGGAATCTCAGGATATATCGGGCACCTCAGGAAGAGGAATCTGCCCAAATCCACAGGGATGGCAGGCACGTCTGATGGCAAGCCCTTCCCTTGGCTTCTGGCCTAGAGAGACAACAGTTAGAGACTCCTTGGAAAAGTCCCACTGATGCAGATTCTAAGCAATCACCATGATCGATCACTAGGCTTGCTGAGTTAAGTGGATAATTGGGCCATGTGGGTTAAAGTGGGACTTGCTTTCCAAGGACATGAGCCCTGAGTTGGCTGTCTCTGCAAAGGAGTGTTCTTTTGAAGAAGAAAAGTGGGCTTCAAGAACCCACCTTTGTGGATGTTCAAGTCTAACTCTGGTGGCCTTTCCACATGTGTTGCTTACCTAAGCAAGACAACTTGAGGTCACCTTCAGAAACATTTCCACATTAGCTCATGGACAGGCAATCCCCTTGCTTCTTATTTTGTGGGGGATACCAGGACCCCATGGGTTCAGGGCTAATTCAACAACTGGAACATGCGACTGATTCCCCCACAACTGTAGAACTCAACTAGCACCTTGACCAGTTGGATGGGGCTGGGATCAGGAACTCATTTCCTCAAAGACAGAGAACATACACCACTCCTCAGGGTTCTCTGGGGACTTATGGAGACAATGAAGGACCCCATTCTCTCTGTAACTGGAGTGGAGGGTGCACTTGGGAAGGCCCTTATCTCCTGGGCAAGTTTTCTCCCACTTTCCAGCAGCTCCTACTAATGAGGATCTTCAGGCAAGACCTCAAAATAAAAAGGGCTTCATGGAAAGGTTTCTTCCCTCCCAGTCCTACTGATCCAAGAAGCCACCCATTCAGATACAATGGAAAACAAAGGTTTTAGCTAAGCATCCAATTGCCCTCCTGGGAAAAGGAACTTCCCAATTCATATGGGGAGGGCCCCTGACTCTAAGGACTTGGCATCAGCTCCAGAGCATCACAGAGAACAAAGGCCACTGAACCATGATGGGAGGCTGATTTATCATGTACCACCTTACCCTTCCAGGTATGCCTGAACTAACACCCGAAACCAACCCAACTTGAAACCCAGCGACCCTTAGACCTGGACCCAACCACACTACGCCCATGGCTCATAACTCTTGAAAGGTTCTTAAGTCCACCAGACTGAAAATGCCCCTAAGAAAATGCAGAGGACAGGTGCTTTAGCAATGGCAACAGTTTCATGGAAAGGGGGTAAGAAGAATCAGGTATTCTGTCATCAGTCGAACTCAGACTGCTGAGGCCAAAGCCTGTCAGCAAATATGTCTGCCTCCAAAGCAGAGATCCTAGTGCCCACTTGTTGGTTGTAATTGGCAAAAATCTTACAAATATTTACCCTGATTTCAACAGGCCTTCCTTGTCCTCTACGCCCATGAAGCAATTTACAGAAAAGGCTCTTCTTCCCAAGCCATAACCTGCCAAGCCAACATGGGCATGGAACAGTTGCACGTTCCAAGAATGGTCCTCCAAACCCAAGGAGCCCTTGAAAGTCTGACTGCAGTTCAAGGAGACTCAGGATTGGTTAAGGGCCCCTAGCTGGGACCCAATGGCCATGAAGCTCTAACCTGTGCCCATGGCTTTACCAAGCTCCAGAGGCCATCAGACACTTAGGGTGGGCCTAGATACATGGGCACATTTTTAAAACCATCACTGACCCAGCCGACATTCTCCATTTCAAGCAACGGTGCACGTGTGCTCTGTTTCATTGACATTGCCAATTAGCATCCTTCTTTGTCCTTCTTTGGGACTGGAGGATGTTGTGTGGCATGGGGAAGTCCTTACTGAGTACACATTCAAGGCCCTACATGACATCCTGAACAGGATTTCTCAATGAAATATGGGAATGATCCCAACGCATAAAGCAGTTCTACAAAACACAAAGGCTTCAGATGTTGTAACTGTTGCACAAGGTGGAGCCTGTGCCCATCGAAAGACACAATGCTGTGTGTACATTTCCCACGATCACAAATTTTTCTGGGTTCCTAACAGACACCACTGCTCAGATCTGCACTTCCAAGGATCCCTCTCTTTAAGGACTGGCTCAACTCTTGGCCTGGGGGAGGGTTCTCACCCACTATCAAAGGACTCTTCATGGGGATTCTCCTTCTCTTTCTTCTTCTAACTCTGTTTTGTTGTTTCCCACCCCCCGCCCCGTCTGGGCAGGTGGTGCAAGGAACCCTTCACTGCAGTAACTTCCAGAGGACAGATGGTCCTTTCCACTCAGGAAGATCCAGTCACAAGTTCTCCCTTTCACTCCGCCACCTCTTCCTTTTACAACTCTGACAACAGAGGCCTCCCCCAGCTGGGGCTCCCCCAACTGACCAGGAATGACGCCCAGGTAGGAAATGTCAATAAAACGGAATTTCTATTCAAACCTGCAGTTCCTTGAGAAGGACTTGTGAGAGGAGGAAAGTCACATTCTTCCCGGAAGCTCCCAACTATATTTCTATTAATGCCTTCCTAAAAGGAAAAACCACCTTCACTTGAGAAGAGCAAAGCCTCTGTGTGTCCTCTGTCCTACTGCAATGTTCTTGCAAAACCTCCCTTTTCCCTGACCTCTACAAACACCATCCTAGAGAGTCAGCCTCCGGTCACGACCCCAGCATAGCAACCCTTTGTACCCACGGGTCCTGTCCCCGTACTTTAATAAAAATTAACTTTTGCCAGCAAAGCCATCTCAAGACTTCTTTCTTGACCATCAGCCTTGAACTCCAACGTCTTTCCTACATCAGTATTATCTCTTGTAGGGCTCCTGTGGAAACAACCCTGCAACACTGTCCCATTTCTGTCAACTCTTCCATTTCCATCCAACTAACCCACTGCACATTCTGTGTCCTCTGAGGACAGGACAGTTCTGTGATTCTTGGGCTGAAACCATCACATGGCACCTCTTTCAGTCCTCAACATTGTTGAGTTTGCCCATCTTAATCTCCCCAGCATCCCAACCTCACTTTCTTTTTCTCACATGTTTATCTCGTCAGTAAGTTGTAATCACCAATACCCTATAACTTGTTTCTGTTCCTTAGTAGATGGCTCCATTTCTTTCCTTTGTCATCAAGCACAAATCTTAACTCTCAGATGTTCATCTCACTACGTACAAAATTTTTCTTTCCCCTAATGCCTCTCTACCAGTTTCTCTTCTCCCTTTTTTCAAAACCTCCCTCCCTTGCTTGCTTGCTTCCTTCCCTTCATTATCTTTTTGTTCTTTGTATTCCTTCCTCCCTCCCCATCTTTCTTTCTTTTGTTCTGTTATGTTAGTCCCCATACAGTATTTCAGTACTTTTCATGTAGTGTTCTGTGACTCATTCTTTGTGTAGAAGACCCAAGAGCTCAGGGCAATACGTTCCCTATTATAAAGGATGAAGTGATATCCACACAGGTTCATCTCAAAGGTCTGCTTCTCTGCAAGTCTACAGTAAGTTCACGGGAATGAACCCTGGCCTTCCACACTACAGCTGGAAATGGGCTACACTAAGCATTCACCACAATCTCCTGTCTTACAAGACATTGAGCATATGGGTTGTCCCACCAGAAATCTGAATAGTTTCATTTCTCGGCTGAAAGGGGCCTCGAGTCAAGCCATCGCCTGAGTGTCTGCAAAAGTCACTGGCTTCAACACAACTCACTGATATAGTCTTTGAAACTAAAACATATAATATTTAATAAGAAGTTGATGTGCGTGTGAGGCTACCATGTAGAGAAATCTATCTGAATTCAGGAAAGTAACCCTCACCTGACTACAAGTGGCTTGCAGAGACTATTCCTGAAGGAAGGGGCTGGTATTCATACCTTGGGTCAGAAAGGGAGGAACATGAATGAGCAATCCTTCCAGAGCCCCTCCTGTTCTGGCCATTAGCAGAGGGTTCACACTGCACAGGAACCTGGCCAATGCTGGGGCACAGGAGGAAGATTTCTCATGTATTTCACCTCACTCCATGTGTGTTATGTCCTGGGAAGACAAAACTTGTATTTACAGACAATGCGGAAGAGCCTTCAGCCATGTGTCACCGTCCAAGTAACATCAGAGCTTGTTCATCCTGGATCGTGCTATACACATCTTTCCAGTGTGGAAGTTAGAGCCCCTTGGTCGGGGCTCTAACCTCAGGAGACATTAGAGAACTAACCCTTCCAAGGAAAGTAGACTTGATATACATGGGGGAAACAATTCTAAGGAAGTGGTCAATCTGTACACAGCAAAACCACTGGAGAGGCAACTTAGGGATGTAACGAAGGTGGGAGATGTGTGTCCCTTCTTCCTTAGCCAACAACAACACCCTCACACTAAGCAATCACTGATCCTACGCAATGGGGTGAAATTCTTCCCCAGACACTCACATCAGAGAATCACTGGGCAAATCCCTCCCAAGGAATTTCTTAGGGTGACATTGAGATAAAGTCTCAGACACTGACAATTTTTCACTGCAAACGCATACAACTGGGTCACGTTCTGAGGGATGTGGAATGCACTATTCCAGTAACCAATAGCTAGAAATAAAGCACCTCTGCTCTGATCCATCAATACTTGCATAAAGGCCAGTATCACTGAACAGGCGGGGTCTCACAACTATGCACACTGTGCCAAGTAAGAACGGGGGACTTCCCTTTACTAGCTCTCACAACTGACACTGTACTGTCTCTTGGTAGGAAGTTTGACACATAAATACACTGCCTGTGATCCATGAGAACATCAATTGAAGGGTTAACTCAGAGTCTTAGAACACAAGGTTATTGACATATGTTCACGAAAATATTAATCTATCAATGTATGTAGATCACAAGGATGAATGGCAATAAGATTGAACAAACACATGTTTTGTGATCTACCTCTTTTGTGTCCATAATTCTACTGATATTGTTGTCATGAATTGGAAAGGATTTACAAATTAATTACATGCTTGCATATTGGGGAACCTAATTCACAAAACAGAACTCATCATCCCCCATGACAGTAAACCTTGTTGTTAGGATGGGTGTAAAAACCCTCAGTGAAGGAGAAACCTGCATGGCCCATGAGGCCACTCCCACTCTGAAAGGCCTCCTTGGGCTCAAGCAAGTTTTGCAACCCCCAGCCTGAGCCACCTTTTCAAATAAGGCCCCTAGGTACCTGGATCAAGAGCCTGCATATCGGGCTTGCCATGCCCCAAGGCCCAAATCCAAACCAAGGTGGTGTTCTCCAGGCACCCATACCCAGAGCTGGTCTGGAAACCCCGTTTTGTTGGACCCCTGAAACAGAAAACAGGACTCCTGCCTTCCCCCAGAATGATACCAAGCTATTGGGAGCTGGGCAAAATCCCCAGAGAGCGAGTATCTTCCATGGCTTCATGAGGCCACACCTATTTCCACGGCCATCCTAGATACACACTTCAGAGACAAAAGCCTGAGCTACCACCTCACACTCGCCCTAATTTCATATTCCAAGGAGCTCCCCTCAGGGTCTACAGATCAGGCCTGGGATACCCTCTGCCCTAACCTTAACCCGAGTTTGAATTTTAAGATTTCTGTGTCCATAGCCCTGGCCCACACACCCTCCAGGCTGGGGCCTCTGGAGCCACACCACAAGATTGTGCTATCCCCGGAAGGAAACTGTGCCCTTTACAGTTGCTCAAACCCTCCAGATTAGGAGACACCTTCAAGTCCCCAGAGGCCACCCCAATTTTGTAGACCACCCTGGACAATAAAGCGCAGTCTGATACACCCTGAGCACCTACCTCCAGTCACTCACCCAGGTATATAGCCCCAGAGACAGAATATTGAACCAGACATGCCCCTAGGACCTAATTTGAACCCTAGCTTAGGTTTCCAGGCATCAGCCTCCAGACACCTGGCCTCGAATACCAACATTTGGGGGGTCCCTAAGGCACACAACAGAACAGCTCCTGTTCCTAGTAGGGAACCTTCTATTTGGAACTTTGCAAACCCCTCATAGTAGGAGAAACCTGCATCCCCATGATGCCACGCCCACTCTTAAGGGTCGCCTTGGGCACAGGCATGCATTGTTACCCTGAGGCTGAGCACCATTTTTTTTTTTAAGATTTCCTTTATTAGTTTGACAGACTGAGATCACAATTAGGCAGAGAGGAAGGCAGAGAGAGAAAATAAAGAGGTCACAAGTAGGTAGAGAGGCAGGCAAAGAGAGAGGAGGAAGAAGGCTCTCCTGGAAACTGAGTCCCCATTGCAGGGCTCGATCCCAGGACCCTGGGATTATGACGTGAGCCAAAGTCAGAGGCTTTAACCCAATGAGCCACCCAGGTGCCCCAAGCCCCGTTTTCAAATAATTCCCCTCGGGAGCTAGAACAAGAGCCTGCATATCGGGCTTGCCATGCCCCAAGGCCCAAATCCAAACCCAAGGTATGGTTTTTCAGGCACTCTTACCCAGAGCTCATCTCTGGAATCCCTGTTTTGTTGGACCTCTGAGACAGAAAACAGGACCCCTCCCTTCTCCCAGAATGATACCAAATTATAGGGAACTGGGCACAATCCCCAGAGAGGGAGAATCTTCCATTTCCCCATGAGGCGACCCCTATATTCCTCGGCCATCCAAACACGAAATCCAGAGAAAAAAGCCTGAGATACCGCTTCACACTTGCTCTGATTTCAGATCCTGAAGAGCTCGCCTCAGGTCTACAGATCGGGCCTGTCATACCCTTGGCCTTAATCCTAACCCAATTTTGTGTTTTCAGACTTCTTTCCCGAGTCCTCTCCCACACACCCTCCAAGCTGGGGCCTCTGGAGCCACACCACAGTACTGTGCCTGTCCACCTGAAGAAAACTCTACCCTTTACAGTTGCCAAAACCCTCCAGAGTAGGAGACAAGCAAGGCCCCCGAGGCCAAACCAATTTCGTAG
Organism: Lutra lutra; assembly: GCF_902655055.1. Classification (NCBI taxonomy): domain Eukaryota; kingdom Metazoa; phylum Chordata; class Mammalia; order Carnivora; family Mustelidae; genus Lutra; species Lutra lutra. Next base: position 163,797,286 of record NC_062282.1, read on the forward strand.
GCCGCCCTGGACAAAAATGGGCAGTCTGACTCACCCTGTGCACCAACCTTAAGTCAGACAACTGGGTAGATGGCCCCAGAGTTAGAAGATTGAACCTAACATGCCTGTAGGCCATAATTTGAAACCTACCTTATGTTTTCAGGCATCTGTGCCCAGAGGCCTGGTCTCAGATACCAACAGATGGGGGCTACTGAGGCCCAGAACAGAACACCTCCTTCCCCAGAAGGGAACCTTGCTATTTGTAGCTGTGTAAAACCCTTGGGAAAGAGGAACCCTGCATGACCCCTGACACCACTGCCACATTCGAAGGTTGCCCATCAGAAACCCTCATTGTGATTTGCAGCATGAGAATTCTTTTCAGCTCAGCCCTGGATATGTGGTCAGCTGTCTGGGTGGCTGACAGGAGGTAGGGGCTCAGGCTGTGGCAGACAGAACATTAGTGCACAGGTCAGCCTATGAAATTGCGATCCCCTCGAGGGCCGTGCACGTTGATTTTCATTTGGGGTTTTTGTGCAGTCCTAGAAGCCACTTTGCCTTCTGAAAGGCAGGCAGAGTGCTGAGTTGATGCTCCAGAATTCCCAGTCTGGAGGGCTTGTGCACCAGGACTCTGGTGACAGAAGACTGAAAACATAAGCTAGGATTAGGGTTAAGGCCTAGGGAATGTCAGTCCTGATCTGCAGATGCTGAGGTGAGATCACTGGCATCTGAAATAAGGGCAAGTGTCAGATGTCCGCTCAGGCTGGAGTTTGTGTCCATGAGGGCTGCCTGATGTACTCGTGTCCTCATGAGGCCATGGAGGTTTTCCCAATCTGAGGGTTGGGTGTTGCTCCAAATAGCAAGGTTTCATTCCTCGGGACAAGGGGAGTGCTGTTTGATGGCTTAAGTGTCCCCCATATGGAAAGATTCAAGAGCAGGCTCTACGTATGCATGACTGAAAACTTCAGCTAGTGTTCCCAATGGAGCCAAGGGGTATGGCAGGTCCAATATGCTGGCTCTAGGGTGAGCTCCCCAGGGAGCTGTGTTGAAATGGAGTCTCATGCTAATGGGTCACAATGCGAGTTTGTCTCCAGGGAGATATTGAAATATAGCAGAGATATTGAAATATAGGCCATGCAGGATCCTCCTACCCTGAGGGTTTTACACAGCTCCAAATAGCAGGTTTCCTTCTGTTGACAAGAGGTATTCTACTGTGAGACTCAGTCCCCCCATATGTTTGTATTGGAGGCCAGGCCTCTGGGGACAGATACCTGAAAACCTAAGTGAGTGTTCATCTTAGGGCCAAGGGGCATGTCAGGTTCAATCTTCTCTCCCTGGGGACTTCTACCTGGATGTCTGACTGGAGGTAGGTGCTCAGGGTGTGTCAGAATGTGCATTTTTATCCAGAGCAGCCTACGAAATTGGGGTGGCCTCGGGGCACTTGCAGGTTTTTCCTAATCTGGAGGGTTTTGTTAACTATAAGGGCACAGTTTCCTTCTGGATTGCAGGCATAGTCTTCCGATGTGTCTCCAGAGGCCCCAGCCTGGAGGGTGTATGGGCAGAGCTCTGGGGACAGAAGGCTGAAAACACAAACTCGGGCTAGGATTAGGGCCAAGATATGGGAGGCCTGATCTGCAGACCCTGACAGCAGCTCCTCGGGATCTGAAATTAGGGCGAGTGTAAGGCTGTACATCAGGCCTTTGCCTCTGAATTTTTGTATAGGACTGCTGCAGAATGTAGGGGTGCCCTCATGGGACCATGGAAGATTCTACTTGTCTGGGTATTCTCCCCATTCCCAATACTTTGCTGTCATTCTGGGGGAAGGGAGGAGACTTGTTTTCTGTTTCAGGGGTCCCCCAAAAAGACAGATTCCAGAGCAGAGCTCTGGGCATGGTCGCCTAGGTAACCCCATCTTGGGTTAGGATTTGTGCCTAGGAGCATTGAAAGCCCAATATGTGGGCTCTTGGTCCATCTACCGAGGGGCCTTATTTGAACATGGGGCTCAGGCTGAGTGTCACAATGTGTGCTTGTGCCCAAGGGGGTCCTCAAGATTGGGTGTGGCCTCATGGGCCATGCCAGTGTCTCTACTCAGCAGGTTTGACACCCATCGCAACAGCAAGGTTACTTCCATGGGAAAGGAGGAGTTCTGTTTTGTGCATCAGGTTCCCGCATATGAAGGGATTTGAGGTAAAGTCTGGGAAAGATGCTTGAAAACCAGCCTGGGTAGAGATGAAGGCCTAGGGCCATGGAAGGAATGATCTGCTGGATATGAGGCTAGCTGTCTGGGTGTCTGATGGGAGGTCTGGCCTCAGGCTGTGTCAGACCCTTAGTTCACAGAGTGGCCTATGAAACTGGCGTGCTGTCGAGGGCCATGCAGGTTGATCCTCATTTGGCATTTTTGATTAGCCCCTAGGACACTTTTTCCTTCTGTTGGGCAGGCAGAGTCATGTGTTGTGGCTCCAGAATTGCCAATTTGCAGGGCTGGTGGTCCAAGAGTGTGAGGATGGAAGTGTGAAAACACAAGCTAGGGTTAGGTTCAGGGCCTAGGGCATGGCAGGCGCTATCTGCAGAAGCTGAATCGAGATCTCCACCATCTGAAATAAGGGTGAGTGTCAGACGTCCGCCCAGGCTGGAGTTTGTGTCCATAAAGGCCGTCTGAGATACAGGTGGCCTCTTGACGCCATGGAGGTTTTCCCAATCTGGGGGTTGGGTGCAGCTCCAAACAGCAAGGTTTCCTTCTTTGGGACAGGTGCAGTGCTGTTTGATGGCTCAAGGTTCCCCCGTATGGAAAGATTCAAGAGCAGGCTGTACCTATGGAGACCTGAAAACCCCATCTAGGTTGCCCATTGGAGCCAACGGACATGGCGGGTACCTCTGGGGCAAGCTACCCAGGGGGCTGCATTGGAAAGGAGTCTCATGCTGAGAGTCACAATGCGGGTTTGTGTCCTTTGAATGTGGTGGTAGCCTCAGGGGCCATGCAGGATTCCAATACCCTGAAAGTTTTACATAGCTCCAAACAGCAAGGTTTCCTTCTGGGTCCCGGAGGTGTTGGGTTCTGTGGCTCAGGGATCCCCCCAGTGTTGGTATTCAAGACCAGGCCTCTGGGGACAGATGCCTGAAAAACTATGCTAGGGTACAGATTAGAGCATAGGGGCATGTCAGGTTCAATCTTCTCTCTCTGTGGCGATCTACCTGGGTTTCTGATGGGAGATGGTTGCTCATATGTGTCAAACTGCGCATTTCTGTTCAGGGCTTCCTATGAAATTGGGGTGGCCTCAGGTACCTTGCAGGTTTTTCCTATTCTTGAGATTTCTTGAAACTCTAAAGGGCCCAGCTTCCTTATGGGGGGCAGAAACAGTCCTGTGGTGTGGCTGTGGAATACCCAGGCTGGAGGGTTTGTGGGGCAGGACTCTGCAGACAGAAGTCTGAAAACACCAACTAGGGTTAGGATTGGGGACGAGGGTATGGCAGGCCCAATCTGCAGATCCTGAGGAAAGCTCCTCAGGATCTGAAATGAGGGCAAGTGGGAGGTGGAAGTTCAGGCTTTTGTCTCTGGTTTTTGTGTCTAGGATGGCCTCAGAATGCAGGGGTGGCCTCATGGGCCATGAAATATTCTCCTTCTTGTGGATTTTGCACAGCTCCAAATAGCATGTGGTCATTGTGGAGGAATGGAGGAATGCTGTTTGCTGATTCAGGGGACCCCATATGGAGAGATTCAAGAACAGGGCTCCGTGTATGGAGGCCTGGAAACCCATCCTTGGGTTAGGATTTGGGCCTAGGTTCATGGCAGGCCTCATATGCTGGCTCTAGGTCAACCTACCAAGGCAGGTGAGTTGAACATGTGGCTCACGCTGAGGGGTACAATGTGGATTTGTGCCCAGGACAGCCCTCAACAGTGGGCGGGGCCTCATGGGCCATGCAGGTTTCTCCTACTCTGAGGGTTTGACACACATCCCAATAGCAAGGTTTCCTGCTGAGGGCAGGAGGACTTCTAGTTTTTGGATCATGTTCCCCCATAGGCAGGGATTTGAGAACAGGGCTCTGGGGACAGATGCCTATAAACACAGATTGGGTAGAGATGATGGCCTAGGATCATGCAGGTCTGATCTGGTGGATAGGTGGCCAACTGCCTGAGTGGCTGACAGGAGGTTGTGGCTCGGGCTGTGGCAGACAGAACATTAGTGCACAGGGAGGACTATGAAATTGCAGTGTCCTTGAGGGCCTTGCAGGTTGATCCTCATTGGGGATTTTGTGCAGTCCCATAGGCCACTTTTGCGTTCTGAAAGACTGGCAGAGTGCTGTGTTGGGGCTAGAGAATTCCCAGTCTGGAGCGCTCGTGCACCAGGACTCTGGAGGCAGAAGATAGAAAATGCAGGTTTAGCTTAGGTTTAGGGCCTAGGGCATGACAGTATCGATCTGCAGAGGCTGAGGTGAGATCACTGGCATATGAAATAATAGTGAGTGTCAGGCGTCCACTCAGGTTGATAGCTCAAGGCTGCCCTGTAGGGAAAGATTAGGGAGAAGGGCTCTAAGTATGGATGCCTGGAAAACCCCACCTCACATTCCCATTGGCTCTTAGGAACAAGGCAGGTTCAATCTGCTGACTCTGGGCCGAGCTAACGAGGGGGCTGAGTGAAATGGACTCTCATGATGATAAGTTCTAATGCGGGTTTCTATCCATGGAGACCTTGGGATGTAGTGGTGGCTCAGGGGCCCTGCAGTATTCTCCTACCCAGAGGGTTTTACACAGCTCCAAATAGTAAGATTCCCATCTGGAGATGGGAGGTGTTCTGTTTTGGGTCTCAGGAAACTCCCATATGCTGGTACTCGAAACCAGGCCTCTGAGGAGACAGGGCTGAAAACCAAAGCAACATTTCAGATTAGCGCATAGATGCATGTCCGGTTCAAACTTCTGTCTCTGGGGAAGCATCTGTCTGCATGACTGAGTGGAGGTAGTTACTCAGGTTGTGTCAGAATGCTCCTTTTTGTCCAGGGCAGACTATGAAATTGGGATGGCCTTGAGGGCCTTGCAGGTTTACCCTAATCTGTAGGGTTGTGGCAAATGGAAATGGCACAGTTTTCTTCAGGAGGGCAGGCACAATCCTGCAGTGTGGCTCCAGAGGCCCCAGAGGGGAGGAAGTGTGGGCCAGGGCTCTGAGGACAGAAGTCTGAAAATACAAACCCGGCTTAGGTTTGGGACCAAAGGTATGGCAGGCCCAATCACCAGACCCTGAAGAGAGCTCCTCGGGATATGAAATAAGGAGGAGTGCGAGTCCATAGCTGTCTTTGGTCTCTGGATTTTGTGTCAAGGATGGCCGTGGAATATAGGGGTTGCCTCCTGGGCCATGGACGAGTCTCCCTCTCTGGCGATTTTGCCCAGCTCCCAAGAGTTTGGGGTCATTCTGTGGGAAGGGAGGAGTCCTGTTTTCTGCCTCAGGTGTCCTCCAAAACAGGGATTCCAGAGAAGAGCCCTGGGTACAGGCGACTGGAAAACCCAAGCTTTGGTTAGGATTGGGGCCTAGGGGCATGGCAAGTCTGATATGTGGGCTCTTGGTCCAGTTATCATGAGGCCTAAGGTGAAAACGAGACTAAGGCTGAGGGTCACAATGCTTGTTTGTGCCTAGGGCGGCCCTCAAGCATGGGCGTGGCCTCATGGGTCATGCAGGTTTATCCTACCCAGAGGGTTTGACTATGACACCCATCCCAAGAGCAAGGTTTCCTGCCATGGGGAAGCAGGAGTTGTGTTTTGTGCTTCAGGTTCCCACATGTGCAGGGATTTGAGATAAGGTCAGGGACAGATGCCTGAAAACCCAGGTTGTGCAGAGATGATGGCCTAGGGCCTTGGCAAGTGCGATCTGCTGAATATGCGGCCAGCTGTCTGGGTGTCTGAGGGGAGTTCTGTTCTCAGACTGTGCCAGAAGGGAGCATTAGGCACAGGGCGGCCTATGATATTGGGGTGAGGTTGAGGGCCATGCAGGTAGATCCTCATTTGGGATTTATTGGAGCCCCATAGGGCACTTTTTATTCTGGTGGGCAGGTAGAGTGATGCGTTGTGACTCCAGAATTCCCTTTCTGGAGGGCTTGTGGGCCAGGAGTGTGAGGACGGAAGTCTGAAAACACACGCTAGGGTTAGGTGTAGGGCTGTGGGCTTGCCAGGACCACTCTTCAGAGCATGAATCGAGATTTCCAGTATCTGAAGTAAGGGCGAGACTCAGACGTTGGCTTAGGCTGGAGTTTGTGTCCTTGATGGGCCCCTTAATGTAGGGATGGCCTCATGAGGCCACAGAAGTTTTCCCACTGTGGGGCTTGTGAGCTTCTCCAAACAGCAATATTTCCCTCTGTGGGACAGGCAGGTCCTGTTGGATGGCTCAAGGTTGCCCCATATGGAAAGATTGGAAAGCAGGGCTCTACATATGCATGCCTGGAAAACTCCACCTCACATTCCCATTGGCTCCTAGGGACAAGGCAGGTTCGATCTGCTGGCTCTGGGCTGAGCAAACGAGGGGCCTGAGTGAAATGGACTCTCATGATGATGGGTTCTAATGCAGGTTTGTGTCCATGGAGCCCTTGGAATGTGACGGTGGCTCAGATGCCCTGCAGGATTCTCCTACCCTGAGGGTTTGACACAACTCCAAATAGCAAGGTTCCCATGTGGAGATGGGAAGTGTTCTGTTTTGTGCCTCAGGAAACCCCCAAATGCTGGTATTCAATACCAGGCCTCTAAGGAGAGACACCTGAAAACCTAAGCTAGGGTTCAGATTAGGGCCTACGGGCACGTCAAATTCAATCTTCTGTGTCTGTGGACATCCATCTGTGTGGCTGAGTGGAGGTAGTTGCTCAGGTTGTCAGAATGCTACTTTTTGTCCATGGCTGAAAATGAAATTGGGATGGCCTCTGGGGCCTTGCAGGTTTCTCCTAATCTGTAGGGCTGTGGCAAATGGAAAGGGCACAGTTTCCTTCGAGATGGCAGGCACAGTCCTGCAGTATGGCTCCAGAAGCCACAGCCTGGATGGTGAGTGGGCATCGCTCTGAGGACAGAACTCTGAAAAAAAAAAAAAAAAAAACTCAGCTTAGGTTTTGGGTCGATGGTATGGCAGGCCCAATCTACAGACCCTAAGGGGATCTCCTCATGATATTAAATGAGGGAGAGTTTGAGGCCATAGCTCAGGCTTTTGTTTGTGGATTTGGTGTCAAGGATGACCATGGAATGTAGCGGTGGCCTCGTGGGTAATGGATGATTCTTCCTCTCTGAGGATATTGCCTGGCTCCCAATATTTTAGGGTCATTCTGTGGGAGGGGAGGAGTCCTGTTTCCTGTCCCAGGGGTCCCTCCAATAGTGGGATTTCAGAGCAGAGCTCTGGGTACAGGCTACTAGAAAACCCCACTTTCTTTAGGATTGTGGCCTAGTGGCATGGCAAACCCAATATTCAGGCACGTGGCCCAGCTAACAGGAGGCCTTATTTGGAAATGGGGCTTAGGCTGAGTGTCACAATGCTTGTTTGTGGCCAGGGCAGCCCTCCAGCATGGGCGTGGCATCATGGGCGATGCAGGTTTATCCTACCTTGAGGGTTTGTCTTTGACACCCATCCCAACAGCAAGGTTTCTTGCCATGGGGAAGGAAGAGTTCTGTTTTGTGCATCAGGTTCCCCATGTGCAGGGATTTGAGATAAGGTCTGGGGAAAGATGCCTGAAAAACCAGGTTGGGTGAAGATGATGGTCTAGTGCCATGGCAGGTCTGATCTGCTGGATATGCGGCCAGCTGTCTGCGTGTCTGAGGGGAGGTCTGGGTTCAGGCTGTCTCAGACAGAGCATTAGTGCACAGGGAGGCCTATGAAATTAGAGTGTCATCAAGGATCGTGGGTGTTAATCCTCATTTAGTGTTTTTGGGCAGCCCCATGGGGCACTTTTTTCATCTGGTGGGCAGGCAGAATGCTGCAGTGTGACTGTTAAATTCTCAGTCTGGAGGGCTTGTGGGCTAGGAGTATGAAGACAGAAGTCTGAAAACACAAGCTAAGGTAGTTTTAGGGCCAAGGGCATGGAAGGCCCAATCTGCAGAGGCTGAATCGAGATCTCCAGCATCTGAAGTAAGGGCGATTGTAAGACGTTTGCTCAGAGTGGAGTTTGTGTCCATGATGGCCGACTACTGGAGGGGTGGCCTCATTAGACCATGAAGTTTTTCCAAATCAGTGGTTGTGAGCTGCTCCAAACAGCAAGGTTTCCTTCTGGGGGACAGCAGGAGTCCTGGTTGATGGCTCAAGGGTCCCCCATAGAGAAATATTTGAGATTAGGGCTCTACGAATTGATGCCTTGAGACCCCAACTTACGTTCCCACCAGTGCCTAGGAACAAGTAGTTTCGATATACTGTCTCTGGGGCCAACTACCAAGGGCCTGAGTTGAAATGGAGTCTCATACTGATGTGTCCCAAAGCGGATTTGTGTCCAGGAAGATATTGGAATGTGGCAGTGGTTCTGGGGTCATGCAGGATTCTCATATCTTGATAGATTGATACAGCTCCAAATAGCAAGTGTTCCTTCTGGGGACAGGAGGTGTTATGTATTGGGCCTCAGGGACACCCCATATGTTGGTATCAGAGACTAGGACTCTGGAAACAGAATCCTGAAAAGCTAAGCTAGAGTTCAGATCAGGGCCTAGGGGCATGCCATGTTCATTCTTCTATCTCTGGAGCCATCTACCTGGGTGTCTGACTAGAGTTAAGTGCTCAGGGTGTGTCATATGGCGCACTTCTGTCCAGGGCAACCTACGAAATTGGGGTGGCCTCGGGGACCTTGCAGGTTTCTCCTAATCTGAACGGCTTGGGCAAATGTAAGGGGCACATTTCCTCCCCGGGGGGCAGGTACAGTCCTGTGGTGTGGCTCTGGAGGCCTTATCCTAGAGGGTGTGTTGGCCAGGGCTCGAGGGACAGAAGTCTGAAAATAGAAACTCAGGTTAGGGTTATGGCCAAGGGTATGGCAAGACTGATCTGGAGACCCCGAGGGAAGCTACTCAGTATCTGAAATTAGGGTGAGTGTGAGGTGGTAGCTCAGGCTTTTGTGTCAAGGATGGCCATGGAATGCTGAGGTGGCCTCATGGTTGCATGAAAAATTCTCCCTCTCTGAGGATTTTGCCCAGCTCCCAATAGTTTAGTGTCATTCTGGGGTAAGGGAGGCATCCTGTTTTCTGTCTCAGAGGTCCCCCCCAAAATGGTTCCAGAGTGGGGCTCTGGGTATGGGTGCCTGGAAAACCCCAACTTGGGTTTGGATTTGAGGATAGGGGCCTTGCAAGCCCAGTATGTGGCTCTTGTTCCTGCTGCCGAGGGGTCTTACTTGAAAACAGGACTCAGGATGAGGGTCACAATGTGTGTTTGTGCCCAAGACAGCCCTCAAATGTGGGCTTGGCCTTATGGCCCATGCAGGTTGCTCCTACACTGAGGGTTTGACTTTGACAACCATTCAAACAGCAAGGTTTCCGGCCATGGGGAAGGAGGAGTTCTGCTTTGTGCATCAGGTTCCCCCATATGTGGGATTTGAGATAAGGTCTAGGGACAGATGCCTGAAGCCCAGATTGGGGATAGATGACTGCCTAGGGCCATGGCAGTTCCAATCGGCCGGATATGCAGCCAGTGGTCTGCATGTCTGATGGGAGGTCTGGGCTCAGGCTATGTCAGACAGAGCATTAGTGCACAGCCATCTTTAAAATTGGGGAGTTGTCAAGGGCAGTGCAGGTTGATCCTCATTTGGAGTTTTTGGGCACCCCATAGGGCACTTTTTCCTTCAGGTGGGCAGGCAGAGTGCTCAGTTGTGGCTCTATAATTCCCAATCTGGAGAGTTTTGGGGCATATTGGGAATTCTGGAGCCACAACGCTGCTCTCTGCCTGCCCACAAGAAGGAAAATGGGCCCTATGGGGCTTCCAAAAAAACCCAAATGAGGATCAACCTGCACAGCCCTCAATCTGAGTCCTGAAACCCCAACTGAGGGTTAGGATGAGGTCCTAGTGTCATGGCAGGCCTTATACTCTGGCTCTGGGCCAAGGCACCCTTGGGCCTATGTTCAAAATGGGGCTCAGGCTAAGGGTCTCAATGGGTATTTGTGTCCAGGATGGCCTGCAGAAGTGGGTGTGGCCTCAGGGGCCAAGCAGATTTCTTCCATCTCTGAAGGTTTTCCATAGCTCCAAAAAGCAAGGTTTCCTTCTGGGGGGCAGGAGGAGATTGGTTTTATAGATCAGGGGTCCCCCATGTGGAGGGATTCCAGAGAAGGGCTCTGTGTATTGACGCCTGACAACCCAAAATAGGGTTAGGATTTTGGCCTAGGGGCATGGCAGGTCCGATAAGTTGCCTCTGGGTCTAGCTGCCTTGATGACTGATCGGTGGTGGGGACTCAGGTTGTGCCTGCCTGCACATTAAGATCTAGGGTTGCATACAAATGTGGGGTGGCATCAGGGCCCTAATATAGGGGTTTTGTTCAGATCCATAGGAGGCGTTTTCAATCTAGAGGGCAGGGATCATCCTGTGGTGTGGCACCTGAGTGTCCAATCTGGAGGACTTGTGTTCCAGGACTCTGGGGACCGATATCTGAAAACCCAAGCTAGGTTTATGTTCAGGGTCTAGGCCATGGATCTCAGATCTGCAGATGCTGAGGCAAGAATCTGTGAAATCTGCAGATTCTGAATTGAGGGAGGGTGTCAGGCTTTCACTCACACTAGAATTGGTGTCCTAGGGCCACTGAATGTGTGGGTATCCTGCTGGGGCATGGATGTTTCTCCTGCTTGGGGGGTTTTGACAGCTCCAAATACTATGGTTTCAATCTGCAGCACAGATGGAGTCCTGTTGTATGGTTCTAGGGTCCTCCAAATGGAGGGATTCCAGAGCAGGGCTCTGGTTATGGATGCCTGAAAACTCAACCTAGGTTTAGCCTTAGGGAATGGGGCATAGGAGGTCTGATCTGCTGACTCTGGCACCAGCTACGTGGGTGGCTGACTTGAAGTCGGTGCTCAGGTTGAGGGACAGAAAGCATATTAGTGTGCAAGGTTGGGTTCTGCAACTTTGGGTGGCTTAGTGGTATCGTGTAGCTTTCTCATAATCAGGGGGTTGTGTACAGCTCCACAGGGCACGTTTTCTATCTGGAGGGCAGGTAGAGTCTTGTGGTGTGGCTCTGGTGTTCCCTATCTGGAGGGATTGTAGACTACGACTGAGAGGACAGAAGTCTGAAAATCCAATCTAGGGATATGGTCAGGGCCTAGGACATGGCAGGGCGAATCTACAGTCACTAAGGCAAGCTCCACAGGATCTGAGCTAAAGGCAAGGGTCAAGAGGTCGCTCAGGCTGGAGTTAGTGTCCATGAGATCAGTCAAATTTTGGAGTGGCCTCATGGGGACTGTGAGGGCCGATTTAATGTTAAAACCTGTTTAACTATTAAGGCCTGCTTAGCCAGTGCGACTCCATATTACCTGGGTAGCCATATTGTTTTTTACATCTAAATACTTCATTCCAGGAATAAATTGCCCCAGTAGTTACTGGTATCGGTTCTGGGTATCGATTCTGGGAGTAAACACCTTAACAATAGAAGCCACGTACCTTGGGTCTGTGTTTATGCCCTTTAAAACCAGCCAGTGAGATCGGGACGGGATCGCCCTCTTGGGAGGTGGCCCTGACCTGTCAGTCTGGTTTCTGATGCCTGGCATAAAAATAAAGATTTGCCTTACTTTCAATTTGTATCAGTCTTTCTCCTTTGATATCAGACCCCAACATTCTGGGGGCTCACCTGGGATCCAATGGCGAGAACTGAGCCAGCATCAGAATTTCTCGGAAAAGCCTCCAGAGGTAAGATCTCGAGACCCCATCCTTCAAGATCCTGTCTGTCTGTCTGTCTGGTTGTGGAGCTCCAGGGTATATCCCACTGGGGAGAAACTGGATGCAGCATTGCTTCCAAGGGCTGGAGTGGATGCGGGGATGTCCCATCCCTTCCTCTGATAGATTGCCAGGGGGTTCGAGTCCCCTTAGGTGGTCAGGGGGCCTGCCAGGGGGGTTGAGTCCCATAGGCGGTCAGGGGACTGAGGAAATCCCCATCAGTGGCAGGTTGTGATTTTGAGTTGGGATTATATCTTGCACAACCTTAGACTTGATATCTGGTTGAGGGAGGGCCACTGGGTCTGCAGTTGTCTGTGTCCTTTCTTTTTGTTGTCTGCTGTGTTGTTTGCTGTGTTTGAAGCAATGGGGCCAGCAGGGAGTAAGGGACCTCTGACACCCCTGAGTCTTATTCTCCAGAATTTCAACGATTTTCAAGGTAAAGCCACCCAGTGGGGTGACAAGGTTTATCCAGGAAAACTAAAAACACTCAGCCAGCTGGAGTGGCCCACTATCTCCACAGGGTGGCTGCCAGAAGGAACGATTGCCTTGGCCCAAATCTACTCTACCCAGAATAAGGTCTTTGATTTCCATCGAGATCAAATACCATACATCGCGGCTGGGCGATACCTAGTGGAAGAGCCACCATCGTGGCTCAAGTCTCACCTTCTCCCTACTAACAGCCATTTCTCTCCCTCTAAAGCAGGTCAGATTACCAAAACCAGAACAGAAAGATGAGGGGGAACCAAGGAAGACCATCCTCCCTCCGTTGGACATGGAGAACATAGATTCTCCCCATCCTTATCTGTCCCCTAAACCTGACTCCCAGTCCTGAGACACACTTACCAGTCCACCTCATACATGGTTGGGATCCACCTATGGGACCACTGAGCAGAAGGACTGCCCTGGTCCTTCCCCTTCCCTCTACCCCCGCTGCCACCCCGTACCCCTCTGGCTCCATCGGCACCTATGCTGCCTATCCATGAGGAGGTCCCTCCACTGGATGGGAGAAGGTGCCCCCACCTAACCTATATCCCTTTCTCTGCTTCTGATATTTATAACTGGAAGGTCCAATGCAAATCATTTTCTGTCCACCCTCAGTATTTAATTAGTCTCTTGGAAAATGTCTTTCTTACCCACCAGTCTACCTGGGTGGATATTCAGCAACACCTTATGGCTCTCTTTAATGTGGAAGAGAGGGATCGCATTATGTGAGAGACCCATAAGGTGGTAAGTGAGAGACTTGGCAGGGACCTCAATCCCTGGCAAATGGAGGACTACTGCCCAAAGGAACCCCCCGACTGGAGCCCAAACACTGGTAAAAGTAGGGAGAGCCTATGTTTCTACCACCAGGCTCTGCTGGGAGGCCTCCATGTGGCTGCAAGGAGACCCATAAATTTATCTAAAATTAGTGCAGTAACTCAAGGTATGGATGAGTCTCCGGGGGCCTTTCTAGAAAGGCTTATTGAAGTCTATAAAATGTATAGCCTGATCGACCCTGAGGCGCCTGCAAATCAGAGGGCAGTTAATCTTGCCTTTGCCGGTCAGTCAGCCCCAGATATAAGGAAGAAACTTCAGAAAATTGAAGGATTTGAAGGGAAGAATCTGACTTAGTTAGTGGGAAGAGCAGGAAAGGTGTTTAACAGCAGGGATACACAAGAAGATGAAAAACAGACTAAAAATTAGTTAAAGTTTTGGCATTACGTGAGGCGGGAAGGAGACAGGGGGAAAAGGTCAGTGGAAAAGAAAAAGGTAGGTAGGAGATGGTCAACAGAAAGAAAAGCCTAAACACAGATAAAGCAGGTGGGAAGGCTTAGATTCAGATCAGTGTGCTTACTGCAAGGAAAAAGGACACTGGGCCAGAGAGTGCCCTAAGAAGAAAATGGCAATGCTGGCCACCAAAGACTGAAGGGGCCATGGTTTGGAGCCCCTCCCCAAACCTCAGGTTAAAATTGAGGTGAGGGGAAATCAATTGATTTTTGGTGGACACAGGAGCCCAATTTTCATCATTACTAAAGCCTAAGGGAAAATTATCTGGAGTGGAATTCTGGGTCAAAGAGGCAAATGGCACAGAAAGACAGAAACGGAAAACAGAGAGGACTTTAAATTTGGCCTCGGGAGTAGTCAAACACTAATTCTTAGTCCTCTCTAAAGCCCGCTATGACCTGATGGGAAGACATCTCCCCCACAAACTATGATCTGTCATTCAGTTCTCAGGAGACATGACTGTGACTTTGGGACAACCCACTGTGCAGATGCTTGTGGCAGCAGTAGATGAAAATCTCCTTTACGAGCCAGTCTCAGAACCAGAGGAGAAAAGGGACGGAATCCTTCTCCAAACCCTGCAGGTTGAGTTTCCTGAAGTCTGGCAGAAGGGAGGCCTCCTGGCCTGGCCAAGGGACAGTCTCCAGTAGTGGTACAGTTAAAATCGATAGCTAAGGCTCTTTACATCCAGCAGTACTCCCTCCCTTGGGAAGCAAAGGAAGGGATCAGAAAACACATTAGCTGCCTCCGAGGAGATGGAATCCTAGTTTCTTACAAGTCTCCATGGAACACATCTTTGCTGTCCATCAATGAGGCCGAAACTGGGGAGTACCAACCCATTCAGGACTTGTGGGGAGTTAAAAAATGGGTTGAAGATATCTACCCAATGGTGCCCAGCCCCTATACCCTACTCTCCCTCCTAGGCCCCAAAAGAACTGTGTATACCATCTTAGATCTCAAGGATGCATTTTTCTGCGTACCTTTGGCAAGGAAGTCTCAAACCTTCTTTGCTTTTGAGTGATCTGACCCACAGGAAGGGCTCCAGGGCCAGCTCACCTGGACAAGACTTCCCAAGGATTCAAGAATTCACCCACCGTCTTCGATGAGGCCCTACACGAGGATTTGCGTGAGTACAGGATCACCAACCTGGGAGTCACTCTGTTACAGTATGTTGATGACTTGCTAATAGCCACTGAGGACTATGAGTCATGCTTATGGGGGATGAAAGCTCTCTTACAGACTCTGCAGGAAAAAGGTATCAGGTGTCAGCAAGGAAAGCACAGGTTTGTCAGAGCCATACTACTTATTTAAGCTTTGATCTCCACGAGGGAGTCTGTTCACTGTCTGAGTCCAGGAAACAGGTGATCACCCGACACCCTCTCCCCACCACGTCCCGACAAGTGAGGGCGTTTCTTGGGACGGTGGGCTACTGCAGACTGTGGACACCGCAGTTTGTGGAAATTGCCTGACCCCTCTACAAACTGATTATGGGAGGACTCACTATGGTAGAGTGGACAGCTGAGGCAGAAGGAGCATTTTGAAAATTACAAACAGCCTTACTGAGTGTCCCAGCATTGGCCATCCCAGATGTTACCAAACCCTTCCATTTGTATGTGGATGAAAAGGCAGGGGTGGCCAAACATGTTTTGACTCGGACTCTGGGGCCTTGGCAAAGGTCAGTAACCTATCTTAGCACAAAACTAGATTCAGTAGTGGTTGGGTTCCCCCCTTGCCTCTGCATAATTACTGCCATGGCCCTCCTGGTCAAGCATGCAAGTAAATTGACTTTGGGTCAAAATCTCATCTTGACCACTACTCACGTTATCGAAGGGCTCCTCCAGACCCCACCAGACTGGTGGATGACAAACACCCAAGTGACAGGGTATCAAGCCTTCTTCCTCAACAAACCAAAAGTGACTTTCTGGCCCCTGGCAGTGCTAAATCCCACCACGTTGCTGCCAGAAAAGCTAGCTGACCACCCACATGACTGTGGGGAGGTCCTAACCCAGATCACAGTAATAAGGTCTGACCTCAGAGACATTCCCCTCCCGGATGCAGAGATGACTCTGTTCACAGACAGGAGTGGCTACATGGCCAATGGAAAGAGGTATGTGGGGGCTGTGGTGGTTTCTCCTGAACAAGACCTCTGGAAGGTGGCCCTGCCACATGGAACCTCGGCACAAAAAGGGAGCTGACTGCACTCACCAAGGCACTGCAGATGGCCAAGGGTAAGACTGTCAACGTCTATATGGACAGCAGGTATGCCTTTGCTACTCTCCATATACATGGGGCTATTTATAAAAAAGGGGGGGTATTAACAGTAGAAAGAAAAGAAATTAAAAACAGAAAAGAAATATTGGCTCTCCTCCAGGCTATTTGGGACCCAAAAGAGGTGGCCTTTTTGCATTGCCCAGGGCACCAAAAGGGGACTGATCTGATTTCAAAAGGAAACCAATTAGCAGATCGAGCCTCAAAGCAAGCAGCCCGGGAAATGGTGCAAGAACTGGTTACACTCTCAGCTCCAGCCCTAGCAGAAAAACCAGATTATCCAGAGGAAAATTTGAAATATTTACAAAAATGGGCTAAATTAGACTATGAAGGCATTTGGGCTAAGACTAGGACAGCAAAGTTAATTCTTCTTTGAAGACTAGGAAAAAAATTAGTAAGCCAAATACATCAGAGCACTCATTTAGGAACACACAAGCTTAAGGAGCTCGTGGGTAAGCAGTTCCAGGTTTCTAAATTAGGACATATGGCTCAGGATGTGGTTGATAAATGTGTTCAATGTAAGGTGGTAAATGCGGGAGGAGCTAGGATGGGAAGAGGAAAAAGAGAAAGAGGTAGGGAACCAGGAATTTATTGGGAAGTAGATTTTACAGAGATGAAACAGGGAAAATATGGACAAAAGTGTATATTAGTTTTTGTGGATATTTTTCAGGCTGGGTAGAAGCTTTTTCCGGCAAACATGAGACGGTAGGAATGGTAGCCAAAACGATACTAGAAGAAATAATTCCTAGGTTTGGGTTGCCTCTCTTGATTGGGTCAGACAACAGCCCTGCATTTGTGAATTCAGTCTCACAGGCATTGGCCAAGGCCATGGGCACTAATTGGAAGCTACACTGTGCCTACCAGCCCCAGAGCTCTGGAAAAATAGAGAGAATGAACCAGACTCTTAAAGAGACCTTGACAAAGTTAATTCTGGAGACTGGCAGTGGATCGGTGGATCTTCTTCCCTTTGCCCTCCTTAGGGCACAACGTACACCCTACTTAAACAAGGTGACCCCATTTGAAATAATGTTTGGGTGACCCGTTCCACTCTGCCCTTGGCTACAAGAGGTTTCCCTAGCAGAAATGACTGATCAGTCTGTACTACAGTCACTGCAGTCTCTACAGTCTGTCTTATAAAGAGCCCATGTAGGGATCCGAGCTGCCTACACTGAGATGGAGACGGAGGTAGAACCGCATCCTTACCAACCCAGAGACTTGGATTGGATAGGCTGCCACTGAGTTGAAAACTTGGAGTCCTGCTGAAGGGGACCATTCATGGTCATCCTGACCACCCCCACGGCAGTAAAAGTAGAAGGACTTGGATTCACGCGTGTCACGTCAAAGAAGCCAAAAGCAAGGACACCACCCAGAAATGGGAGCCACTGCTAGTGGATCCCACCAGCCATGGACTAAAACTAGGACTCAAAAGGGTTTCATGACTTGGTCACTTTTAACCCTGTTCCTACTCAGCAGCAGCCAGGGGACACCTCATCTGCCTAAAACAGCCCAATGGAAAATCAGACAGACAGTGGTTGGAACAACACTCAAGGTCAACAACACCTCAGGTCAGCCTGTTTTCACCCTTAATCTCTGTGAGTTGATGTCGGAGATAAATGTAAAATTGCTCAGGGGTAGCACCCCCTTTGGGATGGGTGACTGGTACCCAGTTCAGGGATGTGGGAACCAGTCATACGAGTTTCACTTGCAAAGTTACCAATTTTATGCCTGTCCTGCTAGTAGGGAACCTAATTGCCAAGGGGTAGGGGAATTCCACTGTGCAGCCTGGGGATATGAAACAATAGCCCCCTGGACACACTATGACATGTATATTGACCTCATCCAAGTTAGACCACCATTCAACCGGGAAAATTGCCAGGTCGGAAAATGCAACCCCATAGAAGTTATGGCAGTCGGGGTCATCAGGAAGCGTTAATTGGGAGGCAGGAAAAACTTGGGTTTTAAGATTGTATGTATGGGGAAAAGATCCAGGTACAGCCTTCACTATCCAAAAAACAAAAATTAGGGAGCCACTCTGGCCGATAGGGCCAAACCCAGTTTTAAATCCTCCCAATCCACCAAAACCAACCAGACCACCCACACCACAACCCCAAAAGAGACTGTCATGGAAAATAAAAAAGAGAGTGTTGACAGTGACAACAGTGCTGCCAAAGTTTTACTCCTACTAGTAGATTCAATGTTCAGCTTTTTAAAAGCCTCAGACCCTAATATTACTCGAGACTGCTTGCTATGCTTAAACCATCAGTCCCCATATTATATTGGAATAGAGACCAATCTTACTGTAGGAACTCAGAAGGGACAGATTAAAAATGAAAGTTCTTATTACTCTTGCGAGTGAGGAAGGGTACCCGGACTAACCTTAGGGGATATAGAGGGAAAGAAACTTTGCCTTTTGACACAAAAAGGAAAACAAGCTTCCCCATATAGAGATCTATGTGAGACCATAATAGTCCCTACCATCTTCACTAACTTCCTTAAGGCCCACACTGGAGCCTAGTTTGCTTGCAGTTCAGGACTCAGGCCATGCCTTAATCTCACTTTGTTCCAAAACTCGTCCTGGAAAGAACTCTGTATAACTTCCCACATTCTCCCCCAGGTGGATTATTATGGAGGACCTGAGGGATTCCAACATCTTACTGCAGGGATAAAATGAACAAAGCTTGGGGTTCCCATCCTAATCCCAGCACTAGTTGTGGCAGGGATATGAGGGTCCACAGCAGTAGGGACCGCAGCTTTAATAAAGGAAGAAATAGATTTTGAGGCTCTTGGGTCCCAAGTAGATGCTGACCTACGTTATATGCATGAACTAACTGATTCTTTGAGCTCATTAGCTGAAGTAGTACTGCAAAATAAAAGAGGGCTTGACATACTATTGCTAGAAAAAGAGGCACTCTGTGTAGTCCTGGGAGAAGAATGCTGTTCTGGGTAAATTATACTGGAGTCATCAAAAACAGTCTGACAGCCATTAAAAAGAGACTAGATGAACGTGAGCAACAACGCAAGAACTCACAGGGATGGTTTGAAAATTTGTTCAACTGGTCTCCATGAATGATTTCCCTAATAGCAGCAAATGCAGGCCACCTGGCTTTACTATTACTAATGCTGCTTTTTGGCCCCTGCATTATAAACACCCTAATGTCACTTGTACAAGGAGAATTGTACTGACTGAAGAGTCAAGGAATTGACTAATCTACAAAAAAAAAAAAAAAAAAAAAAAAAAAAAAAAAAAAAAAAAAAAAAAGGAGGAGGATGTTAGAGCCGCTTTAATGTTAAAACCTGTTTAACAATTAGGGCCTGCTTAGCCAGAACAACTACATATTACCGGGGTTGCCATATTGTTTTTTACATCTAAAGACATCATTCCGGGAATAAATGCCCCAGTAGTTCCTGGTATTGGATCCGGGTATCGATTCCAGGAGTAAATGCCTTAACAATAGAAGCCACATACCTTGGGTCTGTGGTTATGCCCTATAAAACCAGCCTGTGAGATCGGGATGGGGTCACCCTCTTTGGAGGGGGCCCTGACTGGTCAGTCTGATTTCTGATGCCTGGCATAAAAATAAAGCTTTGCCTTACTTTCAATTTGTTTCAGTCTTGCTCCTTTGATATCAGACCCCAACAGGGACATGGGGTTTTCTCCCACTCTGGGATTTTTGAGTAGTTAAACAATAGCTTAGTCTATTCTGGGAAATAGGTCCTGTCATCTTTTATGGCACAGGGGTTCCCCATATGGAGGGATTTGAGAGCAGGGCTCCGGGGATGGATGCCTGAAAATCCAACCTAGGGTTAGGATTAGGTCTTAGTGGCATCACAGGCCTTAGAATTAGTCTGTGGGCCGAGCTACCCATGGGGCTGTGTTGAAATTGGGGCTTAGGCTAAGGGTCACAATGGGTGTCTGTGTCCCCAGAGGCCAGCATGAATGGGTGGGGCCTCAGGAGCAATGCAGTTTTCGCCCAACTCTAAGGGATTTCCATAACTCCAGAAGGCTTCTGGGGGAAAGAGACATTCTGCTTTGTGGCTCAGTTGTTATCTTTGTGGAGGGATTTGAAAGAAGGGCTCTGGGGATTGATGCCTGAAAAGGCAACCTATAGTTATGTTTGTAACTATACATTCATTACGTTTGTAACCTATAGTACTGGCCTAGGGAAATGGCCAGTCTTATCTGCTGACTCTGACACCATCCACGTGGGTGTCTTACTGGAGGTAGGGGCTCAGGTTGAGGGACAAAATGTGTTTTAGTGTCCAGGGCCATCTTCCGTAAAGGAGGGTGGCTTTGGGGTTTCATGCAGCTTTCTCCTAATCCATGGGTTGCGTGCAGTTCCACAGAGCAGGTTTTCCTTCAGGAGGGCAGCATAAGTCCTGCGTTGTGACTTCAGTGTACCCTATCTGGAGAGCTTGTGCCCCAGGACCTCTGGTTGGAGGCCTGAGAACCAAGCTAGGGCTAGGGTTAGGGCCTACATCATGGCAGGCTCAATGTTCGGTCCCTGAGGCAAAATCCAGGAAATCTGAGGTTAAGCCAGGTGTCAGGATGTCGATCAGGCTGGAGTTTGTGTCAATGAGATCTGCTGGATGTAGGTTTAGCCTCATGGGGGCAAGGAGTTTTCTCCCGCATGGGGGTTTTTGTGCAGTTCCAAATAGCTTGATCTCTTCTGCAGGGAAGGTCCTGTGTTGTTTTATGAATCAGGTTTCCCCCATAGGGAGGGATTTGAGAGCAGGGTTTGGGGTATGGATGCCTGAAAACCCAGCCTAGGTTTTGGATTTGGTCCTAGTGGCATGGCAGGCCTTATTTCCTGGCTCTGAGGTGGGCTACCCATGCAGTCTTGTTCAAAATGGGGCTCAGGCTAAGGGTCACAATTGGTGTTTGTGTACAGGATGGCCTGCAAAAGTGGGCGTGGCCTCGGGGCAATGCAGTTTTCTGCCATCTCTGAGGGTTTTCCATAGCTCCAAAAACCAAGGTTTCCTTCTGAGGGGCAAGAGGAGTTCTGCTTTGTGGCTACAGGGTCTGTAATGTGGAGAGATTTGAGGGAAGGGCTCTGGGTATGGATGCCTGATAACCCAGCATAGGTTTAGCATAAGGCACAAGGGACATGGCAGGTCTGATTTCCTAGCCCTGGGGCCAGCTCTTTCAGTGGCTGCTTGGGTCCCAGGACTGAGGTGTGTCAGACCGTACATAGCGTTAGCATCCAGGGTGGCATACGAACCTTGGTGGCGTTGGGGGCAGTGCAAGTTTCCCCTAATCTAGGGGTTTTGTGCAGCTTCATAGGGGACGGTTTTAATCTAGAGGGCAGGGAGAGTTCTGGTGTGACTACTGAGTCCCCAGTCTAGAGGACTTGTGTCTCAGGACTCTGGGGATGGAAGTCTGAACCCCAAACTAGGTTTTTGGTTTGTGGCTAGGGCATGGATACCTGAACTGCAGATGCTTAGGCGAGGTCCTGGATTCTGAAGTTAGGGCGAGTGTCAGGCATGCACTCGGACTATAATTTGTGTCCGTCATATGTGTGGATGACCTCCTGGGGCCATGGAGTTTTCTCTTGTTCTGGGGGTCTTCTGGAGCACCAAATAATATGGTTTCATTGTGGGGGACAGGTGGAGTCCTGTGTATGGCTCTAGGGTCCACCATATGGAGGGATTCAAGAGCTGGGCCCTGGGTATGTATGCCTGAAAACTCAACCTAGGCTTCGTGGTGGGGCCTAGGGACATGAGAAGTCAGAAGTATTCCCACTGGTGCCAGCTACTTGGTGGCTGAAAGGAGCTCAGTGCTCCAGTTGAGGGCAGAATGTGTATTATTGCTGAAGGTCGGCTTCCATCAATGGGGTGACTTTGGGGTTTTGTACAGCTTTCTCCTAATAGGGGGGTTGCATGCAGCTCAATAAGGCACATTTTCCTTCAGGAGGGAAGGCACAGTCTTGTGGTGTGGCTCAGGGTTCCCTATCTGGAGGGCTTGTGGACCAGGACTTTGAGGATGGAAGTCTGAGAACCCAAGCTAGGGTTAGGGCTAGGACCTAGGGCATGGCATCCCCAAGCTACAGATGCTGTGGCGAGTTCCCCTGGGATCTGAGGTGAAGGCGAGTATCAGAATGTGGCACAGGCTGGAGTTTGTATCCATGAGTTCCACCCAACACATAGGGGGCCTCCTGGTGTGATGGAATTTCCTCCCACTCGGGATTTTGCAGTTCCAAATACCTGGTTTATTCTGGGCTGTGGGTGGTGTCCTGTTTTATGGCTCTGGGGTCCCCCATATCGAGGGATTGGAGAGCAGCAGATCGGGTATTGATACCTGAAATCCGAGCTGAAGGATAGGATTAGGTCCTAGGGACATGGCAGGTCTTATCTTTTGGCCTGTTGTAAACTGTCCCAGTGGCTGGTTGTAGATCGGGACACAGGTTGTGTCAAACTGTGTATTAGTGTCCAGGGTGGTGTATGAAAGTAGGGTGGCATCAGGGGCAATGCACGTTTGCCCTGATCTACAGGTTTTGTGCAGCTCCATAGGGCACAGTTTCCTTTTGGAGGGCAGGAGACGCCCGTGGGGTGACTCCGGAGTCCCCAGTCCGGAGGGCCTGCATTCCAGGATTCAAGGGATAGAATTCAGACAACCCAAGTTCAGTTTATGGTTAGGCGTTAGGGCATGGATCCCCTATTTGAAGATGCTGAGCAGAGCTCCCCAGATTCTGAAGTTAGGTCAAGTGGCAGACATTCACTCAAACCAGACTAGAATTTCTGTCCACTAGGGCTGCAGAATGAGTGGGTGGCCTTCTCGGCATCATGGACATATCTCCTGCTAGGGATTTGCACAGCTCTAAATAGTATGATTTAATTCTCGGTGAGAGGTGGAATCCTGTTGTAACTCGTGTGGAGGGATTTGAGAACAGGACTCTGGTATGGATGCCTAACAACCCAACCTAGTTTTAGCATTAGCGAAAAGGGGCATGGCAGGACGATCTGCTGATTCTGGGGCCAGCTATGTAGGTGGCTGACTTGAGGACAGGACTCATGCTGTGGGAGAGAATGTGCATTAGGGTATGGGGTTGGGTTCCATAAATGGGAGTCACCTCATTGTCCTGCAGGTTTCTCCTACTCTGTGGGTTTTGCACAGCTCCATTGAGCACAGTTTCCTTCTTTAAGGCTGGCAGTATCCCATGGTGTGACTAAGCATTTCTCTATCTGGAGGGCTTTTGGGCAGGACTCTTGGGCAAAAGACTTAATCCCCAAGCCAGTGTTAGAATTAGGACCTAGGGCATGGCAGGCCCATTCTACAGACTCTGAGATGAACTCCCAGGAATCTGAGGTTAAGGCGAGTGTCAGGAGGTTGCCCAGCCTGGAGTTTGTGTCCATGCGATCCCCAGAATGTGTGGATGGCCTCATGGTGCCAAGGAGTTTTCACGTGCTTTTGGGTGTTTGTGCAGTAGCAAATAGCTTGGTGTATTCTCGGCGATAGGTCTTGTCCTGTTTTATGGCTCAGGGGTCCCCCATATGGAGGGACTTGAGAGCAGGGATGTGGTTATAGATGCCTGAAAACCCAACCTATGTTTAGGGTTAGGAAAAAGTTGCATGACAGTCCTTATATCCTGGCTCTGGGGTGAGCTACCCATGGAGCTATGTTGAAAATGGGGCTCAGGCTAAGGATCACAATGGGTGTTTGTTTCCAGAAGGACCTGCAAACGTGAGCGTGGGCTCAGGGGCAATGCAGGTTTCCTCCAACCTTGAGGGTTTTACATAGCTGCAAAAAGCAAGTTTTCATTCCGGGGGGCAGGAGGACATCGGTTTTGTGGCTCAGGAGTTCCCCGTGTGGAAGTATTTGAGAAGAGGGCTAGGGTATCGATGTCTGAAACCCCAACCTAGGGTTAGGATTAGGGCCTAGGGGCATAACAAATCCGATCTTTTGGCTCTGAGGCCAGCTGACTGGGTGGCTGATTGGAGGATGGGACTGAGGTTGTGTCAGACTTCATATTAGTGTCCATGGTGGAGAAGGTAAGTGGGGTGGCATCAGTGGCTGTGCAGCTTTCCCTGATATAGGGGTTTTGTGCAGCACCATTGGGCATGGTTTCTTTTTGGAAGGCAGGGAGACTCCTGTGGTGTGGCTCCAGAGTCCCCATTCTTGAGGGACTGCATTCCAGGATTCAAGGGATGGAATTCTGAATACCCAAGCTCAGTGTATGTTTAGAGTGAAGGGCATGGATCACTGATCTGCAGATGCTGGGGTGAGCTCCCAAGAATCTGAAGTTAGAGCTAATGTCAGGCATTTGCTCAGACCAGACTAAAATTTGTGTCCACTAAGTCTGCCGAATATGTGGGGGGCCTCCTGGGACCATGGAGATATCTCCTGCTGGGGGATTTGTGCAGCTACATATAGTATGATTTCACTCTGTGGGAGAGGTGGAGTCCTGTTCTATTGCTCAGGGGTCCCCATATGGAGAGATTTGAGGGAAGGTCTCTGCGTATGGATGCCTGAAACTCAACCTAGGGTTAGCATTCAGGACTAGGGGCTGGCAGATCTGATCTGTTGACTCCTGGGCCAGCTATGTGGGTGGCTGACTAGAGGTCGGGGCTTAGGTTGAGGGACAGAATGTTTATTAGGGTCCAGGGTCTGGTTCTGTAAATGGGGGTGGCCTCATTGGACTGCAGGTTTCTCCTAATCTGGGGGTTCTGTGCAGCTCCATTGAGCACAGTTTCCTTACACAGGGTAGGCAGAGTCCCATGGTGTGGATCTGGAGTTCTCTATCTGTAGGGGTTGTGGGCCAGGACTCTTGGGATGGAATTCTGAAACCCATGCTAACATTACACTTATGGCTTAGGACAGTGCAGGCACAACCTACAAACTCTGCAGCATGCTCCCTGGGATGTGCGGTGAAGGCTAGAGTCAGGTGGTACCCTCAGGCTGGAGTTTGTATCCATGCAATCCGCCTAATGTGTGGGTGGCCTCATGGTGCCATGAGGTTTTCTACCACTCTGGGATTTCTGTGGAGTTCCAAATATTATGATTTCATTCTGGGGGAAAGGAGGATTCTTGTTGAATGGCACAGGGGGTCCACATAAGGAGGAATTTGAGAGGAAGGCTCTGTTTATGGATGGCTGAAAACACGAGCTAGGTTTAGTATTAGGTCCAGGGGCATGGCAGGTCCTATCTGCTGACTGTGCAGCTAGGTACATGGGTGGCTGTCAGGAGGTCGTGGCAGAGGTGGGGACAGAATGTGCATTAGGATCCAAGGTCATGTCCATAAATGGTGTTGGCCTCATTGGCCGTACAAGTTTCTCCTAATCGGGGTTTTGTGCGGCTCTATTGAGCACAATTTCCTTCTGGTGGGTAGGCAGAGTGCCATTGTGTGGCTTCAAATTTCTCTATCTGGAAGGCTTTTGGGCCAGGACTCTTCAGAGGGAAGTCTGAAAACCCAAGCTAGCATTAGGGTTAGGGCGCAGGGCTTTGGAGGCCCAATGTACACACACTGCAGCTTGCTCCCAGGGATCTGAGGTTAAGGCGAGTGTCAGGAGATATACTCAGGCTGTAGTTTGAGTCCATGCCATCTGCCAAATGTGGAGGCGGCTTCATGGGTCCACGGGGTTTTCTCCCACTCTGGGGTTTTGCTCAGTTCCAAATAGTTTGGTCTATTCTGGGTGATAGATGGTGTCTGGCTTTATGGCTCAGTGATTCCCCCATATGTAGGGATTTGAGAGTAGTGTACCAGTTATTGATGCCTGAAAACCCAACTTACATTTAGGATTAGGTCCTAGTGACATGGCAGGCCTTATATCCTGGCTCTGGAGTTAGCAAACCATGGGACTGGGTTGAAAATTATGTTTAGGCTAGGGGTCACAATGTGTGTTTGTGTCTTTTACAGCCTACAAAATTTGGCGTGGTCCTGGGCAACACAAGTTACTTCCAACTCTGAGGGTTTTACATAGTTCCAAAAAGCAAGGTTTCCTTTTGGGAGCAGGATGAGTTCTGTTTTGTGGCTCAGGGATCCCATGTTTGGAGGGATTCATAAGGAGGGCTCTGGTTATGAATGCATGAAAACCCAACCTAGAATTAGGATTAGGGCCTGGTGGTATGTCAATTCCAATCTCCTGGCTCTGGGGCCAGCTGTCCCGGGGGCTTATTGGAGGATGGAACTCAGGTTGTGTCAGACTGCATATATGGTGTCCAGGGTGGCGTATGAAAGTGAGATGGCATTGTGGTCCTTACACAGTTGCCCTAATATAGGGATATTGTACAGGAAAATAGATCATGGTTTCTTCTGCAGGGCAGGGAGAGTCCTGTGGGGTGGCTCTGGTGTCCCCAATCTGGAGGGCTTGCATTCAAGGACTCAAGGAATGGAATTCTGAGAACCCAACCTTGGTGTATGGTAAGGGTATGGGGCATGGATCCCTGATCTCCAGATGCTGAGGCGAGCTCCCCAGATTCGGAAGTTAGGGTGAGTGTCAGGCATTCACTCAGACCAGACTAGAATTTGTATCTATGAGGGTTGCCGAATGTGTGGGTGGCATCCTGGGGCCAGGGAGGTTTCCCCTACTCTGGGATTATGTGCATGTCTAAATAATATTGTCTCATTCTGAGGGAGAGGTGGAATCCTGTTGTATGGCTCGGGGTGCCCATATGGAGGGATTCAAGAACAGGGCTCTTTGTATGGTTGCCTGAAAACCCAACCTCTGGTTAACATTAGGAACTAGGGGCATGTGAGGTCTGATCTCCTGACTCTGGGTTCAGCTACATAGTTGGCCAGCTGGCAGTTGGGACTCTGGCTGAAGGACAGAAGTTGTATTAGTGTACAGGGTTGTGTTCCATAGATAGGATTGCCCTCGTGGACCATACAGGTTTCTCAAAATCTGGGGGTTTTGTGTAGCTATATTGAGCATAGTTTCCTTCCAAGGACAGGCAGAGTCCCATGGTGTGGCTCTGATGTTCTCTATCTGAAGAGCTTGTGAGCCAGGACTCTTGGGACGGAAGTCTGAAAACCCATGCTAGGATTAGGGTTAGGGCCTAGGGACTGGCAAGCCCAATTTTCAGACCCTGAGGCGAGCTCCTGGGGATACAGGTTAAGGTGAATGTCAGGAGGTCACTCAGGCTGGAGTTTGTACCCATGTGATCTGCCAAATGGGGGGGGGGGTGGCCTCATGGGGCCATGGAGTTTTCTCCCACCCTGGGGTTTTTGTGCAGTTCCACAAAGTTTGGCCTATTCTGGGGGATAGGAGGTATCCTGTTTAATGGCTCGGGGTCCCCATATAGAATGATTGGAGAGCAGGGCTCCAGGTATGGATGCTGGAAAGCCCAACCTAGGGTTTGGATTAGAGCCTAGGGGCATGGCAGGTCCAATCTGCTGGGGCCAACTGTCCTGTGGCAGATTGGAGGATTGGACTCAGGTTGTGTCAGACTGCATATTGGTGTCCAGGGTGGAGGAAGTATGTGAGGTGTCATCATGGGCTTTGCATATTTCCCCTGTTCTAGGGGTTTTGTGCAGCTCTATAGGGCATGGTTTTATTCTGAAGGGCAGGGAGGGTCCTGTATACAGGCTCTGGAGTCCCCAGTCTGTAAGGTTTTCATTCCAGGACTCAAGGGATGGAATTCTGAAAATCTGAGCTCAAGGTATGGTTAGGGTGTAGAGCATGGATATTTGATCTGTATATGTTGAGGCGAGCTCCCATATTCTGAAGTTTGGGCAAGAGTCAGGCATTCGTTCAGACCAGACTAGAATATGTTTCCATAAGGGATGCAACTGTGTTGGTGGCTTCCTGGTGCCATGGAGGTTTCTTCTGCTCTGGGTGTTTTGGGCAGCTCCAAATAGTATGGTTTCATTCTGAGGGAGGGGTACAGTTGTATGGTTCAGGGGTCCCTATATGGAGGGATTCGAGAGAAGGGCTCTGGGTATGGATGCATGAAAACCCATCCTAGGGTTAGCATTAGGGACTAGGGGCATGGCAGTTCGGATCTGCTGCCTCTGAGGCAAGCTACGTGGGTGGCTGACTGGAGGTCGGGGCTCAGGCTGAGGGAAAGAATGTGTCTTAGTGTCCAGGGTCAGGTTCCATCAATGGGAGGCCTCGTTGTCCGTGCAGGTTTCTCCAAATCTAGGGGCTCTGTGCACCCATATTGACCACAGTTTCCTTCTGAAGGGTAGGCAGAGTCCCATGGTGTGGCTCCAGAGTTACCTATTTGATGGCTTGTGAGCCAGGACTCTTGATGGAAGACTGAAAACCCATGCTAGTGTTAGGGTTAGGTCCTAGGTTATGACAGGCCCAGTCTAGAGATGCTGAGGAGAGATCCCGGGGATCTGAGGTTCAGGCGAGTGTCCGGAGGTCATTCAGATTGGAGTTTGTGTCCAATCAATCTGCCAAATGTGGGGATGGCCTCAAGGGGCCATGGAGTTTTTACCCGCTCTGGGGTTATTGCACATTTTCAAATAGATTGTTCTACCTGGGGGATAGGTAGTGTCCTGTTTTGTGGCTCAGGTGTCCCTCATATGGATTGATTTGAGAGCTGGGTTCTGGATATGGATGCCTGAAACCCCAGCCTAGGGGTAGCATTAGGAAGTAGGGGCATGAGAGGTCTGATCTGTTGACTCTGGTCCTGCTACATGGTTGGCTGACTGGAGGTTGGGATTCTGGTGACACGATGTGTATTAGTGTCCAGGATCAGATTCTGGGTTAGCCTCATGGGCCGTTCAGGTTTCTCTCTCTTTTTTTTTTTTTTTTTTTTTTTTTTTAAAGATTTTATTTATTTGTCAGAGAGAGAGAGAGGAGAGCGAGCAAGCACAGGCAGACAGAATGGCAGGCAGAGGCAGAGGGAGAAGCAGGCTCCCCGCCAAGCAAGGAGCCCGATGCGGGACTCGATCCCAGGACGCTGGGATCATGACCTGAGCTGAAGGCAGCTGCTTAACCAACTGAGCCACCCAGGCGTCCCGATTTCTCTTAATCTTTGGGTTTCATGTAGCTATATTGAGTATGCTTTCATTCCAAGGCAGGCATAGTTCCATGGTGTGGCTCTGGAGTTCTCTATCTGAAGGGCTTTTGGGCCAGGACTCTTAGGATGGAAGTCTGAAATTCCATGCTAGGTTTAGGTTTAGGGCCTGGGGAGTGGAAGGCCCAAATCTACAGATGATGAGGTGAGCTCCTGGGGATTGAAGGTTAAGGCAAGTGTCAGGAGTTTGCCCAGGCTGTAGTTTGTGTCCATGTGACCTGCCGAACATGAGATTGACCTCATGGGGCCATGGATTTTTCACCCACTCTGGGGTTTTTGTGCAGTTCCAAATAGTTTGATCTATTCTGGGGGATAGGTGGTGTCTTGTTTTATGACTCAGGGGTCCCCCATAAGAGGGATGTCAGAGCAGAGCTCCACTTATGCCTGCCGGGGAAAAGCAACCTACATTTAGAGTTAGGTCCTAGTGGCATGGCAGGCCTTATATCCTGGCTTTGGGTTAAGGCACCTATTGATTTTTGTTGAACATGTGACTCAGACAAAGGGTCACAATGGATGTTTCTGTGCAGGGTGGCTTACAAAAGCGGGTGTGGCCTTGGGGCAACACATGGAATCCTCCTACTTTGAAGGTTACATGTAGATCCAAAATGCAAGGTTTCCTTTTGGGGGGGCCGGAGGGGTTCTGCTCTGTGGCTCAGGGGTCCCCTGAGTGGAGGGATTCAAGAGGAAGGCTCTGGCTATGGATGCCTGAAAGTGCAACCTAGGGTTAAGATTATGGCCTAGGACATGGGAGGTCCGATCTGCTGGCTCTGGGGACAGCTGTCCTAGTAGCTGATTGTAGGATGGGATTCAGGTTGTGTTAGTCTTCATATTAGTGTCCAGGGTGGAGTATGAAAGTAGAGTGGCATTGGGGGCTTTGCATATTTCCCCTGATCTATGGGTTTTGTGCATCTCCTTAGGGCATGGTTTCCTTCTGGAAGGCAGGGAGAGTCCTGTGGGGGTGGCTCCAGATTCCCAAATCTGGAGGGCTTACATTCCAGAACTCAAGGGATGGAATTCTGAAAATGCAAGCTCGATGTATGGTTGGGGTATAGGGCATGGATCCCCAATCTGTAGATGCTGAGGCGAGCTCCCCAGATGCTGAAGTCAGTGCGAGTGTCAGGCATTCACTCATCCAGATGAGAATTTGTGTCCATTAGGGCTAATGAATATGAGGATGGCCTCCTGGGGCCATGAAGGTTCCTCTTGCTCTGGGGTTTTGCATGGCTCCAAATACTATGGTTTCATTCTGGGGGAGAAATGGAATTTTGTTGCATGGCTCATGGTTCCCTGTATGGAGGGATTCGAGAGGAGGGCTGAGGGTATGGATGGCTGAAAACCCAAGCTACAGTTTGGATTAGGGCCTAGAGGCATGGTAGGCCCAATCCGCTGGCTCTGGGGCCAGCTGTCCCGGTGACTAATTGGATAATGGACTCAGGTTGTGTCAGACTGCATATTATTGTCTAGGGTGGCATACAAAATGATGGTGGCATGGAGGGCTGTGCACTTTTCCCCTATCTAGGAATTCTGTGCAATTCCATATGGTACGGTATCCTTTTGGAGGGCAGGGAGACACCTGTGAGTTGGTCCGGAGTCCCCAAACTGGAGGGCTTGCATTCCAGAGTTCGAAGGAGAGAATTCTGAAAAACCAAGCTCAGTTTATGGTTAGAATGTAGGGCATGGATCCCCTATCTGCAGATACTGAGGGGAGCTCCCCAGATTCTGATGATAGTGTGAGTGTCAGGTATTCTCTCAGACCAGACTTGAATTTTTGTGCACTACAGCTCCCAAACATATGTGTGGCCTCATTGGGCCATGGAGTTTTCTCGTGCTCTGGGGTTTATACGAAGTTCCAAATAGTTTGGTCTATTCTGGGTGATAGGTGGTGTCGTGTTTTATGGCGCAGTGTCCCCGGTATGGAGGGTCTTGAGAGCCGGGCTCCTGTTATGGATGCCTGAAAATCCAACCTACAGGTAGCATTGGGAAGAAGTGGCATGGCAGGCATTATATCCTGCCTCTAGGGTGAGCTACCCATGGGGCTGTGTTGAAAATTGGGCTCAGGCTAAACATCACAACAGGTGTTTGTGTCCAGGGCGGCCTGTACAAGTGGGCATGGCCTCAGGGGCAACACAGGTTTCTTCCAACTCTGAGGGTTTTACATAGCTTCAAAAGCAATGTTTCTTCTGGGGGGCAGGACGAGTTCTGTTTTGTGGCTCAGGGGTCCTCCGTATGGAGAGATTTGAGAGGAGTGCTCTGGGTATGGATGCCTGAAACCACAACCTAGCATTAGGATTAAGGTCTGGGGCAAGGCAGATCTGATCTGGTGGCTCTGGAGCCAGCTGTCTCTGTGGCTGATTGGAGGATGGGACTCAGGTTGTGTCAGACTGTGTATTAGTGTTCAGGGTGGAGTACAGATGTGGGTGCCATCCGGGCTTTGCATATATCGCCTGATTTAGGGGGTTGTGCAGCTCCATAGGGCACGGTTTCCTTTGGGGGGCAGTGGTAGTCCTATGGGGTGACCCCAGAGTCCCCAATCTGGAGGGATTGCATTCCAGGACTCAAGGGATGGAATTCTGAAAACTCAAGCTCAGTGTATGGTTGGGGTGTAGGGCATGGATCCCCAATCTGTAGATGCTGAGGTGACCTCCCCAGATTCTGAAGTTAGGGCAAGTGTCAGGCATTCACTCAGACCAGACAAGAATTTGTGTCCATTAATGCTGAGGAATATGAGGATGGCATCATGGGGCCATGGAGATTTCTTTTGCTCTGGGGGATTTGCTCAGCTCCAAATACTATGGTTTCATTCTGGGGGAGAAATGGAATCTTATTGCATGGCTCATGGTTCCCTGTATGGAGGGATTCGAGAGCAGGGCTGAGGGTATAGATGGCTGAATACCCAACCTAGGGTTAGATTTAGGGGACTATGTGTATGGCAAGACTGATCTGCTGTCTTTGGTGCTAGCAACGAGGGTGGCTGACTGGAGGGCAGGGCTCAGGTTGAGGGAGAGAATATGTATTAAATTCCATAGTAGGATTCCGTAAATGAGTGCGGCCTCATTGGCTGCACAGTTTTCTCCTAATCTGGGGGTTTTGTTCAGCTCCAATGAACACAGTTTCCATCTGGAAGGTAGGCAGAGTCCCATGGTGTGGCTCCGAAGTTCTTTATTTGGTGGGTTTGTGGGCCAGGTCTCTTTGGACGGAAGTCTGAAAACCCATGCTAGGGTTAGGGTTAGGTCCTAGGGCATGGCAGATCTAATCTACAGATGCTTAGAAATGGTCCTGGGGATCTGAGGTTAAGGTGAATGTCAAGAGTTATGCTCAAGCTGGAGTTTCTGTCCATGCGATCCACCGAATGTTAGGGCGTGCTCATTGGGCCATGGAGTTTTCACCCACTCTGGGGCTTTTGTGAGTTCCAAAATGTTTAGTTTATTCTGTGGAATTGGTGGTGTACAGTTTTATGGCTCAGGGATCCCCCATATGGAGGGATTTGAGAGCACAGTACTGGTTATGGATGCCTGAAATCTCCACCTATGTTTAGGGTTAGGTCATAGTGGCCTGGCAGACCCCAAATCCTTTCTCAAGGGTGAGCTACCCATGGGTTTTTTTTTTTGAAAATGGGGCTCAGGCTAAGGGTCACAATGGGTGTTTGTGTCCAGAGTGGCCTGTAGAAGTGGGTGTGGCCTCAGGGACAACGCTGATTTCTTCCAACTCTAAGGGTTTTACATACATGCTCCAAAGAGCAACGTTTCCTTCTGGGGGGCAGGAGGAGTTCTGTACTGTTTCTCAGGTGTCTCCCATGTGGAGGGATTGGCAAGGAGGGCTCTGGCTATGGATGCCTGAAACATCAATCTAGGGTTAGGATTAGGACAGAGGGCCATGTCAGGTCCAATATGAAGGCTCTCTGTCCATCTGTTCTGGGGACTGATTGGAGGATGGGACTCAGGTTGTGTCAGACTGCATATTAGTGTACAGGGTAGAGAACGAAAGTGGGGTGGCATCGGGGTTCTTCTACATTTGCCCATATCTTTGTGTTTTGTGCAGCTCCATAGGGCACAATTTCCCTCTTGAGGGCAAGAAGAGTCCAGTGGGGTGGCTCCAGAGTCCCCAATCTGGATGGCTTGCATTCCAGCACTCAAGCTTGGATTTCTGAAAACCTAAGCTCAGTGTATGGTTAGGGTGTAGGGCATGGATCCCCTATCTACAGATGCTGAGTCAGGTTCCCCTGAATGTGATGTTAGGGTGAATGTCAGGCATTCCCTCAGACCAGACTAGAATTTTGGTCCACTAGGATTGCCAAATATGTGTGTGGCCTCCTGGGGCCAGGGAGGTTTCTCCTGCTCTGGGGGATTTGCCCAGCTCCAAATGGTATGATTTCATTCTGGCAGAGATGTGGAGTCCCGTTGTATGGCACAGATATCCCCATATGGAGGGAATTGAGAGAAGGGCTTTGGGTATGGATGCCTGAAAACTGAACCAAGGGTTACCATTAGGGACAGGTCTGATCTGCTGAATCTGGGGCCAGCTATGTGGGTGGATGACTGGAGTTCAGGGCTAAGGCTAAGTGACAGAATGTGTAAGATGGGGTACCATAAATGGGGGTCGCCCCATTGGCCATACAGTTTTCTCCTAATCTGGGGGTTTTGTGCACCTCCATTGAGCACAGTTTCCATTTTTAGTGTAGGCAGAGTCCCCTGATTTTCTCCAGAGTTCTCTCTCTGGAGGGCTTGTGGGCCAGGTCTCAGGACTGAAATCTGAAAACCCAAGCTAGGGTTAGGATTAGGGTTTAGTGTATCACAAGCCCAATCTACAGAAGCTGAGGTGAGCTCCCAGGGATCCGAGGTTAAGGCATGTGTCAGGAGGTTGCTCAGGCTGGAGTTTGTGTCCATGTGATCCACCGAATGTGGGGGTGGCCTCACGGGGCCATGGAGTTTTCTCCAGTTCTGTGTTTTTTGCAGAGTTCTCAAGAGGTTGGCCTATACTGGGGATAGGTGGTGCCCTGTTTTATGGCTCATGCGTCCCCCATATGGAGGGATTTGAGAGCAGGGCTCCTGGTCTAATGGCCTGAAACCCAAAACTACATTTAGGGATAGGTCTTAGTGTCATGGCATACCTTATATCCTGGCTCTGGGGTGAGGTACCCATGGGGCTGTGTTGAAAATGGGGCTCAGGCTAAGGATCACAATGGTATTTTTGTGCAACGAGGCCTGGAAAAGTGGGTGTGATCTTACAGGCAATTCAGGTTTCTTTCAACTCTGAGAGTTTTATGTCATTGCACAATTCAAGGTTTCCTTCTGGGGGGCTGGAGGAATTCTTTGTGGCTCAAGGCTCCCCTGTGTGAAGGGATGTGAGGGGAAGACTCTGGCTATGGTTGTGTGAAACCCCAATGTAGGGTTAGGATTCAGGCCTAGGGGAATGGCAGTTCCCATCTGCTGACTCTGCAGCCAGCTATATGGGTGGATGACTGGAGGTACGGTCTCCCTGAGGGTTGGGTTCAGAAAATGGAGGTGGCCTCATTGGCCATGCAGGTTTCTCCTAATCTGGAGGCTTTGTTCAGCTCCACTGAGCACAGTTTTCCTTCTGGGGTGTAGGCAGAGTCCCATGGTCTTGCTCTGGAGGTCTCTTTCTGGACTGCTTGTGGGCAAGGACTCTTGGGATGGAAGTCTGAAAGCCCAAGTGAGGGTTAGGGTTAAGTCCTAGGTCATGGCTGGCCCAATCTACAGACACTGAGGAGAACTCCCTGGGATCTCAGGTTTCGGTGACTGTCAGGAGGTCGCTCAGGCTGCCGTTTGTGTCCTTGCGATCTGTCAAATGGGGGGTTGGCCTCAAGGGTCCATGTTGTTTTTTCCCACTCTGGGATTTTTGCACAGTTCCAAATAATTTGACTGTTATGTTGGATAGGTGGTGTCCTGTATTATGGCTCAGGGGTCCCCCATACAGAGGGACTTGAGGGCAGCATTCCAGTATGGATACCTGAAAACCCAAGGTATGTTTAATATTAGGTCCTAGTGGCATGACAGGCCTTATATCCTGGCTCTGCGTTATCTTCACTTGGTGATGTGTTCAAAATGGGGCTCAGGCTAAGGATCACAACGGTGTTTGTTTCCAGGACACCTGCAAAATTGGGTGTGTCCTAAGGGGCCACATGGTGTTCTTTCAACTCTGCGGGCTTTACATAGATCCAAAAAGCAAGTTTTCCTTCTGTTGGGGGGGCAGGAGGAGTTCTGTTTTGTGGCTCAGGGGTCCCCCGTGTGGGGAACTCCATAGGAGGTCTCTGGCTATGGATGCCTGAAGCCCCAACCTTGGGTTTGATTGGGGCCTAGGGAAATGATAGGTCCAAAGTACTGGCCCTGTGGCCAGCTGTTCCGGTGGCTGATTGGAGGACGTGATTCAGGTTGTGTCAGTCTGCATATTAGTGTCCATGGTGACATATGAATGTGGTGTGGCATCAGGGTCATGCACGTTTCCTGTAATTTAGGTGTTTTGTGCAGTTCTATTTGGTACTGTTTCCATCTGGAAGGCAGGGACAGTCCTGTGGGGTGGCTCCAGAGTCCCCAACCTGGAGGGCTTGCTTTCCAGGACTCAAGGGATGGAATTCTGAAAACTCAAGCTAGGTGTATGGTTAGGGTGTAGGACATGGATCCCAAACCTTCTGATGCTGAGGCAAGCTCCCCAGAATATGAAGTTAGGGCGAGTGTCAGACATTCGCTCAGACCAGAGTGGAATTTGTGACTATTACGGCTGCCAAATCTGTGCGTGGCCTCCAGGGGCCATGGAGGTTTCTACTGCTCTGGGGTTTTGTACAGCTCCAAATAGTACGGATTCATTCTTGGAGAGATTTGGGGGCCTGTTGTATACCTCAAGGTTCGCCATATGGAGGAATTTGAGAGCAGGACTCTGGGTATGGATGCCTGAAACCAAACCTAGCTTTAGCATTAGGGACTAGAGGTATGGCAGGTCCAATCTGTTAAGTATGGGGCCAGGTACATGGGTGGCTGACTGGAGGTTGGGTATCGAGCCAGGGACAGATGTGTATTAGTGGCCAGGTTCGGGTTTCGTCAATGAGGTTGCCCTCCTTTCCCTCAGAATGATACCAAAGTATCAAAGCCCTTATTTCAGATCCAAAGGAGCTCTCCTCAGGGAATGCAGACGGGCCTGCCATACCCTTGACACTAGCCCTATCCCGAGTTTGTGTTTTCAGACAGGACTGTGCCTGGCCTCCTGAAGAAAACTGTGCCCTATACAGTTGCCAAAACCCTCCAGATTAGGAGAAACCTGCAAGGCCCCCAAGGCCACCCCAATTTCGTAGAATGCCCTGGACCAAAATGCCCAGTCTGACACACCCTGAGCACCTACCTCCAGTCCAGGTAGATGGCCCCACAGAGAGAAGATTGAACCTCACATGCCCCTAGGCTCTCATCTGTGCCCTAGCTTAGGTTTCCAGACATCTGTCTCCAGAGACCTGGTCATAGATACGAACATAGGGGAATCCCCTGAGCCACAGAAAACCTCCTGTACCCAGAAGGAAACGTTGCTAATTGGAGCTGCATAAACCCTCAGGTTAGAAGAATCCTGCAGGGCCCCAGACTCACCACTACATTTGAACTAACCCAAGCTAGTTTTTTTAGACTTTTGTCTGCACACTCTGGAAGGGAAGCCCTCCAGATTGGGCATTCTGGAGTCACAACGCAGCACTCTGCCTGCACACCAGAAGAAAAAATTGCCCTATGGGGCTGCCCAGAAACCCTAGTGAGGATCAACATGCACGGCCTCAACTGCCGCCCAATTTCCTTGGCAGCCCTGTTTAGTAATGCTCTGTCTGACACAGGCTGAGCCCAGACCCCCCTTCAGACACCCAGACACCTGGATGCATATCAAGCATATTGGACCCACAATGGCCATAGGCTGTTATCACTTCCCAAACTGAGTTTTCAGACATCAGAACCTAGACCTTATCTCAAATCACTGGAACTGGGGGAACCTGATGCACCAAACAGAACTCCTCCTTCCCCATGGCAAGAAACATTGCTGTTGGGATGCTGATGGGTGTCAAAGTCAAACGCTCAGAATAGGATAAACCTGTATGGCCCTTGAGGCCACGATCATACTTGAGGGTTGGCTTGGGCACAAACAGACATTGTGACACTCACCGTGAGACCCGTGTTCAAATAATAACTCTCAGTGGCTGCACCCATGACATATTGGGCTTGTCATGCCCCTAGGCCCCAATCCTAGCCAAAGTTTGGGTTTTCCAGTCGCCCGTGCCCAGGCCTCGGCTCTGGAATCCCTCTGGTTGAGGGACACCTGAGACAGAAAACAGGACTCTCCTTAACCACAGAGTGACCGAACTATTGGGTTCTGGGCAAAAATCCCCAGTGAGGGAGAATCATCCAGGGTCAGTGAGGCACCCGTCCATCCCAGGCAATCCATGAAACAAAATCCAAAGAGAAAAGCCTGAGCGACTGTCTCACATTCGCCCTCATTTCATATTCTGAGGAGCTCCCCTCACGGTCTGTATATAGGGCCTCCCATACCCTCGGCCCCAAACCTAAGCCAAGTTTTTGTTTTCAGACTTCTGTCCCCGCAGCCCTCTCCCACACACCCTCCATGCGGGGGCCTCTGGAGGCACACCGCAGGACTGTGCCTGCCCTCTCCATGGAAACTCTGCCTAGTCTATTGGCCACAACCCTACAGATTAGGAGAAAGCTCCACGACTCCCGAAGCCATTCCAATCGTGTAGGCCACCCTGGACAAACAGGGGCATTCTGAAACAAGCTGAGCAACTACCTCCACTCAGACATGCAGACAGATGTCCCCAGACATAGAAGATTGAAACAGACAGGCCCCTAGGCCCTAATCTGAACCCTAGCTTTGGTTTCCAGGCATCTCTCCTCAGAGGCCTGGTTTCAAAGACCAGCATATGGGGATTTCCTGAGGCACCAAACAAAACACCTCTCGTCCCTACATGGGAAGCTTGCTCTTTGGAGCTGTGTCAAACCCTCTGGGTAGGAGAATCCTGCAGGGCCCCTGAGCCACCGCCACATTCCAAGGTATCCATGGACACAAACCCACATTATAACCCATCTTCAGGAGAGTCCATTTCAACTCAGCCCCCTGGGAAGCTCGGCCCAGAGCCAGCAGATTGAACCTGCCTTGCCGAGGTGGGTTTTCCAGACCACCATCCATTAAACCTTGCTTTCGAGTCTTTCCATATGGTGCATTCTGGAGCCCTCCAACAGTACTTGACTGTCCCACAGAAGGAATCCTTGCGGTTTGGAGCATCTCACAACCCCCACTGTGGGAAAACCTTCAGGGCCTCATGAGCCCCCCCACTTCATGAAGGGGCCATCATGGACACAAACTCCAGCCTGACCAAATGTCTGATCCTCGCCCTGACTTCAGATGCAGGAGATCTCGATTCAGCCTCTGCAGAGTGGGCCTGCCGGGCCCTTGGTCCCAAACCTAAACCTAGTTTGTCTTTTCAGACTTCTGTCCTCACAATCCTGGCCCACAAGCCCTCCAGATTGGGAATTCCGGAGCCACAACGCAGCACTCTGCCTGCCCACTAGAAGAAAAATGTTGCCCTATGGGGCTGCCCAAACCCCAAATGATGATCAAACAGTTCAGGCCTCAACCACACCCTAGTTGCATAGGCTGCCCTGGGCACTAGTGCTCTGTCTGTCACTGCCTGAGCCCAGACCTTCCAACAGACACCCAGACATCTGGACGCACACCCAGCACATCAGACCCACCATGGCCTTAGGCCGTCATCTCTTCCCAACCTGCGATTTCAGGCATCAGAACCTAGACCTTATCTCCAATCCTTGCACAGGGGGGAACCTGATGCACAAATCAGAACACCCCCTTCCCCACGGCAGGAAACCTTGCTGTTGGCCTGGTGTCAAACCTTCAGAGTAGGAGAAACCTGCGGCTCATGAGGCCACATCCATGCTTGAGGGCCTCCTTGGGCACAAACACGCATTGTGACCCTCAGCATGAGCCCCGTGTTCAAGTAAGGCCTCTCAGGGCCTGGAAGAAGAGCCCGAATTTGGGGCTTGGCCATGCCCCTAGGCCCCCAATCCTAGCCAGAGCTCAGGTTTTCCAGTCGCCTGTACCCAGGGCTCTGCTCTGGAATCCCTCTTTTGGAGAGACACTTGAGCCAGAAACCAGGACTCCTCCCTTCCCACAGAATGGCCCCAATTCTTGGGAGCCAGGCCAAATACACAGAGAAAGATATTCGTCCATGGCCCATGAGGCCACCCCTACATTCCACGGCCAGCCTGGACACTACATCCAGAGATCAAATCCTGAACGACCTCCTCCCGCTCCCCCTTCTTTCATATCCAGAGGACCTCCCCTCAAGGTCTATATATCGGGCCTCCCATACCCTTGACCCCAAACCTAAGCCGAGTTTGTGTTTTCAGACTTCTGTCCCCACAGCCCTGGCCCCCACATCCTCCAGGCTGGGGCATCTGGGACTGTGCCTGCCCTCTCCAAGGAATCTGTGCCCATTCCATAGGTCACAACCTTACAGATTAGGAGAAACCTCCAAGACCCCCGAGGCCATCTCAATCGTGTAGGCCACCCTGGACAGACAGGGGTATTCTGACTCAAGCTGAGCAACTACCTCCACTCAGATACGCAGACAGATGTCCCAGATACAGAAGATTGAACTGGACATGCCCCTAGGCCCTAATCTGAACCTTAGCTTTGGTTTCCAGGTATCTCTCCTCAGAGGCCTGGTTGCAAATACTAGCATTTGGGGGTTTCCTGAGGCACCAATCAGAATACCTCTTATGGAGAGACCCCTGAGACAGAGAACAGGACTCCTGCCTTCCCGAACAATGACCCCCAAACTATTGGGAGCCAGCTATATCCCCAGAGAGGGAGAATCGTGTTTGGCCCATGAGTCTACCTATACATTCCATGGCCATCCTTTTCACAAAATCAAGAGACAAAAGTCTGAGCTACTGCCTCACACTTACCCTGATTTCATATACTGAGGAATTCCCCTCACCATCTGTAGATCGGGCATGCCATACCCTCGACCTGAAACCTACCCCGAGTTTGTGTTTTCAGACTTCTGTTCCTATAGCCCTGGACCACAAACCCTGCAGAGTTGGGCCTCTGGTGCCACACCTCAGGGCTGTGCCTACCCTCTTGAAGGAAACTGGTCTCTTGTGGATTCTGCCCAGCCTGCAATAGTTTGGTGTCATTCTGGAGGAATGGAGGAGTCTTGTTTTCTGTTTCAAGGGTCCCCCAAATAGAGATATTCCAGAATAGGGCTCTTTGTACCTTCTCCTGGAAAACCCCAGCTTGGCATAGAATTTCGGCTTAGGGGCATGGCCAGCCTGATAAGTGGGCTCTGGGTCCAGCCCCCGAGGGGTCTTATTTGAGAATGGGGCTCAGACTGAGGGTCACAATCTGTGTTGATGCCCAAGGTGGCCCTCCAGAGTGGGCAGGCCTCATAGGACACAGAGATTTCACTAACTCGGAAGATTTGACACACAGCCCAATAACAAGGTTTCCTGCCATGGGGAAGGAGGAGTTCTGTTTTGTGCTTCAGTTTCCCCCACATGAAGGTATTTGACATAAGGTCTGGGACAGATGCCTGAAAACCCAGGTTGTGTAGAAATGACGACCTGGGGTGCATTCTCATCTGCTGGATATGCGACCCGCTGTCTGAATTGCTAACGGGATGTCTGGTCTCAGGCTGTGTCAGACAGAGCGTTAGTGCAGAGGGCGGCCTATGAAATTGGAGTGCCATCTAGGGCCGTGTAGGTGGATCCTCATGTGGGTTTTCTGGGCAGCCCCATAGGCAGTTTTCCTTATTATGGTGGGCAGTCAGAGTGATGCGTTGTGGCTCCAGAATTCCAAATTCAGAGGGTTTGTGGGCCAAGAGTGTGAGGATGGAAGTCTGAAAATACAAGCTAGAGTTAGGTTCAGAGCCTAGGGCATTGCACGCTCAATCTGCAGAGGCTGAATCAAGATCTCCAGCATCTGATGTAAGGGCGAGTGTGAGACATACGCTCAGGCTGGAGTGTGTGTCCATGATGGCCGCCTAATGGAGGGGTGGCCTCATGAGGCCATGGAGGTTTTCCCCACACTGGGGGTTGTGAGCTGCTCTGAACAGCATGGTTTTCTTCTGCAGGACATGCGTGTCCTGTTTGATGACCAATTATCCCTCATAGGGAAAGATTGGAGAATAGACTCTCCATATGAATGCCTGCAAACCTCACCTGGCATTCCAACTCTCACCTAGGAACAAGGCAGTTTCCATCTGCTGGCTCTGGGACAGGCTAGCCAGGGGAATGTGTTGAAATGGAGTCTCATGCTGATGGGTCTCAATGTGGGTTTGTGTCCATGGAGACCTTGGAATGTGGCGGTGGCTCAGGGGCCATGCAGGATTCTCCTGCCCTAAGGGTTTGAAACGGCTCCAAAGAGCAAGGTTCCCTTCTGGGAACAGGAGGTGTTCTGTTCTGGGCCTCAGCAACCCCAATCAGCTGGTATCTGAGACCAGGCCTCTGTGGACAGATGCCTGAAAACCCAAGCTACAGTTCAGTTTAGGGCTGAGGGCCATGTCAGGGTTAACCTTATGACTGTGGGGCCATCTACCTGGGTGTCTGACTGGAGGTCATTGCCTTTGGTGTGTCACACTGCACATTTTTGTCCAGGGTGTCCTACAAAACTGGGGTGTCTCAGGGACCTTGCAGTTTTCTCCTAATCTCGAGGGTTTTGGCGACTGTAAAGGGTAGTTTCCTTTGGGTGGGCAGGCATAGTCCTGCGTGGTGGCTCCTGAGCCCCACCTGGACGGTGTGTGGGCCAGGGGTCTGGGGACAGAAGTCTAAAAACACAAAGTCGGATTACATTTAGGGCCGACGGTAGGGTAGGGCCAATCTGCAGACCCTAAGGGGATCTGCTCAGGATCCAAAATTAGGATGAGTGTGAGGTGGTAGCTCAGTCTTTTGCCTCTGGATTTTGTATCTAGTATGGCCGCGGAATGTAGGGGTGGCCTCCTAGGCCCATGAAAGATTCTCCCTCTAGGGGATTCTGCCTGGCCCCCAATAGTTTGGTGTCATTCTGGGAGGAGTCCTGTTTTCTGTCTCAGGGGTCCCCCAAAAACAGAGTTCCCAGAGCAGGGCTCGGGTACAGTCACCTGGAAAACCCCAACTTGGCTTAGGATTTCATCATGGGGGCATGGCCAGCCCGATATGCGGGCTCTGGGTCCAGCCCCCAAGGGGTCTTATTTGAGAACAGGGCTCAGGCTGAGGATTACAACGCATGTTGGAGCCCATGGCGGACCTCCAGAGTGGGCGTGGCCTCATAGGCCCTGCAGGTTTCACCAACACGGAGGGTTTGACACACAGCCCAACATCAAGGTTTCCTGCCATGAGGAAGGAGGAATTCTGATTTGTGAATCAGGTTCCCCCACCTGAAGGGATTTGGTATAACGTCTGGGGACAGATCCCTGAAAACCCAGGTTGGGTAGAGATGATGGCCTAGAGTACAGGCAGTTCTGATCTGCTCGATATGTGGCTCGCTGTCTGGGGGGCTGACGGGATGTCTGGTCTCAGACTGTGTCAGACAGAGCATTAGTCTACAGGGCAGCCTATGAAATTGGGGTGCCATCGAGGACTGTGTGGGTGGATCCTCATTTGGGGTTTCTGGGCAGCCCCATATAGCACTGTATACTTATTATGGTGGGCAAGCAGAGTGCTGTGTTGTGGCTCCAGAATTCCAAAACCGGAAGGCTTGTGGGCCAAGAGTATGAGGACAGAATTCTGAAAACACAAACTTGTTAGGTTCAGGGCCTGGGCCATAGCAGGCTCAATCTGCAGAGGCTGAATCAAGATCTCCAGCATCTGATGTAAGGACGAGTGTGAGACATACACTCAGGCTGGAGTGTGTGTCTATGATGGCCGCCTAATGGAGGGGTGGCCTCATGAAGCCATGGAGGTTTTCCCACACTGGGTTTTGTGAGCTTCTCTGAAGAACATGGTTTTCTTCTTCAGGACAGGCAGTGTCCTATTTGATGACCAATTATCCCCCATAGGGAAATACTCGAGAGTATGGTCCACACATGGATGCCTGGAATCCCCACCTGGCATTCCCACTGGTGCCTACGAACAAGGCAGATTCGATCTGGTAGCTCTGGGGCAGGTTAGCCAGGGGAATGTGTTGAAATGGAGTCTCATGCTGATGGGTCACAATGCTGGTGTGTGTCCAGGGAGACCTTGGAAAGTGGCGGTGGCTCAGGGCCCATGCAGGATTCTCTTGCCCTGAGCGTTTGACATAGCTCCAAAGAGCAAGCTTCCCTTCTGGGGTCAGGAGATGTTCTGTTCTGAGCCTCAGCAGCCCCCATATGTTGGTATCTGAGACCGGGCCTCTGGGGAGAGGTGACTGAAAACCTAAGCTATGGTTCGAATTTTGGCCCAGGGGCATGTCAGGGTCAACCTTATGACTGTGGGGCCATCTACCTGAGTGTCTGACTGGAAGTCGATGCTGGGCTGTGTCAGACTGTGCATTGTTGTCCAGGTCTTCCTACGAAACTGGGGTGGCCTCGGAGTCCTTGCAGGGTTCTCCTAATCTATAGGGTTTTGGCGATGGTAAAGGGCACAGTTTCCTTTGGGCAGGCAGGCACAGACCTGCATTATGGATCCGGATGCACCACCTGAAGGGTCTGTGGGTTAGGGCTCTGAGGAGTTAGGTTAGGTTTAGGGCCGAAGGTAGGGCAGGCCCGATCTGCAGACCCTGATCGGAGCTCCTCAGGATCTGAAATAAGGGTGAGTGTGAGGCTGTAGCTGAGCCTTTTGCCTCTGGATTTTGAATCTAGGATGGCCGTGGAATGTAGGGATGGCCTTCTGGGGCTATGAAAGATTCTCCCTCTTGGGCATTCAGCCCTGTCCCCAATAGTTTAGTGTCATTCTGGGGGAAGGTAGGAGTCTTGTTTTCTGTCTCAGGGGTCCCCCAAAAACAGGGATCCCAGAGCAGGGCTCTGGGTATGTTCCCCTGGAAAACCCCACCTTGGGTTAGCATTTCGGCCTAGGGGCATGGCCAGCCAGATATGAGGGCTCTAGGTCAAGCCAGCGGGGGATGTTTTTTGAGAACGGGGCTCTGGCTGAGGGTCACAATGCATGTTGGAGCCCAAGGAGACACCCCAGTGTGGGCGTGGCCTCATAGGCCCTGCAGGTTTCACCAACTCGTAGGGTTGTACACACATCCCAGTAGCAAGGTTTCTTGCTGGTGGAAGGAGGATTTCATTTGTGGACTATGATCCCCCATATGCAGGGATTTGAGACCAGGCCTCTGGGGACATGCCTAGAAACCCAAGATGGGTAGAGATGATGGCTTAGGGCCATAGCAGGTCCGATCTGGTGGATAGGCAGACAACTACCTGGGTGGCTGACAGGAATGTTGGGGCTCAGACTGTGGCAGACAGAACATTAGTGCACAGGGTGGCCTGTGAAATGGCGGTGCCCTCCAGGGTCGTACATGTTCACCATCATTTGGGGTTTCTGTGCACCCCCC
Source organism: Lutra lutra (assembly GCF_902655055.1). NCBI lineage: Eukaryota > Metazoa > Chordata > Mammalia > Carnivora > Mustelidae > Lutra > Lutra lutra. The sequence continues at coordinate 163,841,618 of NC_062282.1, forward strand.
TAGTCCACTTTTGTCTTCTGAAAGGCAGGCAGAATGCTGTGTTGGGGCTCCAGAATTCCCAATGTGGAGGGCTTGTGCACCAGGACTCTGGGGACAGAAGACTGAAAACACAAGCTTATGTTAGGGTTAGGGCCTGGGGCATGGCAGGCGTGATATGCAGAGGCTGAGGCAAGATCCCCAGCATCTGAAAGAAGGGCGAGTGTCAGACGTCTGTTCAGGCTGGAGATTGTGTCCATGAGGGCCGCCTGATGTAGGGGTGGCCTCATGAGGACATGGAGGTTTTCCCAATCTGGGGGTTGGGCGCAGCTCCAAACAGCAAGGTTTTCTTCTTTGGGACACGGGGAGTGCTGTTTGATGGCTCAAGGGAACCAAGTATGGAAGGATTCGAGAGCAGAGTCTACGTGTGGATGCCTGAAAACCCCACCTAGGTGAAACATTGGAGCCTAGAGAAAAGGCACGTCCTCTCTGCTGTGTCTGGGGCGAGCAACCCAGAGGGCTGAGGCGAAGCGGAGTCTCATGCTGAGGGTCACAATGCAGGTTTTTGTACAGGGAAACCTTCGAATGTGGCTGTGGCCTCATGGCCCATGCAGGATTCTACTACCCTAAGGGTTTTGGCGCACATCCAAATAACAAGGTTTCCTTCTGTGGACAGGAGGTGTTGTGTTCTGTGGCTCAGGGATCCCCCAAATTTTGGTATTTGTATACAGACCTCGGGGGACACATGCCTGAAAACCTAAACTGCTGTACAGATGAGCGCTGAGGGGCATGTCCAGTTCAATCTTCTCACTCTGAGGCCATCTACATGGGAGTCTGATGGGAGGTAGTTGAGCAACGTGTATCGGACTGTGTATTACTGTCCCGGGCATCCTATGCAATTGGGATGGCCTCAGGGCCTTGCAAGTTTCTCCTATTCTTGAGGTTTCTTGAAGCTCTAAAGGGCCCAGCTTCCTTCTGGAGGGAAGGCACAGTCCTGTGGTGTGACTATGGAATAACCAGTCTTGAGGGTTTGTGGGGGAGGACTCTGGAGACAGAAGTCTTAAAACTCCATCTGGGGTTAGGATTAGGCCCGAGGGTATGGAAGGCCCAAAGTGCAGATCCTGAGGAGAGCTTTTTGGGATCGGAAATGAGGGCGAGTGTGAGGCAGAAGCTCAGGCTTTTGTCTGTGGTGTTTGTGTCTAGAATGGCCACGGAATTTAGGGGTGGCCTCATGGGCAAAGGGAGATCCTCCCATTTTGGGGTTTTGCACTGCTCCAAATTGCATGTTGTCATTGTTTGGGAAGGGAGGAATCCTGTTTTATGATTCAGGGGTCCCCATGAGGAGGGATTCGAGAGCAGGGCTCCTTGTATGGGTGCCTGGGAACCCAATCTTCCAATATGATTTGGGCCTAAGGTAATGGCAGACCTAAGATGGTGGCTCTAGAATGACTGCAAAATGTAGGGGTGTCCTCATAGACCGTGGGAGATTGTGCCTCTTTGGGGATATAGCACTGCTCCAAATTGCATATTGTCATTGTTGGGGAAAGGAGGAATTCTGTTTTATCAATTAGGGCTCCCCATAAGGAGGGATTTGAGAGCAGAGCTCTGTGGATGGGTGCCTGGAAACCCACCCTTGGGATGCTATTTGGGCCTGGGTCATGCCAGGCCACATAGGCTGGATCTAGGTCAAGGTACTGAGGGTGCTTAGTTGAAAACGTGACTCAGGCTGAGGGTCCCAGGGCACCCCTCAACAGTGGGCGTGGCCACATGGGCCATGCTGGTTTCTCCTACTCTGAGGGTTTTACACACATCCCAATAGCAAGGATTCCTGCTGGAGGAAGGAGGACTTGATTTTGTAGACCATGTTCCCCCAAATGCAGGGATTTGAGAACAGTCCTCTGGGGACATGCCTTGAAACCCAGGTTGGGTAAGGATGATGGTCTAGGTCATGGCAGGTGAGATCTGGTGGATAGGCAGCTAGTTAATTGGTGGCTGACAGGAGGTCAGGGCTCAGGTTGTGTCAGAGAGAGCAATAGTGAACAGGGCAGCCTATGATATTGGGGTGCCCTCGCAGGCCATGCAGTTTAATCCTCATGTGGGGTTTCTGGGCAGACACATAGGGCACTTCCTCTCTCTGGAGGGCAGGCAGAATGCTGCCTAGTGGTTCAAGAAATCCCCATCTGGAGAGCTTGTGGGCCAGGAGTGTGAGGACGGGAGTCTGAAAACACAATCCAGGGTTAGGTTCAGGGCCGAGGGAATGACAGTTCGAATGCACAGTGGCTGATTCAAGATCTCCAGCAACTGAGTAAGGGTGAGTGTCAGACGTTCGCTCATGCTGGAGTTTGTGTCCGTTATGCCTGAGTAATGGAGGTGTGTCCCCATGAGGCCATAGAGGTTTTGCCACACTGGGCCTCATGAGCTGCACAAAACAGCTGGTTTCCATGTGCGGGACAGGAGAAGTCCTGTTTGATGACTCCATGTTAACACACATGGAAAGATTGGTTAGCAGAGCTCTAGGCATGCATGCCTCGAATGCCCACCTCAGGTTAGCATTGCAGCCGAGGAACATGGCAGGTTCGATCTGCTCCCCCAGGGTCATAGTACCAAGGGGGTTAAGTTGACATGAAGTCTCATGCTGATGGGTCACAATGCTCGTTGGTGTCCAGGGAGACCTTGGAATGTGGTGGTTGCTCAGGGGCCATACAGGATTCTCCTACCCTGAGGGTTGGAAACAGCTCCCAAGAGCAAGGATTCCTTCTGGGGACATGAGGTGTGCTGCTTTGTTGCTCAGGGGCCACAAGTTGGACCATATGTTGGTATTGCAGAACAGGCCTCTGGGGACAGATGCTTGAAAACATAAGCTAGGGCTCTGATGAGGTCCTAGGGGCATGTCATGTTCAATCTATGGGCTCTGAGCCATTGACCTGGTTGTATGCCTGGAGTGAGGTGCTCAGGGTGTGTCAGACTGCGCATTTTTGTCCAGAGCGCCCTATGAAATTGGGGTGGGCTCAGGCGCCATGCAGGTCTCTCCTAATCTGGAGAGTTTGGGCAAATGTGATGGGCAGAGTTTACTTCAGGAGGGCAGGCACAATCTTGTGGTGTGACTCCAGAGGCCCCATCCCAGAGGGCATGTGGGCCAGCACTTTGGGGACAGAAGTCTGCAAACACAAACTCGGATTTGTGTTCAGGGCGAGGTGATTGCAGGCCTGATCTGCTGACACTGAGGGGAGGTCTTCAGGATCTATAATTAGGGCGACTGGGAGGCAGTAGCGCAGGCTTTTATGTCTGGATTGGTGTGTCCAGGAAGGCTGCCAAATGCAAGGGTGTCCTCATGGGGCCATGGGAGATTCTTCCTCTCTGGGGATTCTCCCCAGCACTCAATACTTTGGTATCTTTTTGAAGGAAATGAAGAGTGCTGTTTTCCGTCTCAGGGGACCCCCAAAAAAGGGATTCTAGAGATGGGCTCTGGGTCCAGGCACCTGGAAAATCCCACTGGGGATTAGGATTTGGGACTAGGGGTGTGGCAGGTCAGGTATGCAGGCTCCTTATCTGGCTCTCGAGGGGGCTTGTTTGAAAGCAGACTCAGATGAGGGTCACAATGCCTGTTTGTGCCCAGGGCAGCCCTTCTGAGTGGGCGTGGTCTCATGAGCCATGCAGCTGGTTCCCACTATGAGGGTTGGACACTCATCCCAACAACATGGTTCCCTACCTTAGGGAAGGAGGAGTACTCTTTTGTGCTTCAGGTTCCCCCACTAGACAGTGATTTGAGATAAGGCCTGGAGACAGATGCCTGAATACTCAGGTTAGGTAGAGATGACGGCCTCAGACCATGGCAGGTCCCACTTGCTAAATATGGGGGGCTGACAGGAGGACGGGCCTCAGGCTGTGTCAGAAAGCATTAGTGCTCAGGGCGGCCTATGATATTGTGATGCCCTCGAGGGCCGTGCATGTTGATCCTCCTGTGTGGTTTCTGGGCAGACCCACAGGGCACTTCTTCTCTCTGGTGGGAAGGCAGAATGCTGCATTTTGGCTCCAGAATTCCACATCTGGAGGGCTTGCGGGCCAGGAGTGTGAGGACGGAAGCCTAAAAACAGAAGCTATGGTAAAGTTCAGTGCCCAGCCTATGGCAGTTCCAATGTGCAGCAGATAATTCGAGATCTCCAGCACCTGAGTAAGTGCGAGTGTCAAATGTTTGCTCGTGCTGGAGTTTGTGTCCATGATGGCCAATGAATGAAAGGGTGGCCTCATGGGGCCATGGAGGTTTTTGCATGCTAAGCCTTGTAAGCTTCTTCAAACCACAGTGTTTCCTTCTGCAGGACAGGGGGAGTCTGGTTTGATGGCTCCAGGGTCCCCCATATGGAAAGATTGGGTACCAGAGCTCTCCACATGGATGTCTGGAAAGCCCCCCTCATGTTCCTATTGCAGCTGAGGAACATGGCAGGTTCAATCTGGTAGCTCGGGGGCGAAGTACCAAGGGGGCTGAGTTGACGTGGATGCTCATGCTGATGGGTCACAATGTTGGTTTGTATCCAGGGAAACCTTGGCATGTGGCAGTGTCTCAGGGTCCATGCAGGATTCTCCTACCCTGATGGTTTGACCCATCTCCCAAGAGCAAGGTTTCCTTCTGGCGACAGGAGGTGTGCTTATTTGTGGCTCAGGGATCACAAGTTTGGCAGTCTATTGGTTTCAAGAACAGGCTTCTGGGGACAGATGCCTGAAAACCTAAGCTGGGGTCCTGATTAGGTCCTAGGCCATGTCAGTTTCAATCTTCTGTCTCTAGAGATATTGACCTGTGTTTCTCCCTGGAGGTAGGTGCTCAGGCTATGTCTGGATTGTTGTTCAGAGCGAACTACAACATTGTGGTGTGCTCAGGGGCCTTGCAGGTTTCTCCTAATCAGGAAGGTTTGGTCAACCTTGATGGGCAGAGTTTCCTTTGGGAAGTCTGGTACAGGCCTGCGTTGTGACTCCAGAGGCCCCACCCTGGAGAGCAAGTGGGCCAGAGTTATGGGGACCAAAGTTGCAAACTCTAATTTGGTTTGGGGTTAAGGCCGTGTTGATGGCAGGACCGATTTGCAGCCCCTGAGGGGAGCTCCTCAGATCTGAAATTAGGGTGAGTGGGAGTCAGTATATCAGGCTTTTTTCTCTGTACTATGTATCTAGGATGGCCCCAGAATGTAGGGTGACCTCATGGTGACATGGAAGATTCTCCCACTCTGGGGATTCTGCCTGGCTCCCAATAGTTTGGTGTCATTCTGGGGAAGGGAAGAGTCCTGTTTTTGGTCTCAGGGCTCCCGCTGAAACAGGGATTCCAGAGACGGGTTCTGGGTCCGCGAGGTAGGAAAACCCCAAAGAGGTTTAGGATTTGGGCCTACAGGTGTGGGAGGCTTGATATGCGGACTCAAAATCCAGCTAATGAGGGGGATTGTTTGAAGGCAGGCTCAGGCTAAGGGTCACAAAGCCTGTTTGTGCCCAGGGCGGCCCTCATGATGGGCCGTGGTCTCAAGGGCCATGTAGCTGGCTCCCACTCTTGAGGGCTTGACACCCATCCCAACTGCAAGGTTGCTTTCAATGGGGTAGAGGAGTACTCTTTTGTGCTTTAGGTGCCCACATAGGCAGGGATTGGGCTAAGGTCTGGGGACAGATGCCTGAATACACATATTGGGTAGAAATGACATCCTTGGGCCTGGCAGGTCCCAAATGCTGGATATGTGCCCCGCTCTCCGGGGGGCTGACAGGAGGTCTGGGCTCAGGCTGTGTCAGAGCATTAGTGCACAGGGTGGCCTATGATATTGGGGTGACCTCAAGGACTGTGAAGTTTTTCATGTGGTTTTTCAGGTCAGACCCATAGGGCACTTCTTCTTTCTGGTGGGAAGGCAGAATGCTGCATTGTGGTTCAGAATTCCGCATCTGGTGGGCTTGACGGCTAGGTGTGTGAAGACGAAAATCTGGAAACACAAGCTATGGTTAAGATCAGTGTCGAGTTCATGCAATTCCAATGTACATCTACTGATTCGAGATCTTCAGCACCTAAACAAGGGCATGTGTTAGATGTTCCCTCATGGTGGAGGTTGTGTCCATGATGGCCGACGAATGGAGGAGTGTCCTCATGAAGCCATGGAGATTTTCCATGCTGGGGCTTGTGAGCTGCTGCAAACAGCAAGGTGTCCTTCTGTGGGACAGCGAGAGTCGGGTAGATGGGTCAAGGGTCCCCATATGGAAAAATTGGATAGCAGAGTTCTCCGCATGGATGCCTGGAAAGCCCACCTCGTGTTACCATTGCAGCCGAGGAACAGGGCTGGTTCTATCTGTTGACTCCAGGGTGAGGTTCCAGGGGGGCTGAGTTGAGAGGGCTTTTCCAGCTGATGGGTCAGAATGCTGCTTGGTGTCCAGGGAGACCTTAGCATGTGGCGGTGGCTCAGAGTACAAGCAGGATTCTCCTACCCTAAGGGTTGGACCCAGCTCCCAAGAGCAAGGTTTCCTTCTGAGTACAGGAGGGGTTCTGTTGTGTGGCTCAGGGGCCACATGCTGCACCCTATGGTGGTATTCCAGAAGAGTCCTCTGGGGGTGGATGACTGAAAACCTAAGCTAGGGTTCTGATGAGGTCCTAACGCCAGGTTCAGTTCAATCGTCTGACTCAGGGCCATTGACCTGTATGTCTGACTGGGGGTAGGTTCCTAGGGTGTGTTGGACTACGCAATTTGTCCATAGTGGCCTATGAAATTGGGGCGGGCTCTGGTGCCTTGCATGTTTCACATAATTAGGAGGGTTTGGGCAAGAGTGAGGGGCACAGTTTCCTTCGGGAGGGCAGGCCAATTTCTGCGGTGTGGCTCTGGAGGCCCCTTCCAGGAGGTCACGTGGGCCAGGGCTTTGGGGACAGATGTGCAGATACAAACTCGGGTTAGAGTTAGGGGTGAGGGGATGGCAGGCCCTATCTGCACAACCTGAGGGCAGCTCCTCCAGATATGGGGTTCGGGCGTCTTGGAGGCATTTGTGTAGGCCTTTCTGTCTGCACTGTGTCTAGGATGGACACAGAAGGTAGGGGTGGCCTCATGGGGCCATGGAGAAATTTTTCTCTGGGGATTCTGCCAGGGTACCAAGAGTTTGGCATCTTGCTGGGGGAAGGGAAGAGGGCCGTTTTCCGTCTATGTGGTCCTGCACAAACAGGGATTCCAGAGACGGGTTCTGGGTCCGGGCAACTAAAGAATCCCACCGAGGGTTAGGGATTGGGCATAGGGTTATGGCAAGTGCTCGGTACGGGATCCTGGTCCAGCTCCCGAGGTGGTTTCTTTGAAAGCTGGCTCAGGCTGAGTGTCACAATGCCTGTTTGTGCCCAGCACGGCCCTCTTGAGTGGGCGTGGTCTCACAGGCCATGCAGTTGGCTCCCACTCTACAGGTTGGATACCCATCCCAACAGCACAGGTTTCCTGCCATGGGGAAGGAGGAGACACTTTTGTGCTTCAAGATCCCCCATGGGCAGGTTTTGAGCTAAGGTCTGGGAACAGACGCCTGAATACACAGGTTGGGGAGAGATGACGGCCTCGGGCCTCAGCAGATCCCACCTGCAGGACAAGGTGGCCCTGGATCTGGGTTGCTGACAGGAGGGCGGGCCTCAGGCTGCGTCAGAAAGAGAATTAGTGCACAGGGCGGCCTGTGATTTTGGGGTGCCATCGAGGGCTGTGCAGGTGGATCCTCATGTGGGGTTTCTGGGCAGACCCATAGGGCACTTCTTCTTTCTGGTGGGTAAGCAGAAGGGTGTGTTGTGCCTCCAGAATTCCCAACTGGAGGGCTTGCAGGTAAGCAGTGTGAGGACGGCAGTCTGAAAACGCAAGCTACAGTTCAGTTCAGTGTGGAGCATAGGGCAGTTCCAATGTGCAGCGGCTGATTTGAGATCCCCAGCACCTGAGGAAGGGCGAGTGTCAGATGGACCCTCATGCTGGAATTTGTGTCCATGATGGCCGACGAATGGAGGGGTGGTCTGAAGAGGCCATGGAGGTTTGCCCACACTGGGGCTTGTGAGCTGCTCCAAACAACAAGGAGTCCTTCAGCACAAGAGGGGGAGTCCAGTTGAATGGCTCGAGGGTCCCCCATATGGAAAGATTGGACAGCAGAGCTCTCTACATGGATGCTTGGAAAGCCCACCTCACGTTACCATTGCAGCCAAGGAACAGGGCTGGTTCTATCTGCGGGCTCCTGGGTGAGGTTCCAAGGGGGCTGAGTTGACAGGGCTTCTCAGGTTGACGGGACACAATGCTGCTTCGTGTCCAGGGAGACCTTAGAATGTGCGGTGGCTCAGGAGTCCAGCAGGATTTTCCTACCCTAAGGGTTGGACCCAGTTCCCAAGAGCAAGGTTTCCTTCTGGGACAGGAGGGGTTCTTTTGTGTGGCCCAGGGACCACATGTTGGACCCTATGGTGGTATTGCATAACAGTCCTCTGGGGACAGATGCCTGAAAACCTAAGCTAGGGATCTGATGAGTCCCTAGAGTCAGGTCCAGTTCAATCATCTGACTTAGGGCCATTGACCTGCGTGTCTGCCTGGAGGTAGGTTCCTAGGGTGTGTCAGACTATGCACTTTTGTCCAGAGGGGCCTAAGAAATTGGGGCGGGCTCAGGGGCCACACACTTTTCTCCTAATTTCGACAGTTGGGCAGCTGTGACGGGCAAAATTTCCTTTGGGAGGGCAGTCCCATCCCTGAGGTGTGGCTCTGGAGGCCACCTCCTGGAGGACATGTGTGCCAGGACTTTGGCGACAGATCTACAGACACAAACTTGGGTTAGGGTTAGGGCCGAGGTGATGGCAGGCCCTATCTGCACCACCTGAGGGCAGCTCCTCCATATTTGAAGTTCGGGCGGCTCAGAGGCATTTGCGCAGGCTTTTCTGTCTGAATTGTGAGTGTAGGATAGCCACGGAATGGAGGTGTGGCCTCATGGGGCCATGGGAGAATCTTCTTCTCTGAGGATTCTGCCCGGCTCCCAAGAGTTTGGCGTCTTGCTGGGGGAAGGGAAGATGCCGTTTTCCATCTAAAAGGTCATGCCAATACAGGAATTCCAGAGATGGGTTCTGGTCCCGGGCGTCTAGAGAATCCCACTGAGTGTTAGGAATTGGGCAAGGGGTTATGGCAAGCGCGTGGTGCAGGCTCCTGGTCCAGTTTCTGAGGTGGTTTCTTTGAAAGCCAGCTCAGGCTGAGTGTCACAATGCCTGTTTGTGCCCAGCGTGGCCCTCTTGAGTGGGTGTGTGCTCACGGGCCATGCAGGTAGCTCCTACTCTACGGGTTGGACTCCCGTCCCAACAGCACAGGTTTCCTGCCATGGGGAAGGAGTAGTACTCTTTTGTGCTTCAGGGTCCCCCATAGGCAGGAATTTGAGCTAAGGTCTGGGGACAGATGCCTGAATACCCAGGTTGGGCAGAGATGATGGCCTCGGGCCATGCTAGGTCCCACCTGCAGGACAATGCGGTCCTCTATCTGGGTGGATGACAGGAGGCTGTGCCTCAGGCTGCGTCAGAAAGAGCATTAGTGCACAGAGCGGCCTGTGATATTGGCGTGCCAACGAGGGCCATACAGGTGGTCCACAGGAGGGACCTGGGCAGACCCATCGGGGACTTTTTCTTTCTGGTGGGCAAGCAGGAGGCTGTGTTGTGTCCCCAGAATTCCCAATCTGGAGGGCTTGAAGTCCAGGAGTGTGAGGACGGTAGTCTGAAAATGCAAGCTCCGGTTCAGATCAGTGCGGAGCACAGGGCAGTTCCAATGTGCAGCAGCTGATTCGAGATCTCCAACACATGAGTAAGGGCGAGTGTCAGGTGTACCCTCATGCTGGAATTTGTGTCCTTGACAGTCGACGAATGGAGGGGTGACCTCAAGAGTTCATGGAGGACTGCCCATGCTGGGGCTTGGGAGCTGCTCCAAACAATAAGGTTTCCTTCTGCAGTAGAGGGGGAGTTCATTTGAATGGCTTGAGGGTCCCCCATATGGAAATATGGGATAGCAGAGATCTCCACATGGATGCCTGCAAAGCCCACCTCGCATTAATATTGCAGCTGAGGAACAGGGATGGTTCTATCTGGGGCCTCCGGGCTGAGGTACCCAGGGGGCTGAATTGACGGGGTTTCTCAGGCTGACTGGTCACAATGCTGCTTGGTGTCCAGGGAGACCTTAGAATGTGGTGGTGGCTCAGGGGCCAAGCACGTTTCTCCTACCCTAAGTGAAGGACCCAGCTCCCAAGAGCAAGGTTTCCTTCTGGGGATAGGAGGGGTTCTGTTGTGTGGCTCAGGGACCACATGTTGGACACTCTGGTGGTATTCCAGAACAGTCCTCTGGGGACAGATGCCTGAAAACCTAAGCTAGGGTTCCATTGAGGTCCTAGGGCCAGGTCCGGTTCAATCGTCTGACTCAGGGCCACTGACCTGCGTGTCTGCCTGGAGGTAGGTTCCTAGCGTGTGTCAGACTAGGCATTTTTGTCCAGAGATCCCCCAAATTGGCGTGGTTTAAGGGGCATTGCACGTTTCTCCTAATTTGGAGGGTTTGGGCAACTGTGAGGGGCAGAGTTTCCCTGGGGAGGGCAGGCATATTCCTGCTCTGTGGCTCCAGAGGTCCCTTCCTGGAAGCCATGTGAGCCAGTGCTTTGGGGACAGATCTGCAGACACAAACTCGGGTTAGTGTTAGAGGTGAGGTGATGGCAGGCCCTATCTGCACAACCTGAGGGCAGCTCCTCCAGATTTGAAGTTCGGGTGGCTCAGAGGCATAAGCACAGGCTTTTCTGTCTGAATTTTGTGTCTAGGATGGCCATGGAATTGAGGGGAGGTCTCATGGGGCCATAGAAGAATTTTCTTCTCTGGGGATTCTTCCCGGCTCCCAAGAGTTTGGTGCCTTGCTGGGGGAAGGGAAGAGGGCCCTTTTCCCTCTAAGTGGCCATTCCCAAACAGGGATTCCAGAGACCGGTTCTGGGTCCAGGCGATTAGAGAATCCCACTGAGGGTTAGGAATCAGTAATAGGGTTATGGCAAGCGCGGGGTGCGTGATCCTGGTCCATCTCCCGAGGTGGATTCTTTCAAAGCCAGCTCAGGCTGAGTGTCACAATGCCTGTTTGTGCCCAGGGTGGCCCTCTTGAGTGGGTGTGGTCTCACGGACCATGCAGGTGGCTACAACTCTACAGGTTGCACACCCGTCCCACCACACAGGTTTCCTGACACAGGGAAGGAGGATTACTCTTTTGTGCTTCAGGATCCCCCATAGGCAGGAATTTGAGCTAAGGTCTGGGGACAGATGCCTGAATACCCAGGTTGGGCAGAGATGATGGCCTCGGGCCATGCTAGGTCCCACCTGCAGGACAATGCGGTCCTCTATCTGGGTGGCTGACAGGAGGCTGTGCCTCAGGATGTTTCAGAAAGAGCATTGTTGCACAGTTTGGCCTGTGATATTGGCGTGCCAATGAGGGCCGTGCTGGTGGATACGCATGTGGGGTTTCTGGGAAGACCCATCAGGCACTTGTTCTTTCTGGCGGGTAGGCAGAAGGCTGTGTTGTGCCTCCAGAATTCCCGATCTGGAGGGCTTGAAGCCCAGGAGTGTGAGGACGGTAGTCTGAAAATGCAAGCTATGGTTCAGTTCAGTGCGGAGCACAGGGCAGTTTCAATGTGCAGCGGCTGATTCGAGATCTCTAGCAGATGAGTAATGGTGAGTGTCAGATGGACCTTCACGCTGGAATTTGTGTCCATGATGGCCGATGAATGGATGGGTGTCCTCAAGGCCATGGAGGTTTGCCCACGCTGGGGCTTGGAAGCTGCTCCAAAAACCGAGGTGGCCTTCTGCGGCAGAGGGGGAGTCCGGTTGAATGGCTCGAGGGTCCCCCATATGGAAAGATTGGATAGCAGAGCTCTCCAAATGGATGCCTGCAAAGCCCACCTTACGTTAACATTGTAGCCGAGGAACAAGGCTGGGTCTATCTGCAGGTTCCGGGGTGGGGTTCCAAGGGGGCTGAGTTGTCTGGGTTTCTCAGGCTGATGGGTCACAATGCTGCTTGCTGTATAAAGATATCTTAGAATGCGGAGGTGGCTCAGGGACCAAGCAGGATTCTACTACACTGTGGGTTGGACCCAGCTCCCAAGAGCAAGGTTTCCTTCTGGGGATAGGAGGGGTTCTGGTGTGTGGCCCAGCGACAACATGTGTTATCGTGATATTCTGGTGGCATTTTGGAACACTCCTCTGGGGACAGATGCCTGAAAACCTAAGCTAGGTTTCCAATGAGGTCCAAGGGCCAGGTCCAGTTCAATCGTCTGACTCAGGGCCACTGACCTGCGTGTCTGCCTGGAGGTAAGTTCCTAGCGTCTGCCAGACTACGCATTTTAGTCCACAGTGGCCTACGAAAGTGGGGCTGGCTCAGGGGCCTTGCATGTTTCCCCTAATTTGGAGGGTTTGGGCAACTGTGAGGGGCAGAGTTTCCTTCAGGAGGGCAGGCCGATCCCTGCAGTGTGGTTCTGGAAGACACCTCCTGGAGGCTATGTGGGCCAGGACTTTGGGGACAGATCTGCAGACACAAACTCCGGTTAGGTTTAGGGCCGAGGTGATGGCAGGCCCTATCTACACCACCTGACGGCAGCTCCTCCGGATTTCAAGTTCGGGTGGCTCAGAGGCATTTGTGCAGGCTTTTCTGTCTGAATTGTGTGTCTAGGATGGCCACAGAATAAGGGGTGGCTTCATGGGGCTATGGGAGAATATTCTTCTCTGGAGATTCTGCCCGGCTCCCAAGAGTTTGGCATCTCGTTGGGGGAAGGGAAGAGGGCCGTTTTCCATCTAAGTGGTCGTGCCCAAACAGGGACTCCAGAGATGGGTTCTGAGTCTGAGCGCCTAGAGAATCCCACGGAGGGTTAGAAATTGGGCATAGGGTTATGGCAAGCGTGCAGTGTGGGCTCCTGTTCCAGGTCCTGAGGTGGATTCTTTGAAAGCCGTTTCAGGCTGAGTGTCACAATGCCTGTTTGTTCCCAGTGCAGCCCTCTTGAGTGGGCGTGTTCTCACGGGCCATGCAGTTGGCTCCCACTCTACCAGTTGGACACCCATCCCAACAGCACAGGTTTCCTACCATGGGGAAGGAGGAGTACTCTTTTGTGCTTCAGGATCCCCCATAGGCAGGAATTTGAGCTAAAGTCTGGGGACAGATGCCTGAATACCCATGTTGGGCAGAGATGACGGCCTCGGGCCTCAGCAGGTCCCACCTGCAGAACAAGGTGGCCCTGTATCTGGGTGGTTGAAAGGAGGTCGTGCCTCAGGCTGTGTCAAAAAGAGAATTAGTGCACAGAGCGGCCTGTGATATTGGGTGCCATCGAGGGCCGTGCAGGTGGATCCTCATGTGAGGTTCCTGGGCAGACCCATCGGGCAAGTCTTCTTTCTGCTGGGCTAGCAGAAGGCTTTGTTGTGCCTATAGAATTCCCAGTCAGGAGGGCCTGCGGGCCAGGAGTGTGAGGACAGTAGTCTGAAATCGCAAGCTACGGTTCAGTTCAGTGCAGGGCACAGGGCAGTTCCAATGTGCAGCGGCTGATTCGAGATCTCCAACACATGAGTAAGGGCGAGTGTCAGGTGTACCCTCATGCTGGAATTTGTGTCCTTGACGGCCGATGAATGGAGGGGTGTCCTCAAGAGGCCATGGAGGTTTGCCCACGCTGGGGCTTGGGAGCTGCTCCAAACACCAAGGTGTCCTTCTGCGGCAGAGGGGGAGTCCGGTTGAATGGCTGGAGGGTCCCCCATATGGAAAGATTGGACAGCAGAGCTCTCCAAATGGATGCCTGCAAAGCCCACCTTGCATTACCATTGCAGCTGAGGAACAGGGCTCGTTCTATCTGCGGGCTCCGGGGTGAGGTTCCAAGGGGGATGAGTTGACAGGGCTTCTCAGCTGGACGGGTCACAATGCTGCTTGGTGTCCAGGGAGACCTTAGAATGTGGCGGTGGCTCTGGGCCCATGAACGATTCTCCTACCCTGAGGTTGGACTCAGTTACCAAGAGCAAGGTTTCCTTCTGGGGATAGGAGGGGTTTTGTTGTATGGCTCCTGGACCACATTTTGGAGCATAGGTTGGTTTTATAGAGCAGGCCACTGGGGTCAGTGGCCTGAAACTCTAAGCTAGGGTTCCTATGAGGTCCTAGGGTCATATCATGTTCAATCTTCTGACTCAGGGCCATTTACCTGCTTGTCTTCCTGGAAGTAGGTGCTGAGGTTGTGTCAGACTGAATTTTTCCAAGAGCGTCCTCTGAAATTTGTTTGAGCTAAGGGGCATTGCAGGTTTTCCTAATCAGGAGGGTTTGGGCAACTGAGAGTGGCAGAATTTTGTCGGGAGAGTAGCCCCAGTGATGCGGTGCGGTTCTACAGGCCCCATCCTGGAGGGCATGTGTGTCAGGGCTTGGGGACCGAAGTCTTCAGGTACAAACTCGGGTAAGGTTTAGGGGTGAGGTGATCGCAGGCCCGATCTACAGAGCCTGAGGGCAGCTCCTTGAAATTTGAAATTCGGGCGGCTGGGAGGCAGTAGCGCAGGCTTTTCTGTCTGGATTGTGTGTCCAGGATGGCCTCAGAATGGCGGGGTGTCCTTAATGGTCCATGGGAGATTCTTCCTCTCTGGGGATTCTGCCTGGCTCCCAAGAGTTTGCTGTCTTTCTGAGGGACGGGAATAGTGCTGATTTCTGTTGAGAGGCTCACCCCAAGAAGGATTCCAGAGACAGGTTTTGGGTTCAGGCGCCTGGATAACCCCACCTAGGCTTAGGATTTGGGCCTAGAGACATGGCGGGCCCACTCTGTGCATCCTTGTACAGCTCCCGAGGGGGCTTGTTTGAAAGGGGTCTGTGGCTCAGGGTGACAATGCATGTTTGTGCCCAGGTGCCCCTGCTGTGTGGGCATAGTCTCATGGGCCATACAGCTGGCTCTTACTCTGAGGGTTGGACAACCACGTCAAAACCAATTTTCCTGCCATGGGGAAGGAGGAGTACTCTTTTGAGCTTCAGGTTCCCCATAGGCAGGAATTTGAGTATGCTCTGGGGACAGATACCGGAATACCCAGGTTGGTTCGAGATGACGACCTCGGGCCAAGGCAGCTCCCACCTGCAGGATATGGGGCCCGCTCTCTGGGTGTCTCGGGGCTTGGACTGTGTCAGACAAAGTATTAGTTCACAGGGCAGCCTATGATATTGGGGTGCCGTTGAGGGCTGTGAAGGTCGTTCCTCATGTGGGTTTTCTGGGCAGACCCATAGGGCAATTCTTCTTTCTGGTCAGCAGGCAGAAGGTTGCATTGTGGCTCCAGAATTCCCAATATGGAGGGCCTGCAGGCAAGGAGTGTGTGGACGGAAATCTGAAAACAAAACCTACAGTTAAGTTCAGTGCCATCGCAGTTCCAATATGCAGAAGCTGTTTTGTGATCTCAGCACCTGAGGAAGTACGAGAGTCAGATATCCGCTCATGATGGAGTTTGAATCCATGATGGCCAAAGAATGGTGGGTTGTCCTCAAGAAGCCTTGGAGGCTTTCCCAAGCTAGAGCTTATGAGCTGCTCAAAATAGCAAGGTGTCCGTCTTTGAGACAGGGGAAGTCTGCTTAGAGGACTCCAGGGTCCCCCATATGGATAGATTTGATAGCAGAGCTCTCTGAATGGATGCCAGGAAAGACCACCTCACGTCACTATTGCAGCTGAGGAACAGGGCAGGATTGATCCGCTGTCTTGGTTTGAAGTTCCAAATGATCTGAGTTGTCTGAGGTTCTCAGTCTGATGGGTCACAATGCTGCTTGGAGTCCAGGGAGACCTTGGAATGTGACAGTGTCTCTGGGGACATGCACGATTCTCCTACCCGAGGTTGGAACCAGTTCCCAAGAGCAAGGTTTCCTTCCGGGGACAGGAGGGGTTCTGTTGTATGGCTCAGGGACCATATGTTGGACCATATGTTGGTTTTCCAGAGCAGGCCTCTGGGGACAGAGGCCTGAAAACCTAAGCTAGGGTTCTTATGAGGTCCTAGGGGCATATTAGGTTTAATCTTCTGACTCAGCGCCATTGATCTTCATGTCTTCCTGGATGTAGGTGCTGAGGGTCTGTCACACTGCGCATTTCTTCCAGAGAGGCCTATGAATTTGAATTGGGCTCAGGGTCCTTGCAGGTTGCTCCTCATCTGGAGAGTTTGGGCAACTGAGATGCGCAGAGTTTCCTCGGGAGAGTAGGCCCAGTGATGCAGTGTGGTTCTGGAGGCTGCATCCAGGAGGGCTTGTGTGTCAGGGCTTTGGGAAGAAGTCTTCAGACACAAACTCGGGTAAGGTTTAGGGGCGAGGTGATCGCAGGCCCGATCTACAGACCCTGAGGGCAGCTCCTCGAAATTTGAAATTCGGGCAGCTGGGAGGCATTAGAACAGGCTTTTCTGTCTGGATTGTGTCTCCGGGATGGACCTGGAATGGCGGGGTGGCCTCATGGGTCCGAGGGAGATTCTTCCTTTCTGGGTATTCTGCCCGACTCCCAAGAGTTTGGTGTCTTTTTGAGGGAAGGGAAGAATGCTGTTTTCCGTGTAGGGGCCCACCATAGAAGGATTCCAGAGACTGTTTCTGGGTTCTGGCACCTGGATTAACCCACCAAGGTTTAGGATTTGGGTCTAGAGGCATGACGGGCCCTCTCTGTGCACTCCTGGTCCTGCTCCTGAGGGGGCTCGTTTGAAACGGGTCTCAGGCTGAGGGTCACAATGCCTGTTTGTGCCCAGCTGCTCTTCTGAGTGGGCGTGGTCTAATGGGTATGCAGCTGGCTCCTATTCTGAATGTTGGACAACCATGTCAACATCCAATTTTCTTGCTGTGGGGAAGGAGGAGTACTCTTTTGTGCTTCAGGTTCCCCATAGGCAGGAATTTGAGCTAAGTTCTGGGGACAGATACCTGAATAACCAGGTTGGTTTGAGATGATGGCCTTGGGGCAAGGCAGGTCCCTCCTGCAGGATATGGGGCCCACTCTCTGGGTGTCTGACAGGAGGACGGGGCTCGGGCTGTGTCAGACAGGGCATTAGTTTACAGGGCGGACTGTAATATTGGGGTGTCATTGAGGGCCATGCAGGTGGATCTTCATGAGGGATTTCTGGGCAGACACAGAGGGCATTTCTTCCTTGTGTTGGGCAGGCAGAGGGCTGCGTTGTGGCTCCAGATTTCCCAATATGGAAGGCTTTCAGGTGAGGAGAGTGAGCACGGAATTCTGAAAACACAAGCTACGGTTAAGTTCAGTGCCGAGCGCATGGCAGTTCCAATGTACAGCTGCTGTTTAAAGATCTCCAGCACCTGTGGAAGGGCGAGTGTCAGCTGTCTGCTCACACTGGAGTTTGTATCCATGTTGGCCAACAAATGGTGGTGTGTCCTCAAGAAGCCTTGGAGGCTTTCCCATGATGGAGCTTGAGAGTTTCTCCAAACAGCAAGGTGTTTGTTTGTGGGACAGGTGAAGTCCGCTTAGAGGGTTCCAGCGTCCCCCATGTGTAAAGATTCAATAGCAGAGCTCTCTGAATGGAAGCCTGGAAAGCCCACCTCATGTCACCATTGCAGCGGAGGAACAGGGCAGGTTTGATCTGCTGGCTCTGTTTCAAAATTCCAAATGATCTGAGTTGTCGGAGGTTCTCTGTCTGATGGGTCACATTGCTGCTTGGTGTCTCGGGGACCTTAGAATGTGGCAGTGCCTCTGAGGAAATGCAGGATTCTCCTACCCTGAGGGTTGGACCCAGTTCCCAAGAGCAAGGTTTCCTTCCAGAGACAGGTGGCGTTCTGTTGTATTCTCAGGGATCACATGTTGGACCACTGTTTGGTTTTCTAGAGCAGGCCTCTGGGGACAGAGGCCTGAAAACCTAAGCTAGGTTTCCTATGAGGTCCTAGGGGCATGTCAGGTTAAATCTTCTGACTCAGGGCCATTGACCTGCTTGTCTTCTTGGAGGTAGGTTTTGAGGGTGTGTCAGACTGTGTATTTTTTCCAGAGCGGCCTATGAAATGGGTTGGGCTCAGGGACCTTGCAGGTTTCTCCTAATCTGGAGGTTTTGGGCAACTGAGAGGGGCAGAGTGTCCTCAGGAGAGTAGCCCCAGTGATGTGGTGTGGTTCTGGAGCCCCCATCCTGGAGTGTAAGTGTGTCAGGGCTTTGGGAATGAAGTCTTCAGACACAAACTCAGGTAAGGTTTAGGGGCGAGATGCTCACAATCCCAATCTACAGACCCTGAAGGTAGCTCCTTGGAATATGAATTACAGGTGGTTGGGAGGCAATAGCGCAGACTTTTCTGTCTGGATTGTGTGTCTGGGATGACCACGGAATGGTCGGGTGGCCTCATTGTTCCGTGGGAGATTCTTCCTCTCTGGCAATTCTTCCCAGCTCCCAAGAGTTTGGTGTCTTTCTGGGGGAAGGGAAGAGTGCTGTTTTCCATCAAGGGGCCCGCTCAAAGAAGGATTCCAGAGATGGGTTATGGGTCCAGGCACCTGGGTAACCACACGAAGGGTTAGCATTTGGCCTAGAGCCATAATGGACCCTCTCCATGTGCTCCTGGCCAGTTCCTGAGGGGCCATGTTTGAAAGGGGCCTCAGGCTGAGGGTCAAAATGCCTTTTTGTGCCTAGCTACCCCTTCTGAGTGGGCATGGTCTCATGGGCCATGCAGCTGTCTCCAAATCTGAGGGTTGGACAACCATGTCAACATCAAATTTTCCAGCCATGGGGAAGGAGGAATACTCTTTTGTGCTTCAGGTTCCCCATAGGCAGGAATTTGAGCTAAGTTCTGGGGACAGATACCTTAATACCCAGGTTGGTTTGAGATGACGGTCTTGGGCCAAGGAAGGTCACACCTGCAGGATATGGGCCCGATTTCAGGTTGTGTGAAATGAGGACGCAGCTCGGACTTTGTCAGAGAGAGCATTATTTCACAGGGCGGCCTATGATATCGGGGTGCCCTTGAGGGCCGTGCAGGTGGATCCTCATGTGGGGTTTCTGGGCAGACCCATAGGGCACTTCTTCTTTCTGGTGGGCAGGCAGAAGGCTCCAGAATTGTGGCTCCAGAATTCCCAATATTGAGGGCTTGCAGGCGAGGAGAGTGAGCACGGAAATCTGAAAACACAAGCTAGGGTTAAGTTCAGTGCCGAAGGCATGACAGTTTCAACGTGCAGCTGCTGTTTTCAGATCTGCAGCACCTGAGGAAGGGTGACTGTCAGATGTCTGCTCATGCTGGAGTTTGTATCCATGATGGCCAACGCATGGTGGGGTGCCTCTCAAGAAGCCTTGGAGGCTTTCCCAAGCTGGAGCTTGTGAGCTGCTCCAAACAGCAAGGTGTCCTTCTGCGGGACAGTGGAAGTCCGTTGGAGGGCTCCGGGGTCCCACATATAGAAAAATTCGATAGCAGAGCTCTCTGAATGGATGCCTGGAAAGCCCACTTCACGTCACAATTGCAGCCGAGGAACAGGGCAGTTTTGATGCGCTGGCTCTGGTGCTAAGTTCCAAATGATCTGAGTTGCTGGAGGTTCTCAGTCTGACGGGTCACAATGCTGCTTGGTGTCCAGGGAGAACTTAGAATGTGGCGGTGGCTCTCGGGCCATTCAGGATTCTCCTACCCTGTGGGTTGGACCCAGTTCCCAAGAGCAAGGTTTCCTTCTGGGGACAGGAGGGGTTCTGTTGTATGGCTCAGGGACCATTGGTGGACCATAGGTTGGTTTTCCAGAATAGGCCACTGGGTACAGAGGCCTGGCAATATAAGCTAGGGTTCTTATGTGGTCCTAGGGGTATGTCAGGTTCAATATTCTGACTCAGGGCCATTGACCTGCTTGTCTTCCTGGAAGTAGGTGCTGAGGTTGTGTCAGACTGCGCATTTTTCTCAGAGCGGCCTATGAAATGGGGTGGGCTCAGGGCCTTGCAGGTTTCTCCTAAACTGGAGAGTTTGGGCAACTGAGACGGGCAGAGTTTCCTAGGGAGAGAAGCCCCAGTGATGCGGTGCTGTTCTGGAGGCCCCATTCTGTAGGGCATGTGTGTCAGGGCTTTGGGACCGAAGTCTTCAGGCACAATCTCGGGTAAGGTTTAGGGGCAAGGTGATCGCAGGCCCGATCTACACGCCCTGAGGGCAGCTCCTCAAAATTTGAAATTCGGGCAGCTGGGAGGCAGTAGAGCAGGCTTTTCTGTCTGGATTGTGTGTTCAGGATGGCCTCAGAATGGCGAGGTGTCCTCATGGTTCCGTGGGAGATTCTTCCTCTCTGGGGATTCTGCCCGGCTCCCAAAGTTTGGTGTCTTTCTGAGGGAAGGGAAGAGTGCTGTTTTTCGTTGAGTTGCCTGTCCAAAGAAGGATTCCAGAGATGGGTTCTGGGTTTGGGTGACTGGATAACCCCACCTAGGCTTAGGATTTGGGCCTAGAGGCATACGGACACTCTCTGTGGGATCCTGGACCAGCTCCCAAGGGGACTTGTTTGAAAGGTGCCTCAGGCTGTGGGTCACAATTCCTGTTTGTTCCCAGGTGCCCCTCCTGAGTGGGCGTGGTCTCATGGGCCATGCAGCTGGCTCCCACGCTGAGAATTGGACAACCATGTCAACATCCAATTTACTACCTTGGGGAAAGAGGAGTACTCTTTTGTGCTTCAGGTTCCCCATAGGCAGGAATTTGAGCTAAGTTCTGGGGACAGATACCTGAATAACCAGGTTGGTTCAAGATGACAGCCTTGGGCCAAGGCAGTTCTCACCTGCAGGATATGGGGTGCACTCTCTGGGTGTCTGACATGAGGTCGGGGCTCAGACTGTGTCAGACAAAGCATTAATTCATGGGGTGGCCTATGATATTGGGGTGCCATTGAGGGTAGTGCAGGTGGTTCCTCATGTGGGGTTTCTGGGCAGACCCATAGGGCACTTCTTCTTTCTGGTAGGCAAGCAGAAGGCTGTGTTGTGGCTCCAGAATTAACAATATGGAGGGATTGCAGGCTAGGAGAGTGAGCACAGACATCTAAAAACACAAGCTACAGTTAAGTTCAGTGCCAAGCACATGGCAGTTCCAATGTGCAGCTGCTGTTTAAAGATCTCAAGCACCTGAGTAAGGGCAAGTATCAGATGTCTGCTCACGCTGCAGTTTGTATCCATACTGACCAACGAATGGTGGAGTGTCCTCTAGAAGCCTCGCCTCGGAAGCTTTCCCAAGCTGGAGCTTGTGAGCTGCTTCAAACAGCAAGATGTCCTCCTGCGGAACCGGGGAAGTCCGGTTAGAGGGCTCCAGGTTCCCCCAGTTGGAACGATTCGAGAGCAGAGCTCTCCGAATGGATGCCTGGAAAGCCCACCTCGCGTTACCATTGCAGCCGAGGAACCGGGCAGGCTTGATCCGCTGCCTCTCGTTCATAGTTCCAAGTGATCTGACTTGACAGAGGTTCGCAGTCTGACAGGTCACAATGCTGCTGGTGTCCTGGGAGACCTTAGAATGTGGCGGTGGCTCTGGGACCATGCAGGATTCTCCTTCCCTGAGAATTGGAACCAGTTCCCGAGAGCCAGGTTTCCTCCTCGGGACAGGAGGGCTACTGTAGTATGGCTCAGGGACCAGATATTGGATCATATGTGGGTTTTCCAGAACAAGCCTCTGGGGATAGAGGCCTGAATACCTAAGTTAGGGTTCTGATGAGGTGCTAGTCGCATGTCAGGTTCAATCTTCTGGCTCAGTGCCAATGACCTGCATGTCTTCCTTGAGGTAGATGCTGAGGGTGCGTCAGATGGTGTACTTTTTCCAGAGTGGCCTATGAAATTGGTGTGGGCTCAGGGGCCTTGCAGGTTTCTCCTAATCTGTAGCATTTGAGCAACTGAGATGGTCAGAATTTCCTCGAGAGAGCAGGCCCGGTGATGCGTATGGTTCTCGAAGCCCTATCATGGAGGGCATGTGGGTCAGGGCTTTGGGCCGAGTCTTCAGACACCAACTTGGGTAAGGGTTAGGAGAGAGGTGATTGCAGGCCCGATCTGCAGACCCTGAGGGCCTCTCCTTGGGATGGGACATTCGGGTGGATGGAAGGCAGTAGCACAGGCTTTTCTGTCTGGATTGCAAGTCTAGTATGGCCTCTGATTGGAGGGGTTGTCTCCTGATTCCATGGAAGAGTCTAGCTATCTGGGGATTTTGCCCGGCTCCCAAGAGTGTGGGGTCTTTCTGGGGGAAGGGAAGAGTGCTGTTTTCCATTCAGGGGCCCCGCCCGAACAGGAATTCCAGAGATGGGTTCTGGGTCCGGGCGCCTGGATAACCTCACCAAGGGTTAGGATTTGGGCCTATGAGCATGACAGGCCCGCCATGTGGGCTCCTGTTCCAGCTCCTGCAGGGGCTTGTTTGAAAGGAGTTTCAGGCTGAGGGTCACAATGCCTGTTTGTGCCCAGCTCCCCCTCCTGAGTGGGCGTGGTCTTATGGGCCATGCACCTGGTACCACTTTGAGGATTGGACCACATTCTCAACATCCAGTTTTCCTGCCATGGGGAAGGAGGAGTAGTTTTGTGTTTCAGGTTCCCCCATGGGCAGGAATTTGAGCTAAGTTGTGGGGACAGATACCTGAATACCCAGGTTAGTTCAACATGACAACTTTGGGCCAAGGCAGGTCCCACCTGCAGGATATGGGGCAACCTGGGTGGCTGAAAGGAGGTCTGGGCTCAGGCTGTGTCAGACAGAGCATTAGTTCACAGGCCGGCTTATGATATTGGGGTGCCTTTGTGGGCCATGAAGGTGGGACCTCAGGTGAGGTTTCTGGACAGACCCATAGGGCACTTCTTTCTGGTGGCCAGGCAGAAGGCTGCCTTGTGTCTCCATAATTCCACATATGGAGTGCTTGCAGGCATCGAGTGTGAGGGCAGACGTCTGAAAACACAAGCTACGGTTAAGTTCAGTGCCAAGTTTATGGCAGTTCCAGTGTGCAGCAGCTCTTTCGAGATCTCCAGCACCTGAGTAAGGGCGAGTGTCAGATATCTGCTCATGCTTCAGTTTGTATCCATGATGGCCAACGAATGGTGGGGTGGCCTCAAGAAGCCTTGGAGGCTTTCATAAGCTGCAGCTTGTGAGCTGCTCCAAACAATAAGGTGTCCTTCTTCAGGACAGCGGAAGTCCAGTAAGAAGGCTCCAGGGTCCCCCTTATGGAAAGATTCGGTAGGAGAGCTCTCCAAGTGGATGCCTGGAAAGCCCACCTCACGTTACCATTGCAGCCGAGGAACAGGACAGCTTTATGTGCTGGGTCTGGTTCGAATTTCCAAGTGATCTGAGTTGATGGGGGTTCTCAGTCTGATGGGTCACAATGCTGCTTGGTGTCCAGGAAGACCTTAGAATGTGGAGGTGTCTCTGGGGTCATGCAGGATTCTCCTACGATGAGGGTTGGACCCAGTTCCCAAGAGCAAGGTTTCCTTCTCATGACTGGAGGGGTTCTCTTGTATGGCTCAGGGACCAAATGTTGGACCATATGTTGGTTTTCGAGAACAGGCCTCTGGAGAGAGGGGCCTGAAACCCAAGCTAGTGTTCCAATGAGGTTAGGGACAGGTCAGGTTCAATCTTCGGACTCAGGCCCATTGACCTGCATGTCTTCCTGGAGGTAGGTGCTGGGGGTGTGACATACTGCATATTTTTTCCAGAGCGGCCTATGAAATTGGGGTGGGCTCAGGGGCCTTGCAGGTTTCTCTTAATCGGGAAGGTTTGGGCAACTGAGATGGGCAGAGTTTCCTCAGGAGTGCAGGCCCAGTGATGTGGTGTGGTTCTGGAGGCCCCATCCTGGAGGCCATGTGGGTCAGTGCATTGAGACCGAAGTCCTCAGACACAACCTTGGGGAAGGGTTAGGGGCGAAGTGATGGCAGGCCCAATCTGCAGACCCTGGGTGCAGCTTTTCTGGATTTGAAACTCAGGCAGTTGGGAGGCAGTAGCTCAGGCTTTTCTGTCTGGATTGTGTGTCTAGGATGGCCACGGAATGGAGGGGTGGCCTCAGGGGTCTGTGGGAGAGTCTTGTATCCAGAGATTCTTCCCGGCTCCCAAGAGTTTGGTGTCTTTCTGGGGGAAGGCAGAGTGCTGTTTTCTGTCTCCTGTATCCCGGCCAAACAGAGATTCCAGTGACAGTTTCTGGGACCGAGCGCCTGGATAATCCCACCAAGGGATTTGGATTTGGGCCTACGGGCATGACAGGGCTGCTCTGTGGGCTCCTGGTCCAGTTCCCGAGGGCCCTTGTTAAAAGGGGTCTCAGGCTGAGGGTCACAATGCCTGTTTGTGCCCAGCTGCCCCTCCTGAGTGGGTGTGGTCTTTTGGAATATGCTGCTGGCTCCCACTCTGGGGGTTGGACAACCATATCAACATCCAGTTTTCCTGCCTTGGGGAAGGAGGAGAACTCCTTTGTGCTTCAGGTTCCCCCATAGGCAGGAATTTGTGCTATGTTTTGGGGACAGATACCTAAATACCCCAGTTGGTTTGAGATGATGGCCTCTGGCCAAGGCAGGTCCCAGCTGCAGGATATGGGGCCCGCTATCTGGGTGGCTCACAGGGGATCAGGCTCAGGTTGTGTCAGACAGAGCAATAGTTCACAGGACGGCCTTTGATACTGGGGTGCCATTTAGGGCCCGGCAGGTGGATCCTCCTGTGTGGTTTCTTGACAGCCCCGTAGGGCATTTCTTCTTTCTGGTGGTCAGGCAGACGTCTGCGTTGTTGCTCCAGAATTCCCAATATGGAGGTCGTACCGTGAGGAGTGTGAGGATGGAAGTCTGAAAACACAAGCTACAGTTAAGTTCAGTGCCGAGGGCATGGCATTTCCAGTGTGCAGCAGCTCTTTCGAGATCTCCGGCACCTGAATAAGGGCGAGTGTCAGACGTCTGCTCATGCTGGCGTTTGTATCCATGATGACCAAGGAATGGTGGGGTGTCCTCAAGAAGCCTCGGAAGCACTCCCAAGCTGGAGCTTGTGAGCTGCTTCAAACAGCAAGATGTCCTCCTGCGGGACCAGGGAAGTCTGGTTCGAGGGTTCCAGGGTCCCCCATTAGGAAAGATTTGATATCAGAGCTCTCCGAATGGATGCCTGGAAAGCCCACCTTGCGTTACCATTGCAGCCGAGGAAGAGGCAGGCTTCATCTGCTGCCTCTCGTTCAAAGTTCCAAGTGATCTGAGTTGATGGAGGTTCACAGTCTGATGGGTCACAATGCTGCTTGGTCTCCAGGGAGACCTTAGAATGTGGCGGTGGCTCTGGGGCCATGCACGATTCTTCTAGCTTGAGGCTTGGACCCAGTTCCCAAGAGCAAGGTTTCCTTCTCGGGACAGGAGGGGTTCTGTTGTATTGCTCAGAGACCACACATTGGACCATAGGTTGGTTTTCGAGAACAGGTCTATGGGGACAGAGGCCTGAAAACTAAGCTAATGTTCCAATGAGGTCCTAGGGATATGTCTTGTTCAATCTTTGTACTCAGGCACATTGACCTGCGTGTCTTCCTGGCGGTAGGTGCTGGGGGTGTGTCAGAGTGCACATTTTTTTCCAGAGCGGCCTATGAAATTGGGGTGGACTCAGGGGCCTTGCAGGTTTCTTTTAATCGGGAGGGTTTGGGCAAATGAGACGGGCAGAGCTTCTCCAGAGAGCAGGCCCAGTGATGCGTTGTGGTTCTGGAGGCCCCATCCTGTAGGACATGTGGGTCAGGGCTTTGAGACCAAAGTCCTCAGACACAAACTTGGGGAAGGGTTAGGGGCGAGGTGATGGCCGGCCTGACCTTCAGACCCTGGGTGCAGCTCCTGGGGATTTGAAACTCAGGCGACTGGGAGGCAGTAGCACAAGCTTTTCTGTCTGGATTGTGTCTAGGATGGCCACGGAATGGAGGTGTGGGCTCAGGGGTCCGTGAGAGATTCTTCCTTTCTGGAGATTCGGCCCGGCTCCCAAGAGTTTGGTGTCTTTCTGGGAGAAGGACAGAGTGCTGTTTTCCGTCTCCTGGGTCCCGCCCAAACAGGGATTCCAGAGACGGGTTCTGGGTCCAAGCGCCTGGATAACCCCACCAAGGATTAAGATTTGGGCCCAGAGGCATTACAGGCCTGCTCTGTGGGCTCCTGGTCCAGCTCCCGAGGGCCCTTGTTTCAAAGGGGTCTGAGGCTGATGGTCACAATGCCTTTTTTGCCCAGCTGGCCCTCCTGAGTGGGTGTGGTCTTTTGGGCCATTCAGCTGGATCCCACTCTGTGGGTTGTACCACCATGTCAACATCCATTTTTCCTGCCATGGGGAAGGAGGTGTACTCTTTTGTGCTTCTGGTTCCCCCATAGGCAGGAATTTGAGCTACGTTCTGGGGACAGATCCCTAAATACCCTGGTTGGTTCGAGAAGTCGGCCTCGGGCCAAGGCAGGTCCCACCTGCAGGATATGGGGCCCGCTATCTGGGTGGCTGACAGGAGGTCGGGGCTAGGGCTGTGTCCGACAGAGCAATAGTTCATGTGGTGGCCTATGATATCAGGGTGCCTTTCAGGGCCCAGCAGGTGGATCCTCCTCTGCGGTTTCTTGACAGCCCCATAGGGCCATTCTTCTTTCTGGTGGGCTGGCAGAAGTCTGTGTTGTGGCCCCAGAATTCCCAATATGGAAGGCTTGCAGGCGAGGAGTCTGAGGACGGAAATCTGAAAACACAAGCTACGGTTAAGTTCAGTGCCCAGCGCATGGCAGTTCCAATGTGGAGTGGCTGTTTGGAGATCTCCAGCACCTGAGGAAGGGCGAGTGGATATGTCTGCTCACGCTGGAGTTTGTATCCATGATGGCCAATGAATGGTGGGGTGGCCTCAAGGAGCCTTGGAGGCTTTCCCATGCTGCAGCTTGTGAGCTGATCCAAACAGCAAGGTGTCCTTCTGCGGGACAGGGGAAGTCCAGTTAGAGGGCTCCAGGGTCCCCCATATGAAAAGATTTGATAGCAGAGCTCTTTGAATGGATGCCTGGAAAGCCCACCTTGAGTTACCATTGCAGCCGAGGAACAGAGCACTTTGATCTGCTGGCTCTGGTTCAAAGTTCCAAGTGATCTGAGTTGATGGAGGTTCTCAGTCTGATGGGTCACAATGCTGCTTGGTGTCCAGGGAGACCTTAGAATATGGCGGTGGCTCTGGGGCCATGCAGGATTCTCCTAGCTTGAGGCTTGGACCCAGTTCCCAAGAGCAATGTTTCCTTTTCGGGACAGGAGGGGTTCTGTTGTATGGCTCAGGGACCACACGCTAGACCATATGTTGGTTTTGGAGAACAGGTCTCTGGGGACAGAGGCCTAAAAAGTAAGCTAGTGTTCCGATGAGGTCCTAGGGACATGTCAGGTTCAGTCTTTGGACTCAGGCCCATTGACTTGCATGTCTTCCTGCAGGTAGATGCTGGGGCTGTGTCAGACTGCACATTTTTTCCAGAGCTGCCTATGAATTTGGGGTGGGCTCAGGGGCCTTGCAGGTTTCTCCTAATCAGGAGGGTTTGGGCAAATGAGACTGGCAGTGTTTCCTCAGGAGAGCATGCCCAGTGATGTAATGTGGTTCTGGAGCACCCATCCTGGAGGGCATGTGGGTCAGGGCTTTGAGACTGATGTCCTCAGACACAAACTCAGGGAAGGGTTAGGGGCGAGGTGATGGCAGGTCTGATTTGCAGACCCTGGGTGCAGCTCTTCAGGATTTGAAACTCGGGCGGCTGGGACTCAGTAGCACAGGCTTTTCTGTCTGGATTGTGTGTCTAGGATGGCCACGGAATGGAGGGGTGGGCTCAGGGGTTCGTGGGAGGTTCTTCTATCTGGGTTTTCGGCCCGGCTCCCAAGAGTTTGGTGTCTTTCTGGGGGAAGGGCAGAGTGCTATTTTCCGTCTCCTGGGTCCCGCCCAAACAGGGATTCCAGAGATGGGTTCTAGGTCTGAGCGCCAGGATAACCCCACCAAGGGTTAGGATTTGAGCCTAGGGGCATGACAGGTGTGCTCTCTGGGCTCCTGGTCCAGCTCCGAGGTCCCTTGTTTGAAAGGGGTCTCAGGCTGAGGGTCACAATGCCTGTTTGTGCCCAGCTGCCCCTCCTGAGTGGGTGTGGTCTCATGGACCATGCAGCTGGCTCCCACTCTGAGGGTTGGACAACCATCTCAACATCCAGTTTTCCTGCCATGGGGAAGTAGTACGCTTTTGTGCTTCAGGTTCCCCCATAGGCAGGAATTTGAGCTACGTTCTGGGGACAGATACCTAAATACCCCGGTTGGTTTGAGATGATGGCCTTGGGCCAAGGCATGTCCCACCTGCAGGATATGGGGCCCACTATCTGGGTGGCTGACAGGAGGTCAGGGCTTGGGCTGTTTCAGACAGAGCAATAGTTCACGTGGCGGCCTATGATATCGGGGTGCCTTTGAGGGCCCAGCAGGTGGATCTTCCTCTGCGGTTTCTTGACAGCCCCATAGGGCCATTCTTTCTGGTGGGCAGGCAGAAGGCTGCGTTGTGTCTCCAGAATTCCCAATATGGAGTGCTTGCTGGCGAGGAGTGTGAGGACGGAAATCTGACAACACAAGCTAGGTTTAGGTTTCAGTCGTAGGGCATGGCAGTCCCACTCTTCAGATGCTGCATCTTGATCTCCAGCATCTGAAAAAAGGGCGAGTATCAGACGATGGCTCTGAGTGGATTTTGTGACCATCATGTCTCCTGAATGGAAGGGTGGCCTCATGAGGACATGGACGTGTTCCCAATATGAAGCTTGTGAGCTGCTCCAAAGTTCAAGGTTTCCTTCTTCAGGAAAGATGAGTCCTGTTGCATGGCTCAAGGCGGCCCCATATGGAAAGATTCGAAAGCACGGCTCTATGGTTGAATGCCTAGAAAACCCCCCTCGCATTCCAATTGGCTCCTAAGGACAAGGAAGATTAGATCTTCTATCTCTTGAATGCGCTATCCAGGGGGCTGATTTGAAATTGACTCTCATGCTGATGGGTCATCATGTGGGTTTTTGTCTATGGAGACTCTGGGATGTGGCAGTGGCTCAGGGGCCCTGCAGGATTCTCCTACCTGGAGAGTTTTCCACAGCTCCCAATAGAAATATTCCCATGTAGAGATGAGAGGTGTTCTGTTTTGTGCCTCAGGAAACCCTCATATGCTGGTATTCGAGACCAGGCCTCTGAGGAGAGATGCCTGCCAACCTAAGCTAGGGTTCAGATTATGGGCTTAGGGACCTGTCTGGTTCAATCGTCTGTCTCTGGGGACATCTGTCTGCTTGTCTAAGTGGAGTTAGTTGCTCAGGTTGTGTCAGAAATGCCTTTTTTTCCAGGGTGGACTACGCAATTTGGATGGCCTTGGGGGCCTTTTAGGTATCTCCTAATCCGTAGGGTTGTGGCCAATGGAATGGGCACATTTCCTTCAAGAAGGCAGGCACAGTCCTGCAGTGTGGCTCCAGAGGCCCCAGCCTTGAGGGTGTGAGGGTCAGGGCTGTGGGGACAGAAATCTGAAAATAAAAACTCAGCTTTTGTCTCGAGCAGTGGGTATGGCAGGCCCAATCTACAGACCGTGAGAGGAGCTCCTCAGGATATGAATTAAGGCCATGTGTGAGGTGGTAGCTCAGGCTTTTTTCTCTGGATTTTGTGTCAAGGGTGGCTGAGGAATATAGAGATGGCCACATGTGCCATGGACATTTCTCCCTCTCCAGGGATTTGGCCCAGCTCCCAGTCATCTGGGGTCATTGTGTGGTAAGGGAGGAGTCCTGTTTTCTGTCTCAGGTGTGCCTCAAAAAGAGGAATTCCAGAGCAGAGCCCCAGGTACAGGCGACTGGAAAACCCCACCTTTGATTAGGATTGGGGCCTCGGTGCATGGCAAGCCTGATATGCAGGCTCTTGGTACAGCTACAGAGTGGCCTCATATGCAAATGTTTCTCAGGCTGAGGGTCACAATGCGTGTTTATCCCCAAGCTGGCCCTCAAGCATGGGCCTGGCCTCATGGGCCATGCAGGTTTCTCCGACTCTGAGGGTATTACTTTGAACCCCATCCCAACAGCAAGGTTTCTTGACATGGGGACAGAGGAGTTCCTTTCTGTACATCAGGTTCTTCCATATGCAAGGATTTGAGAGAAAGCCTAGGGACAGAGTCCAGAAAACCCAGGTTGGGAAGAGATGACAGCAGAGGGCCATGGCGGGTCTGATCTGCTGCATATGTGGCCAACTCTGTGGGTGTCTGATGGGAGGTCTAGGCTCAGGCTGTATCAGACAGAACATTAGTGCACAGGGTGGCCTCAGAAATTGGGGTGTGGTTGAGGGCAGTGCCTGTTGATCCTCATTTGGGCTTTCTGGGCAACCCCTTAGGGCACTTTTTTCTTCTGGTGTGCAGGGAGAGTTCTTCGTTGTGGCTCCAGCACCCAATCTGGAGTGCTTGTGTTCCAGGACTCTGGAGATGGAAGTCTGACACACGCTAGGTTTATGATTAATGTCTAGGGCATGGATCATCAATCTGCAGATGCTGAAGTGAGTTCCCAGATTCTGAAGTTATGGCAAGTGTCAGGGATTCGCTCAGGCTACAGTTTTGGTCCACTAAGGCCTTCCTATGTGCACTTGACCTCCTGGGGCCATAGAGTTTTCTCCTGTTCTGGGGATTTAGGGAAGCTCCAAATAATTTGTTTTCATTTTGGGGGGAGGTGCAGTCCTGTGTATGGCTCTAGGCTCCTCCATATGGAGGGATTCGACAGCAAGTCCCTGGGTATCTATACCTGAAAACTATACTTGGGTTTTGTGGTAGGGCCTGAGTGCATGAAAAGTCTGAATTGTTCCCACTGGCGTCAGTTACTAGGTGGCTGACTGTTGGTCATTGCTCTGGTTGAGAGTTAGAATGTATATTTGAGTCCATGGCTGGCTGCCATCAATGGGGTTGCTTCGGGGTTTCGTGCAGCCTTCTCATAGTATTAGTATGGGGGTTGCATGCAGCAGCTTAATAAGGTTCATTTTCCTTCTGGAGAGCAAACACAGTCCAGTGGTGTGGCTCATATTTCCCTTTCTGGAGGGCTTGTGGACCAGGACTTTTAGGATGGAAGTCTGAGAACCCAATGTAGGCCTAGGGTTAGGGCCTCGGGCAGGGCAGGCCCAATCTACAGAAGCTGAGACAAGCTCCCCAGGATCTGAGGTGAACACGGGTGTCAGGATGTCGCACAGGCTGGAGTTTGTTTCCGTGAGTCCCGCCGAAATCATAGGTGGCCTCATGGTGGCATGGAGTTTCCTCCCACTCTGGGGATTTTGCAGTTCCAAATAGCTTGGTTTATTCCTGGCTATTGGTGGTGTCTTGTTTTATGGCTCAGGAGTCCCCCATATTGGGGGATTCGAGAGCAGTGATCCAGGTATTGATGCCTGAAAACCCAACTGAGAGTTATGATTAGGTCCTAGTGGCACCACAGGCCTTATACCCTGGCTATGGGCAGTGGTAGCCTTGGGGCTATGTTCAAAATGGGGCTCAGGATAAGGGTCACAATGGATGACTGTGTCCATGGTGGCATGTAAAAGTGGGCATGGCCTCAGGTGCAAAGCACATTTCTTCCATCTGATGATTTTGCATAGCTCTGAAAAGCTAGGTTTCCCTCTGGGGGTGTGGAGGAGATTTGTTTTATGGATCAGGGGTTGCCCATGTGGAGGGCTCCCAAAGAAGGGCTCTGAGGATGGATGCCTGAAAACCCAAACTACAGTTAGGATTTCAGCCTACGGGCATGGGAGCTCCGATCAGCTGCCTGTGGGTCGAGCTGCCTTGATGCCTAATCGGTGTTCAGGACTCAGGTTGTTTGCTCCTGCTCATTAGGATCCAGGGTGGTACTCAAAAGAGCAGTGGTACAGAGCCGGGGGCCCTGTATGTTTGTCTTCATCTAGGGGTTTTGTGCAGCTCCATAAGGCGCAATTTTAATCTGGAGGGCAGGGATCATCCTGTGGCTCCTGAGTCCCCAATCTGGAGGACTTGTGTTCCAAGAATCTGGGGACCATATCTGAGAACCCAAGCTAGGTTTATGTGTATGGTATAGGCTATGGATCACTGATCTGCAGATGTTGAGGCAAAGTCACTGAATTCTTTTTTTTTTTTAAGATTTTTATTTATTTGATGTAGAGAGAGAGAGAGATATGACTAGGCAGAGCAGCAGGCAGAGAGAAAGGGGGAAGCAGGCTCCCCGCTGAGTGGAGAGCCCGATGTGGGGCTCGATCCCAGGACCCTGAGTTCATGACCTGAGCCGAAGGCAGAAGCTTAATCCACTGAGCCACCCAGGCACCCCAAGTCACTGCATTCTTAATTGAAGGAGAGTGTCAGGCATTCGCTCACACTAGAATTGGTGTCCTAGGGCACTGAATGTGTGGGCGTCCTGTTGGGGCATGGAGGTTTCTCCTGCTCAGGGGGCTTTTCACAGTTCCAAATATTATGGTTTCAATCGAGGACAGGTGGGGTCCTGTTATATGGTTCTAGTGTCCTCCAAATGGACGGATTCCAGAGCATGGCTCTGGTTATGGATGCCTGAAAACTCAACCTAGGGTTAGGGTTAGGCATGGGGCATGGGAGGTCCGATCTGCTGACTCTGGTGCCAGCTATTTGGGTGGCTGACTGGAGGTCTGTGCTCAGGTTGAGGGACAGAATGTGTATTACCGTCCATGGTTGGCTTCCACAACTGTGCATGGCTTAGAGGTATCATGCATCTTTCTCCTAAGCTGGGGGTTGCGTGCAGCTCCATACGGCATGTTTTCCATATGGAGGGCAGGCAGAGTCTTGTGGTGTGCCTCCAGTGTTCTCTGTCAGGATAGATTCCACAACATGACTGTGAGGATGGTAGTCTGAAAAGCCAGTCTAGACATATGGTCAGGGCTGAGTACACGGCCGGGCTAATCTAAAGTTGCTGAGGCATGCTCCCCAGAATCTGAGGTTAAGGCGAGTGTGAAGAGGTCGCTCATGTTGGAATTGTGCCCATGAGATCTGTCGAATCTGGGAGTGGCATCATGGGGACATGGAATTTTCTTCCGCGCTGGTAATTTTATGTAGTTGAAAAATAGCTTGTTCTATTCATGGGAATAGGTACTGTCCTGCTCAGGGATGCCCCATATGGAGGGATTTGAGAGTAGGGCTCCATGTATGGATGCCTAAAAACCCAAACTAAGTTTATGATTAAGTCCCAGTGGCATCACAGGTCTTAGGTTCTGGCTCTGGGCCAAGCTACCCATGGGGTTGTTTTGAAAATGGGGCTCAGGCTAGGGGTCACAAAGGGTGTTTGTGTCCCGGGCGGCCAGCATTAATGGGTGTGTTCTCAGGGGCAATGCAGATTTTGCCCAACTCTGGGGGATATACATATCTCCACAAAGCTTCTGGGGGACAAGAGGAGTTCTGTTTTATGACTCAGGGGTCCCCCATGTGGAGGGATTTGAGAGAAGGGGACTGGGGATCGATGCCTGAAAACCCAACATATTGTTACGATTCATGCCTAGGGGAATGGCCAGTCTGATGTGCTGACTCTGGTACCAGCTATGTGTCTGGCTGACTGGAGGTCAGGGTTCTGGTGAGGGACAGAATGTGTTTTAGTGTCCAGGGCCAGCTTCCATATATGAAGGTGGCTTTGTGGGTTCGTGCAGCTTTCTCCGAATCAGTGGGTTGTGTGCAGCTCCATAGCACACGTTTTCCTTCTGGAGGGAAGGAAGAGCACTGTGCTGTTTCTCAGGTGTACCCTATCTGGAGGGTTCGTGGACCAGAACTCTCTAGACGGCAGCTGGAGAACCAAGCTAGGGCTAGGTTAGGGCAAAGGACATCGCAGTTCCAAGGTACGTACGCTGAGGCAAACTCCAGGGAATCTCAAGTTAAGGAAAGGGTAAAGATGTCACTCAGTCTGGAATTTGTGCAGATGAGATGTGCCAAATATAGGTTTAGCCTCATGGTGGCAAGGAGATTTGTCCCACTCAGGAGGTTTTGTGCACATCCAAATAGCTTGGTCTATTCTGGGGTTAGGTGCTGTTTGTTTTATGAATCTGGGTTCCCCCATATGGAGGGATTTGAGAGCAGGGTTCCGGATATGGATGCCTGAGAACCAAGCCTAGGTTTTGCATTTGGTCCTAGTGGCATGGCAGGACTTAGATCCTGGATCTGGTGAAGCTACCCATGTGGCTCATGCTAAAGGTCACAATGGGTATTTGCCATGGCCATCATCTCTACCCAACCTGATTTTTCAGGCATCTGTCCACAGAAATTATCTAAAATTCCTGCACATGAGAGAACCTGATGCAAAAAACAGAATTCCTCCCCCTTGGCACGAAACCTTGCTGTTGGATTGGGTGTCACTCAGTGTAGGAGATACTTGCATGAAGCCCATGAAGTCACGCCCACTCTTGAGGGCTGCCTTGGACACAAACACACATTGCATCCCTCATCCTGAGCCCCATTTTCAAATAAGACCCTGTGGTAGCTGCACCAAGAGCCCGCAAATCGGGCTAGGCATGCCCCTAGGCCCTAGTTGTAACCCACGGTGGGGTTTTTCAGGTGCTGGTACCCCGAGCCCTGCTCTGGAATCCCTCTTTTGGGGGACCCCTGACAGAAACATGACTCCTCCCTTCCCCTAGAATGACACCAAACTATTGGGAGCTGGGCAAAATCCCAGAGAGGGAGAATATTCCATTGCCCAACATTCTGCAACCATTCTAAACAGAAAATACAGACACAAAAGCCTGCGGTACCGCCTCACAATCACCCTGATTTAATGAGGAGCTCCCTTCAGGGGCTGCACATTGGACTTGCCATACCCTCGACCCTAATCCTAACCCAAGATTGTGCTTTCAAACTTCTGTCCCCAGAGCCCTGGCCCACACACCCTCCAGGCTGGGGCCTCTGGAACTAAACTGCAGGACTGTCCATCCCTCCTATATGAAACTCTGCCCTTTACAGTTACTAAACCCTCCACATTGGTAGAAAACTGCAAGCCCCCAAGGCCACCCCAACTTTGTTGGCCACCCTGGGCAGAAATGCACAGTCTGACACACCCTGTGCACCTACCTCCACTCAGACACCCATGTAGATGTCCCCAGTAACAGATGATTTAATCTGACATTCCCCTAGGTCCTAATCTGAACCTGAGCATAGGTTTTCAGGCATCTGTCCCCAGAGGCCTGGTCTTGAATCCGACATATAAGGGGTCCCTGAGGGACACAACAGAACACCTTCTGTCCCCAAAAGGGAACCTTGATATTTGGAGCTGTGTAAATCCCTCAGGTTAGGAGAATTCTGCATAGCCCTTGAGCCACCACAAAATTCCAAGATCTCCCTAGACACAAACCTGCATTTTGACCCATCAGCAAGAGACTCCTTTTCAACTCAGCACACTGGGTAGCACTCCACAGGGTCAGCAGATCCAACCTGCCTTGTTCCTAGGTGACAATGGGAATGCCAGGCAGGGTTTCCAGGTATCCATATATAGATACCTGCTCTCGAATGTTTCCGTATGGGGGTCCTTTGAGCCATCAAACAGGACTCCCTATGTCCCATAGAAGGAAACACTGCTGTTTCCAGCAGCTCACAAATCCCAGACTGGGAAAATCTCCATGACCTCAAGAGGCCCCACCTCCAATAGGAGGCCATCATGGACACAAATTCCAGCCTGAAAGAGCATCTGACACTTGCCCTTACTTCAGATGCTGGAGATCATGATTCAGCCTCTGCAGATTGGGCTTGTCTTGCCCTAGGCTCTAAACCTAACCAGAGCTTGTGTTTTCAGACTTCCATCCTTTACACCCCTGGCACACAAGCCCTCCACACTGGGAATTCTGGAGTCACAACACAGCTTTCTGTTTGTCCACCAGAAGGAAAAAGTGCCCTATGAGGCTGCCGAAAAGCCCCAAGTGAGGATAAACCTGCGCAGCTCTTCACAGCACCCCTATTTCATAGGCCATCCTGTGCACTAATGCTGTCTGACACAGCCCGAGCCTAGATCTCCTGTCAGCCACCAAGGGAGCTAGTCGCATATCCAGCCATGGCCCTGGGCCTGCATCTCTACCCAACCATGGTTTTCTGGCATCTGTCCCCAGATGTTATCTCAATTTCCTACCTCAAATTCACTATGGAGGAACCTGATGCACAAAACAGAAGTCTTCCTTCTGCATGGCAGGAAACCTTCTTGTTTGGAAGGGTGTCAAAACCTCAGAGTTGGAGAAACCTGCAGGGCCTATGAGTCCACGCCCACTCTTGGGGGCTGCCCTGGGGACAAACACGCATTTTGACTCTCAGCCTTAGCCTTTTTCAAATAAGGCCCCTGGTACCTGGACCAGGAGCACGCATATCAGGCTTGCCATGCCCCTACGCACAAATCCTAACCGAAGGTGGGGTTTTGCAGGTGCCCATACCCAGAGCCGTGCTCTGAAATTCATCTTTTTGGGGGACCCCTGAGACAGAAAACATGACTCCTCCCTTCCCACAGTATCACAGCAAACTATTGGTACCTGGGCAAAATCCCCAGAGAACTATAATCTTCCATGGCCCAGTGAGGCCCCCATACATTCTGCAGCCAACTTAAATTCACAATCCATAGACAAAAGCCTGAGCTGCTTCCTCACAGTCACCCTAATTTCAGATCCCGAGGAGCTCCTCTCGGGGTCTGCAGATCAGCATACCAAACCCTCGGCCCTAAGTCTAACCTGAGTTTTTGTTTTTAGATTTCTTTCCTTAGAGCCCTGTCTCACACACTCTCCAGGCTCCTGCCTCCAGAGCCACACCGCAAGATTGTGCCTGCCCTCCCAATGGAAACTGTGCCCCTTATATTTGCCAAAACACTCCAGATTAGCAGAAACCTGTAAGGCCCCCGAAGCCACCCCAATTTAATAGGCCACCCTGGATAAAAATGCACAGTCTGACACACCCTGAGCAATGACCTTCAGTCAGACACACAGGTAGATGTCCCCAGAGACAGAAGATTGAAACTGACATGCCCCTATGCCATAATCTGAAGCCTAGCTGAAGTTTTCAGCCATCTGTCCCCAGACCTTATATCAAATCCCTGCATATGGGGGAAGCTGATGCACAAAACAGAACTCCTCCTTCCCCGTGGCTGGAAGACTTGCTGTTGGGATGGGTGCCAAACCCTCTGAGTTGGTGAAACCTACAGGGCCCATGAGGTCACGCCCACAATTGAGGGCCGCCTTGGGCACAAACACACATTGTGACCCTCAGCCTGAGCCCCATTTTCAAATAAGGCCCCTTGGTAGCTGGACCATGTGCCCGCGTATAGGGTTTGCCATGCCCATAGGCCCAAATATGAACCCAAGGAAGGCTTTTCCAGGCGCCTGTTCACAGAGTTGTGATCTGGAATCCCTCTTTTTTGGGGACCTCTAGTACAGAAACAGGAATCTTCCCTTCCCCCACAATGACACCAAACTATTGGGAGCCACGCAAATTCCCCAGAGAAGGAGAACCTTCTGTGCCCGATGAGGCCACCCGTACATTCCATGGCCATCCTAGATACAAAAATCCAGAGGCAAAAGCCTGATCTACCACCTCCCAATCTCCCTAATTTCAGATCTCGAGGAGCTCCCTCAGGGTCTTCAGATAAGGAATGCCATACCCTCAGCCCTAACCCAAACACATTTTGTCTTTTCAGACTTCCGTCCCCAGAGCCCTGACCCACACACACCCTCCAGGCTGGAGCATCTGAAACCACACCGTACAACTGTGCCTGCACTCCCTAAGGAAACTGTGCCCTTTAATGTTGCCAAAACCCTTCAGATTATGAGAAACCTGCAAGACCTCCAAGCCACCCAGTTTTGTAAGCCGCCCTGGATAAAAATAAGCAGTCTGACACATCCTGTGCATGGACCTGCAGTCAGACACCCAGGTAGATAACCCCAGACACAGAAGATTGAACCTGACTTGCCCCTAGGCCCTAATCTGAACACTAGCTCTGGTGTTCAGGCATTTGTCCCCAGAGCCCTGGTCTCGAATACCAACATATGGGGGGGTGTTCCCTGAGGCCCAAAACAGAAAACCTCCTGTCCCAGAAGGAAGCCTTACTATTTGGAGCTGTGTCTAAGCCTCAAGGCAATGGAATCCTGCATGGACCCTGAGCCGCTGCCACATTCCAAGGTCTCCCCGGACACAAAACCGGATGGTGACCCATCAGTATGAGACTCCATTTCCACTCAGCCCCCTCTGTAGCTCACAACAGAGCCAGCAGATCGAACCTCCTATGTCCATAGGATCCAATGGTAACTCTAGGTGGGGTTTCTAGGCATTCATACGTAGAGCCCTGCTCTTGAATCTTCTATATTGGGGGACTATGAGCCATGAAGCAGATGCCTCCTGTCCTGCAGAAGGAAACCTTGATGTTTGGAGCTGCGCACAACCCCAAGATTGGGAAAACCTCCATGGCATCATGACACCACCGTTGCATTAGGCAGCCATAAAGGACACACACTTGAGCCTGAGAAAACGTCTGACCCTTGCCCTTACTTCAGATGATGGGATTCTCGCCTCAGCCTCTGCATTTTGGGCCTGCCATGTCCTAGGCCCGAAAAATTACTCGAGCTTTTGTTTTCAGACTTCTATCCTCAAACTAACTACAAAAATAATACTTGAAATGAATACAATGTATGTCATCATTATTCCTATATGGAATCTAATCATGACTGGAGACACGAAAAAATCAGTGTTGTATTTCAACTACAGGAACATTAATGACCAACATTCATTCATAAGACCCACCCACTAACCAAAATTATCAACAACTCATTTATTGACCTACCCACCCATCAAACATCTCAGGCTGATGAAATTTTGGCTCCCGTCTCAGAATTTGCCTAATCCTTCAAATCATTACAGGTTTATTCTTAGCTATACACTACACATTAGACACAACCACAGCCTTCTCATCAGATACACACATCTGTCAAGATGCCAATTACGGCTGAATCATCTGATATATACAAGGCAGCGGAGCCTCCATATTCTTCATCTGCCTATTACTGCATGTAGGACGAGGCCTATACTAAGGATCTCATATATTACCTGAAACATGAAACATCGGCATTATCCTACTATTTGCAGTTATAGCAACAGCATTCATAGGTTATGTTTTACCATGAGGACAAATGTCCTTTTGAGGCACAACCATAATTACCAACTTACTATCAGCCATCCCATACATTGGAACCAACCTCGTAGAGTGAATCTGAGGAGGTTTTTTCAGTAGACAAAGCCAACTTAACATGATTCTTTGCCTTCCACTTTATCATCTCAGCACTAGCAGCAATTCATCTACTATTTCTTCACGAAACAGGATCCAACAATCCTTCTGGAATCCCATCTGATTCAGACAAAATTCCATTCCACCCATACTACACAATTAAAGACATCCTAGGTGCCCTATTCCTAATCCTAGTACTCATAATACTAGTACTATTCTCACCCGACCTACTAGGGAACTCTGACAACTACATCCCTGCCAACTCACTTAACACACCATCCCATATCAAACCTGAAGGATATTTCCTATTTGCATACACAATCCTATGATCCATTCCTAATAAACTAGGAGGAGTACTAGCCCTAGTCTTCTCAATTCTAGTCTTAGCCATTATTCCAGTATTACATACTTCAAAACAAAAAGGTATGATATTCTGCCCACTAAGCCAATACCTATTTTGATTACTACTAGCTGATCTCCTTACTTTAACATGAATTGGTGGTCAACCAAGAAAACATCCCTTTCTCACTGTTGTTCAATTAGCATCAATCCTTTATTTCACAATCCTCCTAATTATAATACCAACTATCAGCATTATCAAGAAGAACTTATCAAAATGAAGTGTTTTTGTAGTATATTAATTACTTTGGTCTTGTAAACCAAAAATGGAGAATTACATCTCCCTAAGACTCAAGGAAGAAGTAATAGACCCACCATCAGCACCCAAAGCTGACATTCTAACTAAACTATTCCCTGATTTCCTCATCCCATTATTTCAATTCATATATTTAAAAATGTCTACTACCGCTATGTATATCGGGCATTAATGGTTTGCCCCATGCATATAAGCATGTACATACTATGCTTGATTTTACATACGTGTACCTCACCTAGAACATGAGCTTGATCACCAGGCCTCGACAAATGATCAACCCTTGAGTGATGTGTACCTCTTCTCACTCCAGGCCCATCGAATGTGGGGGTTTCTACAGTGAAACTATACTGGCATCTGGTTCTTACTTCAGGGCCATGATAGTCCTCAATCCAATCCTATTTACACTTCAAATGGGACATCTTGATGGGCTAATTACTAATCAACCCATGAACACACATAACTGTGGTGTCATGCATTTGGTATTTTTTAATTTTGAGGGGGGTATGTGTATCACTCAGCTATGGTTGTAAAGGCCTCGTCATATTCAAATAACTTGTAACTGGGTTTAATCATCATCATTTATCCACATCGCACAACCATAAGGTGCAATTCAGTCAATGGTTACAGGACATACACACGTATACACATACACACGTACACACGAACACACATGCACACATAGGCGTATTCAACAGATAGAAACTAGCTAAATCAAACCCCCTTTACCTCCCGTAATTTCAAAATTATACAAACACTTAAAATTGTCCTGCCAAACACCAAAAACATAACTAAGCACATACAACATATATAAGAAGCCACTTATACTGATACTCCATACATTAATCTCTATCACTAATTTACCCAGAACACTCAATTCAAGAAAGCTATCTATAGATATAATACCCCACCTCTAATAACCCCTATCAACTTACATTTAATACTAATAATTAAGTGACCATGCTTAAACACCTTAACATTAACTAATCTAATCCTACACCTGTTAATGTAGCTTATTAAATAAAGCAAGGCACTGAAACTGCCTAGAAGAGTCATAAGACTCCATAAACATAAAGGTTTGGTCCTAGCCTTCCTATTGATTATTAACAGAATTACACATGCAAGTTTCCACATCTCAGTGAAAATGCCCTCTAAATCCCTAAACTGATTAAAAGGAGCAGGTAACAAGCACACTAAATAAGTAGCTCATAACACCTTGCTCAAACACACCCCCATGGGATACAGCATTGACAGAAATTAAGCCATGAACGAAAGTTTGACTAAGTCATGTTAACATTAAGAGTTGTTAAATTTCATGCCAGCCACCACAGTCATACAATTAACCCAAATTAATAGGCCCACAGCCTAAAATATGTTAAGTACTACATCACACTAAAGTTAAAATTTAACCAGGACATAAAAAGCTACTGTCAACATAAAATATACCATGAAGGTGAATTTATTATTTCCGAACACACAGTAGCTGAGACCCTAACTGAGATCAGATGCACCACTATGATCAGCCCTAAACATAAATAATTTCTACAACAAAATTATCTGCCAGAAAACTATGAACAACAGTTTAAAACTCAAAGTACTTGGTGGTGCTTTACATCCCTCTAGAGGAGCCTGTTCTATAATCGATAAACCCCAATAAACCTCACCACCTCTAGTTAAGTCAAACTATATGCCAACATCTTCAGCAAACCCTCAAAAGGAAGAAAAGTAAGCATAATAATTATACATAAAAATGTTAGGTCAAGAGGAGGAGTCAAGATGGCGGAGAAGTAGCAGGCTGAGAATACTTCAGGTAGTGGGAGATCAGCTAGATAGCTTATTTAAAGATTGCAAACACCTACAAATCCAACAGGAGATTGAAGAGAAGAAGAACAGCAATTCTAGAAACAGAAAATCAACAATTTTCTGAAAGGTAGGACTGGCGGAGAAGTGAATCAAAAGCGATGGGAAGATAGACTGTGGGGGGAGAGGCTGGCTCCCGGCAAGCGGCGGAGCAATGGAGCACAAAATCAGGACTTTTAAAAGTCTGTTCCACTGAGGGACATCACTCCAGAGGCTTAACTGGGGTGAAGCCCAGGTGGGGTCAGCGTGGCATCAGGTCCCGCAGGGTCACAGAAGGATCGGGGGTGTCTGAGGGTCACAGAGCTTACAGGTATTAGAACAGGGAAGCCAGCTACAGAGACAAAGCTGAGGA
This sequence comes from Lutra lutra, assembly GCF_902655055.1. Lineage (NCBI taxonomy): Eukaryota > Metazoa > Chordata > Mammalia > Carnivora > Mustelidae > Lutra > Lutra lutra. The sequence goes on from NC_062282.1 coordinate 163,883,502, forward strand.
GTGAGCTCTCAGCTTGGAGTTACCTTGAACCAGTCGCAGGCTTGGTCAGCTCGGAGCGCAGCCGGAAGCCAGGGTGACGGGAGCAATTGGGCGCTGTTCTCTGAGGGCTCACTGAGGAGAGGGGCCCCAGGCTCTCAGCTCCTCCGGGCCGGAGACTGGGAGGTCGCCATCTTCATTCCCGTCCTCCGGAACTCTAAGGAAATTGCTCGGGGAACAAAAGCTCCTGAAAGCAAACCCGAGCAGATTACTCAGCCCGGCCCCTGGTAAGGGCGGTGCAATTCCACCTGGGGCAAAGACACTTGAGAATCACTACAACAGGCACCTCCCCCAGAAGATCAACAAGAAATCCATCCAGGACCAAGTTCACCTACTAAAGAGTGCAGTTTCAAAACCAAGGAGAGCAGCAGAATTACAGAGGAGGAGAAAGCAAAGCACTGAACCCATGGCTTTCTCCCCCTGATTCTTTAGCCTTGCAGTTAATTTAATCTTTTCTTCTTTTTCAATTTTTTTTCTCTTCTTCTGCCAAATTTTTTAACTTTTACGCTTTTCTTTTTTTTTAAGATTTTTTTTTATTCGACAGAGAGAGAGAAGTCACAAGTAGGCAGAGAGGCAGGCAGAGACAGAGAGAGGAGGAAGCAGGCTCCCTGCAGAACAGAGAACCCGATGTGGGGCTCGATCCCAGGACCCTGGGATCATGACCTGAGCAGAAGGCAGAGGCTTTAACCCACTGAGCCACCCAGGCACTCCACTTTTACCCTTTTCTTTTTTAACATTTATAACTGGTTTATCTAATATATATATATATATATATATATATATATATATATATATATATATATATTTTTTTTTTTTTTCTTTTTTTATATATTTTCTTTATTTGTTTTCTTTTTTAAATTGTTCCTTTTTTTTTCTTTCTTTCTGAACCTCTTTTTATCCACTTTCTCCCCCCTCACGATTTGGGATCGCTTCTGATTTGGCTAAAGCATATTCTCCTGGGGTTATTGCCACCCTTTTAGTACTTTACTTGCTCCATCATATACTCTAATCTGGACAAAATGACAAGGCGGAAAAATTCACCACAAGAAATAGAACAAGAGGCAGTACCAAAGGATAGGGACTTAATCAATACAGACATTGGTAATATGTCAGATCTAGAGTTCAGAATGACGATTCTCAGATTCTAGCCAGGCTTGAAAAAGGCATGGAAGATATTAGAGAAACCCTCTCTGGTGATATAAAGGCCCTTTCTGGAGAAATAAAAGAACTAAAATCTAACCAAGTTGAAATAAAAAAAAGCTATTAATGAGGTGCAATAAAAAATGGATGCTCTCACTGCTAGGATAAATGAGGCAGAAGAAAGAATTAGCGATATAGAAGACCAAATGACAGAGAATAAAGAAGCTGAGCAAAAGAGGGACAAACAGCTACTGGACCACGAGGGGAGAATTCGAGAGATAAGTGACACCATAAGATGAAACAACATTAGAATAATTGGGATTCCAGAAGAAGAGGAAATGGAGAGGGGAGCAGAAGATATATTGGAGAGAATTATTGGAGAGAATTTCCCCAATATGGCAAAGGGAACAAGCATCAAAATCCAAGAGGTTCAGAGAACCCCCCTCAAAATCAATAAGAATAGGTCCACACCCCGTCACCTAATAGTCAAATTTACAAGTCTTAGTGACAAAGAAAAGATCGTGAAAGCAGCCCGGGAAAAGAAGTCTGTAACATACAATGGTAAAAATATTAGATTGGCAGCAGACGTATCCACAGAGACCTGGCAGGCCAGAAAGAGCTGGCATGATATATTCAAAGCACTAAACGAGAAAAACATGCAGCTAAGAATACTATATCCAGCTAGGCTATCAATGAAAATAGAAGGAGAGATTAAAAGCTTCCAGGACAAACAAAAACTGAAAGAAAATGCAAACACCAAACCAGCTCTACAGGAAATATTGAAAGGGGTCCTCGAAGCAAAGAGAGACCCTAAAAATAGTAGATCAGAAAGGAACAGAGACAATATACAATAACAGTCACCTTACAGGCAATGCAATGGCACTAAATTCATATCTCTCAATAGTTACCTTGAATGTTAATGGGCTAAATGCCCCAATGAAAAGACACAGGGTATCAGAATGGATAAAAAAATAAAACCCATCTATATGTTGCCTACAAGAAACTCATTTTAGACCTGAAGACACCTCCAGATTCAAAGTGAGGGGGTGGAAAGAATTTACCATGCTAACGGACATCAGAAGAAAGCAGGAGTGGCAATCCTTATAACAGATCAATTACATTTTAAGCCAAAGACTATAATAAGAGATGAGGAAGGACACTTTATCATACTCAAAGGAACTGTCCAACAAGAAGATCTAACAATTTTAAAAATCTATGCCCCTAACGTGAGAGCAGCCAACTATATAAACCAATTAATAACAAAATCAAAGAAACACATCGACAAGAATACAATAACAGTAGGGGATTTTAACACTCCCCTCACTGAAATGGACAGATCATCCAAGCAAAAGATCAACAAGGAAATAAAGGCCTTAAATGACACACTGGACCAGATGGACATCACAGATATATTCAGAACATTTCATCCCAAAGCAACAGAATACACATTCTTCTCTAGTGCACATGGAACATTCTCCAGAATAGATCACATCCTCGGTCCTAAATCAGGTCTCAACCGGTATCAAAAGATTGGGATCATTCCCTGCATATTTTCAGACCACAATGCTCTAAAGCTAGAACTCAATAACAAGAGGAAATTTGGAAAGAACCCAAATACATGGAGACTAAACAGCATCCTTCTAAAGAATGAATGGATCAATCAGGAAATTAAAGAAGAATTGAAAAAATTTATGGAAACAAATGATAATGAAAACACAATGGTTCAGAATCTGTGGGACACAACAAAGGCAGTCCTGAGAGGACAATATATAGTGCTACAAGCCTTTCTCAAGAAACAAGAAAGGTCTCAGGTACACAACCTAACCCTACACCTAAAGGAGCTGGAGAAAGAACAAGAAAGAAACCCTAAACTCAGCAGGAGAAGAGAAATCATAAAGATCAGAGCAGAAATCAATGAAATAGAAACCAAAAAAGCAATAGAACAATCAATGAAACTAGGAGCTGGTTCCTTGAAAGAATTAATAAGATTGATAAACCCTTGGCCAGACATATCAAAAATAAAAGAGAAAGGACCCAAATAAATAAAATCATGAATGAAAGAGGAGAGATCACAACGAACACCAAAGAAATACAGACAATTATAAGAACATACTATGAGCAACTCTACGCCAACAAATTTGACAATCTGGAAGAAATGGATGCATTCCTAGAGACATATATACTACCACAACTGAACCAGGAAGAAATGGAAAGCCTGAACAGACCCATAACCAGTAAAGAGATTGAAACAGTCATCAAAAATCTCCAAACAAACAAAAGCCCAGGGCCAGATGGCTTCCTGGGGGAATTCTACCAAACATTTAAAGAAGAACTAATTCCTATTCTCCTGAAACTGTTCCAAAAAATAGAAATAGAAGGAAACCTTCCAAACTCATTTTATGAGGCCAGCATCACCTTGATCCCAAAACCAGACAAGGATCCCATCAAAAAAGAGAACTACAGACCAATATCCTTGATGAACACAGATGCAAAAATTCTCTCCAAAACACTAGCCAATAGGAATCAACAGTACATTAAAAGGATTATTCACCACGACCAAGTGGGATTTATTCCAGGGCTGCAAGGCTGGTTCAACATCTGCAAATCAATCAATGTGATACAACACATTAATAAAAGAAAGAACAAGAACCATATGATACTCTCCATAGATGCTGAAAAAGCATTTGACAAAGTACAGCATCCCTTCCTGATCAAAACTCTTCGAAGTGTAGGGATAGAGGGCACATATGTCAATATTATCAAAGCCATCTATGAAAAACCCACCGCAAATATCATTCTCAATGGAGAAAAACTGAAAGCTTTTCCGCTAAGGTCAGGAACACGGCAGGGATGTCCGTTATCACCACTGCTATTCAACATAGTACTAGAAGTCCTAGCCTCAGCAATCAGACAACAAAGGAAATTAAAGGCATACAAATCGGCAAAGAAGAAGCCAAACTATCACTCTTCGCAGATGATATGATACTATATGTGAAAAACCCAAAAGACTCCACTCCAAAACTGCTAGAACTTATACAGGAATTCAGTAAAGTGTCAGGATATAAAATCAATGCACAGAAATCAGTTGCATTTCTCTACACCAACAACAAGACAGAAGAAAGAGAAATTAAGGAGTCCATCCCATTTACAATTGCACCCAAAACTATAAGATACCTAGGAATAAACCTAACCAAAGAGACTAAGAATCTATACTCAGAAACCTATAAAGTACTCATGAAAGAAATTGAGGAAGACACAAAGAAATGGAAAAATGTTCCATGCTCCTGGATTGGAAGAATAAATATTGTGAAAATGTCTATGCTACCTAAAGCAATCTACACATTTTATGCAATTCCTATCAAAGTACCATCCATTTTTTTCAACGAAATGGAACAAATAATCCTAAAATTTATATGGAACCAGAAAAGACCTCGAATAGCCAAAGGAATATTGAAAAGGAAAGCCAAAGTTAGTGGCATCACAATTCCGGACTTCAAACTCTATTACAAAGCTGTCATCATCAAGACAGCATGGTACTGGCACAAAAACAGACATCTAGATCAATGGAACAGAATAGAGAGCCCAGAAATAGACCCTCAACTCTATGGTCAACTCATCTTCGACAAAGGAGGAAAGAATGTCCAATGGAAAAAAGACAGCCTCTTCAATAAATGGTGTTGGGAAAATTGGACAACCACATTCAGAAAAATTAAATTGGACCATTTCCTTACACCACACACGAAAATAGACTCAAAATGGATGGAGGACCTCAATGTGAGAAAGGAATCCATCAAAATCCTTGAGGAGAACACAGGCAGCAACCTCTTCGACCTCAGCCACAGCAACATCTTCCTAGGAACATCGCCAAAGGCAAGGGAAGCAAGGGCAAAAATGAACTATTGGGATTTTATCAAGATCAAAATCTTTTGCAAAGCAAAGGAAAGAGTGAACAAAACCAAAAGACAACTGACAGAATGGGAGAAGATATTTGCAAACGACATATCAGATAAAGGGCTAGTGTCCAAAATCTATAAAAAACTTAGCAAACTGAATACCCCAAGAACAAATAATCCAATCAAGAAATGGGCAGAGGACATGAACAGACATTTCTGCAAAGAAAACATCCAGATGGCCAACAGACACATGATAAAGTGCTCCACATCATTCGGCATCAGCGAAATAAAAATCAAAACCACCATGAGATATCACCTCACAGCAGTCAGAATAGCTAAAATTAACAAGTCAGGAAATGACAGATGCTGGTGAGGATGAGGAGAAAGGGGAACCCTCCTACACTGTTGGTGGGAATGCAAGCAGGTGCAACCACTCTGGAAAACAGCATGGAGGTTCCTCAAAATGTTGAAAATAGAACTACCCTATGACCCAGCAATTGCACTACTGGGTATTTACCCTAAAGACACAAACGTAGTGATCCGAAGGGGCACGTGCACCCGAATGTTTATAGCAGCAATGTCTACAATAGCCAAATTATGGAAAGAACCTAGATGCCCATCAACAGATACTGGATAAAGAAGATGTGGTATATACACACAATGGAATACTATGCAGCCATCAAAAGAAATGAAATCTTGCCATTTGGGATGACATGGATGGAACTATAGGGTATTATGCTTAGCGAAATAAGTCAATCGGAGAAAGACAACTATCATTTGATCTCCCTGATATGAGGGAGAGGAGATGCAACATGAGGGGTTAAGGGGGTAGGAGAAGAGTAAATGAAACTGATGGGATTGGGAGGGAGACACACCATACGTGACTCTTAATCTCACAAAACAAACTGAGGGTTGATGTGGGGAGGGGGGCTGGCGGTGGGGTTATGGACATTGGGGTGGGTATGTGCTATGGTGAGTGCTGTGAAGTGTGTAAACCTGGCGATTCACAGACCTGTACCCCTGGGGATAAAAATATATTATATGTTTATAAAAAAATAAAATTTAAAAAAATACCTTAAAAGAATAAATAAAGGTTAGGTCAAGGTGTAACCCATGAAGTAGGAAGAAATGGGCTACATTTTCTAATCAAGAATATGTTCATGGCAAATAATCCTAAAACTTGTATGGAATCAGAAGAGACCCCGAATTGTTGAAAAAGAAAAACAAAACTGGGGGCATCATGTTACCTGATTTCAATCTTTACTACAAATATGTGATCACCAAGAAAGCATGGTACTGGCATAAAAACAGACATATAGACCAGTGGAACAGAGTACAGAGCCCAGATACGGACCCTCAACTCTATTGTCAAATAATCTTCAACAAAGCAGGAAAAAAATATGTAGTGGAAAAAAGACAGTTTCTTCAATATATGGTGCTGGGAAAATTGGACATCTACATGTAGAAAAATGAAACTCAACCATTCTCTCACACTATACACAAAGATAAACTCGAAATGGATAAAAGACCTCAGCATGAGGCAGGAATCCATCAGAATCCTAGAGGAGAACCTAGGCAGTAACCTCTTCAACATCGGCTGCAGAAACTTCTTTCAAGATGTGTCTTCAAAGGCAAAGGAAATGAAAGCGAAAATGAATTTTTGAGACTTCACCAAAAGCTTCTGCACAGCAAAGGAAACAGTCAACAAAACAAAGAGGCAGCCCATGGAATGGGAGAAGAAATTCGCAAACGACAGTACAGACAAAAGGCTGATATCAAGGACCTATAAAGAACTTCTCAAACTCAACACACACAAAACAGATAATCATGTCAAAAAAGGGGCAGAAGGCATGAAGAGACAATTCTCCAATGAAGACATACAAATGGCTATCAGACACATTAAAAAATGTTCATCATCACTAGCCATGAGGGAGATTCAAATTAAAACCACATTGAGATAACACCTTACACCAGTTAGAATGGCCAAAAATAGCAAGACAGGAAAAAACGTGTGTTGGAGAGGAGGTGGAGAAAGGGGAAACCTCTTACACTGTTGGTGGGAATGTAATTTGGTGTTGGAGATCTCGAATCAGCCGCTGCACATTGGAACTGCCATGCCCTCAGCCCTAAACCTAACCCTAGTTTGTGTTTTCAGACTTCCATCCTCACACTCCTGGCCCAGAAGACCTCCAGATTGGGAATTCTAGAGCTGCAAGACAGGATTCCACATGCTCATCAAAAAGAAGTGCCCTATGGGGCTGCCCAGATACCACACATGAGGATCATCTTGCATAGCCCTTGACCACACCCCAATTTCATAGGCTGCCCTGTGCACTAATCCTCAGTCTGACAAAGCTGGAGCCCTGAATTCTGTCAGCCACCCACATAGCTGGCCGCATATCCCATAGATGGGACCTGCCATGGCCCGAGGACATCACCTCTACCCAACCTGGGTGTTCAGGAATCTGTCCCAAGACCTTATGTCAAAACCTGCCTATGGGGTAATGTGATACACAAAAGAGTACTCCTCCTTCCCCATGGCAGGAAACCTTGTTGGGATGAGTGCAAACTTGCAGAGTAGGAGAATCCTGCATTGTTCCTGAGTCACCACCACATTCCAAGTTCTCCATGGACACAAACCTGCATTATGACCCATCAGCATGAGAGTCCATTTCAACTCAACCCCCTGGGAAGCTCGCCTCAGAGCCAGCAGATCGAATATGCCTTGTCCCTAGGAGCCAATGGGAATCCTTAGAGCCTTGCTCTGGAATCTTTCTGTTTGGGGCAGCCTTGAGCCATCCAAAAGGAATCGCCTGTCCTGCAGAAGGAAACCTTGCTGTTTGGAGTAGCTCACAACCCCCAGAGTGGGAAAAACTCCATGTCCTCATGAGGCCAACCCTCCATTCAGGGGCCATCATGGTCTCAAACTCCAGCCTGAGCCAACGACTGATACTCGCCCTTACTTCAGATGCTGGATATATCTCGATGCAGCCTCTACAGAGTGGGCCTGCCGTGCCCTCAGCATGAAACTTATCCCTAGTTTGTGTTTTCTGCCTTCAGTCCTCACACTCGTGTCCCACAAACCCTCCAGATGGGAATTCTGGAGGCACAATGCAACACTCTGCCTCTACACCAGAAGAAAAAAAGTGCCCTATGGGGCTGTCAAGTAACCACAAATGGAGATCAACCTGCACGGCCCTTGACCGCATCCCAAATTCCTAGGCTGCCCAGTGCACTTATGCTCTGTCTGACACAGCCTGAGCCCAGACCTCCCATCAAACACTCAGCTAGTTGGCCGCATATCCAGCACATCTGACCCGCCATGGCCTTGGGCTGTCATCTCTTCCCAACCTGGGTTTTCAGGATCTGAACCTAGATATTATCTCAAATCCCTGCACCAGCGTGGGGGCGTGGGGGAACCTGATGCACAACTCAGAACTCCTCCTTCCCCATGGCAAGGACCCTTGCTGTTGGGATGGGTGTCAAAGTCCACCCCTCAGAGTAGGAGAAACCTGCAATGGCCCATAAGGCCACGCCCCTGCTTAAGGGCCAGTTTGGGCACAAACAACCACTCTGACCCTCAGCCTGAGACCCGTTTTCAAATGAGGTCCCTTGGTAGTGGACCAAGAGCCCGCTTATCGGGTTTGCCATGCCCTGAGGGCCCAATCCTATCCAAAGGTGGGGTTTTCCGGTCGTTTGTACCTGGGGCTATGCTCTGGAATCCCTCTTTTGGAGGGACCCCTGAGACAGAAAGCAGGACTCCGCCCTTCCCACAGAATGACCCCAAACTCTTGGGAGTCAGGCCAAATCCCCAGAGAGGGTGGTAGCCTTGAGCCTTCCAACAGGACTCACCTTTCCCACAGATGGAAACCTTGCTCTTTGGAGCAGCTCACAACCACCAGATTGGGAAATCCTCCATGGCCTCATGAAGCCACCCGTCCATGCTGGGGTCATCATGGTCGCAAACTCCAGCCTGAGCCAACGTCTGATACTCACACATACTTCAGATGCTGGAGATCTCGATGCAGCCTTTCAGAGTGGGCCTGCCATGCCCTCGGCGCAAAACCTTACCCTAGTTTGTGTTTTCAGACTTCCGTCCTCACACTAGTGGCCCACAAGCCTTCCAGATTGGAAATTCTCGGGCCACAATGCAGCACTCTGCCTGTGTACCAGAAGAAAAAAGTACTCTATGGGACTGCCCAGAAAACCCATATGAGAATCAATCTGCAGGGTCCTCGGCTGCACCCCAATTTCCTTGGGAGCCCAGTGCACTAATGCTCTAGGTGACAAAGCCTGAACCCAGACCTCCCATCAGACACTCAGACAGCTGGCCTCATATCCAGCAGATCGAACCCGCCGTGGCCCTGAAACATCATATCTTCCCAACCTGGGTTTTCAGGCATCTGTCCCTAGAATTTCTCTCAAAGATCTGCATATGGGGGAACCTGATGCACAAAACAGAACTCCTCCTCCCCCATGGCAAGAAACCTTGCTATTGGGATGGGTGTCAAAATCAACCCCTCAGAGTAAGAAAAACCTGCAATGGCCCATAAGGCCATGCCCATGCTTGAGGGCCGCCTTGGGCACAAACATGCATTGTGACTTCAGCATGAGCCCCGTTTTCAAATGAGACCTTTCAGTAGTGGACCAAGGGCACGTATATTGGGCTTGCCATGCCACTAGGCCTCAGTACTAACCAAAGGTGGGGTTTATGGTTGCCCATACCTGGGGCTCTGCTCTGGAATCCCTCTTTTGGAGGGATCCCTGAGACAGAAAACAGGACTCCTCCCTTCCCACAGAATGACCCCAAACTAACGGGATCCCAGCCAAATCCCCAGATAGGGAGAATCGTCCATGGATCATGAGGCCACCCCTCCATTCCATGGCCATCTTTCACACAAAATCCAGAGATAAAAGCCTGAGCTACCACCTCACACTAGCCCTTATGTCATATCCTGATGAGCTCCCCTCATGGTCTGTAGAAGGGGCATACCATACCCTCTGCCCAAAAACTACCCCGAGTTTCTGTTTTCAGAATTCTGTCCCTAGAGCCTGGGCCTACATGCCCTCCAGACTGGGGCCTCTGGAGCCACACTGCAGGACTGTCCCTGCCCTCTTGAAGGAAACTCTGCCCATTGCATTGGCCACAACCGTACAGATTAGGATAAACCTCTAAGGCCCCGAGGACATCCCAAAACACACTTTCTGACACAACCTGAGCAACCACCTCCACTCAGAAACACAGACAGATGTCCCCAGAGGCAGTAGATTGAACCACACAGGTCCCTAGGCCCTAAGCTGAACCATAGCATAGGTTTGCAGGCATCTCTCCTCAGAGGCATGGTTTTGAATGCCAGCATATGGGGGTTTCCTGAGGCACAAAACAGAACACATCTCGTCTCCAGATGGGAACCTTACTATGTGGAGCTGTGTCAAACCCTCTGGGTAGGAGAATCTTGCCAGGCCCATGAGCCACCGCCATATTACAAGGTTACCAAGGACACAAACCCACATTATGGCTCATCAGCATGAGAGCCCCTTTCAACTCAGCCCCCTGGGGAGCTCACACCCGAGCCAGCAGATCGAATCTGCCTTGTCCTTAGGAGCCAACTGGAATTGGAGGTGGGTTTTCCCGGCATCCATCCTTAGAGCCTTGCTCTCAAATCTTTCTGTATTGGGCAGCCTTGAGCCGTTCAACTGGACTCGCTGGTACCGCCAAAGAAACCTTGCGGTTTGGAGCAGCTCACAGTCTGAAGAGTGAGAAAACTTCCATGGCACATGAGGCCACCACTTCATTAAGGGCTCATGATAGTCACAAACTCCAGCCTGAGCCAATGTATGCTACTCTGTGCCCAGAGACAGATTGAACCGGACTTGCCCCTAGGTGCTCGCTAACCTGAATCCTGGCATTGGTTTCCAGGTATCACTCCTCAGAGGCCTTTTTTTGAGTAGAAGCATATGGGGGTTTCCTGAGGCACAAAACAGAACACCCCTCATCTCCACATGGGAAGCTTGCTATTTGGAACTGTTTAAAATCCTCCAGGTAGGAGAATCCTGCAGGGTCTCTGAGCCACTGTCACATACTAAGGTCTCTCTGGACACAAAACAGCATTGTGACCCATCGGCATGAGACTTCCTCAAAACTCCGCCCCCTTGGCACTTCGCCCCAAAGGCCAGGAGATTGAACCTGCCCTGTTCCTCGGCTGCAATGATAACGCGAGGTGGGCTTTCCAGGAAACCATGCGAAGACCTCTGCTATCCAATCTTTCCATATGGGGGACCCTGGAGCCCTCTAACTGGTCTCCTCATGTCCTGCAGAAGGACACCTTGCTGTTTGGAGCTGCTCACAAGCCCCAGCGTGGGAAAGCCTCCATGGCCTCTTGAGGCCACCCCTCCATTTGTCGGTCATCATGGAATCAAACTCCAGAGTAAGCGGACATCTGACACTCGCCATACTCAGGTGCTGGAGATCTCGAATCAGCTGCTGCACATTGGAACTGCCACGTGTTTGGGACTGAACTTAACCTTAGCTTGTGTTCAGATTTCCGTCCTCACACTCCTGGCCCACAAGCCCTCCAGATTGGGAATTCTGGAGGCACAACGCAGCCTTCTGCCTGCCCACCAGAAAGAAGTGCCCTATGGTCTGCACCAAAACCCCACAGAAGGATCCACCTGACGGACCTCGAAGGCACGCCAATATCATAGGCCGCCCTGTGCACTAATGTTCTGTCTGACACAGCCTGAGCCCCGACTGCCTGTCAGCCACCCAGAGAGTGGGCCCCATATTCTGCAGGTGGGACCTGCTGTGGCCCAAGGGTCCATTATCTCTACCCAACCTGGATATTCAGGCATCTGTCCCCAGACCTTAGCTCAAATCCCTACCCATGGGGGAACCTGAAGCACAAAAGAGTACTCCTCCTTCCCCATGGCAGGAAACCTGGCTGTTGGAATGGGTATCCAACCCTCAGAGTGGGAGCCACCTGCATGGCCCATAAGACCATGCCCACTCAGGAGGGCCACCCTGGGCAAAAACAGGCATTGTGACCCTTTGCCTGAGCCCACTTTTAAACAAGCACCTCGAGAGCTGGACCAGGACCCCGCAGAGCTTGCCTGCCATGGCTCTAGGCCCAAATCCTAAGCTACAGTGCGGTTATCAAGGCAGCTGGACTCAGAGCCCGTCTCTGGAATCCCTGTTTGAGCAGGACCCCTGAGACGGGAAACAGCACTCTTCCCATCCCCCAGAAAGAAACCAAAATCTTGGGGGCCATTCAGAATCCCCAGAGCAGAAGAATCTCCCATGGCCTCATGAGGCTAGCCTACATTCTAGACAAGCACGCCAGACAGGCTGTTCTACAGCCTCCTCACTGCCCGAATTTCAAATCCCGAGGAGCTGCCCTCAGGGTCTGCAGATCAGGCCTGCCATCACCTCTCCCCTAACTGTAACCTGAGTTTGTGTCTGCAGAATTCTGACCCCAAAGCTATGGCCCATATGTCCTCCAAGATGGGGCCTCTGAAGCCAAACCACAGCACTGGGCCTGCCCTCCTGAAGGAAACTCTGCCCATCACAGTTGCCCAAACCCTCCAGATTAGGAGAATCCTGGAAGGCCCCTGAGCCCACCCCAATTTCGTAGGCCGCTCTAGACAAAAATGCACAGTCTGGCGTACTCTAGGCTTTTCAAATGCCTCCCTCCAGGCAGAAATGGTGGAAAATGACTCTGAGTCAGATGATTGAAACTGACATGGCCCTAAGACCTCATCAGAACCCTAGCTTAGGTTTTCAGGCATCTGTCCCAAGAGGCCTGTTTTGAAATACCAACATATGGTTCAATATGTAGATCGTGAGCCATACAACAGAACCCCTCCTGTCCCCAGAAGGAAACCTTGCTCTTGGGAGCTGGGTCCAACCCACAGGGCAGGAAATCCTGCATGGCCCCTGAGTCACTGCCACATTCAAATGTCTCCGTGGACACCAACCAGCATTGTGACCAGGCAGCCTGAGAATCCCTGTCAACTCAGCCCCCTTGGAACTTCGAACCAGAGCCAGCAGATCAAACGTGTCCTGTTCCTCGACTGTAATGGTAATGCGAGGTGGGCTTTCCAGGCATCCATGCGGAGAGCTCTGCTATCCAATCTTTCCATATGGGCAAAACTGGAGCCCTCTAACCGGACTCCCCATGTCCCACAGGACACCTTACTGTTTGGAGCAGCTCACAAGCCTCAGCGTGGGAAAGCCTTCATGGCCTCTTGAGGCCACTGCTCCATTCGTCGGCCATCAAGGACACAAACTCGAGCGTAAGTGGACATCTGACATGCGCCCATTTCAGGTGCTGGAGATCTGGAGTCAGCCACTACACATTGGAACTGCCATGCACTCGACACTGAACTTAACCATAACTTGTGTTTTCAAACTTCAATCCTTACACTCCTGGCCTGAAAGCCCTCCAGACTGGGAATTCTGGAGGCACAACGCAACCTTCTGCCTGCCCACCAGAAAGAAGAAGTGCCATGTGGGTCTGCACAAAAATCCCACATGAGGATCCACCTGCACGGCCCTCGAAAGCACCCCAATATCATAGGCCACCCTGTGCACTAATGCTCTGTCTGACACAGCCTGAACCCCAATCTCCTGTCAGGCACCAAGATAGAAGGCCCCATATCTTGCAGATGGGAACTGCCATGGCCCAAGGGTCCATCATCTCTACCCAACCTTTGTATTCAGGCATCTGTCCCCAGACCTTACCTCAAATCCCTGCCTATGGGGGAACCTGAAGCATAAAAGAGTACTCCTCCTTCCCCATGGCAGGAAACCTGGCTGTTGGGATGGATGTCCAACCCTCAGAGTGGGAGCCAGCTGCATGGCCCATGAGACCACACCCACTCAGGAGGGTCACACTGGGCACAAACAGGCATTGTGACCCTCAGCCTGAGCCCACTTTCAATCAGTCACCTTTGGGAGCTGGAACCAGACCCTGCAGTGTGGGCCTGCCATGCCCCTAGGCCCAAATCCTAAGCCTCGGTGGGGTGATCCAGGCGGGTGGACCCAGAACCTGTCTCTGGAATCCCTGTTTTTGCGGGACCCCTGAAACAAAAAGCAGCAATCTTCCCTTCCCCTAGAAAGACAACAAACTCTTGGGAGCCGTTCAGAATCCCGAAAGAGGAAGAATCTGCCTTGGCCCCATGAGGCCTCCCCTACATTCTGTGGCTATCCTACACACAATTCACATAGATAGCCTGCAATACAGCCTCCCCACCACCCAAATTGCAAATATCGAGGAGCTGCCCACAGGGTCTTCAGATCAGTCCTGCCATCACCTCTCCCTAACCCTAACCCGAGTTTGTGTCTGCAGAATTCTGTCCCCAAAGCCCTGGCCCACGAGCCCTCCAGGATGGGGCTTCTGGAGCCACACCACAGCACTGGGCCTGCCCTCCTGAAGGAAACTCTGCCCGTCACAGTTGCCCAAACCCTCCAGATTAGGAGAAACCTGCAAGGCCCCTGAGCCTACCCCAATTTCATAGGACGTTCTGGACAAAAATGCGCAGTCTGACACACCCTAGGCTTTTCAAAAGCATCCCTCTAGGCAGACAGGCAGGTCAATGGCCCTGAGTCAGAAGATTGAACCTGACATGGCCCTAGGACCTCATCAGAACCCTAGCTTAGGTTTTCAGGCATCTGTCCCAAGAGGCCTGTTCTGGAATACCAATATATGGTTCAACATGTGGACCCTGAGCCACACAACAGAACCCCTCATGTTCCCAGAAGGAAACCTTGCTCTTGGGAGCTGGGTCCAACACTCAGGGTAGTAGATCCTGCATGGCCCTTGAGCCACTGCCACATTCTAATGTCTCCCTGGACACCAACCAGCATTGTGACCAGGCAGCCTGAGAACCTCTGTCAACTCAGCCCCCTTGGAACTTCGAACCAGAGCCAGCAGGTTGAACCTGGTAACGTGGGGTGGGCTTTTCAGGCATCCATTCGGAGAGCTCTGCTATCCAATCTTTCCATATGGGCAAACCTGGAGCCCTCTAACTGGACTCCTTCTGTCCTGCAGAAGGTCTCCTTGCTGTTTGGAGCAGCTCACAAGCCCCAGAGTGGGAAAGCCTCCCTGGCCTCTTGAGGACACCCCTCCATTCGTCGGCCATCATGGACACAAACTCCAGGGTGAGCAGACATCTGATACACGCACTTACTCCGGTGCTGGGGATCTGGAATCAGCCGCTGCACATTGGAAATGCCATACGCTCGGCACTGAACTTAACCATAGGTTGTATTTTGAGACAGCTGTCCTCACACTCCTGGCCCACAAGCCCTCCACATTGAGAATTCTGGAGCCACAAAACTAGCCTTCCGCCTGCCCACCAGAAAGAAGAAGTGCCCGATGGGTCTGCCCTGAAATCCCACATGAGCCTCAACTTTCACGGTCCTTATTGGCACAACAATGTCCTAGGCTGCCTTCTGCACTAATGCTCTACCTGACACAGCCTGAGCCCCTACTTGCTGTCAGCCACCCAGAAGGTGGGACCTGCTGTGGCCCGAGGCTGTCATCTCTACCCAACCTGGGTATTCAGCATCTGTCCCCAGACCTTAGCTCAAATCCCTGCCTATGGGGGAACCTAAAGCATAAAAGAGTACTCCTCCTTCCCCATGGCAGGAAACCTGGCTGTTGGGATGGGTGTCCAACCCTCAGAGTGGGAGCCAGCTGCATGGTCCATGAGACCACGCCCACTCAGGAGGGCCACACTGCACAAAATCAGACATTGTGACCCTCAGCTTGAGCCTGCTTTCAATCAAGCCCCCTCAGTCGCTGGACTAAGAGTCTGCATAACGGGCCTGCCACGCCCCTAGGCCCACATAATAACCCTCAGTGGACTTTTCCAAGCGCCCAAACCCAGAGGCCATGTCTGGGATCCCTGTTTTAAGGGGAAGCCTGAGACTCTTACAGCACTCTTCCTTTCCTCAGAAAGACACCAAACTACTGGGAGCTGGGCAGAATCCCCAGAGAGCAAGTATCTCTCATGGCCCCATGAGGCCACCCCTGCATTCCGTGCCCATCCTGGACACACAATCCAGATAGAAAAGCTGGCGCTACCGCCTTCCAGATGCCCTAATTTCAGTTCCCGTGGAGCTGCCTTAAAGGTCTGCAGATCGGGGCCTGCCATCACCTCACACCTAACCCCAACCTGAATTTCTGTTTGCAGACTTCTGTCCCAAAGACATGGCCCACATTCACTCTAGGATGGAGCCTCTGGAGCCAAACCGCAGGACTCTGCCTGCCCTCCTGAAGGAAACTCTGCCCGTCACATTTGCCCATACCCTCCAGATTAGGAGAAACCTGAAGGCCCCTGAACCCACCCCAATTTTGTAGACCACTCTGGACCCAAATGCACAGTCTGACACACCCTGACCACCTACCTCCAGGCAGATACCCAGGTCAAAGGCCCTGAGTCAGGTGATTGAACCTGACATGCCCCTAGGACCTCCTCAGAACCGTAGCTTAGGTTTTCCTGTATCTCTCCCCTGAGGCCTGTTCTCTCTACCAACTTATGGTCCAACTTGTGGTCCCTGAGCCACACAACAGAACACTTCCGTCCCCAGAAGGAAACCTTGCTCTTGGGAGCTGTGTCCAACCCTCAGGGTAGGAGAATCCTATATGTCAATTGAGCCACCGCCACATTCTCTCCTAATCTGTAGGGTTGTGGTCAATAGAATGGGCACCTTTCCATCAAGAGGGCAGACATAGTCCTGCAGTGTGGCTCCAGAGGCCCAAGCCTGGAGGGTGTGTGGGCCAGGGCTGTGGGGACAGAAATCTGAAAACACAATCTCGGGTTAGGTCAGGCTGAGGATATGGCAGGCCCGATCTATAGACTGTGAGGGGAGCTCCTTGGGATATGAAAGAAGGCCAAATGTGAGGCGGTAGTTCAGGCTTTTGTATCTGGATTTTGTGTCAAGGATTGACAAGGAATGTGGAGGTGGCCTCATGGGCCATGGACAATTCTCCCTGTCTGGGGATTTGGCCTGGCTCCCAACCATTTGGAGTCAGTGTGTGGGAAGGCAGGAGTCCTTTTTCTGTCTCGGGGGTCCCTCCAAAAGAGGGATTCCAGAGCAGAGCCCCAGGACTGGGCGACTGGAAAACCCCACCTTTGGTTAGGTTTGGGGCCTAGGGGCATGGCAAGCCCGATAATTGTGCTCTTGGTCCAGTTACCAGGAGGACTCATTTGAAAACTGGGCTGAGGCTGAGGGTCACAATGCGTGTTTGTGCCCAAGGCGCCCCTCAAGCTTGGGTGTGGCCTCATGGGCCATGCAGGTTTCTCTGACTCTGAGGGATTGACTTTGACCCCATCCCGACAGCAAGGTTTCTTGCCATGGGGAAAGAGGAGTTCTCTTTTGTGCATCAGGTTCCCCCATATGCAGGGTTTCTGTGCAGGTGGATCCTCATTTGGGGTTTCTGGGCAGGCACCTATGACACTTCTGTCTTCTGGTGTGCAGGCAGAGTGCTGCGCTGTGGCTCCAGAATTCCCAATCTGGAGGACTTGTGGGCCAGGAGTGTGAGGTTGGAAGTCTGAAAACACAATCTAGGATTATGTTTTGGTTCGAGGGCATGACAGGCCCATTTTGCAGAGGCTGAATTGAGATCTCCAGCCTCTGAAATAAGAGCAAGTGTCAGATGTTGGCTCTGGCTGGAGTTTGTGTCCAATATGGCCCCTTAATGAAGAGGGGACCTCATGATGCCATGGAGGTTTCCCCACTCTGGGGGATGTGAGCTGCTCCAAACCACAATGTTTCCTTCAGTGGGACAGGTGAGTCCTGTTGCATGGCTCAAGGATGCCCTATATGAAAAGACTCGAGAACAGGGCTCTAAGGATGGATGCCTGTAAACCCCACCTCACATTGTAATTTCCATTGGCTCCTAAAGACAAGGGAGGTTTTATCTGCTTGATCTGGGCAGAGATACTGAGGGGGCTGAGTTGAAATGGATTCTCATGAAGTTGGGTCATAATGTGGGTTTGTGTCCATGGAGACCCTGGAATGTGGAGGTGGCTCAGGGTCCCTGCAGGATTCTCCTACCCAGAGGGTTTTACACAGCTCCCAAGAGCAAGCTTCCCATTTTGTGGAGGCCGAGAGAAAATTAAGGCCATCCCACCTTAGGTTTAGCCTTTGCATAAGTACAGCCAAATTAGCTCCAGCAGCCATCTCAGACGCCTGTGCCCAAGGCCTGAACTTTCCCCCATCCTGCCTTAGTAAGCCCCACCCTGTTTTGGCTCCAGCAAGCCACACCCTGCTTTAGTTCCAGAGACCCACACCCTGCTTTGGTTCCAGGAATCCCCACCATGCTTTAGTAACAGGAACCCACAAATACCCCTGCCTTAACTAAGCTCAGGTTCCAAGTCCCTACTCCACTGCGTCGGGTATACTTGGGCCCAAGCTTAAGCTTGTCGAATAAACTCATGTGATTGCATTGGTGTTGGCTCCTTGGTGGTCTCTCAGACACAAAAACTTGGGCACAACATTTGGAGGTCCCACAGAGATCTGGGAGACTCTTAAGACCCTCAACTTGGAGGGCCTTGTGCCAGCTGGTGAGTGCACTCATTGTCATCTATTTGCGCGCATACTTTGGGAGCTCCACTCTGCATTTTCTTTTTTCTTTTTTTTTTTTTTCCCCCATAGGAATTCTGATCTGGAGGCTCAGCTGCTGGTGTGGTCGAGCCCATATCTGGAGTCGACATTGGCTCAAGTGGACGCATGGCAGGCTGTCGACCGGGGGTCTTGGGAGACGTCCCTCTGCCCCTGTCTGGAGGCTCGGCTGCTGTTGTAGTCAGGCCCGGAGGATAAGGTCCTCATCTGGAGGCTCGGCTGCTGTCGCGGTTGGGCCCGTATGGGGAGGCTCAGCCACTGGTACAGTCAGGACAATATTGGGAGGTTCGCCTGCTATTGCGGTTGCACCCAGAGGACAAGGTAGTCATCTGTGGGGAGAGCCGGCTGCCGGTACGGCCGGATCCTCCCTTAACCTCGTTCCAGTTTTGTCTTTGTGGCTGCACCAGATCGTTTGTCTTTGTGAGTGTGTTCTTGTTAATTGTCGTAATTGTATTTGTCTTGTTGTGGATTGAGGACATGATGGGACAGACGCAGACAACTCCTCTGTCTCTGATGATTGACCACTTCTCGGACATTAGGGAAAGAGCTCATAACCTGAGCTCGGACATAGGAAAGGGAAACTTTCAGACTTTCTGCATGTCTGAATGACCATCCTTTAATGTTGGATGGTCCCACTGGGTCTGCGGTTGTCTTTGTCTTGTCTCGTTGTTGCCTATTGTATCGCTTGTCCCTAGGAGACCAAGAAAATCCCCACTGGCGAGTGTCTCTAGGGGGCCAAGAATGGTAATAAGACCCAGAAACTTGATGCCCTCTCTCTGTTACTGTTCTTATATAAAGTTGTCTCTCTTGAGCACGGGACAGCAACCTAAGTCACCAGGACAGCTGCCAATCTTAAGACTCCTTTGTGAGGTTTCCTCCTGACTGATCTAATGTGATCCCCTCCACATCCCTGGTCTAGCCACTTCTGGCCATGGGACCTCCACTGGGAAACGGCCACAACCAGTACCCGATTGAACCGGGACGTTTCTTAGGGAAGTTGGCTGTAAGGACCATATGTGTTGGAATGTCGCATAGACCATGATGGATTTCAGTCTTTACTCTTTCTTGTCAGTGTCTTCTACTAACTACTTAAAGCTATACCTTCATTGCTCTACACCAGGACCTGATCTAAGGGCCTTTTGCAGAATAAGCCTTCTAGTAAACCCAGGTTGCTGGGTCATCCCTAGCAAAGGGGACTCTGAATTTCATCTCTCTGATCCTCATAATAGATGTGGGGCTTCTCCCTCACTCATTTCATGTGTTAAGGGCTATAACTGGAGCCAACTGGGGTTAGTCTAACTCAAAACAGAGACTTTAAGGAATATTCCTAAGCGGCTGCCAAAACTACCTTTGCTTCAGGGAAATTCCCTGTTTCTCTGGCCCGACATGGACTGTGGAACCCCTTCTCTCTTGCTGATGGGAAAGCAAGGCTTCTGCTCCTCTGTTGGGGCTGATGAAATCTAAAACAGGGAATCCTTTCTCTGCCTTCTGGCAGCACCTTGTTCTTCTGTCTCCCCCTTCTGTTTCTGCACCAATGTGCGTGGGGCATGCATAACTGGCCTCTAGACCATCCTTGGTGCTTCCTGCACCATGGCTCCTTCTCTCTTCACTGTCAAAGAGCACGAAGAGCACCCCCTGGATCTAACGCACCCTACTCCAGATCTTCCCACCCGTGTCTCAGGTAAACAATCAAAGTGGAGTGGGTCCAGGTGGAACGTAAATCAGTATTTGAACTAAGTTAAGTTTGTTGGGTTAATTAGGATAAACATATCTTTTCAGTTAACAGTAGTAAATGTGAAACTTCAGAGTTTTTACTTAAAGTCAAATAAGCTCGTGTTATTTATTAAAATCTGTTGAAATTTGTTAGCAAAGAGGTGACTAAACTGATGGTTAATTGTCTGTCTCAAAGTTTTAATGAGTAATGACTGAGATAGCTTTCAAGGTCATTGGTAACCTGAAAGTTTAAAGTTTTGCTTGGATGACAAATGGAATTAAATTTGTTAAATATCTAGGTTTTTTCCAGATAGGATAAAGTGCTAAAGCACTGAGTACTGAACATAGGTTTGTCCTTTTGACTTTTCACAGCAAAGAAAATAAGAATATTTATATCTTTTGGTAAACATGTTTTGTGCTTAACTGATTCATAAATTGGCATCTAAAGAATTCTGTTATTCTTCGTTCACAATTCGTTCACAATTAATAAGTGACTAGAGGTTAAAGTGTTTCTAAAAGTACAAAATTCCACTAACTGTAAGACTGATGAAAATAAAGGAAGCAACTCTGTACGCAGGAAAGTAGGAGATATGTAAGAAAGATTTAAGGAATGGGAGTACATTTTGTTGAAAGTAAAAGAAGGTAATTTTGTCCTAAATGAGATGGTTGTTTGGAAGGAAATGACTCAGGACAAAACCTAAATGCAAAGGTAAGTTGTAGAAGGTTTGTGAAGGGAAATCTTTGGAATGGAATTTAGGATGGTCAGGATGGACTAAGATTGAAATGAATGGGTTTTAAAGGTACATTGGTATAAGACTGAAATTCTGTGTTTAAAGGACAAAGTTTTCTTAGATTAATTGTTCTGCTGTTAAGAAAATGTAAATGGTTTTCTCTTTGCCCACCCAAAATTGTAAATGAGATCTCTCTCTGATTCATAAGGCTTTTCCTTGATATGCTAAGTTACTCAGAATACTGCTAAACCAATGATAAACCCTGGGTTACTTGGGTAAATGCTGTAACTACTCCAGAGGCTCTATACATTTCCTAAAGTTTTAATGTTTTGATAGGGTCATCATTTGATATTTAACCGTATCTATTCTGAGTTTTTGTCATTTCTAATTGTTTAGATTCTCTTGTAAGATGAATTCTGCCCTAAAGGAAATTCTTATGAGAGACTTTCAGGACAAATACATGCTTCGATATATTAAAATCATGGAACTGAAATGGGTAAGAATTTCCAGAAGTAAAAGCTGCATTTGGACTAAACCAGAATTAGCAACATGGGACTAGATGAACTGAAGGAAATTGTAATGTTGTGTCTCTTAATGTTTTGTCATATTTTAAACAGGACTGGTTCCATAATGTTTGCTCTTCCAGACTAGGGAAACTTTTTCTTAAGTTATCTGTAATTTATAGAGATCTAAAAGAGCTCATTTGTAAACAAATCAAGGCATTCAACTTTTCTCTCTATCTGAACCCTCTGAAACCAAAAAGTTTTAGTAAGTAATCTTCTTTCATGGCAATCAGTCATTTGCATAAGTTCAATAAGAATCTGTTCTGCTTGTGACAGGACAGCATTAGAAGCACTGGTTAATTTACCAAGGCTTTGACTGGGGTGTCATATTTGAAAAGACTCAGATATGGGGCGCCTGGGTGGCTCAGCAGGTTAAGCCGCTGCCTTCAGCTCAGGTCATGATCTCGGAGTCCTGGGATCGAGTCCCGCATCGGGCTCTCTGCTCAGCAGGGAGCCTGTTTCCTCCTGTCTCTCTGCCTGCCTCTCTGCCTGCTTGTGATCTCTCTCTGTCAAATAAATAAATAAAATCTTAAAAAAAATTAAAAAAAAAAAAAGAAAAGACTCAGATATGACCAGACAACTTAAAGGAACTAAGGTTGACTTTATAAAACCTGGTGCCATAAGGCCTTGGGAACTGTTGGCCTGATACCTTGCTTACAGAATTCCCAGCAGCCTCACCAGGTGAGAAAAGAATGTCATTCCCTGAAAGGGGCAGGACCTCAGGAAGAGTATTTGCCCACATCGACAGGTATTGCAGGCATGTCTGATGGCAATTACTTGGCTTGGCTGCTGGCCCAGAGAGGATACTAAAAAGTTCAACCTAGAGATTCCTTATAAGAAGTTCCAGCAAATCAGATTCTAAAAGTTCTATATGATTATTCAATGTTCTTGCTGAGCTTATGTAAATAATTAGGCCAAGTTTATTAAAACTGGACTTGTTTTTCAAATAAATTAGTCCTGATTTGGCTATCTCTGGAAGTGAGGGTTATTTTAGAGAGAAAAATTTGTGTTTTAATAACACACCTTTATGGATGTTAAATTCTAGATTTAATTGTTCTTAAATGCTTGTTTACCTAAAAGAGACAACTTGAGGTAAACTTCAGAGAAGTTGCATGATAGCTCGTTTAGACGATCTTGCTTTTGCCAGTCAGTCAGCCCCAGATATAAGGACCATTTCGGGAATTACAAACAGCCTTACTGAGTGCCCCAGCATTGGCCATCCCAGATGTTACCAAGCCCTTCCACTTGTATGTGGATAAAGAGGTAGGGGTGGCCGAAGGAGTTGAAGGAGTTGTGACTCGGACTCTGAGGCCTTGGCAAAGGCCAGTAGCCTATCTTAGCAATAAACTAGATCCAGTAGCAGCTGGGTTCCCCCTTGCCTCCACATAATTGCTGCCATGGCCTTCCTGGTCAAGGATGCAAGTTAACTGACTTGGGGTCAAAATCTCATCTTGACCACCATTCTCACTATTGAGGGCCTTCTCCGGACTCCACCAGACCGATGGGTGACAAATGCCAGAGTGACGGGGTATCAGACCTTCCTCCTTAATGATGACTGATCAGTCTGTACTCCAGGTCTGTCTAGCCAACGCAGGGATCCTAACTGCCCACATTGAGACAGAGACGGATCTGGAACCACATCCTTACCAACCTGTGGACTTGGTTTGGATGCACTGCCACCAAGTGGAAAACTTGGAGCCTCCCTGGAAGGGACCCTACATCGTCATCTGACCACTCCCACCTCCAAGACTCCCTACCTTGTTACTGAGGCCAGCTTGGACTCATGATTGGGTCCTACTGTAGGTTCCTCTGAGAGGGGGAAATGTGGAGGCCAAGAAAAACAAGGCTGTACCCATCTCGAGTCTAGCCCTGACATAAGTGCAGCCATCTTGATGTTCTAGATTATCACAAAATATTTCCTGGGTTCTGACCTACACAGGTTAGCACTTTAAATAGTCTCACCCTCCTTTAATGATTGATTTAAACCCCTGGACTCAGCTGCCTCTGTCTTTCATAACTTCCCTATACATTCCCCAACTGATCAATGTTGACCCGAGTAGGTAGGGACAACTCTACACCCCTACTCAACAGAAAGAAGTTACAGAAGATGAGACCTTCCACCTTCAACAACCTTAAAGATTAAAGGGTCAAAATTGTTCAGGGGGAAATGTGGAGGCCGAGAAAATTAAGGCCATCCCACCTTAGGTTTAGCCTTAGCATAAGTACAGCCATCTTAGCTCTGACAGCCATCTCAGACCCCTGTGCCCAAGGGCTGAACTTTCCCCCACCCTGCCTTAGTAAGTCCCACCCTGTTTTGGTTCCAACAAGCCCCACTCTGCTTTAGTTCCAGAGACCCCCACCCTGCTTTGGTTCAAGGAATCCCCACCATGCTTTAGTAACAGGAACCCATAAATACTGATGCCTTAACTAAGCTCAGGGTCCAAGTCCCTACGCCGCTGCATTGGGTATACTTGGGCCCAAGCTTAAGCTTGTCGAATAAACCTTCATGTGATTGCATCGGTGTTGGCTCCTTCTTGGTCTCTCGGATGCAAAAACTCGGGCACAACAATGTGGAGATGAGAGGTGTTCTGTTTTGTGCATCAGGAAAACTCCATATGCTGGTATTGGAGACCAGGCCTCTGAGGAGAGATGCCTACAAACCTAAGCTAGGGTTCAAATTAGGGCCTAGGGGCATATCCAATTCAATCTTCTGTTTGTGGGGACATCTGTCTGTGTGTCTGAGTGGAGGTAGTTGCTCAGGTTGTGTGAGAAAGCACCTTTTGGTCCAGGGCAGTCTAAGCAATTGGGATGGCCTCAGGGGAATTGTATGTTTCTCCTAATCTGTAGGGTTGTGGCCAATGGAATGGGATGAGTTTCCTTTGAGAGGGAAGGCACAGTACTGCGGTGTGGCTCCAGAGGCCCCAGCCTGAAGCCTTGTGGGCCAGGGCTGTGTGAACAGAAGTGTGAAAACACAACATTGACTTGGGTATCAGGCGGAGTCCATGGCAAGCCGGATCTACAGACCGTGAGGGGAGCTCCTCTGGATAGGAAATAAGGGCGAGTGTGAGGCCATAGCTTAGGCTTTTGTCTCTGGATTTTGTGTCAAGTATTGCTGTGGAATGTGGGGGTGGCCTCATTGGCTGTGAACGATTCTCCCTCTCTGGGGATTTGGCCCAGCTCCCAATCATTTGGGGTCATTCTGTGGGAAGGGAGGAGTCCTGTTTTCTGTCTTGGGTCTCTCCAAAAAGGCTTTTAGTCGAGCCTCTGAGGGGCCTTATTGGAAAATGGGGCTCACGCTGAGAGTCACAATTTATGTTTGTGCCCAAGATGACCCTCAAGCATGGGCGTGGCCTCATGGGCCATGAAGGTTTATCCTGCTCTGTGTATTTGACTCTGACACCCATCAGCATCCCAACAGCAAGGTTTCTTGAAATGGGAAAGGAGTTCTGTTCTGTGCACCAAGTTCCCCAGGTGCACGGATTTGAAATAAGGTCTGGGGATAGATGTCTGAAAACCCAGGTTGCATAGAGGTGATGGCTGAAGGCCTTGGCAGTTCTGATCTGCTGGATATGAGTTCAGCTAACTGGGTGGCTGATGGGAGGTCTGGACTCAGGCTGTGTCAGAGAGATCACTAGTGCACAGGGTGGCCTATGAAATTGCGGTTCCATCGAGAGTTGTGCACGTTGATCCTCATTTGGGTGTTTGTGCAGCCCCATAGGCCACTTTTTCCTTCTGGTGGGCATGCAGAATGCTGCGTTGTGCTTGCAGAATTTCCAGTCTGGAGGTCTTGTGGGGCAGAAGTGTGAAGACGGAAGTCTGAAAACACAAGCTAGTGTTAGGTTTAGGGCCTAGGGCATGGCAGGACCAATCTGCAGAGGCCTACTCGAGATCTCCAGCATCTGAAGTAATGGCGAGAGGCAGAAGTTCCCTCAGGATGGAATTTGTGTCCATGATGAATGCCTAATGGAAGAGTAGCCTCATGAGGCCATGGAGCTTTCTCTACTCTTTGGCTTGTGAGATGCTCCAAAGCTCAAGGTTTCCTTCTGCAGGACATGGGGAGTTCTGTTTGTTGGCTCAATGCTTCCCCATACTGAAAGATTAGAGAGCAGGACTCTATGTTGGATGCTTGGAAACCCCTCCTAGTGTTCCCATTGGTGCCTAGGAATAATGCAAGTTCCGTCTGCTGCCTCTGGGGTGAGCAACCGAGAAGGATGAGTTGAAATGGAGTCTCATGCTTTTAGGTCACAATGCAGGTTTGTGTTCATGGAGAACTTGGAATGTGGTGGTGGTCAGGGACCATGCAGGATTCTCCTGCCCTGAGGCTTTAACACAACTCCACATAATAGGTTCCCTTCTGGGGACAGAGGTGTTCTGTTTTGTGCTCAGGGACCCCCTATGTTGGTAATCGAGACCAGGCCTCTGGGTACAGATGCCTGAAAACTTAAGCTAGGGTTCAGATTAGGGCTTACAGGCATATCAGGTTAAATCTACTATCTCTAGGGCCATTTACCTGGGAGTCCGCCTGAAGGTAGGTGCTCAGGATGTTTCAGACTGCGTATTTTGTCAAGGGCGGTATATAAAATTGGGGAGGCTCTGGGAGCCTTGGAGCATTCTCCTAATCTGGGGGGAATTGGCAACTGTAAAGGGCACAACTTCCTTCGGGAGTGCAGGCACAGTCCTGCGGCGTGGGTCTGGATGTCCCAGCCTTCAGTGTGTGTTTATCCAAAGCTATGGGAACAGAAGTGTGGAAACAGAAACTCAGGTTATGGTTAGGGCCGAGGTTGTGGAGGTCCGATCTAGAGACCCTGATGGTAGCTCTCTGGGATCTGATATTAGGGCACTCATGAGGTTATAGCTAAGGCTTTTGTCTCTGGATTGTGTGTCTAGGATTGGAAGCAGTGTAGGGGTGGCCTCATGGGGCCTTGTAAGATTATCTGTTTCTGGGGATTCTACCAGGCTATCAATAGTTTGGTGTCCTTTTAAGGGAAGGGAAGAGTCCTATTTTCTGGCTCAGGGATCCCCCAAATAGAGGGATTCCAGAGACGGACTCTGGGTACAGACACCTGGAAAACAACACTGTGTGTTAGGATTTGGGCCTTGGTCCTAAGTCTATAGGGCCTTGGTCCTATATGTGGGATCTTAGATATGCAGGCTTTTAGATATGCGGGCTCTTAGTCCAGCTGCTGAGGGGGACTTACTGAAAATAGGCTCAGAGTGACGGTCACAATGCACAATGAGTGTATGTGCCCAGGGTGGCCCTCATGAGTTGGTGTGGCCTAATGAGCCATGATGATTTCTCTTACTCCAAGGTTTATACACCCATCCCAACAGTAAGTTTTCCTGCTATGGGGAAGGAAGAGTACTCTTTTGTGCGTCAGGTTCCCCCATATGCAGGGATTTGAGATAAGGTCGGATTACAGATGCCTGAAAAGCCAGGTTGGGTAGAGATGAGAGCCTGGGACCATGGCAGGTCCCATCTGCTGGATATGCAGCCAGCTATCCAGGTGGCTGACAGCAGGTCTGGGTTCAGGCTATGTCAGACAGAATATTAGTGCACAAGTCCACCTATGAAATTGGGGTGCTTTTGAGGGCCATGGAGGTGGATTCTCATTCGTGATTTGGAGCAGCCACATAGGGCACTCTTTCTTTCTGGTGGGCAGGCATGGTGCTATTTTGTGGCTCCAGAATTCCCAAACTTGAGGGCTTTTGGGCCAGGAATGTGAGGACGAAAATTGTGAAAATACAAGCTAGGGTTAGGTTTAGGGCTTAGGGCATGGTTGGCCCAATCTGCAGAGGCTGAACCAAGATCTCCAGCATCTGACATTAGGGCTAGTGTCAGACATTTGCTCAGGCTGGAGTTTGTGTCAATGAGGGCGCCTAATGTAAGGGTGGCCTCACGATGCCATGGAGGTTTTCCCACTCTGGGGATTGTGAGCTGCTCCGAACAACAAGGTTTCTTTCTGAAGTGCAAGGGGAGTCCTATTTGATGGCTCAAGGCTGCCCCATATGGAATGATTCGATAGCAGGACTCTACATATGGATGCCTGGAAACCCCACCTAGCATTACCATTGCTGCCTTGGAACATGGTAGGTTCGATCTCCTGGGTCTGGGATGATCTAAAAGGGGGCGGAATTGAAATGGAGTCTCGAGCTGATGGCTCACAATGCAGTTTTATGTCCAGGAGGACCTTGGAATGTGGCAGTGGTTCAGGTGATATGCAGGATTCTCCTACCCTGCAGGTTTGACACAGCTCCAAATTGCAAGGTTTCCTTCTGGGGTCAGGACATGTTATGTTTTGAGGCTCAAGGATTCCCCATATGTTGGTAATAGAGACCAGGACTATGGGGGCAGATGCCTGAAAACCTAAGCTGGGGTTCATATTAGGGCCTAGGGGCAAGTCAGGTTCAATTTTCTGTCTCTGGTGCCATTTTATTGGGTGTCTGACTGGAGGAGGTAGGTGCTCAGCATATGTCAGAATGCTCTTTTTTGTCCAGGGCAGCCTACAAAATTATTGTGGTCTTGGGTGCCTTGCCTATTTCTCTTAATCTGGAGTGTTTTAATAGCTCTAAAGGGAACAGTTTCCTTCTGGAGGGATGGCACAGTCCTGTGGTGCTTCTCTGGGGACCCCACCCTGGGCTTTTTATGAGCTAGGGCTCTGGGGACATTAGTCTGAACACAGAAACTAGGGCTAGGGATAGGGCAGTGGGTATGGCAGGCACGATCTGCAGACACTGAGGCGAGCTAATTGGGATCTGAAATTAGGGCCAGTATGAGGTGCTAACTGAAACTTTTGTCTCTGGATTTTGAGTCTAGGATCTAGGATGTCCAAGGAATGTAGGGTTGGCCTCATGGGGACATGGAAGATTCTCCCACTCTGGGTTTTTTGTCTGGCTCTCAATACTTTTGTGTCATTCTGGGGGAAAGGAGGTGTCCTATTGTCTGTCTCAAGGGTCCCACAAAAGGAGGAATTCCAGATCAGGTCTCTGGGTGCTGGTGCCTGGAAACCACAACATGTGTTAGGAATTGGGCCTAAGGGCATGGCAGGCCCAATATTCATGCTCTTGGTAAATCTACTGAGGGGACTTATTTCAAAACTGGACTCAGGATGAGAGTCAAAATAAGTGTTTGTGCCAGGATGGCACTGAATAGTGGGCGTAGCTACATACACCATGCAGTTTCTCTTACTCCAGGGATATCACATCCATCCCAACATCAAGGTCTTGTGCCATGGGGAAGGAGGAGTTCTGTTTTGTGCATTAGGTTCCCCCATGTACAAGGATTTGAGACAAGGTCTGGGGACAGATGCCTGAGTACCCACGTTGGTAGAGATGACGACCTAGGGCCATGACTGGTCCAATCTGCTGGATAGGCAGCCAACTATCTTGGTGGCTGCCAGGAGGTCGGGGCTCAGGCTCTGTCAGAAAAAGCATTAGTTTACAGAGATGCCTATGGTTTTTGGGTGTCCTTGAGGGCGGTGCAATTTGATCCTCCTTTGAGGTTTTTGTGTAGGCCTATAGGGCACTTTTTCCCTCTGGTGGGCTGGTAATGTGCTGTGTTGTGGATCCAGAATTTCCAATCTGGAGGGCTTGTGGAACAGGTGTGTTAGGACAGAAGTCTAACAACACAAGCTAGGCTTAGCTTTAGGTCCTAGGACATGGCAGGCCCAAATGCAGAGGCTGAGGCGAGATCCCTGTATCTTATGTAAGGGCAAGTGTCTGCCATTCACTCATGTTGGAGTATGTGTCCATGATGGCCACCTAATTTGGGGGTGTCCTCATGAGGTCATGGAGATTTTACCACTCTGGTGGTTGTGTGCAGGTTTAAAGAGCAATGTTTTCTTCTGTAGGACAGTGGAATCCTGTTTGATGGCTCAAGATTCCCCTATACGGAAAAATTTGAGAGCAGGACTCTCCATATGGATGCCTGGGAAACCCACCTAGGGTTAATATTGGAACCTAGGAACATGGTAGGTTAGATGTGGTGGCTTTGGGGCAAGCAACATGGGGGGCTGCGTTGAAATGCTGTTGGTGTGGGTGTAAAACCCTCAGACTAGAAGTAACCTGCATGGCCCATGCATCCACGCCCACATTTGAGGGCTGCCCTCGGCAAAACCCACATTGTGACCCTCAACCTCAGTCCCGGTTTCAAAGAAGGCCTGTTATAATCTGGGCATAGAGCCAGTATATTGAGCCTGCCATGACCCTAAGCCTTAATCCTAATCCTAGGTTGGGGATTCAGGCATCCGTACCCAGAACGCTCTTTTCAAATCCCTCCATACCTGATACCCCTTAGACACAAAACAGAACTCATCCTGCCCCAAGAATGAAATCTTGCTTTCTGGAGCTATGTAAAACCATAATGGTTGGAAGTAACCTGCGTTGCCCCTGAGGCCATGTCCACTTTTTCAGGCTGCCCTGCATACAAACACACATTGTGACCCTTTGCCTGAGCCCCATTTTCAACACAGCCCCATGGGTAGCTCACCCCAAAGCCAGGATATAAGGTCTACCATGTCAGAAGGATGAAACGCTAAACATAGGTTGGCCTTCAGGCACCCATACCTGGAACCCTACTCTCATATCCCTCTATATGGAGACTCCTGAGCCACAATTTAAGACATCAATTATTCCGGAGAATAGACCAAACTTTTTGGATCTGCACAGAATCCCCAGAGTGGGAGAAAACTCCTTGGCCCCATGAGGCCATCCCCACCCACATATGGCATTATGCAAGGACACAAATTCCAGCCTGAGCGACCTCCTGACACTCGCTTTAACCACAGATACCCAGGTGCTCGCCTCAGCGTCTGTAGATTGGGCCTGCCATGCCCTAAGCCCTAGCCCTAACTACAGCATGGTTTTCAGACTCTATCCCAAAAGTCCTCACAGACAAGTGCTCGATATAGAGAACTCCGGATGAAAACCCTGGATCTCTGCCTACCCTCCAGAAGGAAACCGTGCTCAATAAAGTTGCACAAATCCCCAGATTTGGAGAAACTGGCATGACCAATAAGGCCACCCCCATTGACAAAAACCATACCTGGACACTAATATACATTCTGTCCCTCACCCTGAGCCCCGACCTACAGTCAGTCACCCACGTAGCTAGCCCCAGAGTCAGCAGATCAGACCTGGATTCCCCTACTCCCTAATGCTAACAGTAGGCTGTGTTGTCAGGCATCCGTACCCAGAGCCCCACTCTTGAATCCCTCCATATCAGGACCCTTGAGCCATAAAACAGAACTCCACCTCTCCTGCTGAATGAAACCATACTAGTTGGAGCTGCTCCAAAACCCGAGAGCAGGGAAAAACCTCCATGGAACCAAGTGGCCACACACATATTCAGCAGCCCTAATGGACACAAATTCTAATCTGGTCTGAGCAAATATGTGACACCACACTACTTTCAGAATCTGGGGAGTTTGTCACTATTTCTGTAGATCAGGGATACATGCCCTACACCCTGACCATACATGAGCTTGGGTTTTCAGAATTCCATCCTTTGAGACCTGGAATGCAAGCCTTCAAGATTGGGGACACTGGAGCCACACCACCGTACTCACCT
Organism: Lutra lutra; assembly: GCF_902655055.1. NCBI lineage: Eukaryota > Metazoa > Chordata > Mammalia > Carnivora > Mustelidae > Lutra > Lutra lutra. The sequence goes on from NC_062282.1 coordinate 163,914,773, forward strand.
TGTCTTCCAGAAGGAAACCATGCCCTAAGGAGCTGGACAAAACCTTTTGATCAGGGGAAACATGCACAGCCTCGATGCCACCAAATGTTCATATTCTACCCGGGACACTAATAACAGTGTCTGACACAACCTAAGTCCTGTCCTGCAATCAGCCACTGGAACAGTTAGCTGCAGATCAGACCAGCTTGGTCCCTTGGTCCTAATCCTAACCCAAATTTAGAGTTCAGGCTTCCATACTCAGAGCCCTCCTCTCAAATCCCTACACACAGGGGACCCCTGAGCCAAAAACAAACAAACAAACAAACAAACAAACAAACAACAAAACTAAAAACTCCTCCTGTGCCCCAGAAGGAAACCTTGCTTTTCACAGGTATGTGTAACCCTCAGAGGTGGAAGAAACCTGCCTTGCCACTGAGGCCGTGCCCAATTTTACAGGCCACCCAGGACACAAACACCCATGGTGACTCTTAGCCTGAGCCCCATTTTCAACACAGCCCCATGGGTAGCTCTTCTCAGAGCCAGGATATAAGCCCTGTCATACCTTTATGACCTAACCCTAAACGTACGTTGGGTTCCAGGCATCCATACCCAGAGCACTGCTCTCAAGCCCCTCCATATGGGGAACCCCTGAACCATTAAACAGGACAGCACCCATTGCCTAGAATACACCAAACTATTTGAAACTGCATAAAAACCCCAGAGCGGGAGCAACTCCATAGCACCATGAGGCCACCCACACATTCAGCAGATGGCATGGACACAAAATCCAGCCTGAGCGACCTCCTGTCACTTGCCTTAACCACAGATCTGAGGAAGTTCGCCCAGCATCTGAAAATTGGGCCTACCATGCCCTAGACCCTGACCCTAACCCTAGGATAGGTTTTCAAATTTCCATCCATAGACTCCTTGCCCACAAGCCTTCCAGATAGAAAACACCAGAGTCACACCCTGGGACTGTGCCTACGTTACAGAAGGAAACCGTGCTCAATGAAGCTGCACAAAATACCCAGATTAGGAGAAAACTGCACAGCCAGTGAGGCTTCCCTTAATAACAGAATCCAACCCAACACTGATACACATTCTGTCCCTCAGTCTGAGCCCTGATCTGCAGTCAGCCAGCCACATAGCTGAGCACAGAGCCAGCAGATAGGACCTACCATGCCCCTAGTCCTCACAGCTAAAACTAGATTGGGTTTTCAGGCATCCATCCCAGAGCCCTGCTCTCAAATCCCTCCATATGGGGACCCCTGAGCCATACAACAGGATTCCAAATCTCACCAAGAATGAAATCATTCTATTTGGAGCTGTGCAAATTCCCCAGCAGGAGATACCTTCATGGCCCCAGGTGGACACCCACACATTCTGCAGGCCTGGTGGACACAAATTCTAGTCTGGACTGAGCTAATGCCTGATGCTCACCCTAACTTCAGAATCCGGAGAGCTCACCTCAGCATTTGCAGATAGGGAATCCATGCCCTATACGCTAACCATAAACTGAGCTTTGGCTTTCAGAATTAGATCCCTTTAATCCTGGAATGCAAGGCATCCATATTGGGGTGTCCACAGCTACTCCTCAGGACTCTCCCCGCCCTCCAGAGGTAAACTGTGCCCTAAATAGCTGCACAAAATCCCTCGATTAGGGCAAACATGCATGGCCCCTGATGTCACCCCACTTTCCTTCCACACCCTGGACGCTAATATGCAGTCCGACACAACTTGAGTTCTGCCCTCCAATCAGCCACCAGAATACATGGCTCAGACCCACGAGATCGGACCTGCCATATCCCTGGGCCCTGAACCTATCCTTAGGTTGGGGCTTCAGGCATCCATTCCAGAGCCCTCCTCTCAAATCAAACCATACAGGGGACCGCTGAGAAACAGAACAGAAGTTCTCCTGCCCCCCAGAGGGAAACTTTGGTTTTTGGAGCTATGTAAAACCCTCAAACATGGCAGAAACCTGCCTTGTGTCTGAGGCTATGGTCACTTTTACAGGCCATCCTGGACACAAACACCCAATGGGACCCTTACCCAGAGCCGCATTTGCAAAAAATCAGCATGGGTAGCTCACCCCAGAGTGAGGATCAGAGGTCTGCCATGCCATTACACCAAATCCAAAACCTAGGCTAGGTTTTCAGGCATCAATACCCGGAACCCTACTCTCGAATTCCTCCATATGGGGAAACCCTGATTCCTAAAACTACACAGCACCTACCCCCCAGAATAGACCAGGCTACTGGGAACTGCCAAAAACCCCCAAGTGGGAGAAACCTCCTTGTCCCCATGAGTCCAAACCTACATTCGGCAGATCGAATCGAGACTCCAGTCTGAGCAAAACCTGACACTTGGCTTAACCTCATATTCCCCAGAGTTTGCCTCAGCGTCCACGCATTGGTTCTGCCATACCCTATACCCTAACCCTACCCTAGCTTGGTACTCAGGCCTCCGTCCAAAGAGTCCTGGCCCACATGCCCTCAAGATAGGGTACAAGGAGCCACAGCACAGGGCTCTTCCTGCCCTCCAGAAGGAAAACGTGCCCTGTGGAGATGCACACAACCCACAGATTAGGAGAAAGATGCACGAAACCCCAAACCCACCCTCATTTTCAGAAGCTGGCCCTGGAGACTAAAACACATTCGGTCCCAAAAATTGAACCCTCACCTCCAGTCAACCACCCATGAGGCTTGTGCCAGAGTCAGCAGATCAGACTGGCCATTCTCCTAGGTGCTAATCATAACAATAGGTTGCATTTTCAGGCCATGATCTCCAGAGCCCTTCTCCAAACCCCTCCCCAATGGGGACCCCTGAGCCACCAAACAGAACTACTCTTGCCCACCAGAAGCTTTCTGGGGTTATGTAAATCCCTCAAAGTTGGGCAAAACCCTCATTGCCCCAGAGGCCACACCCATTAATGCTGGTCGCCCAGGACACCAACACACACTGTTACTCTTAGCCTGAACCCCATTTTCAACACAGCCCCATGGGTAGCTCCATGCAGAGCCAGGATGTAAGACCTGTGATGCCACTAGGACATAATCTAACCCTATGTTGGGTTTTCAGGCATCCATTGCTAGAGACCTGCTCTCGAATCCCTCCATATGGGGAGCCCTGGGCCATAAAACAGGACAGGACATATTCCCCAGAATAGACTAAGCTATTTTTTAACTATGCAAATATCCCAGAGTGGGATAAAAGTCCATTTTCCCATGAGGCCACTCCCAGATTCCATGGATCTCATGGATAGAAACTGCAGCCTCAGTGACCTCCTGACACTCACCTTCACCTCATATCCCGAGGAGCATTCCTCAGCAACTGTAGATTAGCCCTGCCATGTCCTAGGCCCTAACCGTACCCCTAAATTGGCTTCACAGACTTCCAACCTCACAGTTCTGGTCTACAATCCCACCAGATAGGAAATACCAGAACAAAACCACAAGATTCTGCCTTCCCTCCAGATGCAAAACATGCCCTATAGAGCTGCACGCAACCCCCAGAATAGAAGAAAGCTGCACAATAACCCTCAGCCATCCACAGTTGCGCAAGCCCACCCTGGACACTAATACACAATCCGTCGCTAAACCTGAGCAGCGACCTCCAGTCAGCACCCAGGTAGCTGGTGCCAGAGTCAGCAGATCAGACCTCCCATTCCCCATGCCCTAAGCGTAACACTAACTTGACCTTTCAGGCATCCATAACCAGAGCCCTGCTCTGGAATCTCTCCATTTGAAGGACCCTAGAGCCATACAACTGGACTCCACCTGTCCTCCTGATGGAAACCATACTATTTGGAGCTGTGCAAAGCCCCACGAACTTTAGTACCCTCCAAGCGCCAGCAAACACTCACATATTTGGCGGCCCTAGGATACACATTCTAGTCTGAGTGAATGCCTGACACTCACCCTAAGTTCAGAATCTGGAGAGCTCACCTCAGCATATGCAGATAGGGCATCCATGTCTTATACCCTAACCATAAACTGAGCTTGGGCTTTCAGAATTCCGTCCTTTGTCTCCTGGAACAGAAGTCCTTAAGATCGGGACTCTATAGCCACACCAGGACTCTCCCTGCCCTCCAGATAGGAACTGTGTCTTATGGAGCTGCACAAAACCCCTAGATTAGGGGAAACATGCATTGCCCCAAATGCGACCCACATGTGTATACCACCCAGGATACTACTGCGCAGTGTGACACCCCGAGTCCTGTCCTCCAACCACCCACCGAGACAGCTGGCCCAAGAGCCAGTAGATCGGACGTGCCATGCCCTAGGCCCTTATGCTAAACCTAGATTGTGTTATTAGGCATCCATACCCAGAGCCCTTCTCTCGAATCCCTCCACATAGGGGAAACTGTAGCCACAAAACAAAACCCTTCTGCCTCCCAAAAGGAAACCATTTCTTTTGGAGCTATGTAAAACCCTCAGAGATGGCAGAAAACTGTGTTGCCCTTGAGGTCATGCCCACTTTTGCAGGCCATCCTGGACACAAACACCCTTTGTGACCCATAGCCTGAGCAGCATTTTCAACAAAGCCGCATGGGTAGCCCGCCCCAGAGTCAGGATCTAAGGCCTGCCGTGACACTAGGACCAAATCCAAAACCTAGGGTGGTTTTTCAGGCATCCATTCCTAGAACCCTGCTCTCAAATCCCTCCATATGGGGGAACCCTGATTCATAAAGCAGCACAGTACCTACCTCCCATAATAGATCAAGCTATTTGGAACTGCACAAAAACCCTCAAGTGGGAGCAAACTCCTTGCCCCCATGAGGCTAAACCTACATTCGGCAGATCTCATTGACACAAACTCCAGCCTGAGCAACATCCTAACATGTGCCTTAACCTCAGATTCCCTGGAGTTTGCCTCAGTGTCCACATGTTGGGCCTGCCATGCCCTAGGCCCTAATCCTAGCCCTAGCTAGTTCCTTAAGCCTCTGTCCAGAGACTCCTGATCCACAAGCCCTCCAAATAGGGTACACTGGAGCCACAGCACAGGACTCTTCCTGCCCCCCAGAAGGAAAACGTGCCCTATGGAGTTGCACGCAACACACAGATTAGGAGAAAGCTGCATGAAACCCCAAAACCACCCTCCTTCATGGAAGCTAGCGCTGGATAGTAAAACACATTCTGTCCCTCAACCTAAGCCCAGCCTCCAGTCAGCCACCAATGTGGCTGGTGCCAGAGTCATCAGATCAGACTGGCCATTCTCCTAGGTGCTAATTGTAACAATAGGTTGCGTTTTCAGACATCTATCCCAAGAGCCCTTCTCTCAAATGCCTCCACATGGGCACCTCTGAGCCACAAAACAGAACTTTTCTTGCCCCCCTGAAGCTTTCTAGAGTTATGTAAATCCCCCTGAGTAGAGTGAATCCTGCCTTGCTCCTGAGACCACACCCATTAATGCTGGCTGCCCAGGACACAAACACCCATTGTCACTCCTTGCCTGAGCCCCATTTTCAATACAGCCCCATGGGTATTTTGGACCAGAGCCAGGATCGAAGGCCTGCAATGCCACTATGAACTAATCCTATCCTTAGGTTGCGTTTTCAGACATCTATACCTGCAGCCCTGCTCTCGAAACCCTCCATATGGGGGACTGCGGAGCCATAAGACAGGACAGGAACTATTCCCCAGAATAGACCAGAATATTTTTTAAATAAACAAAAATCCCAGAGAGGGTTAAAACTCGATGTCCCCATGAGGCCAGTCCCAGATTTGACGGATCTCATGGACACAAAATCCACCAGAGCGACCTCAACTCAGGGTAGAATCCCGCATGCCCCCTGAGGCACCAAAATATTCCCAGGTCTCCATGGACACATACCTGCATTGCGACACATCAGCATGAACCTCCATTTCAACTCAGCCCCTGGGTAGCTCGCCCCAGAGACAGCAGACTGAACCTGCCTTGTTCCTTGGTGCCGATAGGAGTATGTGGTAGGGTTTCCAGGCATCCATATGTAGAGCCCTGCTCTCATATATTTCTGTATGGGTGACACTTGGGCCATCCAACTGGACATCCCCAGTCACGCAGAAGGAAATCTTGCTCTTTGGAGCTGCTCACAACCCACAGCATGGAAAACTTCCATGGCCTCATGAGGCCACCCCTCCAATACGCAGCCACCATGGACACAAACACCAGCCTGAGCAAACATCTGACATTCGCCATTACTTCAAATTCTGGAAATCTCGATTCAGCCTCTTCAGATTCAGCCTGCCACGCCCTAGGCCATAAACTTAACCCTAACTTGTGTTTTCAGACTTCCGTCCTTACACTCCTAGCCCACAAGCCCTCCAGATTGGGGATTCTGGAGCCACAATGCAGCACTCTGCTTGCCCACAAGAAGGAAAAAGTGCCCTATGGGGTTGCCCAAACCCCAAATGAGGATAAACCTGCACAGCACACAGTGGCACCCCAATTTCATAGGCCACCCTCTGCACTAATGTTCTGTCTAACATAGCCTGAGCCCAAACATCGGGCCGCATATTCAGCATATTAGAACTGCCCATGCCCTAGGCCATCATCTCTCCCCAACCTGGGTTTTCAGGCATCTGTCCCCAGACCTTATGTCAAATCTCTTCATGTGGGGAAACCTGATGCACAAAACAGAACTCCTCCTTCCCAATGCCAGTGAACCTTGCTATTGGATGGGTTTCAAACACTCAGTGTGGCAGAAACCTTCATGGCCCAAGAGGCCATGCCTGGGGGCCGCCTTGTGCACAAACTCACATTGTGACCCTCAGCCTGATCCCCATTGTCAAGTAAGGCCCCTTCGTACCTGGACCAAGAGCTCGCATATTGGGCTTGCCAAACCCCCAGGCCAAAATCCTAACCCAAGTTGGGGTTTTCCAGTCTCCCGTACCCAGAGCCCTGCTCTGAAATCCCTCTTTTTGGGGGACCCCTAAGACAGGAAACAAGACTTCACCCTACCCCAAGAGTGACTCCAAATTCTTGGGAGCTGAGCAAAATCCCCAGAGAGGGACAATCTTCCATGGCCCCATGAGGCCACCCTACATTCTGTGGCCATTTTAGAAACAAAATCCAGAGACAAAAGCCTGAGTTACCGCTTCACACTCGCCCTAATTTCACATCCTGAGAAGCTCCCCTCAGGGTCTACAGATCGGGACTGCCATCCCTTGGCCCTAATCCTAACCCAAATTTGTGTTTTCACACTTCTGTCTCCAGAGCCCTTGCCAACAACACCCTCTTAGATGGGGCCTCCTGGGCCACATCTCAGAACTTTGCCTACCTTCCGAAGGAAACTGTGCTCTTTACAGTTGCCAAAACCATCCAAATTAGGAGAAAACTGCTGGCTCCTAAGGCCACCCCAATTTCGTAGGCCACTCTTGATAAAACTGTGTAGTCTGACACACCCTGTGCACCGATTTCCAGTCAGACACCCAGGTAGATGACCCCAGAGAAAGAAGATTGGACATGACATACCAATAGGCAGTAATCTGTACCCTTGCTTATGATTTCAGGCATCTGTGCCCAGAGGACTGGTGTCGAATATCAATATAAGGGGGGTCCCAGTGGCCCAAAATAGAACACCTCCTGTCCCCAGAAGGAAACCTTGCTATTCGGAGCTGTGTCCAACCCTCAGGGTAGGAGAATCCTGCATGTCCCATGAACCACCGCCACATTCCAAGGTCTCCATGGACACAAAACCCGTATTATGACCCATCATCATGAGAGTCCATTTCAACTCAGCCCCCTGGGTACCTCGCCCCAGAGGCAGCAATCGAAACTGCCTTGTTCCTAGGTGCCAATGGGAACACGAGGTGGGGTTCCCAGCATCTATACATAGAGCCTGCTCTAAATCTTTCCGTATGGGGGAACCTTGGGCCAGGAAACAGGACACCTCCTGTCCTGCAGAAGGAAACATTGTTATTTGGCGCAGCTGACAACCCAAAGAGTAGGAAAACCTCCATGGCTTCATGAGGCCACCCCTCCATGAGGCGACCATCATGGACACAAACTCTAGCCTGAGCGAATGTCTGACACTCGCCCTTACTTCAGATGCTGGAGACCTCGATTCAGCCTCTGCAGATTTGGCCTGCTGTGCCCTTGGCCCTAAACCTAATCCTAGCTTATGTTTTCAGAATTCCAACCTGACACTCCTGGCCCACAAGCCCTCCAGACTGGGAATTCTGGAGCCGCAACTCACCACTCTGCCTGACCACCAGAAAGAAGAAATGCCCGATGGGACTGCCCAAGAACCCCAAATAAGGAACAACCCACATGGCCTTTGGTGGCACCGCAATTTCATAGGCGGCTCTGAGCCCAGACCTCCCATCAGTCACCCATACTCTGGGCGCATATCCAGCAGATCAGACCTTCCATGTCCCTTGGCCATCATCTCTACTCTACCTCGGTGTTCGGGCATCTGTCCCCAGACCTTATCTCAAATCCCTGCATATGGGGAACATGATGCACAAAACAAAACTCCTTTTCCCCATGGCAGGAAGCCTTGCTGTTTGGATGGGTGTCAAACCCTCAAAGTAGGAAAAACCTGCAGGGACCATGTGGCCACGCCCACTCTGTAGGGCCGCCATGGGCACAAACACGCACTTTTACCCTCAGCCTGAGCCCTGTTCTCAAATAAGACCCCTCAGTAGCTGGACCATGAGCCTGCATATCAGGCATGCCATGCCCCTAGGCCCAAATCCTAACCGACGTTGGGCTTATCGAGTCACCCATACCCAGACACCTGCTCTGGAATCCCTTTTTTGGGGGGACCCTTTAGAGAGAATACAGGACTCCTCCCTTCCCCCAGAATGACACCAAACCATTGGGAGTCAGGCAAAATCCTCAGAGAAAGAGAATCTTCCATAGCCCCATGAGACCATCCCTATATTCTTTGCCCATCCTAGACACAAAAACCAGAAGCAAAAACCTGAGCTACCGCCTCACACTTGCCAGAATTTCAGATCCCGAGGCACTTCCCTCAGGGTCTGCAGAATGGGCCTGCCATAACCTTGGCTCTAACTCTTACTCGAGTTTGTGTATTCAGACGTCTGTCCCCCAAGCCCTGGCCTAGAGGCCCTTCACAATGGGCCACACTGCAGAGCCACACTGCAGGACTGTGCCTGCCCTTCTGAAGGAAACTCTGCCGTTCAAACTTGTCCAAACCCTCCTTATTAGGAGAAACCTGCAAGGTTGTGAGGCCACCCCAATATTGTAGGACTCTATGGACAAATATGTGCAGTCTGACACACCCTTAGCACCTACCTTCCAGCAGACACCCAGGTAAATGGCCCTAGAGAGAGAAGTTTGAACCTGACATGCCCCTAGGACATAATATATATCCTAGTGTAGGTTTTCAGGCATCTCCCCAGAGGCCTGTTCTTGAATACCAGCATATGGTCCATCATGTGGTCCCTGAGCCACAAAACAGCACACCTCCTGTCCCCAGAAGGAATCCTTGCTCTTGAGAGCTGTTCAAACTCTCAGGGTAGAAGAATCCTGCATGGGCCCTGAAACACCACCACATTCCAAGGTCTACCTGAATACAAACCTACATTGTGACCCATGAGCATGAGACTCCATTTCAACTCAGCACCCAGGGTATTTGGTTTCAGAGTCACCAGATCGAACCTGACTTGTTCCTAGGCTACAATGGTAATGCAAGGTAGGCTTTCCAGGTATCCATGCGTAGAGTCCTGCTATCAAATCTTTCCATATAGGGGACCCTGGAGCCCTCAAACAGGACTTCCCCTGTCCTGAAGAGGCAAACCTTGGTGTTTGGAGCAGCTCACAGCCACCAGCGCGGGAAAACCTCCATGGCCTCATGAGGCCTCCCCTCCATTAGGCAGCCATCATGGACACAAACTCCAGCCTGAGCGAACGTCTGACACTTGCCCTTATTTCAGATGCTGGAGATCTTGAATCAGCTACTGCAGATAGGGACTGCCATACCCCCGGCCCTGAATCGAACCCTAGACTGTGTTTTCAGACTTCTGTCCTCACACTCCTGGCCCACAAGCCCTCCAGATTGAGAATTCTGGAGCCACAATGCAGCACTCTGCCTGCCCACCAGAAGAAAAAAGTGCCCTATGAGGCTACCCAGAAAACCCAAATGAGGATCAACCTGCAAGTCCCTCGATGGCACCCCAATTTTATAGGCTGCCGTGTGCACTAACACTCTGTCTAACACAGCCTGAGGCCAGACCTCGTGCCAGCCATCCAGATAGCTGAATGTATATCCAGCAGATGGGACCTGCCATGGCCCTAGGTCGTCATCTCTACCCAACCTGGGTATTCAGGCATCTGTCCCTAGACCTTTTCTCAAATCCTTGCATATGGGGGGAAATGAAACACAAAAGAGTACTCCTTCTTCTCCATGGCAGGAAAACTTGCTGTTGGTATGGTTGTATAACCCCCCGATCAAGAGAAACCAGCATGGCCAATAAGGACACATCTACTCATGAGGGCCGTTCTGGCCACGTACACGCATTGTGAACCTCATTGTGACACTCACAACCCTCATTGTGACCCTCACAACCCTCATTGTGACCTTCTATTTTCAGCAAGGCCCCCTCTGAAGCTGGACTAAGAGCCCACATATCTGGCCTTCCTTGGACCTAGGCCCAAATCCTAACCCACAGTGTTGGTTTCCAGGCATAGAGTCAGTTTCTGCAATCCCTCTTTTTGCGGGACCCCTGAGGCAGAAAACAGAACTCTTCCCTTCCCCTAGAATGATACCAAATTATGGAGAGCCTGGCAGAATACCCAGAAACAGAGAATCTTCCAAGGCCCCATGAGGCCACCCCTACAATGTTTCCCATACTAGACACACAATCCAGAGACAAAATCCTGAGCTACAACCTCACTCTCACCCTAATTTCAGATCCTGGGGAGCTCCCCTCAGTGTCTGCAGATCAGAACTCCATAATTTCGGCCTTAACCTTAACATGGGAGTCAAACCTTCATCGTAAGAGAAACCTGCTTGGCCCAAGAGGCCACTCGCACTCTGGAGGACTGCATTGGTCACAAACACTTATTGTGACCCTCATCCTGAGCCACATTGTCAAATAAAGCCCCTTGGTACTTGGACTAAGAGCCCACATATCATGCTTGCCATGTTCCTAGGCACAAATCCTAACCCATGATGGAGATTTCCAGAAACCTGTACCCAGAGCCCAGCTATGGAATCCTTTTTGTGGGACCACCGAGATGAAAAAAAAAAAAAGGACTCCTCCTTTCCTCCAGAATGACATGAAACTATTGGGAGCCCGGCAACATCACCAGAGAGGGAGAATCTTCTATAGCCCCATGAGGCCACCCCTACCTCCTCGGCCATCCTAGACACACAGTCTAGAGACAAAAGCCTGAGCTACCGCCTCACATTCTCCCTAATTTCAGATCACAAGGTACTCCCCTCAGGGTCTGCAGATTGGGTTTGCCATAACCTCGGCCCTAAACATAACCCGTGTTTGTGTTTTCATACTTTTGTCCCAAATCCCTGGTCCACACACCCTTCAGGCTGAGGCTCAGTACTGTAGCCACACCATAGGAATGTGCCTGCCCTCCTGAGGGAAACTCTGCCCATCACAGTTGCCAAAATCCTCCAGATTAGGAGAAAACTTCAAGTCACCCTAGGCCACCCCTATTTCATAGGGCATTCTGGACTAAAATACACAGTCTGACACACATGTGCACCAATATCCAGTCAGGCACCCAGGTAGATGGCCCAGGAGACAGAAGATTAGCCCTGACATGCCCTTAGGCCCTAATCTGAATGGTAGCTTAGGTTTACAGGCATCTGTCCCCACCAACATACGTGGGGTCACCTGAGGCACAAAACAGAACACCTCCTGTCCCCAGAAGGGAACCTTGTTATTTGGAGCTGTGTGAATACTCAGGGTAGGAGAATCCTGTATGGCTCCTGAACCACTGCCACATTCAAAGGTCTCCCTGGACACAAACCACCATTGTGACCCATCAGCATGAGACTCCATTTCAACGCAGGCCCTGGGTATCTCACCCCAGAGCTAGTAGATCGAACCTGCCATGTTCCTAGACGTCAATGGTAATGCAAGGTGGGGTTTCCTGGCATCCATATGTAGATCCCTGCTTTCGAACCCTTCCATATGGTGTACCCTTGAGCCATCAAACAAAGTCCCCATGTTCTGAAGAAGAAAACCTGGCTGTTTGGAGCAGCACACAACCCCCAGAATTTCAAAACCTCCATGGACTCATGATGCCACTCCTCCACTAGGCTGTCATCATGGACACAAGCTCTAGCCTGAGCGAACGTCTGACACTTGCCCTTACTTCAGATGCTGGAGATCTTGATTCAGCCTCTGCAGATTGGTCCTGCCATGCCCTAGGCCCACAACCTAACCTGAGCTTGTGTTTTCAGACTTCCGTCGTCACACTCCTGGCCACAAGCACTCCAGTTTGGCATTTCTGGAACCAAAATGCAGCACTCTGCATGCCCACCAGAAGAAAAAAAGTGCCCTTTGGGGCTGCCCCAAAACTGCAAATGAGGATCAACCTTCATGGCCCTCGACAACACACCAATTTCATAGGCAGCATTGTGCACCAATGCTTAGTCTGAGACAGCCTGAGCCCAGACCTCCCGTCAGTCACCCAGACAACTGGCCGCATATCCAGCAGATCGGACCTGCCATGGCCCTAGTCTGTCATCTCTACCCGACCTGGGTTTTCAAGAATCTGTGCCCAGACCTTACCTCAAATCCCTGCATATGTGAGAACCTGATGCACAAGACATAACTCCTCCTTCCCCATGGCAGAAAAACCTTGCTGTTGGGATGGTTGTAAAACCCTAAGGGTAGGGGATACCTGCATGGCCCATGAGGCCATGCCTCTCTGGAGGGCCAGCTTGGGCACAAACACTCATTGTGACCCTCAGCTGGAGCCCTGTTTTCAAATAAGCCTCTCGGTAGCTGGACCAAGAGCCTGCATATCGGCCTTGCCATGCCCCTAGGCCCAAATCCTAACCTAAGGTGTGTTTTCCAGGTGCCTGTACCCAGAGCCCTGCTCTGGAATCCCTCTACTGAGGACCCATGAGACAGAAAACAGGACTCCTCCCTTCCCCCAGAATGGCTCAAAACTACTGGGAGCTGGGCAAAAAACCCAGAGAAAGAGAATCATCCATGGTCCCTTGAGGCCACCGCTCCATTAGGTAGCCATCATGGACACAAACTCTAGCCTGAAGGAACATATGACTGTCGCCCTTATTCAGATGCTGGAGAACTTGCCTCAGTTCCTACAGATTGGGCCTGCCGTGCCATCTGCCCTAAACCTAACCCTAGTTTATCAGACTTCCATCCTCACACTCTTGGCCCACAAAACCCACCAGACTGGGAATTCAGGAGACACAATGCAGCACTCTGCCTGCCCACAAGGAGGAAAAATTGCCCTATGGGACTCCCCAAAAATTCCAAATGGGGATCAACCTGCTTGGCCCTCGGTGGCACTCCAATTTCATAGGCCATCCTGTGCACTAATGCTCTGTCTAATACAGCCAGAAACCAGAACCCCCCGTCAGCCATGCAGACAGATACCCACATATCCTGCAATTCAGACCTGCCATCGCCCTAGGCCGTCATATCTACCCAACCTGGGTTTTCAGGCATCTGTCCCCAGACCTTATCTCAAATCCCTGCATATGGGGGAACCTGATGCAAAACCAGAACTCCTTCTTCCCCCTGGCAGGAAATCTTACTGTTGGGATGGGTGTCAAACCCTCAGGGTAGGAGAATCCTTCATGGTCCATGAGGCCACGCCCACTCTTGAGGGCTGCCTTGGGCAGAAACACCCATTGTAACCATCATCCTGAGCCCTGTTTTTAAATGAGGCCCTACAGTAGCAGGACCAAGAGCCCACATATCGGGCTTGCCATGCCCAAGGTCCAAATCCTAACCCAAGGTGGGTTATGCAGGCACCTGTACCCAGAGCCCTGCTCTGGGTTCCCTGTTTTTTGGGGAAACCTGAATGAGAAAACAGGAATCCTCTCTTCCCCCAGAATGACACCAAACTATTGGGAGCCAGGCATAATCCCCAGAGAGGGAGAATCTTCCAAGGCCATTCTGTGGCCATCCTAGACTAAAAATCCAGTGACAAAGCTCTCAGCTACCACCTCACACTCCCTAATTTCAGATCCCTCTGGGTCTGGGATGGGGCCTGCCATTCCCTCGGCCCTAATTCTAGTTGGTGTTTTCAGACTTCTGTCTCCAGAGTCCTGCCAACCTGGGTATTCCATAGACACCCCACAGAACTGTGTCTGCCATCCAGAAGGCAACTGTGCCCCTTAGAGCTTCAGGAAACCTCAAGAATAGGACAAACCTGCAAGGCCCCTCAGACTATCCCAATTTTATATGTCGCCCAGGACAAAATGCGCAGTGTGACACACCCTGAGTAACTACCACCCATACGTCACCCAGGTCGATGGCGCCAGTGACAGAAGATTGAACCTGACATGCCACTAGGCTCTAATCTGTACCCTAGCTTAGGTTGTAGGGCACCTGTCCACTGAGGCCTGGTCTCGAATACCAACATTTGGGGGGATACCTGAGCCACAGATACAAAAATTCCTGTCCCCAGAAGGAAACCTTGCTATTTTGAGCTGTGTCAAACCCTCAGGGTAGTAGAATCCTGCCTGACCCCTGAGGCCACCACCACAGTTGAAGATAGTTCTGGACACAAACCCGCATTGTAACCCTCAGCATCAGGTTCCTTTTCAACTCAGCCCCCTGGGTAGCTCGCTCCAGAGCCCTGACCTCTGGGAAAAGAGGCCTATAAACCCTGGTTGGGTAGAGATGATGGCCTAGGGGCATGGCAGGTACGATCTTTTGGATAGGCGGCCAGCGACATAGGTGGCTGACAGGAGGTCAGGGCTTAACTGTGTCAGACAGATCATTAGTGCACCAGTGGCCTATGAAATTTCTTTGCCCTCAAGGGTCGTGCAAGTTGATCCTATTTTGCGGTTTTTGTGCAGTCCCAGAGGGCACTTTTGCCTTCTGAGTTTGCTGTGTTGTGACACCAGAATTCCCAATCTGGAGGGCTTGTGCACCAGGACTCTCAGGACGGAAGACTGAAAACACAAGCTAGGGTTAGGGTTAGGGACTATGGTATGGGAGGCCCAGTTTGCAGAGGCTGAATCAAGATCTCCAGCATCTGAGGTAAGGGCTAGTGTCAGACATTTGCTCAGGCTAGAGTTTGTGTCCATGATGGCATCCTGAGAGAGGGGTGGCTTCATGAGGCCACAGAGGTATTCCCACTCTGGGTGTTGTGAGCTGCTCCAAACAGCAAGCTTTCCTTCTGTGAGATACGGGGAATCCTGTTTGATGGCTCCAGGGTCCCCCATATAGAATGATTCGATAGCACAGCTCTACACATGCATGCCTGGAAATCCCACCCCACATTACCATTGCAGCCTAGGAACATGGCGATTCGATCTGCTGGCTCTGGAACCAACTACCCAGGGGGCTGAGTTGAAATGGAGTCTCATGTTGATGGGTCACAATGCAGGTTTGTGTTCAGGAATACCTTGGATTTTGGCTGTGGCTCAGGAACCATGCAGGATTCTCCTCCCCTGAGTCTTTGACACAGCTCCATAAGCAAGCTTCCCTTCTGGGAGAGGAGGTGTTCTGTTTTGTGCCTCTGGGACCCCATTATGTTGGTATTCAGACCAGGTCTCTGGGGACAGATGCCTGAAAACCAATGCTAGGGTTCCGATTAGGTACTAGGGGCATGCTAGTTTCAATCTCCTGTCTCTAGGCCATCTACCTGGGTGTCTGACTGAATGTAGGTGTTCAGGGTGTGTCAGAGTGTGCATTTATTCCAGGTCGCCCTATGAAATTGGGGTGGCCTCGAGGGCCTAGCAGCTTTCTCCTTATCTGTAGGGTTTGAGCAACTGTAAAGGGCACAGTTTACTTTGGGCAAGCAGGCACAGTGCTGCAGTGTGGCTCTGGAGGCCCCAGCCTGGAAGGTGTGTGGGCCAGGGCTCTGGGGACAGAAGTCTGAAAACACAAGCTCGGTTTAGGGTTAGGGTCGAGGGTATGGCATACCCGATCTGCAGACCCTGAGGGGAGCTCCTTGGGATCTGAGGGCAAATGTGAGGCAGTAGCTCTGGCTTTTGTCTCTGGACTTTGTGTCTAGCATGGCCATGGAATGTAGTTGTGGCCTCATGGGGCCATGGAAGATTCTCCTTCTGTGGGGATTTGCCCAGCTCACAATAGTTTGGTGTCATGCTTCTTGAAGGGAAGAGTCCTGTTTTTTTTTTTTTTTTTTTTTTTTGGTCTCAGGGGTCCCCAGAAAGAGAGATTCCAGAGCAGGACTCTGGATATGGGTTCCTGGAAAAACCCTGTGGTTAGGATTTGGCCCAAGGGCATGGCAAGCCTGAATTGCAGACTCGTAGTCCAGCTACGGTTGGGGCTTGTATGAAAACGTGGCTCAGCCCGAGGATCTCAATGCCTGTTTGTGCCCAAGCCATCCTCAAGAGTGGGCATGGCCTCATGGTCATGGAGGTTCCTCATACTCCGAGAGTTTTACCCTCACCCTAAAGGCAAGGTTTGCCCTCATGGGGAAGAAGGAGTACTGTTTTGTGCTTCAGCTTCCCCCATATTCAGGGATTTGAGACAAGGTCTGGGGACAGATGCCTGCAAATCCAGTTTGGGTAGAGTTGATGGCCTAGGGCCATGGCATGTCTGATCTGCTGGATGTTGCTAGCTATCTGTGAGGCTGACAGTAGGTCTAGGCCATGGCCCTAGAAAACTTCATGGCCTCATGAGACCAGCCACACATTCAGTGGATCAAATGGACAGAAATTCAGCCTGAGAGACCTCCTGATTGTCTCCTTAACCTCAAATCCCTGGGATTTCACCTCAGCATCTGTAGATTGAGCGTGCCATGACCTACACCCTAACTCTAACTTTGGCATAGGTTTTCGGTCTTCTGTCCCAAAGGTCCTGGCCCACAAGCTCTCCAGATAGAGAACTGAGTAACCACACCATGGGGCTCTGCCTAACCTACAGAAGGAAACAATTCTCAATGGAGATTCACAACATCCGAGATTAGGAAAAACATGCACGGCCAACGAGGCCAAACCCATTGATGGAACCCAACTCTGGACACTAATGCACATTCTGTCTCTCAGCCTGAGCAGCGACCTCCAGTCATCCACCCACGTAGCTGGACCCAGAGTTGGCAGATTGGACTTGCCATGCCCCTAGTCCCTAATGCTAACCATAGGTTGGGTTTTCTGGCATCCATACACAGAGTCCTGCTCTCAAATCCCTCCATATGGGGACATCTGTGCCATACAACAGGACTCCACCTCTCACCGAGAATGAAATCATACTATTTGGAGCTGCACAAACCCACCAGCAGGAGATATCTCCATGGCCCCAGGAGGACACCCACACATTCTGCAACCTTTTTTTTTTTTTTAAAGATTTTATTTATTTATTTGACAGACAGAGACCACAAGTAGGCAGAGAGGCAGGCAGAGAGAGAGAGGAGGAAGCAGGCTCCCTGCCGAGCAGAGAGCCCGATGTGGGGCTCGATCCCAGGACCCCGGGATCATGACTTGAGCTGAAGGCAGAAGCCTCAACCCACTGAGCCACCCAGGTGCCCCCACATTCTGCACCCTTATTGGACACAAATTCTAGTCTGTTCTGAGCAAATGCCTGACAGTCACCCTAACTTAAGAATCTGGAGAGCTCACCTCAGCATTTGCAGATAAGGGATCCATGCCCTACACCCTAGCCATAAAGGAAACTTAGGTTTTCAGAATTCCATCCCTTAAGATCTGGAATGCAAGCTCTCCAGATTAGGGAATCTGGAGCCACACGGCAAGACTCTCACTGTCTTCCAGAAGGAAACCTTGCCCTATGGAGCTGCACAAAAGCCCTAGATCAGGGGAAACCTGCACAGCCCCCAATGTCACCCCACTTTCATACTCCACCTGGACACTAATACGCAGTCTGACATAACCTGAGTCCCGTCTTCCAATCAGGTACTTGGACAGCTGGCATAGAGCCAGCAGATCGTATCTGCCATTCCCCTAGGCCCTAATCCAAACCGTTGGTACCCAGAGCCCTCCACTCAAATCACTCCGCACGGGGGAGGCCTGAGCCACAAAAGAGAACTGCTCCTGATCCCTGGAAGGAAACCTTGCCTTTTTGAGCTATGTAAAATCCCCAGAGTTGGAAGAAAACTGAGTAGCTCCTGAGGCCATGCCCACTTTTGCAGGCCATCTGGACACAAACACCCATTGTGATCCTTAGCCTGAGCCCCATTTTCAACACAGCACTATGAGAAGCTCAACCCAGAGCCAGGATATAAGGACTGTGATGCCTCTAGGACTTAACCCTTATAGTAATTTGCATTTTCAAGCATCCATACCTGGAACCCTGCTCTCAAATCCCTCCATATGGGGGACCCATGAGCCTTAAAACTGGACACCACCTATCTCTCAGAATAGACCAAAGTATTTGGAACTGTGCAAAAAGCCCAGAGAGGGACAAAACTCCATAGCCCCATGAGGCCAGCCGCACATTTGTCAGACCTCATGGACTCAAACTCCAGGCTGAGTGACCTCCTGACTCTCGCCTTCACCTCAGATCCCAAGAAGTTCACCTCAGCATCTGTAGATTGGGCCTGCCATGCCCTACGACCTAACCCTAACCCTAGCTTCAGTTTTCAGACTTCCATCCCAAGAGTCCTGGCCCACAAGCTCTCCAGATAGAGTACTCCAGAGCCACACATTGAATCTCTGCCTACCCTCCAGAAGGAAACTGAGCTCACTGGAACTGCACAAACCCCCCAGATTAGGAGAAACCTGCAAGGCAAATGAGGCCTCTATGATTTTCAGAACTCGACCCAGGACACTAATACACATTTTGTCCCTCAACTTGAGACCGACCTCCAGTCAGACACCCACACAGATTGCCACAGTGTCGTCAGATCAGACCTCCCATGCCACCAGTCCTTAATGTAATACCTAGGCTGGGTTTTCAGGAGTGCTTTCTCAAAATTCTGCTCTCAAATCCCTCCATATGGGGACCCCTGATTCATACAGCAGGTCTCCCCCTCTCCCCCAGAATGAAACCACACTATTTGGAGCTGCACAAAACCTCCAATTTAGGAGAAACCTGCATGGCCAACAAGGCCTCCCTGATTTACAGAACCCAACCCAGGACACTAATACACATTTTGTTCCTCAGCCTGAGCCCCGATGTCCAATCAGCCTCCCACGTAGCTGGCCCCAGAGTCAGAAGATCAGACCTTCCATACCCATAGTCCTATGTAGGGTTTTCAGGCATCCACACCCAGAGCCCTGTTCTCAAATACTCCCATATAGGGAACCCTGAGCCATGCAAAAGGACTCGACTTCCCCCCAGAGTGAAACCATACTTTTGGTAGCTGCTCAACAACCCCAGCAGGAGAAACTTCCAAACCCAGGAAGCCACCCACACATTTGGCAGGCTAGGTGGACGCAAATTCTTTTAAGGTTTGAACGAATGCCTGGGATTCGCCCTATCTTCCGAATCTGGGGAGCTTACCTCAGAATCTGCAGATCAGTGATCCATGCCATACACACTAACAATACGCTGAGCGTTGGTTTTCAGAATTGTATTCCTTGAGTCCTGGAATGCAATCCCTCCAGACTGCAGACTCCGGATCTACCCCACAGGACTCTCCCTGCCCTCCAGAAGGAAACCATGCCATATGGAGCTGCACAAAACCCCTAGATGAGGGGAAATGTGAACAATTCTCAATGCCACCCCGCATTCAAACTCCACCCTGGAAAATATTATGCAGTCTGATACAACCTGAATCCTGTCCTCCAATAAGTCACTTTGACAGCTGGTCCCAGGACCAGCAACTCAGACCTGCCATGGCCATAGGCCCTAATCCTAATCTTAGGTTGGCGTTTCAGGCATCCATACCCAGAGCCCTCCACTCGAATCCCTCCATATGGGGGACCCTTGAGCCACAAAACAGAAGTTCTACTGCCCCCCAAAAGTAAACCTTGCCTTTTTGAGCTATGTAAAACTCTCAGAGTTGGAAGAAAACTGTGTAGGCCCTGAGGCCACGCCTACTTTGTAGGCACCCTGGACACAAACACCCATGGTGTTCCTTCGCCTGAGCCCCATTTTCAACACAGCCCCATGAGTAGCTCACCCCAGAGTCAGGATATAAGGACTACCATGCCACTAGGACCTAATGCTTATCGTAGGTTGGGTTTTCAGGCATCCATACCAGCAACCCTGCTCTCAAATCCCTCCATATGAGGGACCCCTGGGATATAAAACAGGACACCACCCATCCCCCAGAATAGACCAAATTATTTGTAACTGTGAAAAACCCCAGAGGGGAAAAACTCCATGGCCCCATGAGGCCACACCCACATTTTGCGGATCACATGGACACAAACTCCAGCCTGAGCGACCTCCTGAAATTTACCTTAACCTGAAATCCATGGGAGCTCACCTCAGCATCTGTCGATTGGGCCTGCCATGCCCTAGGCCCTATCCCTAACCTTAGTATGGCTCTTCAGACTTCCATCCCTAGAGTCCTGGCTCACAAGCCCTCCAGACAGAGAACTCCAGGGCCATACCAGGGGACTCTGCCTACCTCCAGAAGGATGCCATGCTCAATGGAGCTGCACAAAACCCCCAGACTTGGAGAAACCTCTATGTGTAAAAGATCACAACCTTTGATGGAACCCAACCCTGGAAACTAAAACACATTCTGTCCCTTAGCCTTAGCCCTGACCTCCAGTCAGCCACTCACGTAGCTGGCCCCAGGGGCGGCAGATAGGCCTGCCATGCCCCAGTGCCCAATGTTAACCCTTGGTTGGGTTTTCAGGGTTCCATACCCAGAGCCCTGCTCTCAAATCCTTCCATATGGGGATCCCTGAGCCATACAACAGGACTCCACCTCTCCCCGAGAATGAAACCATACTATTTGAATCTGCACAAAACTCCCAGAGCAGGAGAAACCTCCATGGCCCCAGGAGGCCACCCACACATTCGACAGCGCTAGTGGACCCAAATTCTAGTCTGGTCTGAGAGAATGCCTGACACTAGCCTTAACATCAGAGTCTGGGGAGCTTGCCTCAGAATCTGCAGATTGTGGATTCATGCCTAGACCCTAACGTTACACCGATCTTGGGTTTTTAGAATTCCATTCCTTGAGTCCTGGAGTGTAAGGACTCCAGACTGGGGACTGCAGGGCCACACCACAGGGCTCTCCATTCTCTCCAGAAGGAAACCATGCCCTATGGAGCTGCACAAAATCCCTAGATTTGGGGAAACTTGCACGGCACACAATGCCACCCCAGCTTCGTACACTACCATGGATGCCAGTATGAAGTCTGACACAATCTGTGTCCTGTACTCTAATCAGCCACCGGGACAGCTGGCCCCATAGCCAGCATATCGGACCTGTCATGCTGCTAGGCCCTATTCCTAACCCTAGGCTGAGTTTTCAGGCATCCACAACCAGCACCCTCCTCTTGAATCCCTCCATATGGGAGACCCCTGAGCAACAAAAAAGAACTCCTCCTGTCCCCCAGAAGGAAACCATGCTTTTTGGAGCTATGTAAAACCCTCAGAGTTGGAAGAAAACTGCGTTGACCCTGAGGCCACGCCCAGTTTTGTAGGCTGCCCTGGGCACAAACACCCATTGTGACCCTTAGCCTGGGCACCATTTTCAAAAAAGCCCAATGGGTAACTCACTCCAGAGCCAGGATATAAGGACTGACATGCCACTAGGACCTAACCCTTATTGTAGCTTGGGTTTTCAGGCATCCATACGTGGAACACTGCTCTCAAATCCCTCCATGTGGACGAGCCTTGAGCGATAAAACTGGACACCACCTATCACCAGAATAGAACAATCTGTTTGGAACTGTGCACAAACCCCAGAGTGGGAGAATCCTCCAAGCCTGCATGAGGCCACCTCACATTCAGCGATGGCATGGACACAAATTCCAGCCTGAGCGACTGCCTGACCCTTGCTTTAACTTTGATTCTCAGGAAGCTTGCCTCAGGCCTGCCATGCCCTAGGTCCAAACCGTAGACCTAGCTTGGGTTTTCAGACTTCTGTCCTCAGAGTTCTTGTCCACAAGCCAGAGTTGGCAGGTTGGACCTGATATGACCCTAGCCCTATATCTAACCCTATGTTGTGTTTTTAGGCATCCATCCTCAGAGACCTGCTCGTGAATCCTTGCAAATGGGGAACCCTAGAGTCATACAAGAAGACTCCACCCATCTCCCAGAATGAAACCTTGCTCTTCGGCATTGTGCAGAACCCCAAATGTAGGAGAAACCTCCATGTCCAAAGAAGGCCATCTCAATTTACGGTAGCCCTAGTGGTCACAAATTGTAGTCTGAGTGAATATCTGATATTTGCCTTAAGCTCAGATCCTGAGGAGCTCAACTCAGCATCTGCAAATCGGACATGCCCTGCCCTAGGACCTTTTCCAAACCCTAGCTTGGGTGTTCAGACTTCTTTCCCCAGAATCCTGGCTCACAAGCCTTCCAGACTGGGGACTCAGAAGCCATACCACAAGACTCTCCCTGCCCTCCAGAAGGAAGCCATGCCCTATGGCGTTCGTTGTACAAAACCCCCCAGATTAGGAGAAACATGCATAGCCTCTGAGGCCACACCCATTTAAGAAGCTCTCCCTGGATGCTAATACATATTCTGTCACTCGTCCTGAGACAAGACCTCTACATTGCCACCCACGTAGCTAGCCCAAGAGCTAGCAAATCAGACATACTCTGCCCCAGTCCCTAATTCTAACCCTAGCTGTGTTTTCAGGTATCTGTCCCCAGGGGTCAACTTTCAAATCCCTCCATAGGAGAGATTCCTGAACCAGAAAACAGGACTTCTCCTGCTCTCCTACAGGAATTCCTGTGGTTTAGAGCTGTGTAAAATTCTCAGAGTAAGAGACATCTGCATGGCCCAGGCCTCCCCCAATTTCGGAGGACTCACTGAACACAAGCCGATTTGTGAACCTCAGCCTGAGCTGAGTTTACAACTCATTTCCTAAGGTAGCTCCCTCTAGAGACAGCTGATCGGGAAAGCCATGCCGCTAGGCCCTAATCCTAACCCTATATTGTGTTTTAGGAATTCATTCCCAGAGCCTTGGCTCGAAACCTTCCATATGGGTGATCCCTGAGACATAATACAGGACTCCTCGTGTCCCGCAGAATAAAACCTTGCTAATTGGAGCTGCGCAAAATCACCATGGCTCACCCTAAATTCACAATCCATGGAGCCTGCCTCAGCGTCTGTACGTCGAGTCAACCATGCCCTAGGCCTTAACCCTAACCCTAGCTTGGGTTTTCAGACATCTGTCCCAAGAGTCCTAGCCCACAAGTACTCCAGATACAGAACTCAGGAACCACACAATATGACTCGGCTTGCCCTCCAGAAGGAAATTGTGCCCTATGGAGCTGCACAAAACCCCAAAATTACAGAAATGTGCATGGCCCCTGATGCCACCCCAATTTAGTACCCCACTGTGAACACTAATTCGCAGTCTGACACAACCTGAGTCCTGGTTTTCAATCAGCCTCTGGGACAGCAGATGAGTCCTACCAAGTCCTACCAGTCCCAGAGCCAGCAGATCAGTCCAAGCAAGCCCCTAGGCCCTGATCCTAACCCTAGGTTGGGTTGTCAGGCATCCATACCCAGAACCCTGTTCATGAATCCCTTCTTAGGGTGGGCACCTGAGCCATCAAACTGGACTCTCCTGTCCAGTAAAATAAATCTTGCTAATTGGAGCTGCACAAAACCAGCAGGGTGGTAATAACCTCCATGACCACATGAGGTTTCCCCCATATTTGGCAGAATGCATGGACACAAAGTTCAGCCTGAGCCAATGCCTGGCACACACCTTAAATTTACATCCCAAGGAGCTTGCCTCAGCATCTGCAGATCTGGCCGGCCATGCCCTAGGCCCTAACCCTAACACTAGCTTTGGTTTTTAAACTTCCATCCCAAGAGTCCTCACCCACAAACCCTTCAGATAGGGAACACTGGAGTCACACCACAGGACTCTGCCTGACCTCCAGAAGGAAAATGTGCCCTATGGAGCTGCATGAAACCCCCAGATCATGAGACAGCTGCAAGAGACCCCAAACCATCCCCATTTACAAAAGCCTGCACTGGACACTAATACAGTTCTGTACCTCAACCTGAGTCCTTCCTCCAGACAGATACCCACATAGCTGGCACCAAGGCAGCAGATTGGACCTGCCATGACCCTAGGACCTAACCCTAACCCTAGGTTTAGTTTTCTGGCATCCATACCAAGAGGCCTGCTCTCAATTCCCACCATATACAACAGGAGTCCAGTTGTCCTCCAGAATGAAACCTTGCTATTTTGAACTGTGCAAAACCCCCAGAGTGGCAGAAACCTGCATGTCCTCAGGCCACCTCAACATACGGTGATCCTAGTGGTCACAAATTGTAGTCTGAACGAATGACTGACACTCACCCTAACTTCACATCCTGGGGTGCTTGCACCAAAATTTTCAGTTCGGGCCCTAGACCTTCACCCTAACCCTAACCTGGGTTTTCAGACTTCTTTCCCCAGAGCCCTGGCCCACAAGCCTTCCAGACTGGGGACTCAGGAGCCATAACCATAGGACTCTCCCTGCCCTTCAGAAGGAAACCTTGCCCTATGGAGCTGCACAAAACCCCCTGATTAGGAGAAACATGCACAGGCCTGAGGCCAGTCCCGTTTACAAAAGCCAGTCTTGTACACGAATACACATTCTGTCATTCATCCTGAGCCCTGACCTCCACCCTGCCACCCACGTAGCTAGCCCAAGAGCCAGCAGATCAGACCTGCCCTGTGTCTAGGCCCTCATTCTCACCCTAGTTTGTGTTTTCAGACATCTGTCCCCAGTGACCTGGTCTCAAATACCTCCATATGGGATAACCCTGAGCCAGAAAACAGATCTCCTCCTGTCCTCCAGAAAGGTTTTAGCTGTTCGGAGCTGTGTAAAACCCAGAGAGTAGGAGACACCAGCATGGCTAAGGCCACGCCCTCTTTCTGAGGACTCACTGGACACAAACTGGCATTGTGACCTTCAGC
This sequence comes from Lutra lutra, assembly GCF_902655055.1. Classification (NCBI taxonomy): domain Eukaryota; kingdom Metazoa; phylum Chordata; class Mammalia; order Carnivora; family Mustelidae; genus Lutra; species Lutra lutra. The sequence continues at coordinate 163,939,851 of NC_062282.1, forward strand.
CTGTCCTCCATTTACATCTGAGTCCCCCAGGTAGATTCCCCCCAGAGACAGCTGATCGGGTATGCCATGCACTGAGGCCCATATCTAACCCTAGCTTGGGTTTTCAGACTTCCGTCCCAAAAGTGCTGGCCCACAAGCCCTCCAGAGAGATAACTCTGGAACCACACAATAGGACTCTGCCTGCCCTCCAGAAGGAAACCATGCTCTATGGAGCTGCACAAAATCCCCAGATTAGGAGAAACCTGCACAACCAATGAGGTCACCCCCATTTAAGGAACCTGTCCCTGGATACTAATACACATTCTGTCTCTCAGCCTGAGCCCCTGTTAGGGTCCGTAATCAAAGGAGCAAGACTGATACAAAGCAAAGGTCAAACAAAGCTTTATTTCGCACCAAGCATCAAGAATCAAACCGACCGATCGGGGCCATCTCCTACAAAGGGGCGACCCGTCCCAGCCTCACAGACTAACTTTTATAGAGGTGGTTGAGCTTGGCCACACACATGTGGCCAATGAGATTGCAACACGCATAAAGAAAACTGCACAGTCATGCTATGTCACACACCAGTGGCCAATTGAATTTCAATTTACCTTAGTAGATATTTCAACTCGCCTATCACCTTGGTTAGAATTGGTGCCCAAAAGGCAGGGCCCACCCTCCTTGGTACCTAGGGAGACAGTATGCGTGCCCCATTGATTGGATGTCTCCACCTGGCCTGACCCGCCCTTGTATCTGGGCTTTGTAAATTTTAAGTAAGTTCCTCTGGGAGGGGCAGGATCAATCTAAGTTTACTGCATAAACAACAAAATGGCTCCCTCTGGCTGAGTAGGCCCTTACACCCCAACCTCCAGTCAGCTACCCACGTAGCTGGTCTGAGAGTCAGCAGATCAGACCTGCCATGCCCCTAGTCCCTAATGCTAACCTTAGGTTGAGATTTCAGGCATCCATTCCCCGAGTTCTGCTCCTTAATCCCTAAATTTCAGGGACCCTGAGACACACAAATGGACTGCACCTATCCCTCATAATGAAATCTTGCTATCTGGAACTGCCCAAAACCCCCTGAGCAGGAGAAAATTCCATGTTCTCAGGAGGCCACCTCCACATACAGCAGCCCTAATGGTCATAAATTCTAGTCTGAGCAAAATCCTGACACTCATCTTAACTTCATACTGGGATAGATTGCCTCAGCATCTGCAGATAGGGCCTGCCATGCTCTAGGCCCTAGCCCAAACCCTAACTTGGATTTTCAGACGTCTTTTCCCAGAGTTCTGGCCCACAAGCCTCCCAGGTTGGGGACTCAGGACTCACATGGAAGCCTCTCCCTGCCCTCCAGTAGGAAACCGTGCCATATGAGCTGCACAAAACCCCCAGATTAGGAGATATGTGCACTGTCCCCAATGCTACCCTACTCTCGTACTCAAACCTGGACTTCAATGCACAGTTTGACACAACCTGAGTCCTGTCCTCCAAACAGCCACCATGACAACTGGCCCCAGAGTCAGCAGATTGGATATACCATGCCCCTAGGCCCTATTCCTAACCCTAGGTTAATTTTTCAGATATCTATATGGAGTCCTGCTCTCCTAAAGCTTAATGGAACCGCCTACCCAATGCCTTGAGACACTGGGGGCGAGGTGGAAGCAATGCCTGCAGCATGTGAAAAAGCCATTCCCCTGGGGATTCTGGAAGCCAGAGCCCCATAGTGTTGGCAGACAGCAAGAGTACATCTTTCTGTGTCAGATGTCTCCAGCCAAGTAACTCTGGTAGTGGAATACACTAGAATGTGGGCGCCTGGTTGTAGTGTTCCAAATTATATTGGAGTCTGCAGTCAAGGAAGTGACTACACTGTCTGAGATCACCTACAGAATTCTGCCTTGGATTATTACCTACACAAACAGTGCTCAGGGCTGCTGTCTGCTCATCTCCTTTCTGCATGTGAGACCACGTATGTACACAGTGACACCAACGCACACATCTCCACAGGCCCCCAAGGAAGGGCTGATTGCAGCCAGGGCCCCACCTGGCTTCAGACACAACTCTGCACTCTTAGCTCTTTGTGACCCTGGATAAGCCATTATGCCTGTCAGGGATGGTCTGCATCTTGTCTGTACAATATAGATAATTGTAGCATGGACTTCCTCCACATGTCCACCAGCATATGTGGAATAATATCTATGATATTGGAGGAGTGGTGTCACATGCAGGAAATACCTCCAAGCACAGTTTCCTCCTCTTCTCAAATTCTATGAGTCTGCTACTCGTCAGATCCCACCCTACAGACCCTAATATTATGGATATGTTTGTGTGTGTGTGTGTGTGTGTGTGTGTGTGTGTGTGTGTGTATGCATACACAGTCACTCCTGTGGGCACACATCTGTTCATCCGTGCTCATATTCTGGCATCCGAGAAGGTGACAGCCCCATTTACAGAGGGGTGGGCCATACATTCCCAAGACCTTAGGCTTTCTAATTCTCAAAGAAAACCCTAAAGAAGGGATTGGAGCTTTGGCACTTGATGGCCAGAATCCACCGTTACCACTAGAGACTTTATATCCTGTGCTGAGAGCTATTAAATCCTTTCCAATGGGTTTGATGTGGACAGTGGTCCACACAGTGGGTTGCCATGACCTGGGCTCCCCCTCAGACAAGAACTTGCTGGAATACATCCTGTCTACAGTATCGCTGCTCTCCCTCACCCTGAAACCATCTCCATGTCTGTAGCCCTTGCCTTCAACACAACTTATTCCAGAGCCCTCCAGTGGGTTCTAGGTGCATCCAGGGCCCCAAATTAGAGGACACTCACAAAGAACTGGGTTAATGCCTGGTTCAGGCTTCTTAAAAGTCTGTGATTCTGGGCAAGGCACTCACCATGTAGCGGTCTTCACCTTCTCCTCCCAGTACTTCCCTGAAATCTCATATCCTGTTTAATCATCTTTGTGTAACCTGTCCCTTGGAGTGTGGTTTGGACTGAATGATTTCCTTACATTTCACAGAACATGACCACATGACCCAAAAGCCCAGTCTTAGATTTACCTCTAAAAACTCATTGCCCATCCATGTATTGCCTCTGACCCGTGTTCTATCTCATATCCTCACCCTGGAGTACAAGCCCCTATGCAGAACCTTGACACACACAAATGGGCCCAGGACCTAGCAAGGAGGACCAACAACAGAAAGAAGAACTCAAGCCTTTTGAGATGGACTGAATCCTGCTAACATCCCTACCTGAACTCAGATTCTCAATGAAGCAGGTCCTACAACGATATTTTCAATAGCCCCAAAGTACTGTGGTGCTCTGGCAGGAGCCCCTAGGTAAGCACTCCTAGATTCCTGTACTTAAAGACTCCTCAGAGAATGTGAGATAGTGTTTGTTGGTAAGGAACTGAGTGTGGCATAATGTGGTCACACAGCACTAGGAGCAGGGTACTGATAGTGTCCAGTTGCCACAGGCCATGGTCCTCCTCCCTTTCCTCTGCTCCCCCCTTCAGCATCCTCCTTTCTAGCACCCTGGCCTCCTTTCTAACCCCCACTCAAGGAACATATTCTGCTTGCAATCTTCTGCACCATGGTACCCTCTGCCGGGATAAATACAATGGGATTCATTCAGGGCTGTCTTCTTCTTTTCCTGCCACAGGAATTCTCAATGCCATCTCAGCATAGCCTTGTTGGATCCCTTCCCTGGTGGAGTTTAGGACCCAGTTTAGTCACTTACACTTGTCTCATGGAGCAAATGCTCCTTTCATTCACCTTTTCAGTTCATGTTTATACATCTACCCCTCTAAACTCTGAGCTCCTAGAGGGAGGAGCTGTTTGCCTGATAAGGACTGGCGCCACCTGAGTGCTCAGGGCCCAGTGGCTGAATGAACAGGAGAGAGGATCCAGCCCAACACCGATCAGCTCTATTGACCAAGCCCAATTGATTTAGGTCAAGTCCTGTTGTTTTCTTTTGCTTCCTACATCAACTCTGTGTTTCATGTGGGGCTCAAACTCATGACCCTGAAATCAAGTACCTCGTGCCCTACTGACTGAGGAAGCCAGGTGCTTCTTTGGTCATTTTTTCTAGGTTCTAGGCTGATAACTATGGACATTAGTTTGCTGATTTCAACATGTTCTAGTTATATTCCTTTATGCTGAATTACCAAATAACTCCCCTAATTATGGTGGCATTTTGCCATAGATTTCGTCACATGATAGTGCTGAGTGGATCTTCAGATTGGAGACTGATCTCCTTTATGTGGTCATTCAGGATCCCAGAGTCCCTCCACCAAGGGTCTCATCACTCCTTTGATTGTCAAGCACTTCTGACACCATCAGTACAAAGGGAATGTCCCTGAATTAAAGTATTCAAGTGGTGAATCTTGTAGGAATCAGACAGAAAGAAACAGATTTGTGGCACAGATGTATTTAGCACTTGAATGATGAGAGTCAAATAATTGGAAATGGCTCAGTTGTTCAACGATGGGTCTTTGAGTGCTGTCACTGAGAATGCCCAAGAGGAGAGCAGCGACAGTGCCTGTCCACTGTGGGGACATCAGGTAGAAGAAAAGCCCAGCCCGAAAACTCACTACCTTCCCCCAACAGCGTAACACACACACACACACACACACACACACACACACACACAAACACACACACACATTCACATGCAAACCAGAGAGAAAATCATTGGAATTGGGACAAAATCCATTACAGGCAATCATTTCTTGGAGAAGGAACTTGTCTTCTTCTTGTCATACTTAAGTCATTATTTTACTACATAAACACCTTCTGGCTTAAAACTAAAGAACTATTTACTCTATTACCTGACTTTTTGTAATAAATGGGAAGATTTAAGATGTGATTTTAATATTTTTTATAAATTGCCCACTGGAATAATTTAAACATGGCCTAGACAGGATAATGAAAGAATTTAAAGGTGTCTTATGGACCCAAATTTCACCCCCATTTCTGCCATTCAAGATATGCTTATGAAAGGGAACACAACCCCAGATAATGAGAATAGCTTATTTTGGGGCTTCCCATGATGATAGTTCTTTCAAGAACATTCGTTTGTAATAAAATGTTACTTTATAAAACAACGAAAAATTATGTATCTTTCTTATATTCTGTAGCCAGATAGAGAAGGTCATATTGTAGGACTCAAAACACATGAAAAATCCCAGATGAGGTATAGTACCAGAGACTGAGTGAAGAGCAGTGGTTGCAGGGACTGGGGCACGGTAATGAACAGTGAGTGATAAGTAGCTCAGGTTTCTCTGTGATGGAAATGTTCTACAAGTATTTAGTTGTGCAACACTCTTAATGCACGTAAAGGCACCACAATATACCATTGAAGAGGATCAGAGTAAACTTTTAAGTAAAATCTAATAATACTTTATTTAATGAACAAAATCTATTAAGCTATTTTACAAGTGTACACAAAACACAGAAATTACAAAGAGGGCAAGGAACCCTGTCCTTGGCGTTCCAGGCAGCATGTGCTGCTGCTTGGAGGCTGAGTCTGGTTATTCCACTGAGACAAGAGCTGACTCGAACCCCTCAGGAACCAAAAAGTAGCATGGGCAGAACCCTGCTGGACCTTCAGGTCAGGTGAATGGGATGATAGTTCTTCCATCTCAGGAGAGTGAATTAGAACTCTATCACCTGCACTGGCCCCAACAGGGCAAGTGGCACCACTGCTCTTGCTGAGGGGTGAGCTCCAGCACCAGGGATGGGGTGGGCCAGCTTTGTGTCCGAAGATACAGTGGGCGCCACAGTGGGAGTTGGGCGAGTTCCTGAGGTGGTTCAGGATCGTTTTCTGGGCCTAGTGCTGTAGGTCCTTGAAGAGAAAGTGTCATCAGCATGATTGACTTCCCATGTCCCTTCAAAATAAAGGACACTTTTCACAGCACTCAATGTCTTCTGTGTCCAAGAACCAATACCTGGGAGATCTCCCTGACTAAAGACCAGGGGACAGGGATCTGAGACTACTCACTCCACTCAGCTCAAGTGTACTCTAGACTTGGTTAGTGTGGCCCTCTCAGCCCCATTCACAGGCCCACATCAGTCAACCCAGACTTTCTCATTCACAGACTCTGTCTCCGTGGGCACAAGCTGTTGCCGGTGTGAGAGCAGAAGCTGGGCATGGTGCTCCAAATCTGAGCCTGGCATATTAAGCCCCAGGTATGCCAGCAGCATATTCAGGCTGGGAAATTCTGGGGGCTGGACAAAATCCTCAGGCTATTGTTCTAGCCATGTGTTCAAGATGGAAGAGACGGCCCTGGGAAGAGTCGGTTAGGCAGAGAAGTCAGAAGACAGAGCTCCCTCCCAAACCAATATACCAGGGAACCCCAGTGGGAACCTGGGTCCCTGAGCTTCCAGGTCCTGTCAGAGACCAGTCCTCATCTTTGTCCACCTGTGATCTGGCAGTCTTGCCTGAGACAGGTCTTGTCACAGATGACAGGGTGCATATGAGTGTGAGTCGTGATCAATCCTGTGAGAATTTCTGTCCTTCCTGGAGAGCTGGACACACTCCTCAGTCTTTCTCCTTGTCCACTTGCCACAGAATTCAACTGCATGTGCCCAGGAAGGGGTTGTGTCTGGCCTCTTAATTACCCTCGCTGCACATGCCACTGTACTGTGAAGATCCAACCAAAGGGGGGAAGTAAGGGACTCTCTCTAGCTAGGCCTTTCAGGATCCTCCGAGTACCTCAAATGTTACCTCCTCTGCTCTTATGCTGCTTCTTTCACTAGTTTCCATGAGTATGTCTCCTTCCACTGACACTATTCTCCCACAGGGTGTGGAATGTCTGGTCCCTGAGTTCTCACTGGGTCTTCTGAGCACCCAGTGTCCAGGTTCCAACAGATTGCTAAGTGTGATGATTCCTACAGCCTCTGTTCTGCATCCCTGGATTGGTGTAGAGTCAGGGCTGGGAGAGGGGTGGGTGGGGAATGGTGCCCTTAGGGGCTAATTCTGTCCTCCAGCCCCCTCTGCTCTGCAAATGTGCCCACATCCAGAGTTTCACAGGGCCCCTTCCTTTCTAAAGAAGGAACTCTCAGACCTTCACCGTTAAGCAGGAATCACAGAAGTGTGGGATGAGGGTCCAAGTGTCCCTCCAACTCACAGTTCCCTGGGTTCCCTGGTGGTGAGATAAGGTCCTCATGTATCAGCCAAAGCTCACTCACATATTCCACTGCTCCTGGGCTCTGATGACCTCATCATAACTGGAGAAAATGTACCCATATCAAGTGGAAGCCAGGGATCATCACATAAAATGTCCTGTGGATGCTACTTCTCATCGTGTCCAGTGTTACTGTTTGTCTCCTAACTAGTCTGGAGCCCTGGGGTGCTGTCTAATCTGTTAAGGGTTCACAGTCAGCTCCTACAAAATTGCCCATGAGGACTGAGACTTCCTGAATGCTTCCTGAATGAAAGGGCCCAAACCAGCCTATTACACATATCTGAGTGGGCCTGGAGCCCCTACTCACCTCCAGGGATCCCTCCTCTGGTTTTGCCCAGGCACAGTCCTCAGATAGAGTCTCATATCTCCTCTTTAAAAACTTTTTAAAATTACTTTTCAGTGTTCCAGAATTCATTGTATATGCATAAAACCCATACTCCATGCAATAGATGCCCTCCATAATACCCACCACCAGGCTCACCCAACGTCCCACCCCCGCCCCTCCAAAACCCTCAGATTGATTTTCAGAGTCCAAGTCTCTCATCGTTCGTCTCCCTCTCCAATTTCCCACAACTCCCTTCTCCTCTCCATCTCTCCATGTCCTCCGTGTTATTCCTTATGCTCCACAAATAAGTGAAACCATATGGTAATTGACTCTCTCTGCTTGATTTATTTCAGTCAGCATAATCTCTTCCAGTCTCGTCCATGTTGGTTGGGTATTCATCCTTTTTGATGGAGGCATAATACTCCATAGTGTGTATGGACCACATCTTCCTTATCCATTCATCCACTGAAGGGCATCTTGGCTCTTTCCACAGTTTGGTGACTGTGGCCATTGTTGCTATGAACATTGGGGTATAGATGGCCCTTCTTTTCACTACATCTGTATATTTGGCATAAATACCCAATAGTGCAATTGCAGGGTCATAGGGAAGCTCTATTTTACATTGTTTTAAATTTGACTCACCCCTGAAAATTTTTTGGGACAGGGTCAAGTTGCAAAATTAAAATGTATATTTATATATATCTATATAGATATATGCATAATTTATTTATTTGGCAGAGGGAGATAACAATAGAGGGAATACAAGCAGGAGTGGGAGAGGGAGAAGCAGGCTTCCCACTGAACAGGGAGCCCTATGTGGGGCTTGGTCCCAGGACCCTGGGATCACGACCTGAGCCAAAGGCAGACACTTAATGACTGAGCCACTCAGGTGTCCTTAGAAAATATTTTAAAGTTATATTATTCAGGTATGATTTTTTTTAAAGATTTTATTTATTTATTTGACAGAGAGAAGTCACAAGTAGGCAGAGAGGCAGGCAGAGAGAGAGGAGGAAGCAGGCTCCCTGCCGAGCAGAAAGCCCGATGTGGGGCTCAAACCCAGGACCTGGGATCATGACCTGAGCCGCAGGCAGCAGCTTAACCCACTGAGCCACCCAGGCGCCCCTATTCAGGTATGTTTTATGAAGTGAGTGACTTCCCTATGCTCTGAAAGAGGATATATAAGATTTCATTTTGACTAATATCTGAAAACCGATTAGAATCACTCTGGGTTTTCAGTGTCTTGTCTCCAAGATCCTCTGTGGTAAAAGGGCAATATAGAAAAAAAGCTACAATGGAAAGTCTTCTCATAAATATTCTACTACTGTCCTTGTAAATACACCCCTATACTGGTGAATGAAATCTGAAGTAATTTATCAGTAGAGTAGAAATCTAGGAAGTTTATTTTTATAAAAGTAACAAATGAGGCAATTTTTATCAGTAGGAGAATGTAGGTCATGGATGTTTTGCTTTAAATCTCATAAAGATATAAATAGCATCATTATTACATTTTAAATAAAATGTATTATTCATTCTTCATATTTTATTAAGATTCTTATAAGTAAATAAATGATTATTTTTAAAATTAAATTTAATATTTCTGAGTTCCAAGATTAATTATTTATAAACCATACCCAGTGCTCCATGCAATACATGCCCTCCTTAATACCCACCACTAGACTCACCTATGCCCCCATCCCCTCCCTTCCAAAACACTTAGTTTGTCAAAGCCAGTCTCTCATGCTTCATATTCTCTTACAATTTGCCCTAATTAACTTTTCCTTTCCGTCTACTAATGTCCTCCATGTAATTTCCTATGAAACACAAGTAAGTGAAACCATATAATAATTGTCTTTCTCTGCTTGACATATTTCTCTAAGCACAATCTCCTCCAGTCCTCCATGTTGATACAAAAGTTTTGTATTCATCCCTTCTGATAGCTGCATAATATTCCATTGTACATATGAACCATATTTTCTTTATCCATTATCTGTTAAAGGGTTTCTTGGCTCTTTACAGTTTGGTGACTGTGGCCATTGCTGCTGTGATCATTGTAGAGATGGCCCTTCTGTTCACTAACATCTGTATCGTTGGTGTAAATACCCAGTAGTGCAATTGCAGGGTATTAGGGAAGCTCTGTTTTTACTTTCTTAAGATATCTCCACACAGTTTTCCAAAGTGGCTGCACCAACTTGCATTCCCATCAAGAGTGTAAAAGGATAGACATTTTCACAATATTTATTCTTCCAATCCAGGAGCATGGAACATTTTTCCATTTCTTTGTGTCTTCCTCAATTTCTTTCATGAGTACTTTATAGTTTTCTGTGTATAGATTCTTAGTCTCTTTGGTTAGGTTTATTCCTAGGTATCTTATAGTTTTGGGTGCAATTGTAAATGGGATGGACTCCTTAATTTCTCTTTCTTCTGTCTTGTTGTTGGTGTAGAGAAATGCAACTGATTTCTGTGCATTGATTTTATATCCTGACACTTTACTGAATTCCTGTATAAGTTCTAGCAGTTTTGGAGTGGAGTCTTTTGGGTTTTTCACATATAGTATCATATCATCTGCGAAGAGTGATAGTTTGGCTTCTTCTTTGCCGATTTGTATGCCTTTAATTTCCTTTGTTGTCTGATTGCTGAGGCTAGGACTTCTAGTACTATGTTGAATAGCAGTGGTGATAACGGACATCCCTGCCGTGTTCCTGACCTTAGCGGAAAAGCTTTCAGTTTTTCTCCATTGAGAATGATATTTGCGGTGGGTTTTTCATAGATGGCTTTGATAATATTGACATATGTGCCCTCTATCCCTACACTTCGAAGAGTTTTGATCAGGAAGGGATGCTGTACTTTGTCAAATGCTTTTTCAGCATCTATGGAGAGTATCATATGGTTCTTGTTCTTTCTTTTATTAATGTGTTGTATCACATTGATTGATTTGCAGATGTTGAACCAGCCTTGCAGCCCTGGAATAAATCCCACTTGGTCGTGGTGAATAATCCTTTTAATGTACTGTTGATTCCTATTGGCTAGTGTTTTGGAGAGAATTTTTGCATCTGTGTTCATCAAGGATATTGGTCTGTAGTTATCTTTTTTGATGGGATCCTTGTCTGGTTTTGGGATCAAGGTGATGCTGGCCTCATAAAATGAGTTTGGAAGTTGTCCTTCCATTTCTATTTTTTGGAACAGTTTCAGGAGAATAGGAATTAGCTCTTCTTTAAATGTTTGGTAGAATTCCCCTGGGAAGCCATCTGGCCCTGGGCTTTTGTTTGTTTGGAGATTTTTGATGACTGTTTCAATCTCCTTACTGCTTATGGGTCTGTTGAGGCTTTCTATTTCTTCCTGGTTCAGTTGTGGTAGTTTATATGTCTCTAGGAATGCATCCATTTCTTCCAGATTGTCAAATTTGTTGGCGTAGAGTTGCTCATAGTATGTTCTTATAATTGTCTGTATTTCTTTGGTGTTCGTTGTGATCTCTCCTCTTTCATTCATGATTTTATTTATTTGGATCCTCTCTCTTTTCTTTTTGATAAGTCTGGCCAGGGGTTTATCAATCTTATTAATTCTTTCAAAGAACCAGCTCCTAGTTTCGTTGATTTGTTCTATTGTTTTTTTGGTTTCTATTTCATTGATTTCTGCTCTGATCTTTATGATTTCTCTTCTCCTGCTGGGTTTAGGGTTTCTTTCTTGTTCTTTCTCCAGCTCCTTTAGGTGTAGGGTTAGGTTGTGTACCTGAGACCTTTCTTGTTTCTTGAGAAAGGCTTGTACCGCTATATATTTTCCTCTCAGGACTGCCTTTCTTGTGTCCCACAGATTTTGAACCGTTGTGTTTTCATTATCATTTGTTTCCATGAGTTTTTTCAATTCTTCTTTAATTTCCTGGTTGACCCATTCATTCTTTAGAAGGATGCTGTTTAGTCTCCATGTATTTGGGTTCTTTCCAAATTTCCTCTTGTGATTGAGTTCTAGCTTCAGAGCATTGTGGTCTGAAAATATGCAGGGAATGATTCCAATCTTTTGATAATGGTTGAGACCTGATTTAGGACCAAGAATGTGATCTATTCTGGAGAATGTTCCATGTGCACTAGAGAAAAATGTGTATTCTGTTGCTATGGGATGAAAATTTCTGAATATATCTGTGATGTCCATCTGGTCCAGTGTGTCATTTAAGGCCTTTATTTTCTTGTTGATCTTTTTGACAAACTATTCTATGTAGAAAATCCAAAAGACTCCACCGCAAAATTGCTAAAAACTTCTACAGCAATTCAGCAAGTCCCAGGATATAAAACCAATTTGCAGAAGTCAGTTGCATATCTGCACACTAACAATGAGCCAGGAAAAAGAGAAATTAAGGAATTGATTCCATGTACAATTTCATGAAAATATATATGATACCTAGGATTGACCCTGACAAAAGAGGTAAAAGACCTGTATTCTGAAAATTATTTAACTCTTATGAGAGAAGTTGAGGAAGACAACAAAGAATGGAAAAATATTCCAAGTTCATGGATTAGAAGAACAAATGTTATTAAAATTTCTATACTATGCAAAGAAATTTACACCTCCATTACAATCTCTATAAAAATACCCTTAAAATCTTTAAGAGAGCTGGAACAAACAATCCTAAAATTTGTGTAAAACCAAAAAACAATCCAAGAGGCCAATGGAATGTTGAAAAGGAGAATGAAAATCGGAGGCATCACAATTCCAGACTTCAAGCTGTATTTCAAAGCTGTAATTACCAGGACAGTATGGTACTCGCACAAAACCACACACCTATATCCATGGAGCATATTGGAAGACCCAGGAATGGACCCTCAACTCTATGGTCTCCAAGTGGTTGACAAAGGGGAATGATTATCCAATGGGGAAAAAAAAGACAGTCTCTTCAACAAATGATGTTGTGAAAATTGGACAGCCACAGGCAGAAGCATGAACCTGGAACACGTTCTTACACCATACATGAAAACAAACTCAAAATGGATGAAAGACCTAACTATAAGAAAGGAATCCATCAAAACCCTAGAGCCAAACATAAGCAACAACGTCTTTGACCTTGGCAAATACAACTTCTTGCCAGAGGCAAGGGAAACAAAACCCAACATGAACCACCGGGACTTCATCAGGAAAAAAAGCTTTTGCACAGCAAAAGAAACAATCAACAAAACTGAAAGGTAGAATACAGAATGGAAGAAGACATTTGCAACTGACCTAAATAAACGTCTAGTCTCCAAAATCTAAGAAAAACTCATCAAACAATAATCAACACCCACAAAAAGTCCAATCAAGAAATTACCAGAAGAATTGAACTGACAAATCTGCAAAGAACACATAAATAGCTTACAGACACATGAAAAAAATCCTCAACATCATTCTTCGTCAGAGTAATACAGATCAAAACCATCATGAGATACCACCTCACAGCAATCAGATTGCTCAAATGAACAGCATAGTGCAGAGAAAGGTGAATCCTCTTACAGTGCTGATGGGAATGTAAACTGGCTCTGCCACTCTGGGAATAGTACAGAGGTTCTTCAGAAAGATAAAAATAAACTACCCTATGACCCAGCAGTTCACTACTAGGTATTTATCCAGAGGGTATAAATACAGTGATTAGAAGAGGCACATGCCCCCAGTGTTACTCCAGCAATATCCACAAAAGCTAAACCATGGAAAGAGCCTTGATGTCCATTCACTGATGAATGAATCAAGAAGACTTGGTATACATACTTAATGGAATATTACTCAGCCAACAACAACAACAAAAACCAAAAACAAACAAACAAAAAATGGAAATATTTTTCCTTGCAACAGTGTGGATAGAATTGGAGGATATCATGCTAAGTGAAGTAAGTCACTTAGAGAAAGACAAATACCATAATATTTCATTCCTTTGTGGAATTCAATATACAAAACTGATGAATATAGGGGAAGGGAAAGAAAAATAAAACAGGCTAAAAACAGAGAGAAAGACAAACCATGAGAGACTCTTAACTAAATAGGGTATATACCTAGGGTTGCATGAGGGGAAATGGGTTGGGGAATGGGGTAATTGGCTGATTGGCATTAAGGAGGGACCTTGATATCATGAACACTGGGTGCTATATAGAACTCATGAATCACTAAATTCTACATCCTAATTAACAATACAGTGTATGTTAGTTAACTTGAATGTAAATAAAACTAAAATATAAATGTAAAAAAAAGGGTGAAAAAAAGTAAAAAAAATAAACACTCTTTGCACTATCTCCTTAAAAATATATAACTAGATAATTATAGGGGCGACAAGATGGCAGAGAAGTAGGAGGCACTGCTATTTCAAGCTGTCCCCTAAAGTGAGCTGATTACCTACCAAGAAACTCTGATTACCCATAAAATAAACCTGATATTAGAATGATCCCCATCTGGATCTCTACGGGGGTAGAAGACACCAGTGAGCATTTAAAGCAGAGTGGAAACACCGGACTGATATCAGAAGATAAACAAAAGGGGGATGGAGACACCAGAAGCGACCCATTGGAAAGTAATACCCCAATACAAGAGTGCCCTGTGATTGGGGACCAGCATTAGCTTGGAGTCTGGTTGAAAGCACTCAAAAAGAGCAAACATTGTAGGGGGAAATTGGGGGAATCAGGCGCTTAGGTACAAGGGCTGATGCCAGCCAACCCAGGACAACACTGCTGGCACTGAGCCAGAGAGAGTGCAGAGAAGAAGCCAGGTCTTGTTCCGTGAGCCACCGGGAGCCTGAGAGTGTCTGGGTTGCAGTGCCCATGAGGGTGAAGGAGCCTCGCCAGCCAGCAGGCAGAACCACAGCCTTTTGCACTCTCCACACTCACGCTGCGTGAACAGAGTCTAAGTCGCCCCCTACAACCTCCCCTGAAAGAGGTGCGGGATGGTGCCAGCTGGTGCTCTCTCATACCTCGGAGAGTCTGAGCACTCCCAGCCCGGGCCATCAGGAAAATCTCAGTGTGCTATCTTGGCTTGGGACCTCTCTGGCAGCCTGGAACTTCTCAGACAGCTGCGGCTAGTATTTCTTGTGGTTTTGGTACAAGAGGGAGTTCCTGTGACCCCAGAGACCATGACTGGGAACGTAATCTCCCAGCATCTAAATTCCCAGGGGGAATTTATGTGCTCTGGAGCACCCAGAGTGGAACAGACTGAGGCTTCTCTCTGAGAGGGAGGTCTGGGTGCAGTTTGCTTTCCTCTAACCTCCAAAAACCAAGAGCTGCCAAAAGGAGAGAAAACAAATGAACAAACAAACAAACAAATCTCCAGAGAGGAAAAGCCTGAAAAACCGGTTTCCTCAGAGCCCACCCCCTTGAGGGGGATGGTAGGACTTAACTCTAGGAACATCACTGACTAAAAACCCACGTGGCAGACCGCTTTCCCAGAAAGCCAGCCCCCCTCCAAAAAATAGACAAGAGGACAACCACCGCTACTTTAGAGATACAACTTTTATTTATTTTTATTTATTTTTTTAAAGATTTTTATTTATTTGATAGATCACAAGTAGGCACAGAGGCAGGCAGAGAGAGAGAGAGAGGAGGAGGAGGCAGGCTCCCTGCTGAGCAGAGAGCCCGATGTGAGGCTCGATCCCAGGACCCTGGAATCATGACCTGAGCCGAAGGCAGAGGCTTTAACCACTGAGCCACCCAGGCGCCCCACAACTTTTATTTTTAATTTGTTCCCACTATTCTGGTTCTTTTCATATATATATATATATATATATATATATATATATATATATATATAACTTTTTAACCTATTTACCATCACAATGAAATGTTCAGTACATCAAATTCCATAATAACCTTTTAACCTGAACTTTTTGATACATATACCTGTGTTTTTCTTTTGATTTTCTATTTTTTAATTTTTATTTTATTTTATTCATTATGTTTTAAATATTTATATGGAGATAAGCTTCAAGGTAATCCCCTTTCCCCAATCAATGCTTCCCCTATAGGTAAACAAGTTTTAATCCTCCTTTATTTTAGGAAAGTTAAGTCCTTTAACAAAGATATCAAGATTTTTGATCAAAAATCAAAATAACCTTCCTCTGCCACACTGAGATTTTATAACCACTCTCCCATCTTTTTCTTCTGTCAGTGTTGCTGTGTATTTATTTTTTGTCCTAGTAGTATGTAAATCTTATACTTGGGACTCTTGTTCACGAGGTTATTTTTTATTTATTTATTTTTTTTTCTCTTGTCATCTATTTTTTTTCTGTCTTTTTGCTTGTCTGCTTATGTTTGTATACTTCATAAATCTTACCTTGGGGCCCATTTGGGCTGGGGCTTCTCCTTTATGTTATCTTTCTTCTTTTTTCCTGTCTCTCTCTCTTTTATTTTCTTTCTTCTTTCTTTTTGGTGGAGACTCTTGATTGTTCAGAAGCGTTCCAGTGTGCACCTTGACTGCACCACAGTTGATACATTCAGCTACATGTCCATTCAGCCATCTCTCACCAAAATGACAGGGGGAGGAATGCCCAACAGAAGAAAAATTCAGAGACTGGGCCTTCTGCATAAGAGATTTTGGATATGGACATAGACAGTATATTGGAAGGGGAATTCAGGCTATCAGTTATACAGGCAATAGCTAGGTTAGAAAAAGCCCTTGATGACACAATGGAATTGATTAGGGCAGAAGTGAAAGCCACCAGAGATGATGTTCATAATGTTCTCAATGAGTTCCAATTTAATCTAAATTCTCTAAAAGCTGGGGTAACTGAGGCAGAAGATAGAATTAGTGATCTGGAGGACAAACAGATAGAGAAAAAGGATCAGGAGGAAGCCTGGAACAAACAGCTTAGAAACCACAAAAACAGAATTAGGGAAATAAATGATGCCATGAAAAGTTCCAATGTCAGGATTAATGGAATCCCTGACGGGAAGGAGAAAGAAAGAAGACTAAAAGATATAGTTGAACAAATTCTCTATGAAAAATTTCCCAATCTCCCGAATGGAACCAGCATTCATGTACTAGAGGCAAAAAGGTTTACGCCCAAGATCATAGAATCTAAAAAGACTTCGAAAACGTTGAATCATAACTGTAGACAAGAGAGATAGTGAAGATAGTGAAAGATAGTGAAAATGATGAATCATAACTGTAGACAGGAGCTCTTGAAAGCAGCTAGGGCAAAGAAACTTCTTATGTACAGAGGAAAGCCCATCAGAATAACGTCAGACCTGTCCACAGAAACCTGAAAGCCAGAAAGGGCTGGCAAGACGTATTCAGGGCACTAAATGAGAAGAACATGCAGCCAAGAACAGTTTATATGGCAAGACTGACATTCAAAATGGATGGAGAGATAAAGAGGTTCCAAGATTGGGAAGGTTTAAAAGAGTATGCAACCAGCAAGCCGACACTGCAGGAAATATTAAGGGGGGGGGGTTTCCATAAAAACGGAAAAAACTTAAGAATATCATTAAGCAGAAATATATGGAGACAATCTATAGAAACAAAGACTTCACAGGTTAACGCGATGTCAATAACAATGTATCTCTCAATAATCACTCTCAACGTGAATAGCCTAAATATGCCCATAAAATGACACAGGTTTACAGATTGGATAAAATGACAGGACCCATCCATATGTTGTCTACAAGAGACACATTTTGAACCTAAAGATACATCCAGACTGAAAATGAAGGGATGGAGAAGCATCTTTCATGCCAATGGACCTCAAAATAAGGCTGGGGTACCAATTCTCATATCAGACAAATTAGATTTAAACTAAAGACTGTAGTCAGAGATACAGAAGGACACTACATCATTCTTAAAGGGACTATCCACCAAGAAGATCTAACAATTGTAAATATCTATGCCCCCAATATGAGAGCAGCCAATTACATAAGAAAACTGTTAATCAAGATAATGACTCATATTGATATGAATACATTAATAGTAGGAGATCTTAACATGCCACTCTCAGTAATAGATCATCCAAGCAGAAAATCAATAAAGAAAGAAGAGCATTGAATTACACATTAGACCAGATGGACCTCAGAGATATATACAGAATATTCCACTCTAAAACAACAGAATATTCATTCTTCTTGAATGCACATGGAACCTTCTCCAAAATAGACCACATACTGGGTCACGAATCAGATCTCAACCGATACCAAAAGATTGAGATTATTCCCTGCATATTCTCATATCACATTTCTTTGAAACTAGAGCTCAAACACAAGGAAAAGTTTGGAAGGAATTCAAATACGTGGAAGCAGAAGACCACCTTCTTAAGAGTTTTTGGATCAACCAGGAAATCAAAGAAGGACTTAAACAATTCATGGAAACCAATGAGAATGAAGACACTTAGGTCCAAAATCTATGGGATATAGCAAAGAGGGTCCTAAGGAGGAAATACATAGCCATCCAATTCTCCCTTGAAAAAATGGAAAAATCCAGAATACACCAGCTGTCTCTACATCTTAAAGAACTGGAGAATCAACAACAAATTAATCCAACTCCACACAAAAGAAGGGAAATAATCAAGGTTAGAGCAGAGATCAATGAGTTAGAAACTAGGGATACAGTAGAGATACTGCAGAATTCATCAGTGAAACTAGAAGTTGGTTTTTTGAGTCAATAAGATCGATAAACCATCAGCCAAACAAATCCAAAAGAAAAGAGAGAAGGCCCAAATTAATAAAATTATGAATGAAAAGGGAGAGATTACAACTGACACCAAGGAATAAGAAACAATCATCAGAAATTATTATCAACAGTTATATGCCAATAAGTTAAGCAACCTAGATGAAATGGATGCATTCCTGGAAAACTATGAACTTCCAAAATTGAACCAGGAAGAAACTGACCACCTGAATAGACCAATATCTAGTAATGAGATTGAAGCAGTGATAAAAACTCTCCCAATATACAAGAGCCAAGGACTTGACAAATTCCCTGGGTGGTGCCAGAAATCCTTCACTGCAGTAACTTCCAGAGGACAGATGGTCCTGTCCACTCAGGAAAATCCAAACAGAAGTTCTCCCCTGCACTCAGCAGTCTCTGCAATTCACAACTCTTACACATAGTGGCCCCCAAATGACCAGTACTGGCACATAGGTAAGGGCAGCTCTACGCCCCTATTCAGCAGGAAGAATATACAGAAGATGAGACCTTCCTCCCTCAAAAACTTTGATGACTGAAGGGTCTAAACTATACAGGGGCACACGAGGAGGGAGGAGAAGGCTAGCTGAGGACAAAGCAGGAGCTGGCATGCCACACCCCCCCCCCCCCCCGCATATGATATGGGTGACATTCCTCATGCACTCTGGCTGCCCTAAAGCCAAGGAAAGGAAAAAAAAAAAACAAAAACAGATTCTCCACAGATGGAGATCAAAACACTGCCAGACCTGCGTCTCCCTCAGTTTACAAATGTGCTAGTGATTGCCAAAGAAGAGTATTGCTTGTCAATAGGGTAGCTAACTTCCAGAGACCCAACTCTGTTTCCTGAAGCCCTAAAGTCTCCCTCCCCTCCATGACACTGAGGGAGGCTGAGGCCAAAGGAAATGTCAATAAGACAGTGTTTCTTTTCAAACCTGCAGTCCCTTGAGAAGGACCTGTGAGAGGAGGAAGGCAACATTCCTCCAGGAAGCTCCCAACCATCTTTCTATTAATGCTTTCCTAGAAGGAAAAACCACCTTCACTTGACAAGAGCAAAGCCTCCTGTATCCTGGGTGTCCTCCTTCCTCCTGAAACGTTCTTGCAAAACCTCCCTTTTGCCTGACCTCCCCCAATGTCATCCCAGAAAGTCAGCCTCCTGTCATGACCCCAGCCAGAAACCCTTTCTACCTATGGGTCGTATCCCTGTGCTTTAATAAAAATCACCTTCTGCCAGCAAAGCCATCTCAAGACTTCCTTCTTGACCATCAGCCTTGAACTCGAACGTCTTTCCTACATCAGTCCTGTCTCTTGTAGGGTTCCTGTGGAAACAACCCTGCAAAATGGGCCCATTTCTGTCAACTCTTCTGACTCCATCCACCTAACCCACTACACATTCTGTGTCTTCTGAGGACGGGAATCTTCTGTGATTCTTGCACTGAAATCCTCACATGGCACCTCTTTCAGTCCTCGACATGGTTGAGTTTGCCCATCTTAAACTCCCCAGCATCCCATCCTCACTTTCTTTTTCTCACATGTTTATCTGGCCCATAGGTACTCATCACCAATACTCTATAATATGCTTCTGTTCCTGATTAGAGAACTCCATTTCTTTCCTTTGTCATCAAGCTCAAATCTTAACTCTCAGATATTTGTCTCGCAGCTTTCAAAATTTTTCTTTCCCCTAATGCCTCTCTACCAATTTCTATTCTCCCTTTTTCAGCCTGCCCTCCCTCCTTCCTTCCTTCCCTGCATTACCTTTTTGTTCTTTATATTCCTTCCTTCCTACCCCTCTTTCTGCATTTTGTTCTGTTATCTTAGTCAACATAGAGTACTTAAGTAGTTTTTGATGTAGTGTTCCATGACTCATTGTTTGCTTATAAGACCCAGGAGCTCATGGCAATACATTCCCTATTAAAAAGGATGGAGTGAAACCCACACAGGTGCATCTCAAAGGTCGGCTTCTCTCCAAGTCAATGGGAAGCTTCACGGTAAAGAAACTTGGCCTCCCACACTACAACTGGACATGAGGTACACTAAGCATTCACCACAATCTCTTGTCTTCCAAGACACTGAGGAAATGGGTTTTCCTACCAAATATTAGAATAGTTTCATTTCTTGGCTGAAATGGGCCTCAAGTCAAGCCATAAACATGTAGAAAGATCTATCTGAATTCAGGAAAGGAACATTGCACTCCAACAGAAGTGGCATGCAGAGTTTTACATAGATGCTATACCTGAAGGAGGAGGCTGGAATTACTACAAGTTAGGAAGGGAGGAACATGAATGAGCAATCCTTCCACAGCCCCTCCTGTTCTGGCCATTAGCAGAGGGTTCATACTGCACAGAAACCTGGCAAATACTGGGGCACAGTAGGGAGATTTCTCACATCCCTCAAATCACTCCATGTTTGTTGTGTCCTGGGAAGACAAACCTTGTATTTACTGACAATGCAGAAGAGCCTTCAGCCATGTGTCCCTGGTGCAAGTTACATCAGAGCTTGTTCATCCTGAATCGCACCACACACATCTTCCCAGTGTGGGAGAGCCTTTAGTAGGGGCTCTAACCTCGGGATACACAAGAGAACTCACCCTTCTGAGGAAAGTAGACATGACATGCATGGGGGGGGGGGAAGAATTCCAGGGCAGTGCTCACTTCCGTACACAGCAAGACCACCGGAGAGGCACCTTAGGGATGGAACGAAGGTGGGAGACCCTTCATTCAGAGAGCTCTGATCTTATTCACACACAGGACCTCACACGGGGTAGAAGCCATGTCGTGGGATTGCTGCACAAGAGCACACAGCAACATGAATCCCTTCGAGGCCATGGGCACATTCCCACAGACAGAGACTGGTTGAACGCCATCTTCAGGGGAAAGCGTTTAGTCCTGCCACACCCTTATCCAGCCACCAAGGAGCCACACTGGCGGGAACCCTAACAAATGCGGTCAACGTGGAAGAGCCGTTAGATACCGCTCTCACATTTGGAGACACCAGACATCTCAGAGCCGAGAAACCTGTGACTGTCATCACTGGGGTCCTGCCTGTACCCAGAGCACCCACCTTTCTCACCACCACAGAAATCACACAGTACAAACCTCGTGTCTCTGATCACTGAGGCAGAGCCTTCTGCCAGAAGTGGTCCCTTTCCCAACACCAGAGAACTCACACAGGGAGAACCACTAGCACTGTATCCTGGTGGGAGAAGCTTCAACTAGGGCTCAGGCCTTCCACTACCATCTCAAAGTGCGCGTCATCCCTCACACAGGAACGAAGGTGCAGGCATCTCCTGGGACCCCCTATATCATCACTGCTGCTGAATGCTGGTGAAATCCATGTGGGAATCCCATTCCTCATGGAGCCAACCATGTGAAGGACCTGGGAGGATTTGCACACAAGAAAATCCTCTCAGTGTGATGAGGAAAGGAATGGGCTCAGATATCTGTTCTTCCTTAGCCAGCAATGACACCCTCACACCGAGGAATCACTGATCCCAATGCAATGGGGGTGGAATTCTTCCCGGGACACTCACTCAGAAAATCACTGGGCAAATACCTCCCAAGGAATTTCCTAGGGTGACATTGAGATACAAACTCAGACACTGCGAACACATACAACTGGGTCCCGTTCTGAGGAACGTGGTATGCGCTCTTCCAGTATCCAATAGCTAGAAATCAAGCACATCTTCTCTGATACATCAGTACTTGCATAAAGGCCAGGATCACTGAACAGGCGGGGTCTCACAACCGTGCACACTGTGCCAAGTAAGATCGGGGGATTTTTCCTTTAGGAACTCTCACTGAGTTGACACAGGTATTGTCTCTTGGTAGGAAGTTGGATCACAGGAAGTAACACTGCCGGCAAGAAAGACACCCAACTCAAGGCCTGAACCTCAACCAAGGTGGGAGGTTCAGAACCAAGACAACTTACCACTGCGATGCACATCCACCAGGGAGATGACAGGGGTCACACTCCTATATGTGCTGCACTTCCATCTGCACTGAAGAGACAAAGGCCAGATGCTTTGGATGCTGCCCATGAGGCAACGTCCCCTGAGCCAAGAAGCACCATCTGTAAAAACAAGGAGAGCATTTAGTTGAGGTCTCAGGACCCGTACTTGGGGAGACACAGAGTCACCCATGATGGAAAGCAGGCCCCTCCCTCACAGCAGGGAGTGCAAGCTCAAGGAGGCCAAAACCACAGGGCCTTGCCATGTGTGAAAGACTTAGCTTTGCTGCTGGAAGACGTTCCCCTAATGCATGTTTGGCGATTTGGCTGCCAGGAGTTCCATGAGGCTGAAATGGGCCTCTGGTCTTTCCTTGGTAAGACATGCCTCTCATCGACCCTGGAACTCAATGGGGAAAAAAAAAAACAAATCTAACGACAACTACCTTCCACTTCCACAACACCCTTCCACTTCAGGGTCGTGGCTACGGCAGACTTCACACTGTGTGCATTTTGCCCTGATAAACACCAACCCTCCAATAAAGCACAGAGCATAGAGCCAGGTTACGGCACTCTGGTGACCTGGCAGGCTGCCGTGGCTGCCTGGACTTGCCTGCCTTCCACCCTCTCTGTCTCCAGTCCTTTCCCATGAACATCTGCCTGGGCCCTGTGACTCTGGCTCTGCCCCTTAGGAGCCCTAGGCCCTGGGTGCAGGCCGGCAAAAAGCAGTTGAGTGGCCGAAGATCCAGCTGGCCGGCCCTGTGCTCCCATCAACTCAACCACCGTGGTGACCAACATGGGCCCAGGTGCCAGATCGGACTGCATCCCCCACCTTCCTGCTCAAACACAGAGGGCGCCTTGGAAGCAAGGCACATCAGTCCCAAATAACCTGCCCCTTAGCCCCACCCCACTGGCCTGGATAACCCCTGGGGACAGAAGCCCCAGACGCCAACACAACCTCCATTCCAGGCAGCGCATTTCACTTGTCCTCACGTTTTGCAAAGGCTGTCTGATGGTTCCAGAAAAATCTGGCTAATTTATGGCCCGCGTCCTGTTGTGATGTTTGGAACCCTTAACCTCCCCAGACTTTGAAAGGTCACCTGACCCATTTTGGAGGGCTTGCCCAGCAACCACGCCCACATCTCCTGCCAGCCTGGGACTCTGCCTGCAGAGGGAATTCCCATCATGGTGGCCAGATGCATGACACTCTAACTGCCCCAGCTGACCTGAGCAGGAGCCCCCACAAGTGAGGGGAGAAGGGACAGAGCCCTCGGCTCAGAGACGAGCCCACACGGCACTTGACGAGACATGACATCCCTCTGGGAGCCACCAAAGAAGGGGTAGCTATGACAACAAATTCAGGGGCTTCATATTATCACAAAGGGCTATAAACAATGAGCCACAGGGCTTTCTCAGACCTAAGAAGGGGCTGTTACCAGCAGGTCTGGCTGATGTGGATACCGGGTTGCTGCGGGCCCACCTGGCACCATGGGCCACCGAGCACAGACTTCTCAGCAGAGGCCAAGGCCTGCACATGCCTAGATTTCCCAGGAGGCAGGGCCTCTCTCCGGCAGCAGGTCTTGGGAAGGAGGAGGAGGCCTCCAGGTATGAAATAATCCCTCAGTTCTGACGGCAAGACTGAAAGCATCTCTTTGTCCATTGGGTTGGCCCAGCCCTCCACAGATCTCCTCATTCCCAGCAGTGACCTGGAACCTACAGTCTCCCCTTCCCAGGTTGCCCCAGATCTATGCTCTTCAACAGGGGCATGCTGCTAAGCCCCTGAGAGAGGCAGGCCAGGACTCCCATAGGGCACGGTTACCCAGAGCATACTTGTCTCACTCACAAACACCTCCAGGGCACACCAGATGGGCTCACTCCGATGCTCTTGGAGGCCGTCAGGATGACCCCAAAGTGCCGGTATTTCTTCACACCTACAGGTGGAAAGATACAGGGATCAGAGGGTCCAGAACCGCCTCCCGCTCTTGGAACCACACTGAGCTTCTGCAGGGAAAACCCTGGCCATCCCCAGAGGGTCTGTGTGGAGCGGCATCCTCCTCCTTCCCTGACCAGGGACTTTCATCCACCCAGCACAACAGCAGACCCACCCAGCCCCTCTGTGCTCAGGGTTAAGGAGACAGCAGGCTCTTTTCCAGAGGAAGAGCAGAGGCTCCAGAACACAAAGTCATGAGTCTGCCATTCCTCCAGAATCTCTCTGTGAGAACAGATGGGGAAAGACCCCAGCATCAGAGCAAGAAATGCACCATTTGGACTCTTGAGTATTTTAAATTTGTCATTTTCCAATGGCTTCTACCTTGCTTTTCTCCTTGCAGTACTAATGAAAATGTCAAAATAAGTGTTCCTCCAAGAATACAAGTCAACCATCAGGTCTACCCAGAAATGAGACTCTAAGTACCATCTAGATTGGACGTCCTCAAGTCTTCATAGTGGGATGCAGTCTGAAGGCTCAAGTAGCTTGGATGACCCAGGAACTAGGAAACTGCCACCTTCCAGTGGCAGAAGGGACCCGAAGCAGGTTGCCAGCCACCCAGACAGTGAAAAGGGATGGTAGTAAATCACACTTGGATCATTGCTGTTTTCCTGTTAGAAAGATGGCAGAAAAGAGATGGAAGTGAATTCTCAAGGAAGATTCATAGCAATGGAAGCTTTGCTAAGAGAGCCACTCTGAAACTAGAGTGTGAAGGATAATCAGGAAGGAAACCCTAGGCACATCTCCTGTTTCAAGTGTCCGAGCACCGTGAACTTTGACTTCTGGCCCATGGACCTGCTCAGTGGCAGATCCACCACCACCTGGTACACATCCATCTTCTCTAGACTGAAAGAGAGAGAATGCAACACCTGTTAACTGCCAGCACTCATCGTCATCCTTGCAAAACATGTGCCTGTGCTTTTCCCTCATAAACCTGTACTCACTGCTCAAAATTGGGAGCACACCTGATTTCTCTCCACTCTGTGTCTCCCAGATAACTGTCCCTAATTCCCCAAACAGAAGTGTCCCATTTTTTTTTTTCTTTTCTTTCCCAGCACCCACTTCTTGACTGACACAAAGATGTACCAATGCAAAGGGCCATGGTAGGCTCTTTATAAATCGTCAGGTTATGGCAAACATCAGAGGAAACGTTCATATGCCAAAGTCCACCTCACTGTCATGGCCAGCACGACAAATTTACCAGGAAACGTGAGGGTAAGAGGATGGTGAAAAGAAATTAAGAGACAAAGAGATGGGGGCAGGAGGACCACTGAGGGTGATGTCCAACAGTACCGATTTTATTCCACATCTTATAATCATTTACAAGGCAGACCACAATAGGAGGAGTAATACATCAGTATCTAGTCAGATGACTGCAAGTTTCTATAACAAGTTTACATTAACTACAAGCAAACCTCGCGCGTGATGCCAGGTAGTCTTGGCTAAAGTCATTAGCAAGACAATCAACCAGGGAGTGTGTTATGGGAGGTACAGGAACGACAAGGACCAACTAAGAACTCATGACCCTGACCACATTGTTTCTTTCTGTAGGGAGAGCATGTGGGAAGTCACGTAGGCGAGCACAGGACACATAGCACAGATCCTTTCTCAGTGGGACTCAACTTTCCCATCCTTAACCCCTTGTCAAGGTGTCCAGACTTTAACGGAGACACAAGTCAGGGCCTGGTTTGATCCATGACTCCAACCATGCCATAGCCTCCAACATCTCCCCCTTCTTTTTTAAATAAAGCAAGCATATGAATTTGTGCCTGAGCTTGCAGTTGTTGTCCTATACGAAACAAGGAAACTCCCCATCCTACAATCAATATAGCCAAGACAATGAATATAATTATAAAAATCCAAAAGGAATATTTCATTATATTTCCGGGATTAAACCCATACAACCCATCCAAAATCTGAGATACTATAGTAGCAGGATTTTTTATATCTAGTTGCGAATGTCCTATATTAGCAATTTCCTTTTGCAACTCTGCAAATTCTAGACTTACATTACTATGAAACCATATTCCTGCAAATGATGTTTAACAGCATCCCAAGAATAATTCAAAGCTTTCAAGGGAGTGACACAAATATGTTGAAATCCTCCATGATGTACTAAAGACATTTGAGTTCTTACACCGATAATTGCCCCCCCCCCCAAATTCTACTGCTTCTTCCAATCCTTCCAACCAGCTTAAAATTTTTTGGTCTATATGATCCTGATTAAGCAAGGCATGAGAGATATTTTGGGCTAGAGAATTCACATATGCGGCAGTTTGTACAGATTGCAAAAGAGGTATAGTAGAAACAGTAGTTGTAGCAATTAGAGAGATTGATACAGTTATCCCAACAATAAGTAACCCTTTGAAGCACTTAACTCTTTTCACTTGAGCTTGCAGTTCTAATGCTAGCTGATACCCATAATTGACATATCAGGGATCCTTCACTTCCACCGGGAGGTGTACATACGGAGTTTGCATTGCTAAATATATAATAATGGGGCGTCCTTTTAGAACAGAAGAAGAAATGGGTATACAATTAGTTAATACACATTCATTACACTCTATGTGATACATGATATTTTCTCCTTTTGGCCCCTTAAACACCGAAGGTTAAATTGTACCAGGGCCCACAACTAATAAAAAGGGGCAGGGAACACAAGCTTTCATGGAAAATTCCTCCCGAGCAGTTCCATCCAGAGTGTTGTCTCCTACTCTGCGTGTGGCGGGGTCCAAGGTACCTACCAGCTTCCACAGCTCAGGATGAATCATTTCTTCTGTAGCAAAGAGTCCCGCTGGAAGTGTTGTGTTATGAAAGTATAGACGACCTTTTTGAGAGTCTCTGGAAAGATGAACAAAGGGTCTTTCAATTTGAACTCTAGACGCCTTAGACAAGTCAGTAATAGTGAATCCGGGAACACCTGGCGGAGACATAATCTGCGGCACCTCTTGTACACATTCCTTCCAAATGGGGCCTGGAACAGAGAAATTAAGACTCCCGGGACAAGGTAAATACCCCTGGGTCGCACACCTAACCCACTAAAGGTAGGGTTTTCCTCTCCAACAATTTCATAAATATTCCATTCCTCCATTCGCCTAGCAATGGCCCCCATATGAGAAATTACTTTGAGAGAGAACACTATATGGGGAACTTGTTCAATCATCATGCAGCCATTCATTAAAATTTGCTCATGAGATGGGGCTTGAAAACAAATAGGACTTGTGCCGAAATTCCAGACCAATTCATATAATGTCCAGCATGCTCTATTCCCTCCGTGGCAATACCTCCAAAATGTTCTGGGATATTAGTATGAATTCAGGGCGTGGGATCATCCCACGTAATTGGGTGCACCGATGGAGGGTCAGGCAATTAACCCAATAATGAGTGGCTTGAACCTTAGGCATATTAGCTAAAGCCAATAAAGCATATAAGACAGCCAGAATGGCCTCATTGGGCCAAGCCTAGTTGACCAGGTTCATGGCTTGAATTATAAGATTTCTCATCTGTCCCACTCGAAAGAGGGGTAGACGTCTCCTTCGTCTTCGTCTTCTCTGACTTCTTCGATCCAGAGCCATCGTTGCTATTCTCTGGCATAGTGGCGAGAAGTCGGCACCATCTTTCTGGGAGCCATCGCCGGGTGTCCTCATCCTGTGGGAAAACACAAACAAACCCTCGCCCTTTTCGAAGCACTGGGTCTGGACCTTTCCATACTCTGGTCAAAGGATCATTCCACCGGGCATATGGAAGTGGAGAAAAATCAGGATGCCAGAAGTGCTCAGCTGCTGTCTGACCGATATCATCCACATTTTAAAAAATTAAAACATATAGGGTTAAAGTTAAATGCATATGTGGGGAATATTTTATTTTTCCCTGTAGTATCTCCCCCTTTTTTAATTTTTTAAGATAGGATTTAAGAGTACTATTTGTGCGTTCAACAATAGCTTGACCCTGAGAATTATATGGGATGCCTGTAGAGTGTGCTATGTCAAAAACGGCACAAAAGGTTTGCAAAGCTTGAGATGTATAGGCAGTCCCATTATCCATGTTTATTTCTTTTGGGGTGCTCAGAGTGGCAAATGCTGGAAGCAAATGATTTTGAACATCAGTAAAGGATTCCCCAGAGTGTGCCGTAGCATGTAAAAATCCAGAAAAGGTATCAATAGAAACATGGAGATACTTAAGTCTTCCAAAAGGGGGGAAAATAGTTACATCCATTTGCCACAAATGATTAGGCATTAAGCCTCGAGGATTCACAGCATAAGTTGGTTGGGGATGATGAAGAGGGCAAGTGGAGCAGCTCTTAACTATTTGTTGGGCTTCTTCTCTAGTTACCTGAAATTGTTTACATAAACCACTGCATTTTGATGAAAACGAGAATGACTTTGAGCGGCTTGCTCAAACTTAGTGGTTAACACCAATTGTATGTGAGTTAATGCATCTGCAATAGCATTGCCCTCAGTTAAAGGTCCAGGTAAGTTAGTATGTGCTCAAATATGCGTGATATGAGTAGGATTAGCTCTTTTTTTGCAGCAAACATTGAATACTTGTAAAAAGATGAAAAAGTTCCTCATCATTAGTAAGAATATAAGCAGTTGGTAACAACGGAATGGCATGTGCCATGTAATGACTATCACTGTATAAGTTACATGGTTCAGAAAATTTCTCCAGGGCTAAATGTACTGCTTTTAATTCAGTTCTCTGTACAGACTTAGTGGCATAAAATGCTCGAAAAGACTCATGACCTGAATGAGAAGATTTATAAATGCCAATGTGTCCTCTTCTATCAGCATCTACAAAAACATTAATAGCAGGAACAAGGCGACTTGTCTGAATAGGATCATTTATTACAATAGAAACGGTAGAAAAGAAATGCAATAACTTATCCGTCTGTAAATGATATCGAAGTTGTCCTGGGTAATTAGAAAGAGCTATCTGCCAATCAAGGTTAAATTTGAATAATGTCTGCACACGATCAATAGTTAATATTGGTAAAATTAAAAAATCAGGTTCTTTACCTGTGATATGAACAATTCGCTGGCGACCCCTAGTGATCAGTTGCGTTAACAATTCTGTTTGTCCAGTAATGATATGCAATTGATGTAGTGCTAAATGGATCCATTCCAAGGGTCCTTGAATTTGCCATATCACTGCCAAGAGTAATTTTGATGGCATTAACAATATTAGGTATATCGGTGTGGTAGGATCATATTAACAAAGTTGCACTTGTGACAATTTATCATTGACTAATTGCAATGCTGCCTTAGCACTTTCAGTTAAAATTCGAGGAGAGGAAGGAGAACCGTCTCCCTTTAGGATATCGAATAAAGGTTTCATATCATCAGCTGTTAAATGTAGAAAGGGCCTAATCCAGTTAATATCTCCTAATAATTTTTGAAAATCATTTAACGTACATAAAGATTGCGTTCTCAAAGAGATTTTTTAAGGCGAATTCTTTTATTCTCAATGATGTAACCCAAATATTCAGATGGTTCCATTTTTTGTACCTTTTCAGGAGCTATAATTAAATTATATTGTTGTAGTTGATTAATTAAAAAGACAAAAGCACTTTGTAAAATGTCTTCTGTTTCAGCTGCCAATAAAATATCATCCATATAATGCATGCAATAAACCATTGGTCTGAATTGTACTCGAAACGGGGCAATTACATGAGACACAAACTCTTGACACAAGGTGGGGCTATTAGCCATATCCTGGGGCAAAACTTACCACTGATATCGCTTAGCAGGCTCCTTATGACGAGTACTAGGAATAGTAAAAGCGAACCGTTCACAATCCTGAGGGGCTAGAGGAATAGTAAAAAAGCAATCTTTTAAATCTAATATTATCAACTTATATTGAAGAGGAATAGCTTATGGTCTAGGTAAACCAGGCTGAAGGGCCCCCATAGGTTTCATGGTAGCATTTACAGCTCTCAGATCCTGTAATAACCTCCAGTTTCCTGATTTTTTCTTTATCACAAATATAGGAGTATTCCAAGGGCTACAGGACTCCTTTAAATGACCCCAAAGCAGCTGCTCTTCTGTCAGGGTAGCCGCTGCTGCCAGCTTTTCTGAAGGCAAGGGCCACTGAACCACCCATATAGGGTCATTAGATTTCCACTCGATAGGCAGCACATGGGAGGAGTTCAGTGGCCCTGAAGAAAACCCGACCCCGCTTCTGAAGGTTGTGATTGTAAATGAAGCAGATGGGTTTTTCCCTGTAAATCTTCTCTTAAGCCCTTACCTGAAATATATCCCATTTTTTCCATAAGGGCCATTGCAACTGAATGCTGCTTAGATCTGGGGATAGGAGCTGTTGTCAAAGAAACACCCATATTTGTTAAGACATCATGTCCCCATAAATTAAGATCAATTTGTAGCACAAATTGTTGGAATACTCCTTGATGACCCTCAGCAGTGGACCAATTTAAAAAAAGTTAGCACTTAGGAGCATAGGCTTGTCCTAGACCTCTAAAAGAAGTATCTGAATCTACAAGAGGCCAGTTTTTAGGCCAGTGCCGGGAGGCGATTACTAAAACATCTGCTCCAGTGTCCACCAATCCTGAAAAAATAAGGTCAAATAAGGTCAAATAAGGTTTGTCTGCAGAAATTAAATGAGCCCAACAGACATCAGTAGAGCCAAAGCCTCTAGTTCCTCGCTTGCCCTTTACCACTTGATTATAGGTTTCCAGCCGTGGCATAATACTTAATGGTGCAATAGGAATCCGAGGTTGCAGTGAGAGCACTGCTTCTCTTAAAGTGGCCATAATTTTAATTTCTCCTGTATAATCCTCATCTATCACTCCAGGATGAACAGATGTCCTTTCATTGTCCAACAAGATCTCTCTAATAATAAACCCCAAGTCCCCTTAGGTAATGGTCCCCAGATTCTGGTTGTAATAGCCTTGGGAGGTTCCCCAGCTTCCATGTAAACAGGTGTATCCGGGGCCAAGTCTAATCCTGCACTGGAGGGGATACCTCGATATAATTTGTTGATGCCTGGGAGGTCAGTGGTATTGGCCCTGACAGGGGTGACTGAGGAATCTTTGCTGCTATTGTTTGTTGGGGCTGCAGCGAGCCCCAATTCCAGTTTCCCTGAATAGGGTCCCCAAATTTGTCCCTTTGGGAACTACAGTATTTTGCCCAATGAAATCCTTGGTGACAAAGAGGACATAAGGAACTGGGAGCAGACTTTCTCCCAATATTAAAGGAGGAAGAAGTTCCTGAAGAAATTACTCTCAATTGTGGGCATTGAGCCTTAAAATGCCCAGGTTGTCCACATTAAAAACAAAGACGTTTTTGTAATTGCTCCTTTGTAATCATACATCTTTGCATTTCTCTTGGAGAAATACCCTTCAATGCAGCCACTGAAGTTACCACTTGGATATAGGATGATCCGACCTCCACACATAAGTGAATATAATCCTCTAAAGTACCTGTTTTCTTCCATGGGCGGATAGCAGCTTGACAGGCAGAATTAGCATTCTCAAAGGCCAATTGTTTGACAATAATAGTTCCAGCTTCTCCATCTACCACAATTCTACCAACAGCCTTTAAGAGCCAGGCTACAAAATCCTGATAGGGTTCATCTGGGCCCTGCCGAGTTTTTGACAATTCCTCAGTTCTCACTCCTCATGAAGGAAGACGCTTCCATGCTTTTAAGGCACATTGTGAAATTTGTTGATAGGCAATTTCGGGTTAATCAATTTGTGTTTGTACCTCAGCATAAGCCCCATCTACTGTTAACATTTCGTAGGATATAGGAATATTATTTCTCCTGTTACATATAGTCATTTCATTAGCCCTTTCAAAGAACTCTGTTTTCCATAAAAGATAATCTCCCCCTCACAGACATGCCTGTGCTAAGACTTTCCAATCTCCAGGGCACAAGGCTTCTAAACCTACGCTATCCAGTATAGACAAAGTGTATGCAGCAGTAGGCCCATATTGTGAAGTGGCCGCTTTAATTTCTTTTAGCATTTTAAAATTTACAGTATTATAAGCCCTTCAGTCATCAGGCAGTTGTGTCAGAGGGTAAGTGGAAAAGGCGGAAGTATCCTCTCCCGCTTGTTGGGCTTGATAAAGTGACCGCTGTAGCGGCATAGTTTTTAGCGGTTCAGCTCCTTCAGGAAATTGTTTTGGATAAACAATTGAGTGTGGACTCACGGGAAACATACTTTTAGGCATAGGCTCCCCATCTCTGTAGGGCACGCCATATTGAGGATGCTGCATTACTGGAAATCCTACACTCGAGTCCTTAGGGGTAGAAATTTTAAGGGATTCAGTCTGAGTTCGTCTATGTGTCATAAAGGTTGTTTGAACCCCAATAGACTCAAAATTTTTTCCAAAGTGGGGATACTCTGGCTGACAAACAGAATGGCTGGGGTCTACAGGGGCAGAGGCAAGAAATACTTCTTTATCATCATTCAGAGGCACTCCATCTCCAGGAGTATCAAAAGGATCAGAATGGGAATTGGTGAGGCCAGCAACTAACTCAGAAGAAATACCTGCACCGAGATGTTCATACTCATTCTCCAATTCATCTATGGCCAAATTACAAAGAGAATCATGAGAAGCTATAGAGGTTAACTCTATAGAATGTTGTGGATCTAAAGTCTCTCGAATATCTTCCCAAACTTTCATGGTTCCTTCAGGGCAAGCACATGGTCCTCTAATTTTCAACTGATTTTTAATCTCTTGCCCTACTTCCTGCCAAATTTGTAAATTTACCGTTCCTCCTTTAGGGAACCAAGGACAAAGATCAGACACCACACCAAAAAATTGCTGTAAGGCCTTCTTTGAGTGCTTAGACCCTTTCTGCTTTAAAAGTGTCTGCAATGCTGTAACAAAAAGATCCTCCCGTTCCATAGAATGAGACTGCCCCATAATATTTTACTCCTGCCATCGTCTGTCAACCTGGGCTCCTCTTACTGAAATCTTGATAACCACTCACCTGTACTTGCACACTCCCTTGAAACGTGCTCATGGTCCCTGTTCAGTCGCCACTTGTCGTGGCCAGCGTGACAAATCGACCAGGAAACTTGAGGGTAAGAGGATGGTGAAAAGAAATTAAGAGACAAAGAGATGGGGGCAGGAGGACCACTGAGGGTGATGTCCAACAGTACGGATTTTATTCCACATCTTATAATCATTTATAAGGCAGACCACAATAGGAGGAGTAATACATCAGTATCTAGTCAGATGACTGCAAGTTTCTATAACAAGTTTACATTAACTACAAGCAAACCTCGTGATGCCAGGTAGTCTTGGCTAAAGCCATTAGCAAGACAATCAACCAGGGAGTGTGTTATGGGAGGTACAGGAACGACAAAGACCAACTAAGAACTCATGACACTGACCACATTGATCCCTTCTGTAGGTAGAGTGTGTGGGAAGTCATGTAGGCGAGCGCACAACACATAGCACAGACCCATTCTCAGTGTTACTCAACTTTCCCATCCTTAACCCCTTGTCAAGGTGTCCAGACTTTAAAGGAGACACAAGTCAGGGCCTGGTTTGATCCACGACACCAACCATGCTATAGCCTCCAACACCTCACCTTAAATTCAGATTCCTGAAATCAGTGGGTTTTTAACTCAGTCTTTTTTGAAAATTTCTTTCCAGAGAATCAGCCCCGGCTGTCAGAAATAAAATGTCTATTTTTGGGGTGCTTGGGTGGCTCAGTGGGTTAAAGCCTCTGCCTTCAGCTCAGGTCATGATCCCAGGGTCTTTGGATCGAGCCCCACGTTGGGCTCTCTGCTCTGCAAGGACCCTGCTTCCTGCTCTCTCTCTGCCTGCCTCTGCCTACTTGTGATTTCTGTCTGTCAAATAAATAAATAAAATCTTTAAAAAAAGTCTATTTTGACAGAACATCAGAAATCCACCCAATTACCTCCATTGTATTCTCTAAAGTACTCTAAATAGCTATACTTGTCTTCACACCACCAACAAGGAAACCCTTGCCAAGACGTAAACTCCAATTAATTGTTATCTGACATTTGCCAAAATAACAGAGATTACTTGATATTATTCAAAACTTAATTTCTTTAAAAGTACATATTTTCATGACAACATTAAGAAAGTTTTCCAAAACTGTGCCAGAAAAATGTTCTATCTAGTTATCAATTGGATAAAAGGGTAAAATTGTGTTACCTGAAGCAGCATGATGATTGTATTGTCGTGTGTAAATATATGCTGTTACTAGTTTGGTTTTGTTACCCCTCCCGTTGTATTATGTTGCAGAACTCATAAAATATATTCATTTACGTTTCATTTTTATTAACTTGTTTATTTTGTAACGATTTTACTAACTTCTTTGGCAGAGATACAGAGCTCCCAAGCATGCAGAGTGACAGGCTGGGGCAAAGGGAGAAGCAGGTGCTCCTCCCCTGAGCAGGGAGCTAGACACGGGTTGGATCCCAGGGCCTGGACCTGAGTTGAAGGCAACTGCTTAAGCGACTGAGAAACCCAGGTGCCCAAGGTAGAAATTATTTTAAAGAAATCAGGTTATATTTGCTGCCTGTAAATGCCTATATCCCCCGGGTTGTTGCCAAGGAGTTCTGAACTGTCACTTTCCAAGAGACCACACGGCAGTGGCCAGGCCCACAGGGACTTACAATGGATTTGGCCCCCTCCATGCCAATCCCCAGGGAGTACAAGGATAAGGGGTGAAACCAGCAGAGAGGTTTTGGGTCCAAACACTCCAGAGTGCACAGACTGACCTCGGCAGCCAAGAGGGTCCTACCCAGCTGTCATCTGACTCATCCTCTGTGTCCATGCAGGGACACCACATATGCATGCCATGTATGCAGGCCCTGGAGGTGCCATCCAGTGGTGGAGATGACCCGCTGTCCACAAAGGGAGACCCTCCCTGCAGACCGGAAATGGAGGATGGGTGGCAGGCAAGAGGGAGGTCAGTGCACTAAGGGCCTTTGAAATTGGACACACAGGGAGAATCCAGTGTTTTCAAAGAGTATCTCTCTGTTTCCTGCAGAAAGGGCACCTTGTGATCCAAATTAATGCAACTCACTGAAAAATGACAGACATATGTTTGCATCCTTAGCTTGTGGCTCAGGCAGTCCGCCCCACAGACAATATTAGTAACTGTCACCCTTGGCTCCAAGGGGCTCCTGAAAGGAACACAGGGCATTCCTGGGGAAGGGATCTCCACATTAAGCACTTTTTAAAAACATATTTTCCTTGTTGGACACTGCAGGCATGACTTGGGTGAGGGGCAGAGGGAGAAGCACCCCCCTGAGCAGGGAGCCTGATGCTAGGTTTGATCCCGGACTCCAAGAGCAGGACCTGAGCCGATGGCCAATACTTAACCCACTGAGCCACCCAAGAACTCCTAGAGAGACTTGTGAAACAATCTCGTATAAATAGGAGTTTTCCAGAGTAGCAGATAGTAAAATGGACATTTAAGTCTCCTATGTGCCCTCAGGAGTATCATTTGTTTTAATGTCAAAAAATGGAGTTAGTTAACTTACAGTGCAGTATTGCATTCTGCAGTAGAATTCAGGGACTCATCACTTCTCTTCACCACTCAGAGCTGGTCACAACAAGGGCCTTCTCCAATGCCCATCATCCATCGACGCCTCTCCAAACCCACTTCCCTCCATGACCCCACAGTGTGCAAGGATGCCTTCACCCTGAGAGTTCTGTCATGAACCACTGCCATGGTGACCTGCTGACATGCACCCACCCTCCCGTTTCAACTGTCACTCTGTTAGCCGAGCCCCTTGCAGTTTGGTGAACAGGTGTAAAGGTCTCCATGATGGGAAATCTCAACTGATGTTCTATGGGTATGTGCCTATCGATTTTCTCAATTCTCTTCTCTCAAGCTGGATGCCTCCCTTTTACAGAGACCAGCTTCTTCTCTTTGGCTTTTCCTTTCCACCCTCTGATTTCTCCTCCTGGTTTGATACCTGTGTTTGTTATTTTTTTCTGGGTTATTTCATTGGGATTTCTTGGGGAAGCTGCCTTCCTTAAATCGCTTCTACGTTCAGAAAACCGTACTCTTTCTGAATGCCAATTTCAGACACAGTCATACAGGGACAATACACAGTTCACACGCCACACTGTTGTCCCTGGATCGGGAGAATCTTGGTGCGACCCAGGCAACACATTTGAGGGGAACAAATTGCCGGTCACCTCTTCCCGATGGAGACGACAACATCGGAGAGGAACGGTCAGCGGTCGAAAGGCAGCTGTCTTGAGAAGGAGAGACGCTGGAAGATAGCGGGGTGGTCTCATGGGTTGATGTGGAGGGTTTCACGGGCCGTCTGCTTGATGCCTGGGAGTGCACGGGAACGGGCTGTGCCACCGGGTGGGTGGACCGAACACACGGCAGCTGCACAGTGGCCCTACTGCTGGTCTCAAAGATACTGCCGGGCTGGGTTCTCAAGGCCCGGCCTAGGGAGGGAGACAGGAGACTGTCGCTTAAACCGACAGTCTCCAGAGGGGATCAAGAGACCTGAGAGTAGACAGGGGATGTTGGGAAAGAATGAGAGAGTAGGGGGGAACTCAGTCCAGCCAGGGTAGCCTCACTTCCATCCAGGGTCCTCAGAACAGTCCTCACATCAAGAGTAGGCCATTCAGCATCATACATCTCCTTCCTGAAGCCAACCATCCCCAGTCCACATGGCTACCACCATGTGGGTTTGTACCATGAACTGCTCCTCTGGATTGGCCAGCTCAAGGCAAGCGAGTTCTCAGCAGGGTCAAAGTGTGACCGTTGGGAGTGGAAGGCAGGCAAATTCTCGGTGGGGTCCTATGTGACCATTGGGAGAATAAATCAGCTTGGGAGCCAAGCAGAACCCCAGTAGCCATGGGGTTCAACTGGCCTTCAGGATGGCCATGGGTGACTGTGCTGACCTTGCAGAGAGGTGAGCAAATGTGGCCAATGCTACACGTTCCTGGTCTTTCACTAGGGCTCCATTTGGAAGAAACCACCACATATTTTATGCCAGGGCCACAAACACAGAGGTGAGTGAGGACTGAGTCTGGTCTCATGGCACTCGCTCTCCCCTACAGAAACACTGGCACAGGTGGATTTGAGATTGTGAGGACAGCTCTTGGTTCAGGGTTTCAGGACGTTTTCTCAGGGGCCCTGTGTGGGTGTCAGGGTCTCGGGGATCCCCATCCCAGGGAAACGATGACATTCCTGTCCCAGATCCATCCCTCATCAGGGTGGCAACTCGGGACAGTCCCTTCACCACCCTACATTTCAGGGCCCTCCACTGTCCAATGGGGCTTCCAGCCCATTGCCACTCCCATCGGTGCTGCTGTGGGGAGGACAGGAGAAAGGGACACAGATTCTCTGTTGGCTGTTAAGCATCGTTCTCATGGGAAGGATAAAGAGGGGGCTTCCGTCCTCCAGTGCAGTGGAGCCATCCCAAGTCCCATGTCTGGATTCACCCACAGCCAGCTATCTAGCCCAGTCCATAGGCAGTCCGTTCCACAACACCTTCCAAGCGACTGGGAAGCATCCCGTCCCTCCCTAGGTCCCAGGCGCTCCTTGGACTCAATCACTTGGGACACCATGACGGCACCCTAACGTCTAGGCTGGAGGGCAGGGAAACGGGACACAGAGGGTTCTTGGCAACACTCTCAGGTAGGTGTGGCCGCTCAATGGGATGTGAATCCAGGCCATCAGGCGTGCTCATGGCACTCTGCTGTGTTTCTGTCATGTCTCTGCTGAATACAAGCCATTGCCCACAGAACCTGTGGGTGTGGGAGGGGCAGAATTCAGAGCATAGCACACGGCGACCTCTTCCTAAGTACCACCTGGAGGGAGGAATGCCTGTTGGGCAGCTGGTGAGTAGGGGCAGGAGACGGTTGGACAAGAAGTAAAGAATGTCAAATCCCCTGATGGTCTTCTGACAACAAGATGCCGACACTGCTCTCTATTTCTATGCATCTCCCAGCAATCTGTGTGGAGCTTCCCCCTGAGGATGTCGAGCTGCCCACAACCACACCGGCCCCTTCACGACCACCCAAGAAGAAAGTCTGGTTCTCCCTCCATGATCAGGTCTACCCCATTGGGGACACCGAGGAAGGTACCTTGGAGATTGACTCATTACGTTGATTGGAGACGCATTCTTTCATTCAGTAGCACAGACATAACCAAAGCTTTTAAAACTGCTGAGACACATTTTCCTCTGATTTCACTGGTAGCCATTTCCCTCTATGCCATCTGTCCCCATTAAGTCCACAAGTCACCATGAAATTCTCATTCAAACTGGATCCAAGGGGCACAGGAAAAAAGTGTCTACTAGCTGAAGGGATGGATCTTGTCTTTCTGGAACACACAGGTCCCTAAAGTTCTCTCCAGGAAACATGGTTCTTAGATGTGCAGGAAGGAAGAGACTATGTTTTCCACCAGTAATGCTGAAAGAAAAATGGAACAGAATACAACAGGAGGTTTCACGATCTCCCACCTCCACTTCCACCCATTAGCCACATCTTACATGGGTATGCTACGTACCTTCAAAGGAACAAAACGACCTCACCACATCTGGGGAACTCTGGTACCCAGTACCTTCCATGTGTTTACCATTCTACAAATTGGGCCAATGCATTCAGTGATGTCTTCTCATTCTGGAAACAGACAGAAATCTGTGCACTAATGTCTCACACAGCTGGGTTCCCAATAGCCATAGACAGGCACAGTCCCCAAATCCATCATGGGAGGAAAGGACACATTAAATGGCATACATACACATCATGGTGTGCAATTCAGGCATAAGAAGAAACAAATGTTTCCAATATTTTAGGAAATAGATGGAC
This sequence comes from Lutra lutra, assembly GCF_902655055.1. Classification (NCBI taxonomy): domain Eukaryota; kingdom Metazoa; phylum Chordata; class Mammalia; order Carnivora; family Mustelidae; genus Lutra; species Lutra lutra. The sequence goes on from NC_062282.1 coordinate 163,978,661, forward strand.
CTGTTAACCTAACACACAATTTGAAATCAAGCACACAAGGAAAGAGGTACATTACATGATCCCAGGCTTTGAGGACACTAGAGTAGGGGCATTCATAGACCCAGAAAGTGGAAGGGATAGTGCAGGGAGGAAAGGGGGAGCGCTGGTCATGTCATAACGGGTACAGAGGTTCCATGAGATAGGGTGGCAATGTTTTCCCCATAGATGGCAGCGCTGTCTACAAAGCATCAGGGATGTGAGCAGTGTCACTGAACGTACACGTACTAACGAATACAACCATCCACAGTACTTAAATTCCATCACCAAAAAACCCACTACTCCAAGGCAATAGAGGACTGATAGTGTCACAGCAGAGGTACAGGGAAGACAGCTGAACAGGCCCTATGACCAGGTGAAGTAGTGACAACCTGGCTTGGCTTCACAGTGGGCAAGAGGGCTCAGGGGACTGCACCATTAAAGCCACCGTGCCTTGAGTGTTTCCCAGATAGACGCTGATGAGTTCCCACTGATGACATCCCCTCTGTTTGAAAGTCAAGGCCCTGTTTCCCTTTTCCATCCTGCTCCACTCCTCTGTGTTTCTATGTACACCAAGGACGTGGGCCCAGCAGCACGTCAGGCCTTCCTTGTTCACTCTTCACATCCATTCACTCTGGCCCCCCATCCGCTTCCAGCAGACTTAACTCCCCTAGTCATTCCTGAGTAGTGCAGCCAATGTCCTGACAGCTCCTCTCTGTTCTCCTAGACCCTTGGAGGGCCAGTGCAAGGACCTTCCCAGGGGCTGGACAGAGGAAGGTGCCCCAACTCTCCTTAAGGTAAGCTCACCTCTCTTTCTCAGAGACAGTAATGGCTCTTCCTTGATTTTTTCCATCAATGAAGTTTGATGAAAACTGGCACTCCTAGGGGAAGGGGGCAGCAGTCTCCCCTCGTGGAGGAATGCTGAGTCCGACTTCTTTTGCACAGTGGACCAAAAAAGGGAGATGACACAGGACAGCCTCACTTACAAATTCGATGGGATCAAACACCTTCTTCAGCAGAAAAGGTTTCTCCATGAAAAAGAACATTCTGTCTGTTGATCAGAATGGACTTCAGAGATCTGCCATGAATATCTCCAGCATCATTCAAACTGTCCTCTTCAACTCGGGTGGGGGGATATGGACTCAACCATGGGACCTCATCCAATTAACTGCCTGAAGTCGTCCCCAAACCAAAGAGCTGGCCCAACAGCAGACACGATGCTGGGATCCTCACTGTGTTTCCTTTTCCCCAATCACAGGTAGATGCTGGGAGGAATGACAGCTGTACTTATTTAACAACATCGGGCTCTGGGAGGAAATCTGGATGAAAAAGCAGCCTGCCCCTTATTCTGGGTTCCAACAAGGAATGGGGGTTGAGGGATACTGACCGAGACTGTCCAGTGAGGCACGGTGACCACGTTGAATAGGGCCTGGACAAACTCGATCATAGGGAAGGGGTGATTTTTGTGCATGTGGGATGAAGGCCCTGTGTGCATGGGGGTGTCGGTGCGTGTCTGTGTGTGTGTGTGTGTGTGTGTGTGTGTGTGTGTGCATGTTTGTGTGTTCATGCATTATGCTTGTGAACACGAATGTTTGCCTTTCTCAGGAGATATTTCTCACACTTCCATCACGATCAAAGTGTCACCCTTCCAATACACTCTCATCACCCTGGCACACTTTACATACTCCTTCCTCTGCTCACCACAGCTATACCTGGAGGATGTTTCCCTTTGCTTTCCTGACATGGGCATGCTGCGGAGCTGAATGATCCAAACCCTCGACTTCCTACTTGGAAAGCCAAGATTTGAGCTCAGGTTTCAATCTGAAAGTTGCTCTTGCCTATGCACCTGTGTTAGTCCCTCAGCCAGGGGGTCATAATGTACCATAGGTGCTAGCTAGCAAAGGGCCACCAGCATCTGTGCACACAGCCAAAAACCTAGATTCTATGATGGTCCCCTACAGGACCCAACATGACACAGTGACTTCCAAGGTCACAGAAACCAGGGCAAGGATAGAAGCCCATGTCAAAGATTATAGCCTGGTCCCTGGAGTCAAGTGCACAGAGAAAAGCCACATCCTTGTGCTCAAGCCCACATTGCTGGAAAGGGTATGGACCCGTGGAGGACAGAACAGGGCAACATCAGTCATAGCCGGTCTCAGTGTGTACACACGACCAATGGCAGAAAAGCATCACGGAGGGAATTTACTGTACTTGATAAGATTTCTGTAAGCCCCAGCAACGTTCAAATTCTCTAAGCACAAGCTCACACACCAATGGCAAATAGGAAATCAAAGTCAAGCTTGGTTGGAAGCTCTGGACCAACACCCCTGGGGCAAATCTCCTGCAAAGTTGGCCTACAGCGTGTCAGCACAGACTCCAAGACTCCTCTGTGTAAGGAACTTCCCACTGGACAGAACACCTGGGAGGGTTCATTCAGCCACTGTCTTCATGGGAAACACCCACAGACACACGGGAAAGCTCAAGAATAGTGGAAGGAATCTATCAAACTCATCAACGGTGCCAGTGGTTTACGTAAGCTATGATGTCAGTGCTCTCAAGCGTTGTACATGGGATTTTCTGAAGACAAATGATGAGTGAAGCAAACTACTAGGCTTCTTTTCTGAGGGCTGAATTCAGCCCAGCAAGCAAGGCTGCTTTTTATGCCGTGCAAAATCTTACAGAGACATGATGCATATAGTCACAGTATATTGGGATCTTGTGCCCAGAACTAATTTCCAAAGAAGAAGCATGGGACACCTTAGTGGCACATCAGTCAGGAGAGGTTATGGGACTCGGTCATCACACAGAAGCCAGGTTAGGGTTCACATGTATTGGACTGAATATTTGGCTTTGATCAGGCTCATTTTAGCTAGAAAGACAAAATCCCTCTTCGTGTTTCCTCCCTGCTCCTCTCCCGTTCCTTCCTCTCTGCACCAAGGAGAAGGCCCTGCAGCAGTGCAGCCAGTACCTCCTATGCACCCACATGCACACACTCGCCTCCTGTCCTCCTGAATCTAAACTCCCTGCCTACTTCCTGAGCAGAAGCACCAGTGTCCTCACAGTGGCCCTGTAACCTCCTAGCTCTCCTCGTAGGCCTGATGGAAAAGCTAGCCATTTTGAGGGTAGAGGAAGAAACTCCAACTCTTCCTCAGGTAAACTCATTTTTCCTCAACATTTTAATTATTTGAAAGACAGAAAGAGAAGGAGAGAGAGAGACGGAGAGCACATGAGAATGCAAGCAGGGGGAGTAGCAGAGGGCGAGGAAGAAGTAGGCTCCCCTTTTGAGCAGGGTGCCCAATGTGGAGATCCATCTCAGGTCCTGAGCTGAAGGCAGAAGTTTCAATGTCTGAGCCGCCCAGTCACCTCAGTAAAGTCATTTTGTGCTTCTGAGGGACAAACAGTGTTTGATTTCTCTTTCCATGAACATCTGAGCATGTACATGCCAGAGGGAGAGACAATTTCCTTGGTGCTGAGAGCCTGCAGTGAGTTTACACCATTAACGAACACCGTACTTAGTCGGGCACTGAGAAAACACCACCACCATTCCTTAGGCAATGGATGGTCGTGAGCATTTTCCCGGAGGTCATTCTGTCTATGTAAAATAGCTTTGAAATGAGTTGCTGAAGAAAATGGACTTGGGATATTTGACATTCCAAGCTGGAGCCTTTTCTGGAGCTCATTTTCTCCATTGCTGGATCATAAACGCAATGACTGCATCCCATCTAGTTTGCTTACGACACCCAGGGGATAGAGATGTGTGCACATGGTATGCACAGGGTGCTGGGATCCTCACTGTTTCCCTTTCTCCAATTGCAGGAGCAGCAACCGGATATATCCCATATGCGTGTGTTCCCATCACTCACTTTAGGGGGACAGATCTAGCTGAAGAACAAGGTAGGGCTTTCTCTCCTCCTTTGGTCTGGAGAGCTTCCCCAATTCTGAGTTCCTGCTAGGAATGGAGGCTGGGGTGAACTGAACAAACGGAGTGTCCTGTAGAAAACCAGACCCTTTAATACAGTCCCTGCAAACCAGTAGGTCATTCAGGTGATGTGCCTGGTGCATCTGAGGGTTGGGGCTTGTTCTTGTATGGGTCGATATGACAGGACTGGGCATGTGGGTGTGTAGACTGGGTGCCTTTCATCAGAAGACATCTCCCACTTAATGAAGTTCAGTGCATGGGTCAAAGTTTCAAAGCCAAACCTCCTTCATTCCCCCTGTGTGCACCCCCAGGACACCACATTCCACACTAACCACAGTTCTACCTGGAGGGTTGCTTAGGATTCCCTTTCCTCAGACAGGGATGGGGAGAAAGGAAGGGGCCGACATCTGACATTTCTCAGACATGGTTAAAACACAAAGAATCAGAAGCTACTTTAGTCTACCAAAACATCATCACCAACCTTACAAAAACGCTCACATCTTCAATGCACAGAGGGAAGGCTCACTGGCAAATGGCAACTGCCAGGAAAGCTTCATCATTAGCTTGGGGCCCGATCAAACTTCCTGACAATCTGCTACATGGTCAAATTAGAGAGTGCCCTTCTCTTACCTGGCCTCTGCTCTCTCATGAAATTGCCGGTTCCTGATTGTGGGGGTGGGTCCTGGGAAAATGGGTCCCGCTGACTCGAAGGACACACCCACATGCCACAGGAAAGGAAGACTGGGAAGAATCAGCACTTTGTGGATGGGGACTCTGTTGGAATGCACAGATGTCAGTGTGTAGAAATCCTGTCTGATTTTCCTGACCATGCATGACTCAGGAACAAATATAAACCTCTAGGGTACTTGTGCTTGCATTGAATGAAACCCTGCCACACAGTGTTCTTCTGAAGAAATAAAATCTCCTGAAGAGGTGAGAGATAGGTAGGAGTAGCAAAGAAACGGTCTTAACAATGGCCACAACACCGTTGCTGGTTGGGTGAACTTGCCTGTCAGTACAATGGAGTGTGCATATTAGTGTTTACCCTTTTTCGGGTTGAAGAGATCACCACTGTTTCAATTCCCTGTAGCTAAAGTTCAGAGTCAATGTTTCTCTCTCCATTTCTGCTCTTTGCCCTGACCTCTGCTGATGCAGCAGCAGCTTGCTCAGTCCATACCCATGTAACCCAAGGTCTCCATACACTCCCATGCATGCCCACCCCAAGCTAGACTCCCTGAGCCCTTTCTGCAGAGCCCCACCAGTGGACTGACCATTCTGTGTATCTCTCCCTAGCTTTGCTGGATGGACAGGCGGGTGAACATTCCAGAGGAGTGACAGAGGAAGACGCCCCATTTTTCATCAGGGTGGTACGTTAGCCATTCTTTGTGGGAGACACAAAAGTCTTCTGGCTTTTTTAATCAAAGTCACATACAAAAATCTCAGCATGCACAATTGACAGGGTGGGGAGAAGTTTGAGTGAGAATCTGTTACCAAATGCTACCTAATCCCAAAGGCAGTGCAGGGGGGCAGGGACAACCACAGCAGGATCACCTACCATCTGGAGGGCAGGGAGCTTTGGTACAGGTAGCAGCTATTCCTCCTTGCCACCTACTTTGTCCAGTGGGACCTGGAATGTGGGACCTATAGGAAGACTGGACGCATTTGGGCAGGACTCATTTTGCTCTCTTCATACTTTGGGAATCATGGGCCTCTAGCACACATCCCCATCTGGTTTTCTCCCATCCCCCAGGCAAAAAAACAGCCATGCAAACAGGACAAAGCCTGATTTGATGTTCATACTGTTTTCCTTTATGAAATCACAGGTGTCCCTGCTGGAAGGGGACGGCAGTAAGTATTCTGGACTCTAGATTCACTCACTTGTTTGCAAAGACCTGGAAAAGGGGAATGGTGGGGCTTCCTCACAGGCTCCATGATGAGAACCATCCTGATTCCAGGTCCTATGGGACTGAGAATAAGGGTCGGAATAACAGAAACGGATTTTCTTGGGAATGACCCGTGGCCTCATGGCCCTGTCCCTGGAAACTACTCCACTGCTCTTAGGTGGTGCAGGTTTGGGTGCAGGGATTAGGTGTGCCTTGGAGATGGACTATTTCACAGCTACTCCAGGCCCTGTAGCTCCAACACGAGGCAGAGTTTCTGTTCATGTTCCTGCTCCACTCCAGGACCTTTCATCCTCCATCCAGGAAGGGCCAACTGCAGCTCAGTCCAGACTGATTAGCTCCCCACCTCCACACACTTCTCCGCACGTACACGCCAAGTAAAGTTCCCTGCGCAATCCCCGAAGAGCCCTGCCAGCGTCCCGACACTCTCTGTGTGTATCTACCCAGTTCTCCTGGCAAGCCCATGTGATGGCCTTGACGTGGACAGCACAGAGGGGGAGGCCCCATTTTTCACCAAGGTGGTAAGTTAGCCTTTCTTCATGTGAGGTACAGTATCCCCTGTTTCTCTTATACTTGAAATCAGATCCAAACACCTCAGCACGTACAACATCCGTGGTGGGGAGATTATTGAGGGAGCGTCTGTTAGCCATGGAGACCCCATTCCAAAGACCCTGCAGGAAACATCAGGTTCAGTTAATGTCCACAGGGTAGTGAGCTTTTTCACGGGTGCTACTGACACCGCCTTGCCACCCAATGGACCCAGGTCATGCAACCTCTAGGTGGATTCCATATCACTGCCCATGACCCTGCCCATCACCAAGAGAACAAAAGAGCTGTGCACACAGGATGAGACATGACTTGATGTTCATCATGTTTTCTTTTCTGAAATCGCAGGTGGCCCTGCTGGAAAGGGAGAGTGGTAAGTATGCTGCGCTCTAGAGTCACTCATTGGTTTGGAGCAACTTGGACAATGGGCAAGTTTGGGCTTCCTTGCAGGCTCCATCTTGAGAACCACCCAGAATCCAGATCCTGTTGCAATGAGACTAAGGGTCATGTTCCTGACCAAGACCTGAGGCCTCGTGACCCTGCCCCCGGAAGCTACCGTGCTGTTCTTTAGTGCTGTAGGATTGTGTGCTGGGCAGGAGGTGTGTTTACATGGGAATCCATGTGCTGTGGTTCTCAGGGTTGGTGTGTCTGTCAGGTGGGTGAATGGTATGTTCTCAAACGTGTCTGGTCCCCTCAACATGGCGATTAATGGTGTCCACGTTCTCAGGGAAGTTTCCCATCTACATTATGTCATGAACGTCAATTCATGTGAAAACTCTTCATCATCTACAATTGAAATAGGTGTTCTTTCCTTGCAAATACACATAAATTCCCCTAGAAAACAAATCCCCTCGCTAACTAGGAAGGGCTAGACTGTGCCCCAAAGACACAAGTGTGTCTTTTCTAATCCCTGTTACTGAATCAGTGTCCATGGGTCTCTCCCATCAAGGTAGGTCTTGGGCATGAATGGTCACAGTACCTCCCTCTTGACACTACACTCACACACATCTCTGCATCAGAGGCCCCACGATGCATCTTCCCAACCTCATCGGAAGCACTGAGTGCTGGGACACGATCCTCTCTTCTGTAGGTGGCTTACAGGGCAGCTTCGTGAAACAGCCCATTCAGGGAGGACCTGACAAAGGAGCAGTGGCCAGGAACAGATGGGGCCAATTTGCTCCATGTTTCTCCACGGAGATCTACCATTTCCCTGTAGATACTTAGTCTAAGAATGCAACTGGCCTTCTCCCAGGGGAAATTACACACCCACCACTGATCCTAGCTGGGGCTCTCAGAGGTGGGCCCAAAAGGTGTCCTATCAAAGGGGGAATGAGGTTGTCTTCAGGGACTGAGCATCACTGGGGGGACCTGGGCCCCCTCTATGCAGGAACGAAGGTGCTCTGTGCATTGCAAGGGGGGTGGAAGAGTACCTCAAACCTCAACAGGTGTGACACGACAATCACCACACATTTCGCTCGCCATCTGTCCTTGCAAGAGGGGCTTGTTTTATTCGGAACGTTTGGGCCAATACACAAGTCAAGGGAGTTCAGTGCCTGGGAATGGAAACAGAGCAAAATCAGGGTTTCAGGGTTCTTTGGCAGCAAACAAGACTTTCTCTCATGAGAAACACATATTTGAACAGAATCTGATTTTCTGCCATCTCTTTTCCTCACTTGCATCTGCGGGATCCACGGGAGTACCTTTCGCTGCTGAGGACACTCAAGAGGCTGTTCCCAAGGAGTTGCACCATTCTGCATTCCACTAATTGCATACAAAGTCTCAAATTTCCTGCATCCTTCCGACATGGGTTTTGGGATTGAATTTCTGGTTTGGGTCCTCGCTATCCTAGCAGACAATGCCACAGCTCAGTGTCCTTTGGATTCACATTGCCCTCATGATGCCTTATGTTGAGCATCTTTTCATATGTCTGTTTGGCCAGTCATTTGTTCCCTTTGCAGAACAGTCTATTCAAGTCTTTTTCTCGATTCTTTCATTTGGTGAAATCCCATTCTTCTTTCTTTGTTTTTGTTTTGTTGTTGTTTTTCTGTTTTGTCAGTGAACACACCTTTTTTGAAATAAGGATTGCAAATGGTGTCTCCAATCTGTGGGCTGCCTTTTCATTCTGTTCGCTGTTTTAGAAGAGGATGCTTTTTCTAGGCGGTCCTCTTGTCAAGCATCGTAATGCCAACATGAGTGCATTTGAGCATTTCTATTTCACTCCCACGTGCCCCTGCCTATTTAAATGCCAGCACCATCCTGTTGGCTCAGGGGAGTGATCCAAGGCATTGGAAGTTTAGCTTCTAGGAAACCACCACCTACTTCTTCATATTCAGAAAAATTTTGCCTCCTTGTGTTCTCTGTGGTTCCATTGTCTATTCTAGCTGTTTCTCTGTTTCAAGAACATCACATTATGCTTTTGGTCAGTGCTGCACTGAATCTGATCCCAATTTATTCTAGGAAGTGGGGGTTCACTTTAATCTCTTAGGGTAGAAAGGCCTCCAACATTGCCTGGTGGGTGTCCATGAGCTCAGGAATGTCTTACGTATCAACGGCCTTGTCAAGCCAGCTACTAAGGCTGGAGAAATACGCAGGAGAGTAGGGCTTGTCTCTTGCTCCTGGTTGGTTTCTAATGCTGAGTTAACCAGGAAAGAGTCTGTCTAGTGTCCATTTTACACAGTCATTTATTATCTCAATGAACTATAGGGAAATCATCAAGGAAAAGAAAACGTCCAGTTCCTCACTCCCACTAGCCACATGTCAAGAGTCCCATAATGAATGGAGTTTTAGATGGTTGCATTGGGAGGAGAGAGCAGTCATGGACCTGTAGAACTGACACTGAGGTGACTGCTGCAGCATCCTGGTCTTATTAGAAGGGATGAAACTCCAATCCCTGTCTCCTAGAAGGGCTCTGGTTCCACCAGCCCCGTGAACATTTGACCTCCGAGCAAAAGGGTCAGGCAGATGCTGCATGGCCCATAGACATCTCAACAGAACTGGGATGAATGGGTGAGGCAGTCTCTCTCATAACAGCATTTCTCCTGTTTCAGTTCCTACAGATTTGCGTATAGAGAGCACCGAAGACTCCAGCAGTGAGGACAAAGTCACTTCAGGTAGGGAATGGCACAGAGGAAGGGAACAGTGGGACAGGGCTCCTGGGAATAGGGGACTGTGCCTGCCGGTCTGGAGAAAGAAGGTGGATAAAAATCCACCAAGGAAAGGGATGCATTAGCAACAGGTATGATTTGCTCATTTCATAGTTTCTCAGTGAAAAGAACAGACATTGTGTCCACGGGCCTTTGGGGTAGACTGGGTTTGTCATCACCACTCGACTCCTTGCATGGTTAGTTTAAGGATCTTTCCCATCAAACCTGCTCTTGCCTCCCTTTCCCACTGCCACATGTCAAAGCTTGGTCTCTTTGCTCAAGGCCTCTCAGGAATGCTGCACAAGAGATTCTGGGTCTTTCTTGGCACAGTCCCAGACCTGGTCATGGTCATGACTTGGCAGCCCCAACCACCCTCTCCTGTGCAAAAGAACCAGGACACTATGTTCTATTGGGAGCCAGGACATGGAAGACGGGTAAACTCTCTCCCTCATAACGTCCACTACCAAACCTTCCTGGTTCTGTCCAAGCTGCTGTACCTTCAAGGGGACTCTCAGAACTGGAGAAGGTAAGGAAAACTTCCTCTGGGTTCACTACACAGGCTCCCATATCCTTTAGCTTCTGTCAGCCTTCACACCCCAGCCGAATCTGACCTGTGGACGTGTTCCCAAGGGAAGAACATCCCCATTCAGCTGCCCTGGAGATCCCCTGTCACAGGCCAGGGTCCTCCAAGCCAGTGTGAAGGGGCTTCTGGAGCTGCTTCACACACTTGCTGTCCCAGGTCCACTCTACCTCTCACCAGCTGTCATCTAGGCATAGCACAGAGCTTCTTGGGAGCAGGGCCAGGGAGTCACGGCTCCTCTCAGAAACCCAACTCTCTGGCACACAGCCCTGGCCAAGCTCCCCACTCCCCAGCCATGCCCAAACTGCAAACGTTCCACAGGCCTGCCCAGGGCCCTACACACACCCCTGCCCTGTCCATTCACGGCCAGCCTCAGCAGGAGTTCTGGCAGGAATCCTGTGATTCAGTGACCACACTGGTGGACATTTCCCAGGGCTGCCCTGAACAGCTGAGGGCACCTGCTCCCATCTCCATTCAACCTCTGTAACACTTATGGAAATTGATGGCACTGTATTAGCTTGAAACATGTCCCTGGGAAGGTCATCTCAGTCACTGGGCAGACATGTCTATGGGGAGGTGGTGGGCCCTCTCTCCCTGCACTTCCCCAGCAATCCCAGACCCAGGACAGCATCTCCCAGCACAGAAGGATCAGGGGGTTGATTCCGTGGAACCAGCATATCTCCTCTTTTTCCTTGGTTGCCCCCCTCTTGGACAACATTATGACTGGTGGACCTTGGCAGGAGGAAGGACATGGAGCATCACTAGGGGAGGAGGAGGAGGAAGGGGAGCAGGGAGGGAGAGGAACAAGGATGGAGGAAGGGAAAGTCCTGCAGAGGCAGTCTTAAGGTCAGTGATGGCCTCCAGGAGGGAAAGGATTATACAAACGGGGTTCCGGGTCTTGGAGAGAATCGGAGGTTGGAAGAGCACTTGGGCAACCAGAGACCCACCTGCACCCTGTGGAGATCAAGCGACCAAGGTCAGGGAGGACTCAGATATGAGGCCCCATCCAACTGAGGTCAGAGGCCATCATCCCCAAAGCAGCAAGCCAGAGGTCGTCAGCTCCACTAACTTCCCTTTGTCCTCTCTCATGGTCACCCCAGCACCCTCGCTGCTCTCTGACCTGGAGGAGGATTCCACGGAAGACAACGATTGTGATGGAAGGAGTCATACTGTGCCTGTAATTCATTTCCACCTCCATCTCTTGGGCTTCCTCTCTCAGCTGTCCATAAGCACCTCTTCCCAACTCTTCCCCTTTTCCTGCTCAGACAACGCCCAGCCTGGAGGCCCGAATCCCTGGCAGACACTCAGGCTTTGCATTTGAACTGCTGCATGATAATTCCTGGGTATCCCTCCTCAGCCCTTTCCTAGCATCACCCTGACCCCTCACCACTGAGTCTGGGAAGCAGCCCTGGATAGCAAAGCAGGCAGTAGGACTGGGAGTCGGCAGGGCACAGCTCACCATGCTGGAGGGGCCTCAGGAAGGGAGGCTGGGCCTGGGTGTCCCCATTTGGTTCTCTGCTGCCTGGGAGTCAGTGCTCATGCCCTGTTCTGCTCTTGCTTTCAGCTCTCAAGAAGCTTCCCTTTTGTGGACTTGACAGAAACAACAAGGAAAGCAGAAGATGAGAAGGACTTGGGAACAGGGTGAGTTAGGCAGGAAAAGGGGCAGGCAAACATGGATACATGTTCTCCCTCGTTGTCCAGACTTTATTGTGGGTACCTCAGGAAACCACACAAAACCCAGGGTGTTGCCCTCACCTCTGACCACAAAGAGGAGACGAGAGGAAGGTCACAGTCCCTGCAGGCACTAGGAAGCCTGAGAACATCCCTTGGGGAACCTCCACCTGATCCGTGCAACACCCTGTGGTGGCTGGGCGCTGTCGTCCAGGAGCTGCTGATCTTGGAGGGAGGGCACTGGCTGCCTGGAGGGACTGGACACCAGACATCCCATGCACTGTTCTCCTTTGGAAAAGGGCCCCACGCCCCATTGACCTCTCACTCTGCACGACCCAAGCCTTTCCATCCCACCCTGCAAAAATCAGCAGAACGGCTTGCTCCTGAACAACACTAGTCGGGAAGAGACAGTGGTGGGGTGGCCCCATCTCCCACTTCAGGCACCTGAGAAGTGAGCAAATAAGACAGGCCCCCAGGCTCATAGGAGCAGGACAGCTTACCCCTCCCAGTGCTGCACCATTCTCCATCTGAGTCATGTACGCTGGCCACTCCTGTAGGACCTGACCAACACCTCCAGTCCCCCAAGCCTCCAAGATGCCTTGAGGGAGGAAGCAGGTCCCCTCATGGCACCATTTCACTATGTGAGTTTGATATTCTAGAGACTATCCTCAATTGCTTAATCTTCAGGGAAGAACCATCACGGAAAGGCCACCCTGCCTGCGTCCACCTAGCCCACCACCTGCCCACAGCATGGGGCCCATGCAAACTCACTTCCCATGGGAGTTGGGAGCATGCCTTCTCTGTCACACCACCTGCAACACTCGTGTAGGCAAAGGCTCCCTCCACAGAGAAGGGCATGTCGAGGGCTCTCAGAGAGGCTGGGGAAGGGACAGCCCACCAGGAAGAGGACCTGACAGTAATAGAGGAAGACGGTCAAGGAAGGGGCCTGAGTGACCCTGGTAGTGTAACCTTCATTCAGCCCCAGGGGGCCCATGGGAAACTTCCCTTTTTTCATGTCACACATAGGTCCTGCAGGGAAACCTCTACCTCAACACCTCAGAAGACACATCCCACAAAACCCCACAGGCCTCTGGTAAGACATGCCCCAGGACACATGCCACTCTCTATCTCATACCACTCCACCTGCTGTCTCAACAGCTGCACCACAGGACAGTCTGCCCATGACCCCGAGGCATCAGAGTCTCCAGAGGTGCTCAGACAAAGGGAACCAGGAAGGCCCTGGGGCCCCTCCGTGGCCTCGATTTGGGGCCAGAGGAAGACTCGGCATGAAAACACAAGGAAACATGCCTGCAGGAATGGCTCTCTTGCACCTGACCTCCACAGGCCAAGCAAAGAGAACACTTCTGTGCAACCCACCAGAAGAAGGCACTGGAACCACAAGGACGAGACAAGAGGACCCTCTGAGTCGGCCACAACACCCAGAGTTGGCTGCCCAAGCCCTGCTGATGACTGACACTTGGAGCACGAGGCAACGATCTGGGTCTACAATAGTTCATTGTGTGGTGAGACTGGGCCCCCCTAAGACTGGGGGGCACAGCAGCCTTCCGGTCTTTCCCCTGTCTGCTTCAAGGGCTGCTCCTCCTCCCGATGTCCCTCCAGTTCCCAGAAACCATGGAGAGCATGACAGATGAAGGAAGAAGCAGGGCGGCCAGGGCCCCTTGACTACCCTGGAATCGACTCAAGGGACAGCAACCACCCCAGCTGTATTCCCCCAAGGTGCCACCCCTTAACCACCCCTGTCGCTTCCATGCACCTGACCGTGACCAATGCTGGGCTCAACACTGGCAGTGGTCCCACAAAACAAGCCCCGCTCAGTCCGTGTGTTTTGCAGCAGCAACAGGTGTAGGGAGGAGAGACTGTCCCTAATCTGAACTTGACTTCTGGAGCACCCAGACACTATGGCAGAGGAACTAGGGCCCCAATCACCACGCTGCACCTTGGGGAAAACATGGGTCTCAAGGACGGCAATGTTAGACAACTAGGGCTTACAGAAATGGGATCCAACATTCCTTTGGTGGGAATGCTAGTTGGTGTAGCCAATTTGGAGAACACTGTGGAGATTCTTTAAGAAATTAAAAATAGAACTTCCCTATGACCCTACAATTGCACTACAGGGTATTTACCCCAAAGATACAGATGTAGTGAAAAGAACGGCCGTCTGTACCCCAATGTTCATAGCAGCAATGGCCAACATTCCTTAGGAACCATGTTAAAGCATTCCACTTTTTGCTCTACCTGAGTCCTCCAAGTTCAAAGGACTCAGGAAGCATTTCCTCTCCCAAGGAAACCCTAATCTCTCTCGCTATGTTCAAGAAGAATCTCTTCTCCTTGTAACAGGGCATCATTGGAAACATGGGTGATTTGACCAAGGCTTGGATGGGACTGTCCTATGGAGAGAGCTAGGCAGAGACTCAGATGGGACCAAAGGGCTATAAGGAACTAAGGCTGACTTTTGGAAAACCTGCAGCCATCAAGCCCTTTGGGAATGTTGGCCTGACCCCTTGCTTCCAGACTGCCCCACAGCCTCACCAGGAGCATAAATAATGTCACTCTCTGGCAGGTGTAGGAACCTCGGATATATCGGGCACCTCAGGAAGAGGAATGTGCCCAAATCCACAGGTATTGCAGGCATGTCTGATGGCAAGCCCTTCCCTTGTCTTCTGGCAAAGGGAGACAACAATTAGAGATTCCTCAAAAAAGTCCCAGTAATGCAGATTCTATGTGATCACCATGATTGATCACTAGGCTTGCTAAGCTTAAGTTGATAATTGCACCAGGTGGGTTAAAGCGGCACTTGCTTTCCAAGGATATGAGCCCTGAGCTGGCTGTCTCTGGGAAGGAGCATTCTTTGGAAGAGGAAAAGTAGGCTTCAAAAACCCACCTTTGTGGACGTTCAAATCTAACTCTGGTGGCCTTTCTATATGTGTTGCTTACCTAAGCTAGACAACTTAAGGTCATCTTCAGAAACATTTCCACATTAGCTCATGGACAGGCAATCCCCTTGTTTCTTATTCTGTGTGGATACCAGGACCCCATGGGCTCAGGTCTAATTCAACAACTGGAACATGCGAATGATTCCCCCACGACTGTGGAACTCAACAAGCACCCTGACCAATTGGATGGGGCCAGGATGAGGAACTCATTCCCTCAAAGCCAGAGAACATACGCCACTCCATAGGGTTCTCGGGGGACTTATGGAGACAATGAAGGACCCAGCTGTCCCTGTAACTGGAGTGGAGGGTGCACTTGGGAAGGCCCTTATCTGCTGCACAAGTTTTCTCCCACTTACCGGCGACTCCTACTAATGAGGATATTCAGGTGAGACCTCAAAATAAAAAGGGCTTCTTGGAATGGTTTTTTCCCTCTCAGTCCTACTGATCCAAGAAGCCATCACATTCAGGTACAATGGCAAACAAAGGCTTTAGCTAAGCATCCAACTGCCCTCCTGATAAAAGGAACCTCCCAATTCATACAGGGATGGTCCCTGACTCTAAGGACTTGACATCAGCTCCAGAGCATCACAGAGAACAAAAGCCACCAAACAATGATAAGAGGCTGATTTATCAACTACCAGCTTACATTTCGAGATATGCCTGAACTAACACTGGAAACCAGCCCAACTTTAAACCCAGTGACCCTTAGGCCTGGACCCGACCACTCTAAGCCCATGGCTCATAACTCTTAAAAGGTTCTTAAGTCGACCAGACTTAAGATGTCCCTACGAAAATGCAGACAGTTGCTTTAGCAATGGCAATAGTTTCATGGAAAGGGGGTAAGAAAAACCAGGTTTGCTGTCATCAGTCGAACTTAGACTGCTCATGCCAAAGCCTTTCAGCAAACATGTCTGCCCCCAAAGCAGAGATCCTAGTGCACACATGTTGGTTGCAATTGGCAAAAATCTTACAAGTATTTATCCTGACTCCAACAGGCCTTCCTCGTCCTCTACACCCATGAAGCAATTTACAGAAAAGGCTCTTCTTCCAAGCCATAACCCGCCAACCCAACATGGGGCTGAAATAATTGCACATTCCAAGAATGGCCCTCCAAACCCGAGGAGCCCTTGAAAGCCTGACTGCAGTTCAAGGAGACTCAGGATTAGATAAGGGCCCCTAGCTGGGACCCAATGGCCATGAAGCTCTAACCTGTGCCCATGGCTTCCCCAAGCTCCAGAGGCCACTGGACACTTGGGGTGGGCCTATATGCCTGGGTGTATTATGAAAAACATCACCAACCCAGTCAACTTTCCCCATTTCAAGCAACGGTGCACATGTGCTCCATTTCATGGACATGGCCACCTAGCATCCATCTTTGTCCCTCTTTGGGACGGAAGGATGACATGTGGCATGGGGAAGTCCTCACAGAGTACACAGTCAAGGCCTTACATGTCAGCCCAAACAAGTTTTCTCAATGAAATAAGGGAATGATCCCAATGCATGAAGCAGTTCTATAAAACACAAAGGCTTCAGATGTTGTAACTGCTGCACAAGGTGGAGCTTGTGCCAATCTAAAGACAGAATGATGTGGGTACATTCCCCACTATCACAAAGAGATTTCTGGGTTTCTAACACATACACCAGCTCAAACCCACACTTCCAAGGATCCCTCTCTTTAAGGAATGGCTCAACTCTTGGCCTGGGGGAGGGTTCTCACCCACTATCAAAGGACTCTTCATGGGGATTTTCTTTCTCTTTCTTCTTCTAAGCCTGTTGTGTTGTTCCCCACCCATCCCCCCATCTCTGCAGGTGGTGCCAGGACCCCTTCACTGCAGTAACTTCCAGAGGACAGATGGTCTTTTCCACTCAACAAGATCCAGTCACAATTCTCCTCTTCACTCAGCAGTCTCTTCATTTCACAACTCTGGCACAGAGAGGCCCCCAACTGATCAGGAATGACCACAGGTAGGGAAAGCTCTACGCCCCTATTTATCAGGAAGAAGTTACAGAAGATGAGACCATCCTCCTTCAACAACCTTAACGACAGAAGGGTCTAAACTGTTCAGGGGCACACGAGGAGGGAGGAGAAAGCCAGCTGAGCACCAAGCAGGAGCTGGCATGCAACACAGCCCCCACCCCCAAAATGTGATATGAGTGACGTTCCTCAGGTGCTCTGAGTGCCCTAAAATAAGGAAAGGAAAAAACAGATTCTCCACAAATAGAGATCAAAACCCTGCAAGACCGGAGTCTCCCTAAGTTTATAAAAGTCCTCGTGATTCTCAAGGAAGAGGCTTTCTTAACAAGAGGCTAGCTACCATCCAGAGACCCGTAACTCCATTTCCTGAAGTCCTAAAATCCCCCCTCCCTTCCATCACACTGAGGGAGGCTGAGGCAGAAGGAAATGTCAATAAAATGGAATTTCTATTCAAACCTGCAGTCCCTTGAGAAGGGCTTGTGAGAGGAGGCAAGTAATATTCCTCCAGAAAGCTCCCAACTATCTTTCTATTAATGCCTTCCTAGAAGGAAAAACCACCTTTATTTGAGAAGAGCAAAGCCTCCTGCATCCTGTGTGTCCTCTGTCCTACTGCAACATTCTTGCAAAACCTCCCTTTTGCCTGACCACCCCCAACCCCATCCTAGATAGAGTCAGCCTCCCATCATGACCCCAGCATAGCACAGAAATCTGAATAGTTTTATTTCTGGGCTGAAATGTGCCTCAAGTCAAACCATCACCTGAGTGTCTGTAAAAGTCACTGGCTTGAACACGACTCATTGATATAGTCTTTGAAACTCAAACATCTAAAATTTAATCAGCAGTTGACATGGGTGTGAGGCTACCATGTAGAAAGATCTATCTGAATTCCAGAAAGTAACAAAGCACCCGACTAAAAGTGGCATGCAGAGGTTGATGCAGAGACAATTCGTATGTTGAGTCAGGAAGGGAGGAACATGAGTGAGCAATCCTTCCACAGCCCCTCCTATTTTGGCCATTAGCAGAGGGTTCACCCTGCACAGGAACCCGGCCAATGCTGGGGCACAGGAGGGAGATTTCTCACGTACCTCACCTCATTCCATGTGTGTTATGTCCTGGGAAGAGAAACCTTGTATTTACAGACAATGTGGAAGAACCTTCAGCCATGTGTCTCCAGTTCAAATGACATCAGACCTTGTTCATCCTGGATTGCAACACACACATCTCCCCAGTGTGGAAGAGCCTTTGCTCGGGGCTCTAACCTTGGGAGACACGAGAGAACTCACCCTTCTGAGGAAAGTAGACATGATATGCATGGGGGAAACAATTCTAGGGCAGGGCTCACCTCTGCACACAGCAAAACCACGGGAGAGGCACTATAGGAATGTAACAAGGGTGGGAGACCCTTCATTCAGAGAGCTCTGTTCTTATTCTTCCCCATGACCTCACATGGGTTAGAAGCCATGTGGTGGCATTGCTGTACCAGAGCTCACAGCAACATGCATCCCTTCGAGGCCATGGGGACATTGCCACAGACAGAAACTGGTTGAATCCATCTTCAGGGGAAAGCATTTAGTCCTGCCACACCCTTATCCAGCATCTGAGGATCCACACCGGTGGGAACCCTGACAAATGTGGTCAACGTGGAAGAGCTTTTAGTTACAGCTTTCACATTTGGAGACATCAGACAACTCAGACCAGGGAAACCTGTGTCTGTCATTACTGGGATCCCGCCTGTACCCAGAGTGCCCATCTTTCTCACCACCACAGAAATCAGAGTACAAACCCTGTGACTCCGATCACTGAGGCAGAGCCTTCTGCCAGATGTGGTCCCTTTCCCAACACCAGAGAACTCACACGGAGAGAACCACTAGGGCTGTATCTTGGTGGAAGAAGCTTCAACTGGGGCTCTGGCCTAAGCTCCTGCTACCATCTCAGAGAGCAGGTCATCCCTCATACAGGACCCAAGGTGCAGGGACATCTTGGGACACCCTGCATCATCGCTGCTGCTGAATGCTGATGAAATCCATGTGGGAATCCCATTCCTCATGGAGCCAACATGGGAAGGACCTGGGAGGATTCGCACAGAAGAAAATCCTCTCAGAGTAATGAGGAAAGGAATGTTCTCAGGTATCACTTCTTCCTTAGCCAGCAATGACACCCTCACACCGAGGAAACACTGATCCCAATGCAACAAGGGGAAATTCTTCCCTGGACACTCACATCAGAAAATCACTGGGAAAATACCTCCCAAGAAATTTCTTAGGGTGAAATTGAGATACAAACGCAGACACTGACAATTTTTCACTGCAAACACATACAACTGCGTCACGTTCTGAGGGATGCTGAATGCAGTATTTCAGTAATCAATAGCTAGAAATAAAGCAAATATGCTCCAATCCATCAGTACTTGCATAAAGGCCAGTATCACTGAAAAGGAGGGTTCTCACAACCATGCACACTGTGCCAATTAAGATCGGGGGACTTTTCCTTTACTAGCTCTCACAACTGACACTGGTACTGTCTCTTGGCAGGAAGTTTGACACATATATACACTGCCGGGGATCCATGAGAACATCAACTGGAGGGTTAACTTAGAATCTTAGAACAAAACGTGATTGACATATGTTCATGAAAACATTAATCTATCGATGTATTTAGATCACAAGGATGAATGTCAACAAGACTCAACAAACACATGGTTTGTGATCTACCTCTCATGTGGCCTTAATTCTACTAATATTGTCCTCATAAATTGGAAAAGATTTATAAATTAATTACATGCTTAGAAATATTTCTATTTTCTTTACTTATTTGAGAGTGAGAGAGCTAGAGAGGGAGCAAGAACAGTCCAGGTTGGGCAGCAGAGAAGAGGGAGAGGAAGCAGGCTTCACATTGAGAAGGGTTCCCAATGCAGGGCCTGATCCTCCAGGATCCAGGAATCCTGACCTCATCCAAAGCCAGATGCTTAACCAATTGTGCCACCCAGGGACTTGCAAATTAATTTCATGTTTCACAATGGTGCTGTTTTTGAAGTACTGTGTGTATCAGGACAGGAATTACACTCTACTGTTCAGATTCAGGCAGTGAGGGCTTCCTCCCCCTCTAAGAGAATTTGGTAGCCAACTGCTTTTCTCCACCACCAAGAATAGCTCCTTATCTCTTGGCCTGAGAAGGTGTTAGACCACTGCTGATATGGAAATAGTCCCCGATTTAGAAGATTATAGTATAGGAGGGGGTACATACGCTCCCTTCCATAAACACAAAGCACATCCAGGAATGCCTGTATGGTTCTTTTAGTTAAGGGACCAACTCTTGATTTTTGGCTCAGGTCCTGATATCAGGGTTGTCAGATTGAGCCCCTGACATGTGTCATGCTCTGCACCACAGGTGAAGCCTGCATAAAGGTCTCTCTCGCCCTCCATACCTCCCTTTCCAAACTTGGCTACCAGAAGTTCCATGATATCTATCCCAGACTAAAGGAGGTGCTTGTAGGACAAGAGGTGACCCAGACGTAAATCACCAACTAGTGACAAGAGACTAAATAAACTTCCTGCTGCTCCCAGAACCAAACAGAAGACATGCAGAAACCCTATTACAACTGCATTTCACATGACCATCTTAGCGATGCTTACTACTAGAATTTTCATATTAGAAATATGTTCTCATTCATCTACCCTGAATCTTCAGTGATATGGAATTCCTACAGGAGATGTGCAAACACTCTACCTCCTCATGTCTTCTCTACTCTATGTGAGTGACCTTCTTACTGACCCTCTTGATTTTGGCTGAAATGATGATCCCAGCATTGTGAGATCGAGCCCTGTGTCATGCTCTTCAAAGCATGTGGCGCCTGCCCAGTGTCTCCATCTCTCTCTCGCACCTCCCCCTTTAAGAAAAAAAAAGAAAAAAGAAAAAAAGCACGTCCACTCAGAGATCCATTTGTAAAGATGTCCGATATCCTTTACTCTAGTTTACTGGCCCTAAAAAGAATGTGTTGACAGAAAACACTATTCTGGAGAGAATGTCTATGTATAAGATAACCCTGCAATAATTCAGGATTCTGCTAACAGAAGCAACCTGTAGTTCAGATGTTTTGTTTGGAGCAGGGACTTGCAGAACCTTCTCCATATGTGCAACTAAGTAATTTCCCCCAAGCAACAAACTCTAGATATTCTGGTTAAGGGTACATCTTCAATTTAATAAAAAAGAAGAGGGTATCTTTCCCTCTGGAAGGAAGGCAGAAGCCATCAAAAGAGTTACCCAAGTCAAGCCCTGAACCTCAACACAGGTGGCAGTTTCAGAACCAGGACAACTTACTGCTGTGATGCACATCCACCAGGGAGACGACAGGGGCCACACTCCTGTACGTGTTGCACTTGAATATGCACTGAAGAGACAAAGGCCAGATGCATTGGATGCTGCCAACGAGGCCAAGTCACCTGAGCCTTGAAGCACCACCTGTAAAAACAGAGAGAGCATATAGCTGAGGTCTCAGGACCCATACTCCGGAAGACACAATGTCATATAAAAATGAAAGCATGCTCCTCCCTTCCAGCAGAGAGCACAAGCTCAAGGAAGCCAAAACCACAGGAACCCGAAATTTGTGAAAGACTTAGCATTGCTGCTGGCAGACCTTCAAATAATACATGCATGGTAAATTGACTACCGGAGTTCCATGATATCTATGCCAGTTCCAAGCAGGAGGATGTGGGCCAGGAGATGGCCCAGAGGTCAAACACCATTTGCAAATAGTGACGAGAGTCTAAGTAAAGTTCCTGCTGCTCCGAGAACCCGAACAGAAGATCTGCAGAAACCCTATTTCAACTGCATTTTGCATGACTGTCCTAGGGTTGCTTACTTCTCCTTGAATCTTCTTTCACCTTTGACAAGCGTTCTCATTAATCTATCTCGTAACTTCAATAACACAGAACTCCCATAGGAGATGTGCATATACTCTACCTTCTCAATGTCTTTTCTACTCTACATGAGTGACTCTGTTAGTTTTTCTTTCTTTCTTTTTTCACAACTCTATTTGGCTGAAATGAGCCTCTGGCCTTTCTAAGACATGCCTCTCATGGACCTTGGAACTCAAAAAAAGAAAAAAAAAAACCAACAACTAATCACCACCCAAGATGAATGTAACCTATACCTTGGAGATTGAAGATTGTTTCACTCCTAACCAGCGACTATGCTACTGACCCAAAGGGCAAGCCCTCCAACAACCAGCTTCTAGAGGATTCTGGGACAATTTGGGGTATAGTTCTGATAGGATTTTCCCAATAAGAAAACACTGTCAGCCTCCAAACCTGATTACAAACTAAATAGATTCAGAGCTTCACGGGACCCATTGTGAGGCACAGAAATGCCTGGTGGTGGTGGCAGCGGTGCCAGTCCACGTGGCTGATGGATTTCAGTTCAATGGATTTGGGATGGTTTCTTAGATACAAGAAGGCAGCCAGAAGCACACTTGGTTTCTTACCATCTATTCTAACTAAGCCTGGCAAGCATAGTGATGGACCATTCCATACAGATTTTGAAACCCTGCTGTGCTGGAACTTTTCATGAGGAATCTCTAGAGTGAACTTTCAGTAGTGTGTCCAAGCCAAAGCCAAGCGTGATACTCCCATCAGACTTGACTGCAATACCTGTTGATTTGGGTGGATTCCTCTTCTTGAGGTCCCACAAATATCTTGAGATTCCTATACCTGCCAACAAATAACTTTCCCTACTCATTTGGCAAGGCTCCTGGGCACTGTGTCATCGAGGTGTGAAGCTGCTATTGCCAAGGGGCTCCACAAAGCCACCCTTAATTCCTGAAAATTGTCTGGTCATTATCTGAGTCTATACACGTTACTCTCAAATTGGACATTTCACTTAATCCCTTGGCAAAATAACCAATGTTTCCAGTGGTGTCCTGTTACAAGAAAAAGGCACTTGTGCTGAACTTATGCCAATAATCCTAAGTCCCTTGGAAGAAAGAATTCTCCCTGAGAGTTTCTGAATGATGGAGGGTTCAGGGAGGGAGAGAAATTAAATGCTCCCATTTGCTCACACAGAAGTTTATCATCACATTTCTGTAGATCATGGATACTTTCAGATACAGTTTCCCTCCATCTGGAAGAAGAAACATTAAAGAACCAGCAATGTTTCAAACAAGAGTCACAAAGGGAGACACATCTTCTTCAACTCACTCAGTCCCTCCTTTCTTAATTCTTGTTCGGCTTGAATGCAGCTTTTACATGAGTTCTGCAAATCTGTCCCCAGTTGAGTTTGAGGATTTTCATGATCGGATACTAAGACCCTATGAGACACATCACCATGTAAAGTCACAGGCATTTAGTGGTAGAGTAGGGATGAAAGGCCTGTGGACACATGCTTAATGAGATATATCTTCACCAAACATTGAAGGCAAGACATCAGCATGGAAGCAGAGAGGCCACAAGACCTGCATCCTGGTCCCTAGGGCATGGCATGTCCATGAGTTTCTATATCTCCAAGCCAAACACACTCATGTCTTCTGAGCTAAGGGTTCCGCTTCTAGAATTTTCTCCCAAGGAGAAAACCAGAGGGGTTGTAAAGGATTTGCAACAGTGTTCATGGAGGCTTCCTGGATGATGGTGAATCCCTGCAGCCCACTGCCTTGCCAGCAATTCCCTTTCTGAGTATTTATCTGAAGGGAATGAAAACACTAATTCACAAAGGTATATTCACCCCTGTGTATGCTGCAGGATTATTTACAAGAGTGAAAATAAAGAAACAACCTAAATGCCATCAGTGGATGAATGAATGAAGAAATTGTGGTTGATAAACAGAGTGGAATTCTACTCAGCCATAATAAAGGATGAACTCTTTTGATTTACAACATGGTGGCCCTTGAAGGCATTATGCTAAGTAAAACAGGCCAGACAGAAAGACAAATACTAGAAATCACTTACATGTAGAACCTTAAAACAAACAAAACAAAAACAAAAATGTGAGCTCACAGACAGAACAGATGAGGGCTGGCAGAAGTTTGGGGTTGGAGGTGGGAGAAATGGGTGAAGGTGTCAAAAGGAAAAAAAGAAAATAAACCCAAATATAGCATCTTTTTTTTTCAATTAAGTAATCTGTACCCCCAACGTGACTCAAACTCATAACTTGGAGATCAAGAGTCACACACTCCACCGACTCAGTCAGTCAGGGTCCTGGAATTGTCGCATCTTCCAATACTCAATGTACGGAGAAAGGGGAAATTAATTTAATCTATGGTATTTTGAGGGCTTGGTAATTTTTGGTAAATTTACAAATGAAAGAACACATTCTTCAGGGTCACACATTCAGGACTGTCTAGTTCTAATATTTATCATGACACTGAGAAAGTAACTTGCCTTTTTAATTTAATTATTTATTTGAGAGACAGAGAAGGGGGGACATAAGTAGGGGGAGGGACAGAGGGAGATGGAGAAGAAGACTCCCCACTGAGCAGGGAGTCTGAACTGGGTTTTGATCCCAGGAACCTGGGATTATGTCCTGAGCCAAAGGCAGACGCTTCAAGGACTGAACCACCCTGGTGCCCCTACTTAACCTCTTTTTTCCCTGTTTACCCACCTCTGAGGATATTATGAATATTTGCTTTTAGAACAGCTTCTATTTTTAATTTAATGATAGTTTTTAGATTTGAATGAAATAGAGGTCATTTAGTATAATACCTATAAGAGAAAGCACTCAAAAATGTTTTAAAAAATCTTATTCTGGGGGTACCTAGGTGGCACACTCAGTTAAGCAGCTGACTCTTGATCTGGGCTCAAATCAAGATCCCAACTTCTGGGAGAGAGCCACACCAGGCTCCACACTCAGCTGGTATGCTGCTGGAGGATTCCGTCCCTCCCTCTGACCCTCCCTTCTCTAGCATATGCTTGTGCATGCAATCTCTTTCTGTCTCTACAATAAATAAATATGTCTTAAAAAATATAATCTTGAACATTTGGTGGTTGCATAATCATTTTCATTTTTGGGCAGTATCTCCTAGTTTACAAAGCACTTTTACAATACTTTCTTATTGGAGTCAGGATATGGTCCTGGGAGAAGCAATTATTGTGTTTATTTATATAGGAAAATAAAGAAAACCAGACTTAGAGCAGGGCTGTGCTTTGCTCATGACTTCAGAGCTAACAGAAGATCTTCTGATTTTTCAGTCCAATGGAAGAGGAAAAGAAAAAATCCAAACAATGTACAAGAGCCAATGAAGGGTACTAGAAACTGATAATGGAATCAATGTGGTAAGACGATGCAATATTTATAAATATTTACCCACCCAGCAGTGGAGCAACTAAATATGTAGAGCATATATGAACAGACCTAAGAGAAGAAGCAATCAGCACTAATACCACAGGGAACTTTAATACCTCACACTTCTTTCAAAGATACACCATCCAGACAGAAGATCACAAAGGAAACATTAGCCTCAGACAACCCGTTACTTAAATGTACTTGACAGATACACAAAGAACTCTCCATCCAAAAGCAGCACATGGAATACACTCCTCTCAAGTGCACCTAGAACATTCTCCATCATAGGTCATATGTGAGGCCACAAGACAAGTCAATAAACTCCAGAAGCCTAGGATTTTCCCAAATGATGAGTGAAACCAAATAGACCATCTTTTCCAAACACAGTGGTATAGAACTAGAAATCAATTACAAGAAGAAAACTGGAAATTCATAAACACAGAGACTAAACAATGTGCTACTGAACAACCAATTGAGTTCATGGGCAAACTGAAATAGGAACACAGAAATACATTGAGGCAAATGAAAAAATAATACAATCAAACAAAAGTTATGGAATGCAGTAAAACAGGTTCTAAAATGGGGCACCTGATTAGTCAGTGGAGCGCTGTGACTCTTGATCTTGCAGTTTTGAGTTTCAACCCCACACTGGGCATAGAGATCACTTTAATTTTTTGAAGGTGTCATTTCTTTATTTGACACAGAGGGAGAGAGAGAGAGAGAGACTGAGCAAAGTGGAAGGAGCAGCAGGCAGTAGAAGAGGGAAAAAGTGGTTCCCCGTGCTGACCAGAGAGCTGACGCAGCGCTCAATTCCAGGACCCTAAATTCATGACCTGAGCCAAAGTCCAATGCCTAACAGAATGAGCCACACAGGCACCCCTTAGAGCTAACTTAAAAAAAAAAAAAGTGGTTCTAAGAAGGAAGTTTATAGTGATACAGGCCTAACTCAAGAAACAAGAAACATCTCAAATAAACAACATAACTTGATACCTCAAGGAAACAGAAAAAGAACAAATGAAGTCCAAAGTTAGTAGAACAAAGGACGGAACACATCAGAACTGAAATAAGTGAAATACAGACTAAAAAGACAACAGAAAGATAAAAAAAAAATAAAACAACACGAACAACAGATCAACAAAGAGCTGGTTCTTTGAAAAGAACAAAGCTGCCAGAGTCTCAGCAAGACTCAAGCTAACAAAAAAGAAAGAGGACTCATCATCAGAAATGAAAGAGATGTTCCCTGATACCATAGATATGCAAAGGCTCTTAAGCAAGTCCTATGAACAATTACACCCAAACAAGCTGGATAATCCAAAAGAAAAGGATACATTCCCAGAAACATAAAACCTGCCAAGACTGAATCCTGAAGAAACAGAAATTCTGAAGAGACCAATGACCAGTAGGGGGATTAAATAAGAAATCAAAACTTCCAACAAGCAAAAGTCCAGGACCCCATGGTTTCATGGGTGAATTCTACGAATCATCCACAGGAAAAAAAAAAAAAAAAAAAAAAAAAAAAAAAAAAGAATACCAAGCCTTCTCAAACTGCCAGAAAAACAAGAGGAAAGAATTTTCCCCACCTAATTTTATGAGGCCAGCAGGGACTTATCGAAACCTCCCAAGGTGCCCCAAGAAAATGAGAGACTAGTATCTGTGATGAACATAGACATAAAAACCCTCACCCAAATATCAGCAAACCGAATTCTACAATAAAGGAAGAGATATGATCCAGTAAGATTTAATGTCAGGGATACAATGGTGGTTCAACATCCACAAATCAAACTGATGTGCCACATTCACAAAACAAAGGATCAGCATCATAGGACCATCTCAACAGATGCAGAAAATGCATTTGATAGCGCTGCTACCAAATCACTGCCCCCCCACCTGTGCTTCTGCCTGGCTGGTCCCCACACCCCGTACCACGGCCACCCCACTGTGCCATCCCCCCACTGCCACCCTGCTGCGCCCCACACACCCGCCACTGTCCCTTCCACCCCCCATTGCTGACAGGCCACTGCCACCAGCGCTGCCACCCTCTACCCTGCTACTCCACAGCAGTGCCCCTTTGTCCCACAACAGCTAACCCTCGCCATAGCTGCCCTGATGTCCTGAGTGTTGCAACTGATGCTCTGCTCTGTCACTCCCAGTGCCCCTACCACTCCCTTGTGCACTCCCAGGACTCTGCCACCCTGCTGCGTCACCCTCCAGTGCTTCTACTGGCCTGGTGCCTGTGTTTCCAAGAGCACCACCTCTGCTACCATGACCACGCTGCTGCTCCTGCCCATCTCCACCACCCCGCCCTGCACCCAAGCCATGCCATGCCATTGCCAGGCAGCTGCTGCCCCATTGGTCCCTCCCAACCACATCCGGGCCAATCCCTCACCACTTTGCCTCCACGTCTGCTGCCATCCATCTGCACTTCCTCAAGTCACTGCCTTCCTCAAATCACTGCTGTCTTACTGTCCCCCCACTGCCATTTCTTCACTGCATATGTCCCCTTGCTGCTGCAGCTGTGCAGATCCCCTGCCCTGCCCACACAGCTATTAACCTGATGCTCTTGCCCTGCTGGTCCCACCAAGCACCCCCAAAATGCTACCGCCTGTCAGCCACCCATCCCTGCTCCAGTGGCTACAGATTCCCTCCCTGTTGACCTGCTGCTGCTGCCCAACTCATCCCAGCCTTCTCCCAATGCTGCTACTTCCTGGGTGCCCTCGCCTTGTGATGCTGCCGCCTGCAGCACACCCCTCATACTGTCCACCTTACCACCACTGCTGTAGCTAAGCTTCTGCCCTGTGCCCCAGGCCACTGCTGACCTTCACTGCCCAGTCTCCACTGACATACATTAAGGCCCTACCCTGCCCTTCATGCCCTTCCTTTGCAGTTGCTGTGCTGCTTCCTCCCAGTTGTTTCCGTCCCCACTTCTCCCCACGCCACCACCTGCCTGCAACCCTACATGCACCTGTGCAGCCACGCTGTCCCACCCCTCCCACCACCATGCTCATTACTATCCTGCTGCCCCTCTGCATTGCTGCTACCATCCCTCTGTGCTCTCTCCGCACCTCTACCCTGCTGGGTGCCCCACACCCCCACTACCAATCCCCTGCCCTCACTGTCATTGCCCCCTACCGCCAACCTGCTTCTGATCTGTTGCTGCCCTGTATCCCACTCTGCCCTATGTCCTGCTGATGCCCTGTGTCCCGTTGCTGCTGGTCTTTGTAGCCCAGGCCTATGCAGCCCTGCCCCGTTGACTTGCATGCCTGGCCCACCTGCCACGCTGCCCCCGTGCTGCTCCAGCCCCCCTTCCCTGCAACTACCACCTAGTGCTAACCCTGCCCCCCACTCTGGAGCCTTCCTGATTCCCTACCCCTGTTGCCATGCTGCTGTCGCCCCACGAGTTCTACTCTACCTTCCCCACACTGGTACCACCAGGCTGCCCCCACATGAGCCGCTCCCACCGTGCTGCACCCCCATCCACAGCGTCCCCACTTACAACCACCATTGCCTCTCTGCTGCTACCCTGGGTCCCCGCTGCTTCTGCTATCAGTGATCCCACCCTGTAGACACGAACCAAGCCCAGCAAAGCCAGGCCCTTGCTTCACTGCCTGACCAATCATGCCATGACATTGACATCCTGCTTATACCCAGCTAGTCCTGCCCAGGCCCAAGTGACACTACAGCCTAGCTCCTCCCCTCCCCCCACTCCGATGCCTCCTGTCTACTAAGCGTGTGGCTGCCCAGCACATCCACCACACCCCACAATGCTACCAGCTTGCTGCCCCCCAAAAATGCACCCCACCCCACTGCTGTGCCCCCACACAGGCCCCCTTACTGCCACGCCGCCTATGTACTGTGCCCCCGGCCTCTGCTGTGCTTCGCTGCCCCACCTTGTTGGCATGCAATATGAGCAGGTCCAGCAAGCCAGCCAAGCTGTTGCTGTGCTGCTGCATCAGGGCTGGTCCCACACTCCCTATGCTGCCCTGCCGCCTATATTCCACCCCCCCACAGGTGCCACACGGCTGCCCCATTTGGGTGTCACGCAGCTTCCACTTACCACAAGAAGCTCCCCCTCCCTGTACCAGTGTTGCCTAGTGACACCCCCACTCCCTCCCCCGCTGGCCCCGCCCCCTGAGTGTCCTAACCTCTCTGCCACCTCCTCGCCCCCATGGAGCTTGGCAGCCTTGACTGCCACACCATGACACTGATGCCCCGCTGATACCAGGCTGGTCCCTCTCCTCCACCCACCACGACCGAGTAGCTGCTTCACCCTCCCACTGCTCTGTTGCCTCACCGCTCCCACGCGTATTACTGCTTCGCACGCCCGCCCCCCTGCCCCCCTCACGCTGTCACCATCTTTCTGCCCCCCACATGTACACTTACCTCCCTGCTGTACACCCCCACAACCCCCTTTACCACTGCTGCTGCTGCTCCACTGTTGCCCTCTGTCCCAGCCTCTACTGTGCTTTGGTGCCCCACACCCTTAACGTGCACAAAGGGCCCGCCCACCACGCCTGCCCCACTGATGCTGCCCGTCCCCTTGATATGTATGATGGACCCCTGTACCCCGCCCTCCTATCTACTGCTACCCCGACCCATTGACATGCATGATGGGCCCGCCCACCATGGGCTCCTAACTGTTGCTTCCCCGCCCCCTTGACCTGCACGATGGGCCCACCCACCATGTCCTCCTAACTGTTGCTGTCCCGCCTCCTTGATCTGCATGATAGGCCCACCGACCAAGCCATCCTAACTGTTGCTGCACTGCTGCCTGGGGCTGCTCCCACCCTCTCACCTCCTCTGCTGCTGCCTAGATTCCACCAGGTGCCACACAGCTCACATTCCTCCCAGTGCTACTACTGCCTGCCCCCATCCCTGCCTCTGATGACCCCTGCTCCATCCCCTGTGATCCCATCCCCCTTCCTCAGTGTTATCTCCTGGCTGCCAACTCCTCAGGCCCATGCAGCCCCGCCCACCATGCCATGACTTTGGCGCCCCGCTGATGCCTGGCTGGTTCCACCTCCCCCACACGCCACGACTATCTAAAGCCTTCCCCCTCCCCCTGCTCCATTGCCTCCCTGCTGCCAGGTGCATTACCACGCTACTTCCACCCTGAATATCTGTCGCCCTCCCCACACAGCTAACATTGCTACCGCCACATGGACCCCTGCCACCCTGCTGTGCCCCTCACACTGCCCACCTTACCTCAGCTGCCGCCGTTCATTGGCTACCCTGTGCCCCTGGACACTGCCAAACTTTGGTGCTTCGCCCCCTTGACATGCACGATAGGCCCGCCCACCATGCTCGCCTAACTGTTGCTGCCCTGCCCCCATGAAGTGCACAATGGGCCCGCTCACCCCGCCCTCCTAACCGTTGATGCCACGCCCCCTTGATGTGTGCTGTGGGCCCGCCCACAACGCCCTTCTAACTGCTGCTGCCCCGCCCCCATGACTTGCACTTTGGGCCCGCCCACCACGCCCGCCCAGCTGCTACTGGCTGCAGAGCCGCTGCCTCCGGGCTGGTGCCACCCCCACTCTCGGTTGCTGTTGCCTAGATTCCACCCACCCCCCCACAGTCGCTGCAGGGCTGCTCCACTTGGCTGTCACACAGCTCCCCCACCATGGCCCCTCCACCGCTCCCTGTGCCACTACCACCTGGCTGTCCCCTCACATGCCTCTGATGCCCCCTGCTCCCTCCCCCATTGGTCCCGCCCCCCTACCATAGGGTCATTCACCTGGCTGCCACCTCCTCCCGCTTGGGCAGCCCCAAGGCCCCACCTACTACCCCATGCCATTATGGCCCCATTGCCCCACTGAGTTGCCTTTGATTCTCGCTGCCAGACCCTGCCCTCCACAGCTACCACACCCCAGGGTCTTGCTGTCCCGCTGCACATCTCCCCATCGCCACTGCAGCCCTCCCCAACTACTCTCCACGTAGCCCCTTCTTGCCACCCTGACCCCGCCCCCCTCCCCGCCCCACCACCCGCTGGCCTGGTGCTGCTGCCAGTGATTACAAGGCAACTGCCCCTTCCTTGGTTGCCCTGCTGCCGCTGCCTTGCCCCACTACCATGAGACTGCTGCCCTGCTCGTCCTGCCCGCCCCCCACCATTAACCCCCACTCGAGTACTGTCCTGCTTCACACCCCCAGTCTGCTGCTGACCCACTGTGCCCTGCCAAGGCCACTGCCACCCCACTGCACCTCCCCAATGCAGCTGTGACTGTGACCCAGTGACATTGCTTCCTCGCTGCTCCCCCCATTGCCCCTGCTGCCTCACTGCACCCCTCTGGTTTCTGCCTCCCCTCCCCGCTGCTGCTTCCCACCCCGCCACTGTCGTGTCCCCCATGCAGGCCCTCCTTACCACCCTACTGCTGCCCAGGGGCTGCCTGGTTGCCCCGACGTCACTGGCGTGCCCTGGAAATCATCAGTGGGAGACCCGCCCTAAGAGAATTTCTGCATAGGGACTGGCGGCTGGTCTGGAAGTGGGTTGGAGGTATAGGCATGGGGGTAAATCCCAAGAAGGGAAATGTTAGCATAATTATGTTAAGTGTTAAAATAGCCTAAAGAGCTAAATTTAAAGTGCTTTTAAAGTCTCCTTTCCCATACAGTGACTTTATTCATCATATTGTGCACCTGAAAATAATATAATCTCAAGTTAACAAACTGGAATGAAAATTAAAACTGTAAAAAAAGATAAATACAAATCTTTTAACATCATGCATTGATTGACATACAGACATTAAGGGAACAGTTTGCATAATAAAATGTGTATATGTGTCTAGGTGCTCTTTCTCAACCAAGCCTGGTCAAAATCATGGAAAAGATGAATTTTATTTCTCTTCAGAATCACTCACTGTTCTGAGCTTTCATGTATATTGTACATACATACGAACAAGCTTTTCTCAAAAACTAAAAAACAAAAACAAAAACAAAACAAACAAAAACTCCCAAGAACCAGCACTAGATGTCCACTGTAGAATCGCATGAAAAGAAATGCCCTCATTAGCTTTGTTGTATGAGAAGACCTTGGGATATACTCATTAGAGAAATAAGTGTCAAGTGAAATACATCATAAACAAGAACTTCTCCCTTACCATAATGCTCACTGGGGAACTTAAGACTCCATTTTATTTTTATCTGATCACCAGAAAAATCAAAACTTAACAGCACACATAGCCAAGTGGTTATATTAAATTTATGCTTTGCTCTCTGTTAGTGGTAGAACTGAAAACTTGGGGCTGACTCTGTGATCATACATGTGTTACTTTTAGGATAAAATGTACATTAATTTAAGTATATGAATAAATTCACCCTTGTTATGTTTTCCACAACAAGCATTTTCACTGACATAACTTCATGGGATCTTCATCACAGTTGAGGTGAAAGCAAAGGTAAATGTTTATGGTATATAAAATGTAAGCAAAGGTAAATGCACAAAATAAGAATCTGTGAAATAAGACAAATGAAGCCCAGTAAGTTTTAAGACCTAATAGGCAGTATTAATTGACCTGCTAATGACTTGGATAGTATCCTATCCATTAAATAGAGGGGCGCTCGAAATGGCCACAAGAAAGAAAAGACTTCCAAGATAGCCTGTGAGATGGAGTACATAGGTGGTGCAGTCATTTAAGTGTCAAACTCTTGGTTTTGGCTCAGGTCCTGATCTTAGGGTCTTAGGATCCAGCCCTTCACAGGGATCAGTGCTCAGCACAGAGCCTGTTTGTGTTTCACTCTCCCTTTCCCTCTAACCCCCCCCACAAATAAATAAATCTTAAAAATAAGACATTAAGGGAGAAAACAAAACATAATCAGCTATGAATCCATTGTTTTAGGCAAGATCACCCTCCTAAGGGAAACATAGGGGGCCAATCAGTAGACTTCCTAGCGCTGACCAGGAAATCCCCACCTGGGCTGGGTAAAGGTTATATAGTTCTGGATATTACAACTGCAGTTGGGTCATTGTTAAGTCTTGGGTAACCAAATTAGGGCTTTAAGCCATGTGAGGGCATTTTGAGCCTATGGTTTTCCTTTTGAACAATCCCACCTTTTGATCAGACTCTCAACTTAACTGAGACATGGGCTCTAAATTGAAGGCTTTAACACCACTCAGCAACTGCTCTGAAGTGCTCACAGTACTTGTTGTTTCTCAGTGTAGTATTCAGAGTTCTTGACCTTTCTCATTGACCCTTGTGACGTTCACAGGTCACCACTGCAGTCTTACAATTTTTGAACTGGTCATGATCTTCTTTTTGTTTGTTTGTTTTTCTGATGTTCCAGTCTTAGAAAGATCATTACTGTGCAGGTTAGTGTCTCTGTATTTGTATTTAGAGCTTTTGATAAAACATAAAGCATCACACAGATTATATTGATTACACTAAACAAGATAATTCCCAATGTTTGGAGTGAAATTTGAGGCTATGTACTCCAAGACTCAAAGAAATTAAAAACAAATGAGTAAGAAAGACCCTGCTGGAGGAGTCACTCTTTTAAGCCACGTGGCTTCCTCAGTAACCTGATGTTATTGGCCTTCAACTTCCCCCAGAACTGTTTATCGGGGTTTAGCACATGCTGTTGTCTACAGCACAGACCCAGCTTGCTCACCTAAGAGATAACTAAGGGCTATCTTTTTTCAAGAACTCCTTTGGCCAGAGTGTAAGGATTCTTATTGGGCAGACATTGCTTTGGCAAGGGGTTCTTCAAAAATTTCAAGAATGAAGGAAAAGGTCTTGATCATACTCCATCTACATATCTCCCTAACCTGGGAAGTAAGGCCAGCCAAAGGCACGAATCTTGGAACACAATCTTTCCTGGTAGTTCCCTTCTAACTCAGAACATGAATGTAGGGAAGTTAACCAATGATATGTCTTATTTAGATTGAGGAATTTCTTTTTTTTTTTTTTTAATATTTTATTTATTTATTTGACAGAGAGAAATCACAAGTAGGCAGAGAGGCAGGCAGAGAGAGAGGAGGAAGCAGGCTCCCTGCTGAGCAGAAAGCCCGATGTGGGGCTTGAACCCAGGACCTGGGATCATGACCTGAGCCGAAGGCAGCGGCTTAACCCACTGAGCCACCCAGGCGCCCCATTCCTTCCATCCCAAATTAATCTGCCCTACAAGCATCCTGACTTTCTCATTGACTTCCCCTGTTGAAAAAGTTATTTACAACTGGTGTAATATTAGCAGTTATGGTTCCAGAGTCTTTTGCAGACCCAATGTCAGGGAAACATCATGAGTTTCAAGGGCATGCTACTTGAATGTTGGAATGTTACCAGATTATACATTTATTGTTAATTTAGTGATTGTAATTATAAATAGTAGAACACTTTCCAATTTGGTTTCCCACTGAAACATAAATGCTTTACTTATTTTCTCTTTGGGCTATTTAGAGTTAGAATAATAATTTCAGGGGAAACTTCTTAAGAAAAAGAGGAATTGGACTTCTTCCTTGAGAGGAAAGAAAAAAAAATTCTTGAGAATTTCTGCCTGTGCAACAAAGTTACTGATTTTTATAAAACCTCCGTTAAAATACAATGATGAGTGTTTCCTCATGCTGTAAATAGAATTGGATCAAATATACTTGTTTAACTTTGTACTTCTTGCTTGTAGTGCAAATAGTACTTTTTTTATTATAATAGCAAGACTCTGAATATTTTCCCAAAAATATATCTTGTTTTTAACCTAAAAAGCATGTCATATAAAGCAAAATTTATTTTTCAAAGTAATGATATTTATGTATATTTTTGTCTCTAGGCAATGCAGTAAACAATCTAGTCATCATAGTAGAAACTTTGGCTTCTTATGGGAACACTTCTGATTCATCATAGAAAAGAACTTGAAAATAAAATTATGAACTTGGATAATTTCCAGGTGGTCAAACATGATGCTTACTTTCTATTCATTTCTCTTAACTAGATTCCCAGAGTTTCATTATTTTCAGGACAGAATGAATCTTAAACTCCCATAACTTTCTTAGTGTGATAATGAACTGAGCATTAAGTAGTGTCCTTGGGAAGGTGGGGAAGATGGCGGAGAAGTAGGAGACCCTGTTTCAACCAGTCCCCTAATTTGAGCTAAATATCTACCAGAACACTCTGAACATGTAGGAAATCAGTCTGAGAGGTAAGATTATACACTTCTAGATCTCTATGAGACCAGAGATATCAGTTGAGAGGTCAAGAAGAGTGGGAATGCTCAGACTGATATTAGAGGATAAACAGAAGGGGGAGGGAGCCACCAGAAGCAACCCCATTGGAAAATTATACCCCTATACAAAAGTGCCCTGTGGTAGGGAACCAGCATTAACTTGGAGTCTGGTTAAAAGAACTCAAAAAGAGTAAAAATTCTTAAGGGGCAACTGATGGAATCAGGTAGTCAGGAACATGGCTTAATCCCACTGACCCAGGATGGCCACTACCGATGATGATCCATGACAGAGAGAGTGAGGCAAGCCTCCAGTCCATGGTCCCTGAGCCCCCAGCTTTCTGCTACTTGCACCACCACTTGGCTGGGTAGACTCCTGCCCGCACGTGAGAGTCTGGTGTGGGATCCTGCTTGTGCTCTCTAGGTCCACAGACTTCCACACTATTCATGCCCTGCATGGACCATGGTGTCTGTGCACTATCGCCCATGTGTGAGAGAGTCTGGTGTGGGGAGCAGCTGGTGCTCTCTATGACTGTGGTTTTCTGTCACTGGCCAAAGTGTCTGAATGATTCCAGGCCATGCCTGAGAGAACGCTGCATGATCTCTAGTCAGGATCCCTCAATGGCAGCCTTCCACAAACTACAGACCTTGGGGTCTGAAACCACCCTGCCTTGGGCCTGGACAGTAGTCCTGGCAAAGGCAGCCTCCAAAAGGGGGCTCCCTGGACAAATATCACTCACGCTTTTAGTGGTAAGGAGGGTGAAGAGACAAGCAGACACCTCTGGTGACCACTGAGGAAATGGCTGGGGGAGTGCAGGGATTGTGGGAGGTTGTGCTGCTCAGCGAAGTTTGCAGTGGGGAGGGGGGAGGGTCTACGTGATCTGGACCACAGAGGGGAGCAGGCTGAGGCTTCTCTCTAAGGCAGAGGCCAGGGTGCAGTGTGCTTTCCTCTAAACCTCCAAAAAGCCACCAAAGGAATAAAACCTCCAGAGAACAAATCCCTGAAAAACCAATTTCCACAGAGCCCATCCCCTTGAGAGGCGTCAGGGAGACTCAGCCCAAGCAAGACGGACTGAAAAACAATGCGGCAGGCTCCTCCTCCATAAGGCAAGCCAAAAGTATGAGAAAAGAATTCACAGTGTCTCCAAAAACTATAAAACTCCAACATCAGGGGAAAAAACAACATATTAACTAAAGGTATTTCCCTAAAACCTGTAAATTTCATAGATAAAACTTTTTTAAAATTAATTCTCAGGATTCTTGTTTTTTAAAGAAATTTGAACATACTTACCATTACAACTAGAGGTTTAATACAACATAAGTCATGATAACCTTTTTTAAAATTTTTATTTATTTATTTATTTATTTTATTATTATTATTATTTTTTTATTTTATAAACATATAGTTTTATCCCCAGGGGTACAGGTCTGCGAATCGCTAGGTTTACATACTTCACAGCACTCACCATAGCACATACCCAGCCCAATATCCATAACCCCACCCCCGCTCTCCCAACCCCCCTCCCCCCATCAACCCTCAGTTTGTTTTGTGAGATTAAGAGTCACTTATGGTTTGTCTCCCTCCCAATCCCATCTTGTTTCATTTACTCTTCTCCTACCCCCTCAACCCCCCATGTTGCATCTCCTCTCCCTCATATCAGGGAGATCATATGAGAGTTGTCTTTCTCCGAAAGACTTATTTCGCTAAGCATGATACCCTCTAGTTCCATCCACGTTGTCGCAAATGGCAAGATTTCATTTCTTTTGATGGCTGCATAGTATTCCATTGTGTATATATACCACATCTTCTTTATCCATTCGTCTGTAGTTGGACATCTAGGTTCTTTCCATAGTTTGGCTATTGTAGACATTGCTGCTATAAACATTCGGGTGCACGTGCCCCTTCGGATCACTACGTTTGTATCTTTAGGGTAAATACCCAGCAGTGCAATTGCAGGGTCATAGGGTAGTTCTATTTTCAACATTTTGAGGAACCTCCATGCTGTTTTCCAGAGTGGTTGCACCAGCTTGCATTCCCACCAACAGTGTAGGAGGGTTCCCCTTTCTCCGCATCCTCGCCAGCATCTGTCATTTCCTGACTTGTTAATTGTAGCCATTCTGACTGGTGTGAGGTGATATCTCATGGTGGTTTTGATTTGTATTTCCCTGATGCCGAGTGATATGGAGCACTTTTTCATGTGTCTGTTGGCCATCTGGATGTCTTCTTTGCAGAAATGTCTGTTCATGTCCTCTGCCCATTTCTTGATTGGATTATTTGTTCTTTGGGTGTTGAGTTTGCTAAGTTCTTTATAGATTTTGGACACTAGCCCTTTATCTGATATGTCATTTGCAAATATCTTCTCCCATTCTGTCAGTTGTCTTTTGGTTTTGTTCACTGTTTCCTTTGCTGTGCAAAAGCTTTTGATCTTGATAAAATCCCAATAGTTCATTTTTGCCCTTGCTTCCCTTGCCTTTGGTGATGTTCCTAGGAAGATGTTGCTGCGGCAGGGGTCGAAGAGGTTGCTGCCTGTGTTCTCCTCG
This sequence comes from Lutra lutra, assembly GCF_902655055.1. NCBI lineage: Eukaryota > Metazoa > Chordata > Mammalia > Carnivora > Mustelidae > Lutra > Lutra lutra. The sequence continues at coordinate 164,016,308 of NC_062282.1, forward strand.
AGGATTTTGATGGATTCCTTTCTCACATTGAGATCCTTCATCCATTTTGAGTCTATTTTCGTGTGTGGTGTAAGGAAATGATCCAATTTCATTTTTCTGCATGTGGCTGTCCAATTTTCCCAACACCATTTATTGAAGAGGCTGTCTTTTTTCCATTGGACATTCTTTCCTGCTTTGTCGAAAATGAGTTGACCACAGAGTTGAGGGTCCATTTCTGGGCTCTCTATTCTGCTCCATTGATCTATGTGTCTGTTTTTGTGCCAGTACCATGCTGTCTTGATGATGACAGCTTTGTAATAGAGCTTGAAGTCCGGAATTGTGATGCCACCAACTTTGGCTTTCTTTTTCAATATTCCTTTGGCTATTCGAGGTCTTTTCTGGTTCCAAACAAATTTTAGGATTATTGGTTCCATTTCTTTGAAAAAAATGGATGGTACTTTGATAGGAATTGCATTAAATGTGTAGATTGCTTTAGGTAGCATAGACATTTTCACAATATTTATTCTTCCAATCCAGGAGCATGGAACATTTTTCCATTTCTTTGTGTCTTCCTCAATTTCTTTCATGAGTACTTTATAGGTTTCTGAGTATAGATTCTTAGTCTCTTTGGTTAGGTTTATTCCTAGGTATCTTATAGTTTTGGGTGCAATTGTAAATGGGATGGACTCCTTAATTTCTCTTTCTTCTGTCTTGTTGTTGGTGTAGAGAAATGCAACTGATTTCTGTGCATTGATTTTATATCCTGACACTTGACTGAATTCCTGTACAAGTTCTAGCAGTTTTGGAGTGGAGTCTTTTGGGTTTTCCACATATAGTATCATATCATCTGCGAAGAGTGATAGTTTGACTTCTTCTTTGCCGATTTGGATGCCTTTAATTTCCTTTCGTTGTCTGATTGCTGAGGCTAGGACTTCTAGTACTATGTTGAATAGCAGTGGTGATAACGGACATCCCTGCCGTGTTCCTGACCTTAGCAAAAAAAGCTTTCAGTTTTTCTCCATTGAGAATGATATTTGCGGTGGGTTTTTCATAGATGGCTTTGATAATATTGAGGTATGTGCCCTCTATCCCTACCCTTTGAAGAGTTTTGATCAGGAAGGGAATGCTGTACTTTGTCAAATGCTTTTTCAGCATCTATGGAGAGTATCATATGGTTCTTGTTCTTTCTTTTATTAATGTGTTGTATCACATTGATTGATTTGCAGATGTTGAACCAACCTTGCAGCCCTGGAATAAATCCCACTTGGTCGTGGTGAATAATCCTTTTAATGTACTGTTGAATCCTACTGGCTAGTATTTTGGCGAGAATTTTTGCATCTGTGTTCATCAAGGATATTGGTCTGTGGTTCTCTTTTTTGATGGGATCCTTGTCTGGTTTTGGCATCAAGGTGATGCTGGCCTCATAAAATGAGTTTGGAAGTTTTCCTTCTATTTCTATTTTTTTGGAACAGTTTCAGGAGAATAAGAATTAGTTCTTCTTTAAATGTTTGGTAGAATTCCCCCGGGAAGCCGTCTGGCCCTGGGCTTTTGTTTGTTTGGAGATTTTTGATGACTGTTTCAATCTCCTGACTGGTTATGGGTCTGTTCAGGCTTTCTAATTCTTCCTGGTTCAGTTGTGGTAGTTTATATGTCTCTAGGAATGCATCCATTTCTTCCAGACTGTCAAATTTGTTGGCGTAGAGTTGCTCATAGTATGTTCTTATAATTGTCTGTATTTCTTTGGTGTTCGTTGTGATCTCTCCTCTTTCATTCATGATTTTATTTATTTGGGTGCTTTCTCTTTTCTTTTTGATAAGTCTGGCCAGGGGTTTATCAATCTTATTAATTCTTTCAAAGAACCAGCTCCTCATTTCGTTGATTTGTTCTATTGTTTTTTGGTTTCTATTTCATTGATTTCTGCTCTGATCTTTATGATTTCTCTTCTCCTGCTGGGTTTAGGGTATCTTTCTTGTTCTTTCTCCAGCTCCTTTAGGTGTAGGGTTAGGTTGTGTACCTGAGACCTTTCTTGTTTCTTGAGAAAGGCTTGTACCGCTATATATTTTCCTCTCAGGACTGCCTTTGTTGTGTCCCACAGATTCTGAACCGTTGTGTTTTCATTATCATTTGTTTCCATGAATTTTTTCAATTCTTCTTTAATTTCCTGGTTGACCCATTCATTCTTTAGGAGGATGCTGTTTAGTCTCCATGTATTTGGGTTCTTTCCAAATTTCGTCTTGTTATTGAGTTCTAGCTTCAGAGCATTGTGGTCTGAAAATATGCAGGGAATGATCCCAATCTTTTGATACCGGTTGAGACTTGATTTACGACCAAGAATGTGATCTATTCTGGAGAATGTTCCATGTGCACTAGAGAAGAATGTGTATTCTGTTGCTTTGGGATGAAATGTTCTGAATATATCTGTGATGTCCATCTGGTCCAGTGTGTCATTTAAGGCCTTGATTTCCTTGTTGATCTTTTGCTTGGATGATCTGTCCATTTCAGTGAGGGGAGTGTTAAAATCCCCTACTATTATTGTATTCTTGTCGATGTGTTTCTTTGATTTTGTTATTAATTGGTTTATATAATTGGCTGCTCCCACGTTAGGGGCATAGATATTTAAAATTGTTAGATCTTCTTGTTGGACAGTTCCTTTGAGTAGGATATAGTGTCCTTCCTCACCTCTTATTATAGTCTTTGGCTTAAAATCTACTTGATCTGCTATAAGGATTGCCACTCCTGCTTTCTTCTGATGTCCATTAGCATGGTAAATTCTTTTCCACCCCCTCACTTTAAACCTGGAGGTGTCTTCGTGTTTAAGATGAGTTTCTTGTAGGCAACATATAGATAGGTTTTGTTTTTTTTTTATCCATTCTGATACCCTGTGACTTTTGATTGGGGCATTTAGCCCATTAACATTCAGGGTAAGTATTTAGAGATATGAATTTAGTGCCATTGTATTGCCTGTAAGGTGACTGTTATTGTACATTGTCTCTGTTTCTTTCTGATCTACTACTTTTAGGGTCTCTCTTTGCTTAGAGGACCCCTTTCAATATTTCCTGTAGAGCTGGTTTGGTATTTGCAAATTCTTTCAGTTTTTGTTTGTCCTGGAAGCTTTTAATCTCTCCTTCGATTTTCAATGATACCTAATTGGATATAGTATTCTTGGCTGCATGTTTTTCTCATTTAGTACTCTGAATATATCATGCCAGCTCTTTCTGGCCTGCCAGGTCTCTGTGGATAAGTCTGCTGCCAATCTAATATTTTTACCATTGTACGTTACAGACTTCTTTTCCCGGGCTGCTTTCAGGATCTTTTCTTTGTCACTAAGACTTGTAAATTTGACTATTAGGTGACGGGGTGTGGACCTATTCTTATTGATTTTGAGGGGGGTTCTCTGAACCTCCTGGATTTTGATGCTTGTTCCCTTTTCCATATTGGGGAAATTCTCTCCAATAATTCTCTCCAACATACCTTCTGCTCCCCTCTCTGTTTCCTCTTCTTCTGGAATTCCAATTATTCTAATGTTTTTTCATCTTATGGTGTCACTTATCATCGAATTCTCCCCTCGTGGTCCAGTAGCTGTTTGTCCCTCTTTTGCTCAGCTTCTTTATTCTCTGTCATTTGGTCTTCTATATCGCTAATTCTTTCTTCTGCCTCATTTATCCTAGCAGTGAGAGCCTCCATTTTTTATTGCACCTCATTAATAGCTTTTTTGATTTCAACTTGGTTAGATTTTAGTTCTTTTATTTCTCCAGAAAGGGATTTTATATCTCCCGAGAGGGTTGCTTTAATATCTTCCATGCCTTTTTCAGGCCCGGCTAGAACTTTGAGAATCGTCATTCTGAACTCTGTATCTGACATGTTACCAATGTCTGTATTGATTAGTTCCCTAGCCTTTGGTACTGCTTCTTGTTCTTTTTTTTGTTGTGAAATTTTCCGCCTTGTCATTTTGTCCAGATAGGAGTATATGAAGGAGCAAGTAAAATACTAAAAGGGTGGCAACAACCCCAGGAAAATATGCTTTAGCCAAATCAGAAGAGATCCCAAATCGTGAGGGGGGAGAAAGGGGATAAAAAGTGGTTTAGAAAGAAAAAAAGAAAAAAAAAAGAAACTATTAAAAAAAGAAATCCGATAAAGAAAAAATATAAAAAGAGGAAAAAAATATATATATATATATTAGATAAGCTATTTAAAAAACGTTAAAAAAGAAAACGGTAAAAGTTAAAAAATTTAGCATAAGAAGAGAAAAAGAAAAAAAATTGAAAAAGAAAAAAAAATTAAATCAACTGCAAGGCTAAAAAATCATGGGGAGAAAGCCATGAGTTCCGTGCTTTGCTTTCTTCTCCTCTGGAATTCTGCCCCTCTCCTTGGTATTGAAACTGCACTCCTTGGTAGGTGAACTTGGTCCTGGCTGGGTTTTCCGTTGATCTTCTGGGGGAGGGGCCTGTTGTAGTGATTCTCAAGTGTCTTTGCCCCAGGCGGAGTTGCACCACCCTTACCCGGGGCCAGGCTGAGTAATCCGCTCGGGTTTGCTGGGTTTGCTTTCGGGAGCTTTTGTTCCCTGAGCGCTTTCCGTAGAGTTCCGGAGGACGGGAATGAAGATGGCGGCCTCCCTCCTCCCTCTGGCCCGGAGGAGCTGAGACCCCGGGGCCCCACTCCTCAGTGCACCCTCAGAGAACAGCGCCCAATGACTCCCGTCACCCTGGCCTCTGGCCGCGCTCCAAGCTGACCGAGCCTGCGATTGGTTCAAGGCAATCCCGAGCTGAGAGTCACTCCTTGGCTCTGTCTCTGTAGCCGGGTTCCCTGTTCTAATACCGGTAAGCTCTGTGACACTCAGACACCCCCGATCCTTCTGCGACCCTGTGGGACCTGAGGCCGCCCTGACCCCGCCCGGGCTTCTCCCCAGTTAAGCCTCTGGAGCAATGTCCCTCAGTGGAACAGGCTTTTAAAAGTCCTGATTTTGTGCTCCGTTGCTCAGCCGCTCGCCGGGAGCCGGCCCCTCCCACTGCGGTCTATCTTCCCGTTGCTTTGGATTCAGATCTCCGCCAGTCCTACCTTTCAGATAGTGGTTGATTTTCTGTTTCTAGAATTGCTGTTCTTTTTCTCTTCAATCTCCCGTTGGATTTGTAGCTGTTTGCAATCTTTAGATAAGCTATTTAGCTGATCTCCCGCTACCCGAAGTAGTCTCAGCCTACTACTTCTCCGCCATCTTGACTCCTCCCCCCATGATAACCTTTTAACTTGAACTTTTTTTCCATATGTTTTTCTTTTTCTTTTTTTTTCTCTTTTTTAAATATAGAAATAGATACAAGCGTCAAGGTATTCCTTTTTCCCTATTCAATCCTATCCTTATATATAAACAAGTTTTAATCTCCCTTTAGTTCTGGAAAGTTGAGTCCTTTAACAAAGATATCTAGATACTCCCAGGAAGAACCAAAATAACATTCCTCACCCACACTGAGGATTTATAACCACCTTCCAACTTTTTCTTTTTCTTCTGTCAGTGTTTCTGCATCTCTCTCTCTCTCTCTCTTTTTTTTTTTCCTTTCTTGTATTATATAAATCTTATTCTTGGAGTTTATTTTGTCTGGGTTCTTTTTTTTTTCCAAATTACTTTTGTCAGTCTTTTTGTTTGTTCATTGCTGTTCATATGTACATTATAAATCTTACTTCGGGGGTTCATTTTGGCTGGGCCTTCTCTTTTTTCTCTCTCCCTCTCTTTCTCTCTCTTTTTTTCTTTCTTTTTGGTGGTGACTTCCAATAGCTCTGCAATGTTACATATTGCACTTTGCCTGGATCGTGGTTGATATATTCAGCTGTACATCCCCCACCCAACTCTCAGCAAAATTACTAGGAGGAGGAACACCTAACAGAGTAGAAATTCAGAGACTGTGACCTCTGGTACAGAACTATTGGATATCTACATAAACAAGGTGTGGGAAGTGGAAATCAGGGTAAAAAATTATCCAGGCACTACCTAGGTTTTTGAAGACCATTAGTGACAACATAGAATCTCTAAGGGCTGAAGTGAGAGCAAATCTTGTAGAAGTTAAAAATGCTATGAATGAGATCCAATCTAATATAAATACTCTAAGAGCTAGGGTAAAAAAGGCAGAAGATCAACTTACTGATCTAGAAAATAATAGATAGAAAAGAAGAATAAGTAGGAGGCCTGGAAAAAATAGCTTAGAAGCCATGACAACAGGCTTAGGCTAATAAATGATGCTATGAAATGTTCCAGTGTCAAAATTATTGGGAAGAATGGGGGAGTAGGAAGAGAGAACAGTAGAATATATAGTTGAATAAATCCTGGATGAAAAATTACCTAATCTGGAGAATGGAGCAAGTGTTCATGTCCTAGAGGCAGAAAGGACACCACCCAAGAAAAATGAGGCTAGAAAGACCTCCAAACTCATAAATGTGAAATTCCAGAATATGTCTTGAGGGTAGCTAGGGGGAAGAGACCCCTTCATACAGAGGGAGGACCATCAGAATAACGTCACACCTGTCCACAGGAACCCGGCAAGCCAGAAAGGCTGGGGAGACATATTCAGGGCAATAAATGAGAAGAACATTCAGCCAAGAATATTTTATCCAGCCAGGCTGACATTCAAAATGGATGGAGAGATAAAGAGCTTCCAAGACTGGCAAGGTTTAAAAGTTTACATGACCACCAAGCTGGCACTACAAGAAATATTAAGGGGGGGAAGTTTCTATAAAAGAACAAAGAACCACAGAGTGACAAAGAACAGAAATTTACAGTGACAATCTATGGAAAGAAGAACTTCATAGGCAACATGATATCAATAAAAATACATATTTTAATAATAACTCTGCATGTGAATGGCCTAAATGCTCCCATAAAATGGCACAGGGTTGCAGATTGGATAAATTGAAGGACCTGTACATATGCTGTTTAAAAGAGACCCTTTTGGAACCTAAAGATAGATCCAGACTGAAAGTGAAGGGATGAAGAAACATCTTTCATGGCAACGGACCTCAAAATAAAGCTGGTGTAGCAATTCTCATATCAAATAAATTAGATTTTAAACTAAAGACATTATTCAGAGATACAGAAGGACACTACATCATTCTTTCTTTTTCTTTTTTTTTTAAAGATTTTATTTATTTGTCAGAGAGAGAGGAGAGCGAGCGAGCACAGGCAGACAGAATGGCAGGCAGAGGCAGAGGGAGAAGCAGGCTCCCCGCCAAACAAGGAGCCTGATGTGGGACTCGATCCCAGGACGCTGGGATCATGACCTGAACCGAAGGCAGCTGCTTAACCAACTGAGCCACCCAGGCATCCCGACACTACATCATTCTTAATGGGCCTATCCACCAAGATGATCTAACAACTGTAAATATTTATGCCTCCAGTATGGGAGCAGCCAACTACATATGCCAAATGTTAATCAAAATAATCAGATTGATATGAATAATTAATAGTATGGGATCTTAACATGCTATGCCACATGTAATAGACAGATCAACCAAGCAGATACTCAATAAAGTAAAAAGAGCTTTGAATGACACATTAGACCAGATGGACCTCATAGATATATACAGAACATTCCACTCAAGTGCACATGGAACTTTCTTCAGAATAGACCACATACTTAGTCACAAATCAGGGCTCAACCATTACCAAAAGATTGAGATTATTGCCTGCCCATTCTCAGACCACAATGCTTTAAAAATGGAGCTCAACCACAGAAAAAGTTTGGAAGGAATTCAAACACTTGGAAGCTAAAGACAACCCTGCTTAAGAATGTTTGGATAAACTAGGAAGTCAAATAAGAACTTAAACAATTCACGGAAACAATGAGAATGAAGACATATTGGTCCAAAACCTATGGGACATGACAAAGGTAGTCCTAAGGGGGGAAACATATAGCCATCCAAGCCTCACTTAAAAAAAAAAAAAAAAAAAAAAAAGATAAATCCCAAATACACTAGCTCTCTTTATACCTTAAAGAACTGGAAAATCAACAACAAATTAAGCCAACCCCATGCACAAGAAGGGAAATATTCAAGATTAGAGCAGTGATCAATGAGATAGAATCTAGAGATACAGTGGAACACATTAAAAAATCAAGAAGCTCGTTCTTTGAAAGAATCAATAAGATCAATAAAGCAAAGGTCAAACTAATCCAAAAGAAAAGAGAGGGGACCCAAATTAATAAAATTATGAATGAAAGGGGAGATATCAAGACTAAAACAAAGGAAATAGAAACAACCATCAGAAATTATCAACAGTTTTACGCCAATGAGTTAAGCAATCTAGGAGTACTGGATACATTCATGGAAACGAATAAACTTCCAAGACTGAAATAGGAAGAAACTAACAACCAGAATAGACTACTATCTAGGAATGAGACTGAAGCAGTGATCAAAAACCTCCCAAAAAAAGAAGAGCACAGGACCTAATGGCTTCCCTGGGGATTCTACCAAACATTCACAGAAGAAATAATACCTATTTTCTTGAATATTCTTTCTTCAGATTCTCTTGAAATTTCATTAAAGAAACAGAAGGAAAACTTCCAGACTCATTCTATGAAGCCAGCATTACCCTTACCCCCCAAACCATGCCAAGACCCCCATCAAAAAGGAGAATTTCAGACCAATATCCCCAATGAATATGGATGCCAAGGTTCTCAACAAGAGCCTAGCTATTAGGATTGAACAGTACATTAAAAAGATTATCTGCTGTGATCAAGTGGGGTTTATCCCTGGGATGCAGGGGTGGTTCAGCACTTGGAAATGACTGTGATACAACGAATCAATAAGAGAAAAGAGAAAAACCACATGGTCCTCTCAATTGATGCAGAAATAGCATTTGACAAAGTACAGCATCTGTTTCTGATTAAAACCATTCAGAGTATAGGGATAGAGAGAACATTCCTAAGTTTCATCAAACCTATCTATGAAAAACCCACAGCGAATATCATTCTCAATGGGGACAAGCTGGCAGCCTTCCCTGTGAGATCTGGAACACAAAAAGTATGCTCACTCTCACCACTATTGTTCAACACAGTGTTAAAAGTTCTAGCAACAGCAATCAGACAACAAAGAGAAATAAAAATATTCAAATTGGCAATGAAGAAGTCAAACACTCTTTCTTCACAGACGACATGATACTTTATATGGAAAACCCAAAAGACTCCACCCGCAAACTACTAGAATTTATACAGCAATTCAGCAATGTGCAGGATATAAAATCAATGTAAAGAAATCGATTGGTTTCCTATACATTAACAATGAAAATATAGAAAGGGAAATTGGAGAATCGATTACATTTACTATGGCACCAAAAACCATAAGATACCTGGGAATAAACCTAACCAAAGAGGTAAAGGATGTGCACTGGAGGATCTCCCTGATGAAATCTCCCTTATGGCTAATAAAGATGAACAGTTTTTTTCTCGTGTTTGTTAGCATTTGTAGTCTGCTTTGGAGAAGCGTCTATTAACGTCTTCTGCCCATTTTTTTTTTTTTTAAGTGATTAGCTCATTTTTGAGTTTTGAGGTTAAGGTGTTCTTTATAAATCTTTGATATCAGCCCCTTGTCTGTCGTGTCATTTGTGAATATATTTTCCCATTCCATAGGTTGCCTCTTTGTTTTGTTGAGTGTTCCCTTTGCTGTTCAGAATCTTTTGATCTCAATGAAGTCCCAAAATTTCATTTTCGCTTTTGTTTCCTTTGCCTTTGAGACATGTCTTGAAAGAAGTTGCTGTGGCCCATGTCGAAGTGGTTACTATTTTTATTCTCCTCTAGGATTCTGATGAATTCTTGCCACACGTTGAGTTTTTTTTACCCATTTTCAGTTTATCTTTGTGTATGGTGTGAGAGCATGGTCGAGTGTCTTCTTCTACACATAGCTTTCCAATTTTCTCAGCACCATTTATTGAAAAGGCTGTCTTTTTTCCACTGGATATTTTTTCCTGTTTTGTCAAAGATTATTTGACCATAGAGCTGTGGGTCCATTTCTGGACTCTCTACTCTGTTCCACTGGTTGATATGTCCGTTTTTGTGTCAGTACCATGCTGTCTTGATGATCACAGTTTTGTAGTAAGGCTTGATATCAGGTAACGTGATACTCCCAGGTTTGTTTTTCTTTTTCAACATTTCCTTAGCAGTATGGTGTCTCTTCTGACTCCTTACAAATTTTAGGATTGCTTATTCCAGCACTTTGAAAAATGCTGTTGGAATATTGATTGGGATGGTATTTGAAGTATAGTTTGCTCTAGGCAGTATAGGCATTTTAAAAATGTTTATTCTTCCGATCCGTGAGCATAGAATGCTTTTCCATCTTTTTGTGTCTTCTTCAGTTTCTTTCATGAGTGTTCTGTAGTTCCTCGAGTACAGATCCTTTACCTCTTTGGTTAGGTTTATTCCAAGGTATCTTATGGTTTTGGGTGCTATAGTAAATGGAATCAATTCTCTAATTTCCCCTTCTATATTTTCATTGTTAGTGTATAAGAAATTAAATGATTTCTGTACATTGATTTTTTTAAAGATTTTATTCATTTATTTGACAGACGGAGATCACAGGTAGGCAGAGAAGCAGGCAGAGAGAGAAGAGGAAGCAGGCTCCCTGCTGAGCAGAGAGCCCATTGCAGGACTGGATCCCAGGACCCTGGGATGACCTGAGCTTAAGTCAGAGGCTTTAACCCACTGAGCCACCCAGGCACCCCCATACATTGATTTTGTATACTGCACATTGCTGATTTGCTCTGAGTTCTAATAGTCTCGGTTTTCCGTATAAATTATCATGTCATCTGCAAAAAGAGAGAGTTTGGCTTATTCTTTGCCAATTTGAAAACATTTTATTTCTCTTTGTTGTCTGATTGCTGCTGCTAGGACCTTTAATTCTATGTTGAACAGTAGTGGTGAGAGTGGGCATCCTTGTCATGTTCCTGATCTCAAAGGGAAGGCTGTCAACTTTTCCCCATTGAGAATGATATTTGTTGTGGGTTTTTCATAGATAGATTTGATGAAGTTTAGGAATGTTCCCTCTCTATCCCTATACTTTGAATGATTTTAATCAGAAACGGATGCTGGATTTTGTCAAATGCTATTTCTGCATCAATTGAGAGGACCAGGTGGTTTTCCTCTCTTCTCTTATTGATTTGTTCTATTACAATGATTTATTTGCAAATGTCAAACCACCCCTGCATCCCAGGGATAAATCCCACCTGTTCATGGTGCATACTCCTCTCAATGTACTGTCAGATCCTATTAATTGGGATCTTGTTGAGAATCTTGGCATCTATATTCATCAGGGGTATTGGTCTGAGATTATCCTCTTTTTTGGGGGTCTTTGCCTGGTTTGGGGATCAGGGTAATTTTGGCTTCATAAAAATCAGTTTCCCTGGACAAATGTTGCTTGCAGTTTTAGTAGCACCACGGTGCAGAGACAAGCTGGAGCTCCTAGGACCCCTGAGACAGTGGCTGGGGCCATGCTATACCAGTGGAATTTGGCAGAGGGGAGTCTATGTGCTCTGGGCCACCCAGAGTGGAATAGACTGAGGCCTCTCTCTGAGGTGGAAGGCTGGGTACAGTTTGCTTTCCTCTAAACCTTCAAAGAACCATCTTTCCTCTTTTTTTTTTAATTTTTTAAATTTATTTTCAGCGTAACAGTATTCATTGTTTTTGCACCACACCCAGTGCTCCTTGCATTCTGTGCCCTCTCCGATACCCACCTCCTGGTTCCCCCAACCTCCCAACCCGGCCCCTTCAACACCCTCAGCTTGTTTTTCAGAGTCCACAGTCTTTCATGGTTTGTCCCCCCCTCCAATATCCTCCAACTCCCTTCTCTCTAACACCCCTTGTCCTCCATGCTATTTGTTATGCTCCACAAATAAGTGAAACCATATGATAATTGACTCTCTCTGCTTGACTTATTTCACTCAGCATAATCTCTTACATTCCCGTCCATGTTGATACAAAAGTTGGGTATTCATCCTTTCTGATGGAGCCATAATACTCCATAATGTATATGGACCACATCGTCCTTATCCATTCATCCATTGAAGGGCATCTTGGTTCTTTCCACAGTTTGGCGACCTTGGCCATTGCTGCTATAAACATTGGCAAATATGGCCCTTCTTTTCACTATATCTGTATCTTTGGGGTCTTTCCTCTTGATAGCCATTATATTTGGAGAAGAAATCTAGTTGTTCCCATACAGCAATCAAAGGACTAACTTTAATGAGTCTGGTTGGGGTCTCACCTCAGTCAGCAACTCCAGAAAATAAACCTGAACAGAGGGAAGCCCAGCTCAGGCAGATCCTGGTTCTGATAAATGCTGCATGACTATCCCTTCTCATAGTATAAACGTTTCATCTCTGTCTTCCAGAGATGAGTGTTTCCTGCTCTCAAAGACACCTGCTGAGATGTCAGAGGAAAGAACCATACATTCTGCAGGCCAATGCCAGCAAAGGAAAGTGGACACTTGAAATAATTAGCAACATAATTCAAGTCTCCCCAAAAGATATTCAAGGACCAGCATGGCAGGAATACTCTCTACCATGGTTGCTGTTCTTAGATTGCATTGCTTGGAGAATTCTTGACACAACTGAGTGGGCAGGAAATAGACTACAATTTAATCTCTGAAGGACATCAGTTCAGGAAAATAATTAGCTTTGTGTATTTAGCATCCACTTAACACTACTGGAAGATGTTTATTCTCCACAGTAAGGTCAGGCTGTATTCTATTTCTTCATATCCCATTTGGTCCATCGGCAGCACTACCACCATTCAGGGAAGGAGGCGGGATGGAGATCTAGGTCTCAGATGGCTTTGAAGTTACTGTAAACCAATTATCACACATCTACCCAGACATTAAAGAATGGAGTTTTAAAACAAACAGGAATTGAGGATATTTTCAGTATTTCTTGGTCATTTATTAAAAGCCACGCATGGCATCAAATTTAACCCTAAAAGTTAGCCTGTAAATTTGCTTTGGACCAACAATATAAATGCTTCCACTAGAGTACCACTCTGTTTCCACTGATGTGTTGTTTCTAATCCCACTAGACTGGAGAAAATGTCTCATTCACATTTGTATTCTCAGAAATTGGCACAACCGTCCATCATAATGAAGGTTCTCTGAAACGTTTACAGGATGAATGCTGGCATAAAACTTTGCAGGCCTACTGTGTAATGCCTTCTGTGATCTTGCCAAAGTCTCTTTTCTGGAGAAATCATTCTGCTTCAGAAATTTCTAAGAAAAAATTCGGAATGAGTTCTCCCCATTTTAATATTTGTGTTTTATATACATGGTCAATGAGCTTCTTTTAAAACAAAATGGAAAATACTCTTTTTTTTTTTTTTTAACTAAGCCTTGGTTATCCATAGAGAATGTTGCTGAGGCTATGAATGCCTCAGTAATCAGTGTTTTGCAGATGTCTGCTTTTAATTATTTTTAGGACCCATTTCAATATTTACTGTAGGGCTGGTTTAGTGTTTACAAATTCTTTTAGTTTTTGTTTGTCCTGGAAGCATTAGTCTCTCCTTCTATTTTCAATGATAGCCTAGCTGGATATAGTATTCTTGGCTGCATGTTTTCCTCATTTAGTGCTCTGAATATACCAAGCCAGTTCTTTCTGGCCTGCCATGTTCTGTGGGTAAGTCTGCTGCCAAAATAATATTTATACCATTGTATGTTACAGACTTCTTGTCTCAAGCTGCTTTCAGGATTTTCTCTTTGTCACTAAGACTTGTAAGTTCTACTACTAGATGACTGGGTGTGGTCCTATTTTTAATGACTTTGAGGGGGGTTCTCTGTGCCTCTTGGATTTGATGCTTGTTCCTTTTGCCATATTAAGGAAATTCTCTATAATAATTCTCTCCAATACGCTTTCTGTCCCCACTGTCTCTTCTTCTGGAATCCCAATATTCTATTTTTTTTTCTCTTATGGTATCACTTATGTCTTGAATTCTGCCCTCATAGTCCAGCACTTGTTTGTTTCTCTTTTGCTCAGCTTCTTTATTCTCCATCATTTGGTCTTCTGTACCACTAATTCTCTCTTCTACCTCATTTATACTCGCAGTAAGAGCCTCCATTTTTTATTGCACCTCATTAATAGCTTTTTTAAATTTCAGCTTCGTTAGATTTTAGTTCTTTTATTTCTCCAGAAAGGGCTTTTCTTTCTCCAGACAGGGTTTCCCTAATATCTTTGATGCCTTTTTCGAGCCCAGCTAGCACCTTGAGAATCTTCATTCTGAACTCTAGTCTGACATATTACCAATGTCTATATTGATTAGGTCCCTTGCCTTCAGCATTTCTTTTTCTTCTTCTCCTTTTTTTTTTTTTTTTTTTTTTTTTTTTTTTTTTTGGTAAGGGATTCCGCCTTGTAATTTTATCTAGATAACAATATATGAATGAGAGAATAAAATACTAAAAGGGTGGCAAAGACCCCATAAAAAGCATGCTAACCAAATCAGAAGGGACCCAAAGTCAGTGGGAGAAGAAATGGGCTAAAAAAGTTTAAAAAATGTGTATATATATATATATATATATATATATATATATTCCCAAAGTATTCATCATACAGTTTGTGACATTTAAAACTCTTCTTGGCTATGTATGTTCTATAACCATTTTATTATCATTAGTCAACATTATTTTTAAAATTTTGCTTGATTTGATAATGAAAATGGTATTTCTTTTTTACTAGTTTGCATTTCTTAACTAGTAAGGTTGAAATTTTTTCATGTTTGTGATTAATCTCTTGAATTTCCTTTTTCAGTTTGTAGGTCTGTGACCTTGAGTCACATATTGATTCCATCTGAACCTTGGTTTCCTTTTCTATAAAACCGAGCCAATAATAAGAACTATGCAAATAGTTTGAGACCTACATTAGACAATAAGTGTAAAGTATTTAAACAGTGTCAGAGGCCACAATTCATAATATCACATATCATGACTCTCTTTCCCTCCTTGGAGCTTGTATTACCTACTGTATTGAAAATTAATTATCTTTATCTGATTACATTAACTATAATATGCTGCTTATTTTTTATATTTTTATTCAATATATGTTTAATAACAAGCAATAGTTAGGATCTGTTACTCAGATTCTTCATTTATGAAGTGGAAATACACATAGTACTTATGGGCTTTTTGTGAAAACTAAGTGGGTTTATGTATGTAAAATTCTTGGAACAAGGCTTGGCAGACAGGTAGGACTAAATAATTGTTAATTTTCTTACTAGAATTTTTATTCCTATTATCATTTATTTTTAGTATATGGAAAACACCAAAATCTTTTTTTTTAAAGATTTTTTATTTATTTATTTGACAGAGAGAAATCACAAGTAAGCAGAGAGGCAGGCAGAGAGAGAGGAGGAAGCAGGCTCCCTGCTGAGCAGAAAGCCCAATGCGGGGCTCGAACCCAGGACCTGGGATAATGACCTGAGCCGAAGGCAGTGGCCTAACCCACTGAGCCACCCAGGCGCCCCGGAAAACACCAAAATCTTAACTTTACAAAAGAAAATACACTTCCTGGCACCTGGGTGGCTCAGTGGTTTAAGCCCCTGCCTTCAGCTCAGGTCATGATCTCAGGGTCCTGGGATCGAGCCCCACATTGGGCTCTCTGCTCAGTGGGGAGTCTGCTTCTCCCTCTTCTTTTGCCTGTCTCTTTGCCTACTTGTGATCTTGCCATCAAATAAATAATTAAAATCTTTTAAAAATACACTTCTTTAAAAGACGTATGGCTTATATCTTCCTTATACCACCTTGTAAGATTTGATTGGGGATCAAGCTGAAGAATGGAATATTCATTGCCCTCAATGCAATATTCATTGCTTTGCACAAGTGGATTGTGGAAGGGACACCTGGGAGGCTCAACTGGTTAAGCATCTGGCTCTAGATTTTGTCTCAAATCATGATCTCAGGATTGTGAGATGAGCCCCATGCCAGCTCCACACTCAGCATGGAATTTGCTTGAGTTTCTCTCCTTCTCCCTCTGCCCTTCACATGTTCACGTGCACTTCCCATCTCTCTTTCTTTCTAAAATAATAAATAAATCTTAATTTTAAAAGAAGACTGTGGAAAATTCAGATTTGGATACATTTTTCTTTAGTTCTTTTATTCAACAAGCATTGATTTAGCACTATTCTATGGCAAATATTGTGCTACATATCCTGAAAATATGTCTGTGACTAATAATAATAATATACAATTATAGAGTAATACATAGCATATACAATAAACTGTAATATGAATATATATATATATATATATATATATATATATATATATATATATGTTAAGAACTGCTTTTATAGTAAGTTTTATACCCAACTTTACAGAGAACTCACTATGAATCAGGCTGGGGTTTTTTCTAAGCATTTTATTATCAGAAACACAAAATAATGAGACAAATATAAATAACACCATTGATGTATATGTGAGTAAATTAGGGTCTGAGGTGGGTCACTCTCTTAAGATTGTAAGCCAGTAAAAGTCATAGGTCGCAAGATTGTACCTCTAGGCATCATGTTGAAGATGCCTCTGAGATGAGCATGTGTTCTCAGAAAAATTAAAGACTGGCACAAGGAACCAAATAGTTATAATAAAACATGGCAAAAGCTACACTGCATTGTGTTTAAGGTGTTAATGAGAACACATACGAGAACTCTCTAACCCAAGGAATGAGAACAGGAAAGACCCATCTAAACTGAAGCCTGATGCATCAATTGTGAGGACTGGATGCTGGGATGAGAGGTCAAAATGTTGCAGGGAGAGGAAACAGTGTGAAGGCACTGAGGTGACGGAGAATAAGGTTTGAAGAATGACATAAAGTTCACTGCACCTGAAGGGGAGGATGATGAGGATGAGTCCAGAGATTTAAGATAACAAAGTCCAGATGCTAGAGGAGAAGACCCTCTTCTTCTCCTACAGGTATGTACAAAAAGGTAATGTCCAACCCACCTTCCAAAGTCCCACTTACAGTAAAAAGTGCCTTAGTATCTGAATGGGCCACAACCTTGTAGGCAGAACAATTCCAGGGAGAATTCATGGGAAACCTGCCTCTCTTCTTCTGTCCTTTTTTTTTTTTCTTTTGATAATCCATAGCATACTATATTTCCTTTGAATAAAGTCTATAAAGGTTTTTGTAGGATAGTTTTAGAGCAAAAAATAAAAATAACATATAATGGTAAACAGAGGATGAGTTGTGAGAACAGGACGAACTTCCTAGGAGGTTGGATTAAGAGAGTGAATGGTGGATGGCCCTTTTAAGATGTCAGAGAGAGAGTGAAAAAGTTAAAAGTGATATGAAGAATGGTTTTGAAAGGGGATGAGTAGAGGCAAGTCTTTCAAGGAGAAAGTCAATATTCTATAAGACTGCAGAAACTTTACGACAAAGCTATGATCACCAAGACAGCATGGTACTGGCATAAAAACAGACACATAGACCAGTGGAACAGAGTAGAGATCCCAGATATGGACCCTCAACTCTATGGTCAGTTAATCTTCGACAAAACAGGAAAAAATATACAGTGGAAAAAAGACAGTCTCTTCAATAAATGGTGCTGGGAAAACTGGTTAGCTATATGTAGAAGAATGAATCTTGACCATTCTCTTACACCATACACAAAGATAAACTCAAAATGGATAAAAGACCTCAATGTGAGACAGGAATCCATCAGAATCCTAGAAGAGAACATAGGCAGTAATCACTTTGATATCAGCCACAGCAACTTCTTTCAAGATATGTCTCCAAAGGCAAAGGAAACAAAAGCCAAAATAAACTTTTGGGACTTCATCAAAATAAAAAGCTTCTGCACAGCAAAGGAAACAGTCAACAAAACAAAGAGGCAACCCACGGAATGGGAGAAGATATTTGCAAATGCCAGTACAGACAAAAGACTGATATCCAGGATCTATAAAGAACTTCTCAAACTCAACACACACAAAACAGATAATCATAGCAAAAAATGGGCAGAAGATATGAACAGACACTTCTCCAATGAAGACATACAAATGGCTATCAGACACATGAAAAAATGTTCATCATCACTAGCCATCAGGGAGATTCAAATTAAAACCACATTGAGACATCACCTTACACCAGTTAGAATGGCCAAAATTAGCAAGACAGGAAACGACATGTGTTGGAGGGGATGTGGAGAAAGGGGAACCCTCTTACACTGTTGGTGGGAATGCTAGCTGGTGCAGCCTCTTTGGAGAACAGTGTGGAGATTCCTCAAGAAATTAAAAATAGAACTTCCCTATGACCCTGCCATTGCACTACTGGGTATTTACCCCAAAGATACAGATGTAGTGAAAAGAAGGGCCATCTGTACCCCAATGTTTATAGCAGCGATGGCCAGTAGACAGTTAAAAAACCATCTCTTCCCACTCTGTATATTCTCAGATCACAATGCTTTGAAACTGGAGCTCAATCACAAGGAAAAGTTCAGAAGGAATTCAAACACCTGGAAGCTAAAGACCACCTTGCTTAAGAATGCTTGGATCAACCAGGAGATCAAAGAAGAACTGAAACAATTCATGGAAACCAATAAGAATGAAGACACTTCGGTCCAAAACCTATGGGATAGAGCAAAGTCGGTCCTAAGGGGGAAATACATAGCCATCCAAGCCTCCCTCAAAAAAAATTGAAAAATCCAGAACACAGCAGCTGTCTCTACACCTTAAAGAACTGGAGAATCAACAACAAATCAAACCAACTCCACACATAAGAAGGGAAATAATCAAGATTAGAGCTGAGATCAATGAGGTAGAAACCAGAGATACAGTAGAACGTATCAATGAAACTAAAAGCTGGTTTTTTGAAAGAATCAATAAGATCAAGAAACCATTGGCCACACTAATCCAAAAGAAAAGAGAGAAAGGCCAAATTCATAAAATTTTGAATGAAAAGGGAGAGATCACAACTAACACCAAGGAAGTAGAAATAATCATCAGAAGTTATTATCAACAGTTATATGCCAATAAGCTAAGCAACCTAGATGAAATGGATGCATTCCTGGAAAACTATAAACTCCCAAAATTGAACCAGGAAGAAATCGACAACCTAAATAGCCCTCAGTAACTTAGACAAATATATTCAAACTGTCACAAGAAATCTACAGATATTCTCTAGCAATTTTTAAAATAAAATATTTCATGTATAGTTAACATATTAGTTGATAAATGATTACTGAGTGCATATTAAGTGCAGGGCAGTCTTCCAAGCCCTAGGAAGAAGAAGAAGAAGAAAAAAAAGACCTCCAACAAATATTTCCTGTTGTCAAGGGATTGTCAGTTTAGCTTTATCCTTTATGAAGGCCTATTTCATTAAGTTTGGGAAGCCCACATTATTAGAAGAATGATAAGACCACTTATAGCTAATTCATTAAGTTTAAACTGGTTCCTCTTGAAAGTAGGAACAGACGATTAGTCCTCTCTAAAATATTATATGGTTGTACTTAAATTATAATAAATAATTATAATATATAAATTATATATTAAAATTATATATTATAATATATAAATTATATATTATAATAATTTATTATAATAAATTATAATAAAAGATTTCCCTAAACTAAAAAAAAGTACATTATTTTCACTCACTCATTCATTCATTCATTCATTCAATGAATACATTTTAAGCATCCACTCAAAAGATCTGCCTGGCTGCCAGGCACTCTTGCAGGATCAAGGCATGCCAATTTGCACAACAAATCCCAGCCCTTTGGTAATTTCATTCTTGTGAGTGAGACAGTATCTTTCATCAAAGGTATCCACCTTTCACTAACATTAGTTTTTCCATTCTACATATTGGGTCTGCTGCTAAAATCAAGCCTTAGACCAGGTAGCAGGTATGAGGAATTGCATCATTAACCTGAGTTCACTACTTTTGCCCCATTCAGTTCTGAACTCACTGATGTAACTCACAATTCTTGAGTCTTAGTGTATGTCTGACTGAGTTATTGAAACAAGTACAGTGTTCTCTCATGACTGTTGATGAACAAGTGGCTATCACCTCTGCTGGTGTAAAAAGGTACATTGGTAATCTGGAATCTGACAGAAGAACAATGTTTGAGAATGCTTTCTTAGCTCATCTTGTCTGCCATCACCAAGACTGCTTGGGGAACCTCAAAACTGAAAGAAAGATATCAGTACAGTCAGATGCAACACTGAAAGATGTAACAATTTGGGGGGCTGGTATTGAAACTTAAACTTATAGATTCACATAAAATGTCAATTGTGTTTTTCATTGTTTCTTCTAGTCATCATTTCCATTTGTATATATATATGTATTCTCATATTCCTAACCTAGAGTAATTGTGTTAGAAATAAAGAATACCTATTCCTTAGTGAAAAAAAAATATAATGTCATGTTTTAATATTCTTTGAGGAAAACTGAAGGACAATGTAGGAGAATAGATCGTGATATTGGGGAGGATAGCTCTTATTTTAGTTTGAATAAGACATGGATAGCCTTCTTTAAAGGTGAAAATTCAAAAAGATGTTTAGATGGAGTAAAGGACATGAATCAAGAAATAAATCAACAAATGATAACATTATAATATGGAAAATAATTGAGGGTGATGATATGAGTATTATGCACATGGAGTCTGGCATATAATTTAGAAAAGATTTGCTCTCATGATAAAAATATTTTTATTTGGTTGCAGGTTGGACATGAAATTGTCCAAATGCATCAAGTGAGAGGAAAGCAAACAAGAAACTTCAATTTGTGATAGTCTATTTCTTTTTTTTTATTTTTATTTTTTCATTGTAACAGTATTCATTATTTTTGCACCACACCCAGTGCTCCATACAATCTGTGCCCTCTCCAATACCCACCACCTGGGTCCCCCAACCACCCACTCCCTGCCCCTTCAAAACTCTCAGATTGTTTTTCAGAGTCCATAGTCTCTCATGGTTCACCTCCCCTTCCAATTTCCCTCAAATATCTTCTCCTATCCATCTCCCCTTGTCCTCCATGCTATTTGTTATGCTCCACAAATAAGTGAAACCATATGATAATTGACTCTCTCTGCTTGACTTATTTCACTCAGCATAATCTCTTCCAGTCCTGTCCATGTTGCTACAAAAGTTGGGTATTCATCCTTTCTGATGGAGGCATAATACTCCATAGTGTATATGGACCACATCTTCCTTATCCATTTATCCGTTGAAGGGCATCTTGGTTCTTTCCACAGTTTGGCCACCATGGCCATTGCTGCTATAAACATTGGGGTACATATGGCCCTTCTTTTCACTACATCTGTATCTTTGGGGTAAATACCCAGTAGTGCAATGGCAGGGTCATAGGGAAGTTCTATTTTTAATTTTTTGAGGAATCTCCACACTGTTCTCCAAAGAAGCTGTACCAGCTAGCATTCCCACCAACAGTGTAAGAGGGTTCCCCTTTCTCGACATCCTATTCAACTCATTTTGTTGTTTCCTGTCTTGCTAATTTTGGCCATTTTAACTGGTGTAAGGTGGTATCACAATGTGGTTTTAATTTGAATCTCTCTGATGGCTAGTGATGATATTCTATTTCTTTAACATTTATTTATGTTTATATTAAATTAAAAATGTATAGAGTGACACAGGCCTTCCCTCTACTCTCCACATGTCTTTTGTAATCATGGAACAAACATTTCAAGAACAATTCCTGAGGCAGGCATTACAATTTGATAAAAATAATAAAAATAAAATACCATATGCTAAAGGGTAACTGCATTTTAATCAATTAGGCAGTGGCTTGAACACACCCAAGGATACATATACACTGAAAGAAATGACTGTCATAGATGTCTTGTCCATGAATAATATTATAGAAAAATTTATCATTAAGGCATGAAGAGACTTCCTCTATAAATTTCCATAGCTGAGGAAGAGAAACCATGATGTGGAATAGTTAGCTTCACCAGTCCCTCATTTAATTGTTTCATACATTTTTAGGATTCAAAAATTCACTGGATGATCCCTTTATGACTAGGATGTTGAGTTCTTGAGAAAGTGTTGCCACTATCCTGATAACAGTGAGAAACAACTAGACAGATAAACCACAAAATAACGCTTCCTTTGCAAATCAGGTAGCTGAATTCCCAAATCAGGCAAGAAACCTGAAATCCAAGGAGATATGGGACCCCCAAAGAAAACAACACAACACAACACAACACAACACAACACAACAACGACAACAACAAGAAATAGGACTGTCTTATAACAGATTGGCAGAATATGAGAACAGATAGTGCTACTATGCAAGCAAGTAAGAATATATCAGCCATTTTTTTCATCAATTTATAAAGGCTTGGTAGAGGTTAAAATCACTCTGTAGAACCCCTGGAACTATCAAAACAAGGACATTTGTACCCACAGATAGACATTTATCCATCCATGGACTTCCACTGTGTGCTAATAAGACTGGGAACAGGTGCAGGTACAAGAAAGGGTCTCCTTTTTAACTGGCAGAAATTCAGGAAATTATTTGCTCCCCCTAGAAAAGTCACAAAGTCCCATCCTTTACTCTCAAAACCCTTAGTCTATCACTCCCAGACATGAGCAAATGCCCTCTACCTCAGGGGAAGTGGAAACTAACAGCTCTGAGCACAGCATCTTACACCAATACTAATGGAGAGGTCTTCTACATCTGGGGAATCCAAAAAAAAAAAAAAAAAGTGTTCTGCTGCATAAGACCTACCACAACACAACTCACAGTTCCCTTCTACCTTGGGAAGAAGGAGCAGGTACATTGAGAGAAACCCACCTCTGATGCCACACAGAGCTTACCTGATGCGAAGGTGAGATACACTGCATAAGAGCAAGCACTAAGTAGAATCCATAAGAGTCTAACCTTGGGGAGAAACAAGAGTGGTTTAAGAGAACACCATTGTAGCACAGGCTTATAGGATGGCTAAAACTAGGAGCAGACACAAACTTTGAGGGAAATCCTTCACCAATCAAAAACACACCAATCCTAAAATAATAGCATTGCCATGTGTATTGCATGGCTTTCTAGGTTTCCAGGAATATGTCAGAGCTTATCAAATCCTCACGGCCCAAAGCATCTCAAAACCCAGCTTTTCCTTCCAAACTTTGGTTTGTCTATTCTTTGCCCCAAGAGTTATCTCTTTCCCAAGGCAAAAACAACTAACATAATTGCTTTTAAAACTTTCTTGACAAATATTCCCTGGGTATCCAGCTCAACACTAGGGGAATTTTGAGTTAGGTGCATTAAAGACAATTCCTTTGTAATGGTCCTTCAGTAAGCCACAAGACAGGTTAATAGAAAGGAAGGAAGGAAGGAAGGAAGGAAGAAAGAAAAGAAACCAACCCATTGTCAAAAAGCAAATCAATCAATAGGAAAGGACTCAGAAATAACCAGATACTTAAACTATCAGGTAGAGATTTCAAAATAATTATGTTTAATATATTACAGGTCAAAGTAGGAGAGATCAATATCAATAATGAACATATGGAGGTTTTACAGAGTATTAGAAATTGTAGGGGGGGAAATGTGAAAATGATATAAATATAAAAACCTGATGTCAAAGATCAACAGTATCTGCCTTCAGCTCCTCAGTAGATCTGGAACAAAGCAGCACACTTCTAAATAACCAATAGGTTGAAGTAGAAGTCACAAGGAGAATTAGAAAATATTTTAAATATTTCATTGTAAATAAAAGTAATGTGGGGCAATGGGGTGGCTCAGTTGGTTAAGTAGGTACCTTCAGCTTAGGTCATGATCCCAGAGTCCTGGTCTTATGCCCTGTGTTGGGTTCCCTACTCAGCAGGGAGCCTGCTTCTCCCTCTTCTTTTGCCCCTCTCTCCTGTTCATGATATCTCTTTATTTCCTTCTCTCTCTTTCTCGCAAATAAATAAACCCTTAAAAAAGAAAATAAATATAGCATACCAAAATCTGTGTGATGTGGCTAATGAACAGGAAAGTAATACTATTAAATGCTGATATTAGAATTGTCTGAAAGTGATATTAATTTTCATCTTAAGAAACTAAAATGAGAAGAGCAACTGAAACTCAGGTCAAACAAAAGGAAGCTGTAATAAAGCAAAAGTAGAAGCATTAAACTTGAAAAGAGAAAGACAACCAATAAAATGAATGAAATCAAATGCTAATTACTAAGATCAATATAATCACTAAACTTTAACAATATGTCTTATGAAAAAAAGAATGTAAAAATAAACAATATTAGTGAGAAAGAAAAGGACATACCAGGAGGTCACCCTAATATTAGTAGGTTAATGAGGGAATATTATAAACAACTTGATGTTCATAAATCCTAAAATCTAGGTAAGATGGACAGCTTTCTTGAATGGCACAAGCTACTAAAGATTACTTAAGATGACATATATTACTAGAATCGTATGTTTATATATATATATATATATGAATATAACTTTGTATTTATTATGTTCATTATGATATAATAATATATTTGTTAAAGATATTGAATTGTAAGTTACTAACTTTCTACCACTGAAAAACAAAAAACAAAAACAAGCAATTAAAAACAATTTTAGGCCCAGATGTGTCACTAGTGAATTTTACCAAGCAGCTGAAGATAACATCAACAGAATAGAACTCTACAGAGAGTAGAGAGTAAATAACACTTCCCAGTGCACTTTTCAGCTCCAGGATTACACTGATGCAGAAACCAGTCAAATATATTCTTATAAGCAAAAACTACACACCAACATCCTTCATGAATAGAGAAATAAAAATATTCAAAAAATACTATTGGTAGAACCCAGAAATGTGTAACACATCAGGGCATTATCTCAATATTGAAGGAATGCATTTTCACATATGAAAACAAATCAATTTAATTGGCCATTAAATAAATGGAAGAAGAAAAACATATGGCCACTTCAATAGAAACAGTCAATACCTCTGATATAATTAAAAAATTGCTTTATGACATAAATACCTTCACAAACTAATTATAGAAGGAAACTTTCTCAACCCAATAATGAGCATCTGCAAAACAAAAACAAAAACAAAACAAAACTACAACAAAAGTACAGCTAAATCATGCTTCATAACAAATGAGTAAATTCTTCCCCTCTCATATCAGAATCAAAGCAAGTATTCGTCTCTCACTGTTCCTAATCAACATCACAGTGGTGGTCCTAGCCAGTACTAGAAAGAAAGAAAGAAAGAAAGAAAGAAAGAAAGAAAGAAAGAAAGAAAGAAAGAAAGAAAGAGTGACTCGACTCATATAGAACATATTGTTCTACAGAGAAATGGCTTAAAAAGTCTACAAGAAAAACCACTAGTGCCAATAAGTAAAGTCCAATATAATGAGGTATAATACAAAGGTAGAAAAAAAATCAATCTTCTTTCACATTGAGGTAATTGCAATTAGAAATTGAAATAGTAATTACCAAGTACAATTTTAGCAAAAATATTTTGAAGTATTTTTCACATTTAAATACTTTTCACAATGTATTTAAGATTAATATAATAAAACATTGAAATCAAAGATGTAGATAAATGGAGAAATGTACTGTGCTCATAAATTGAGTCAAATTGTTAATATTTTAATTCTCCCCAAATTTATTTACACTTTAAATTCACTTCTAATTAAAGTACAAGCCAGGTAAGTGAAAAAAGCCAAGCAGAGAAAGAAAATTATCATATATAGAACATAAGGAATAGCATGGAGGACTAGAGGGGAAGGGAGGGAAAACTGAATGGGGAAAAAATCAGAGAGGGAGACAAAACATGAGAGACTCTGGACTCTGGGAAACAAACTGAGCCTTACAGAAGTGGGGGGGGTAACCTGGTGATGGGTATTAAAAAGGCACCTGTGGTGATGAGCACTGGGTGTTATAGGGATCTAATAAAATCATTGAGCACTACATCAAAAGCTAATGATGTACAATGTTGGCTAATTAAACATAATAATAATATATATATTCATTATATATTTTTTTAAATCCAAGCATGGGGGGTTCAGTTGTTGGACAACTGCCTTTGGCCCCAGTCATGATCCCAGGGTCCTTGGATCTAGCTCAACATCAGGCTCCCTTCTCTATTAGGGGGTCTGCTTCTTCCTCTCCCACTCTCCCTGCTTGTGTTCACTCTCTTGCTGTCTATCTCTCTCTCTATCTCTCTCTCTGTAAATAATTAAATAAAATCTTTTTTTTAATTCATGCAAGGTATTTCATTTATTTTCTTGTTTTCTTTGGAGAGATCAACAAGCTGATATTAAAATTTATAGAGAGTCAGCTCTTTCAAGATGGTGGGGCTCTTCCAGTTGCCTGACCAGAGCTCTTCTGCAAAAGTCTTTGTGCATTAAAAGAGGGAAGCTTATCGAACACATGGAATGAAAAGTACAGGTCTTTACCAAAAAACACCTGTTTGGAAAGGCAGGCATATGGGCTCCACTGCAGAGATGCTTTTCAGAAATTCAAAACTGAGTTGACTCTTTTCCGATGAAGATGACAGACAAACAAATACAAGGTCACTCAAAAGAAACCAGAGAGTTGCAATGGCCCCACTGAAATTGATGGCAACAATGTCCTCACCAGATAAGAAAGCCTCACAGAAGTTTGGTTTCCAATTACATAACCTACTGAAGCTTCCCAAAGCACATAAATGGTGCATATACGAATGGTTCTACTCAAACATAGATAAGCAACTGTTTGAAGGCGATGATGACTTCTGTGTCTGTCAGGAGGAGTACTTTCCTAATTTAACAACAAGAAAGTTAACAAGAATAGAAAAATCAGGGCGCCTGGGTGGCTCAGTGGGTTAAGCCACTGCCTTCGGCTCAGGTCATGATCTCAGGGTCCTGGGATCGAGCCCCTCATCGGGCTCTCTGCTCAGCAGGGAGCCTGCTTCCTCCTCTCTCTCTGCCTGCCTCTCTGCCT
Source organism: Lutra lutra (assembly GCF_902655055.1). Taxonomy (NCBI): domain Eukaryota; kingdom Metazoa; phylum Chordata; class Mammalia; order Carnivora; family Mustelidae; genus Lutra; species Lutra lutra. Next base: position 164,043,158 of record NC_062282.1, read on the forward strand.
GCTTGTGATCTCTCTCTGTCAAATAAATAAATAAAATCTTAAAAAAAAAGAATAGAAAAATCAGGCAACTCATGGGAAAAGCAAAGAGATGTTCTTGTGCATTTTTTGAGGAAGAGAGACTAGCATTAAAACAGAAATGGCAGAAAATAAGACTCTTTTTTTTTGGTTTTGTTGGATTTTATTTTATTTTTTTTTCAGCATAACAGTATTCATTATTTTTGCACCACACCCAGTGCTCCATGCAATCCGTGCCCTCTACAATACCCACCACCTGGTGCCCCCAACCTCCCACCCCCCACCCCTTCAAAATTCTCAGATCGTTTTTCAGAGTCCATAGTCTCTCATGGTTCACCTCCCCTTCCAATTTCACTCAACTCCCTTCTCCTCTCCATCTCCCCTTGTCCTCCATGCTATTTGTTATGCTCCACAAATAAGTGAAACCATATGATAATTGACTCTCTCTGCTTGACTTATTTCACTCAGCATAATCTCTTCCAGTCCCGTCCATGTTGCTGCAAAACTTGGGTATTCCTCCTTTCTTTTTTCCTTTTCTTTCTTTCTTTTTTTTTTTTTACAGCTTTATAAACATATATTTTTATCCCCAGGGTTACAGGTCTGCAAATCGCCAGGTTTACACAATTCACAGCACTCACCATAGCACATACCCTCCCTAATATCCATAACCCCACCCCCCCTCCCAACCCCCTCCCCCCAACAACCCTCAGTTTGTTTTGTGAGATTAAGAGTCGCTTATGGTTTGTCTCCCTCCCAATCCCATCTTGTTTCATTTACTCTTCTCCTACCCCCTCAACCCCCCATGTTGCATCTCCTCTCCCTCATATCAGGGAGATCATATGATAGTTGTCTTTCTCCGATTGACTTATTTCACTAAGCATGATACCCTCTAGTTCCATCCACATCGTCGCAAATGGCAAGATTTCATTTCTTTTGATGGCTGCATAGTACTCCATTGTGTATATATACCACATCTCCTTTATCCATTCGTCTGTTGATGGACATCTAGGTTCTTTCCATAGTTTGGCTATTGTAGACATTGCTGCTATAAACATTCGGGTGCACGTGCCCCTTCGGATCACTACGTTTGTATCTTTAGGGTAAATACCCAGCAGTGCAATTGCAGGGTCATAGGGTAGAAGAAAGAATTAGCGATATAGAAGACCAAATGACAGACAATAAAGAAGCTGAGCAAAAGAGGGACAAACAGCTACTGGACCACGAGGGGAGAATTCGAGAGATAAGCGACACCATAAGACGAAACAACATTAGAATAATTGGGATTCCAGAAGAAGAAGAAAGAAAGAGGGGAGCAGAAGGTATATTGGAGAGAATTATTGGAGAGAATTTCCCCAATATGGCAAAGGGAACAAGCATCAAAATCCAGGAGGTTCATAGAACCCCCCTCAAAATCAATAAGAATAGGTCCACACCCCGTCATCTAATAGTCAAATTTACAAGTCTTAGTGACAAAGAAAAGATCCTGAAAGCAGCCCGGGAAAAGAAGTCTGTAACGTACAATGGTAAAATTATTAGATTGGCAGCAGACTTATCCACAGAGACCTGGCAGGCCAGAAAGAGCTGGCATGATATATTCAGAGTACTAAATGAGAAAAACATGCAGCCAAGAATACTATATCCAGCTAGGCTATCATTGAAAATCGAAGGAGAGATTAAAAGCTTCCAGGACAAACAAAAACTGAAAGAATTTGCAAATACCAAACCAGCTCTACAGGAAATATTGAAAGGGGTCCTCTAAGCAAAGAGAGACCCTAAAATTAGTAGATCAGAAAGAAACAGAGACCATATACAATAACAGTCACCTTACAGGCAATACAATGGCACTAAATTCATATCTCTCAATAGTTACCCTGAATGTTAATGGGCTAAATGCCCCAATCAAAAGACACAGGGTATCAGAATGGATAAAAAAAACAAAAACCATCTATATGTTGCCTACAAGAAACTCATCTTACACCCGAAGACACCTCCAGGTTTAAAGTGAGGGGGTGGAAAAGAATTTACCATGCTAATGGACATCAGAAGAAAGCAGGAGTGGCAATCCTTATAGCAGATCAATTAGATTTTAAGCCAAAGACTATAATAAGAGATGAGGAAGGACACTATATCCTACTCAAAGGATCAGTCCAACAAGAAGATCTAACAATTTTAAATATCTATGCCCCTAACGTGGGAGCAGCCAACTATATAAACCAATTAATAACAAAATCAAAGAAACACATCGACAAGAATACAATAATAGTAGGGGATTTTAACACTCCCCTCACTGAAATGGACAGATCATCCAAGCAAAAGATCAACAAGGAAATCAAGGCCTTAAATGACACACTGGACCAGATGGACATCACAGATATATTCAGAACATTTCATCCCAAAGCAACAGAATACACATTCTTCTCTAGTGCACATGGAACATTCTCCAGAATAGATCACATTCTTGGTCCTAAATCAAGTCTCAACCAGTATCAAAAGATTGGGATCATTCCCTGCATATTTTCAGACCACAATGCTCTGAAGCTAGAACTCAATAACAAGACGAAATTTGGAAAGAACCCAAATACATGGAGACTAAACAGCATCCTCCTAAAGAATGAATGGGTCAACCAGGAAATTAAAGAAGAATTGAAAAAATTTATGGAAACAAATGATAATGAAAACACAACGGTTCAGAATCTGTGGGACACAACAAAGGCAGTCCTGAGAGGAAAATATATAGCGGTACAAGCCTTTCTCAAGAACCAAGAAAGGTCTCAGGTACACAACCTAACCCTACACCTAAAGGAGCTGGAGAAAGAACAAGAAAGACTCTTACAACAAACAAAAGTGCAGATGTTTCCTAGTTTGAAGATCTCCCAGATGAAATTCCTTTGTCCCTGGTTATTGTAAGCAAAGTTACAGCTCGATTATGTGGTGTTCATGAAGGTCTCTTCACTGGACGAATAGTTGCTGTGGATACTTTTAATGCTACGTATAGAGTAATTTTTGATAGGGCAGGGCTTGGCACCCATACCATCCCTGACTATGAAGATCTTAGTAATGAGCCTCATGAGACAATGCAAGCTGCTGCCTTTGGACAAAAACAGGGACCTTCCTGATTCTTTAGGACTCCACCACGGTTACTTTATACTACTCTCCAGTCACCAATTATGGATGATGATCCTGTACTAGCAGTCACCTTGGAGAAGTAAGACTTCTGGCTCTGACACTGAAATGCTAGGTGGTTTTCCAGTACAATTCCTTTTCCAAGTGACCAAGTTTTCAAAAATTCTCATGATTAAAAGGAAACATATCAAAAAATTAAGAGCAATGAACACAGAAGCAGAACAATTGAAATCCTATCCCATGCCATCAGCACTGAATTTCAGCAGAGATATGCAACCATCCTTCTGGAGATTGAGCAATTCAACAAGGACCTAAACAAAATTTTGCATGAAGTACAGCAATACTGCTATGAGCCTTCTCCAGATCAGAGTGGGAAGCCTATGGACCAGCCCAGGGATAGGAGATGGAGGTGTAAGGAGGAAGCCCAGGAGCTTGATTGGCAGCTAGCACCTCCACTGGATAGCCCCATGTTGAGAATGAAAATCGACAGCATTAATCTCCAGCTCACTCCTATTTTATTACAAATTAAGTCTCTTGCAGAAGGAGGAGAGCTGAATTCCTTTGAGTTCAAATCACCTACAGATTCATTAAATGATATCAGGAGTACAATAGATGCTTCTAATATCAGTGGCTTTCAGAGTAATGTAGAAATCCATGTTTCATATATTCAGAGCGCCGTGAACCAGATGGGAAGCCTGCAGGACTTCACCACCAAGGACACCAACAGAAACTGAGAAATAGCCTTCCCTGTTGCAGATGCACAGGACACTAGTGTTCCTTCACCTCGGCTTCCATCACCAAATGGCCCATGTGCTGGAAAACAAGGGAACTGTACATCTCCAGTGAAGGCATTGGAACATACTGTCATGCTTCTTGAACCGCCACTGCTGACTGGCATTCTGTTTATTTTTCTTCCTATGATTCAGCTTCAGTAGCATCACTTATGTTACATGATTATTGGCAAGTATTTTTCACCCAAAACTGTCTGAAGTTAAGATGCTTTCATAGAAGAGTGTGCAGACCCCTTTATCAATGTGCATGAATTCAGTTAACAGGCACAGACAGCTGTTTCTATGGCCAGTGCCCTCAGACAAGTATCTACTGTGGAGAGCTGTGGTCCATTTAGCTCCCCCACCCAGGATCTGGAAGAGAGCACCTCCAAAGGCAGGGAGTTGCTTCTGGAGGAAGCCACCAGAACAGCCATGGGAGATGCAGCCTTGACAAGTATGTGGGGTGGATACCTGAAGGGTGGCATGGCTCTAGAAATCATTTTAATAATCATAAATATTTTAATTTCTCAAAATTTATAAAATAAACTTTTTTTGGTCTGTTGAAAGAAAAGGAAGGAGCAGCAGAAAAATAAATTATTTGCAAAATGGTACATTTTAGCAAGTAGATTTAGCCTGACATTTCCCATCAATTCAGGGCAAAAAGTGCTATTGTTATGAGACTCATTTAAAAAGACTGATAACACATTATTTTCATTTTTTTAATTTGCACAAATTTTCAAGGAGCTGACATTTTAAAATCAAACCATACACAATTTATAAAGTCAAAAGATTTTATATGGAAAACACATATAATAACCAGTACTGTGAAATGCAGAAAAAAAGGTGTGTATTTGGTTGTGGATTTTTCTGTTGTTTTCTCGTTTTTTTTTTAAAGGAAAAACCCTGTCTAAAATATTAATCTTGTAAAAAGTGTGTACTTGGAGTTTTCTTTGTTTTAATATAGACTATTATTTAGTCAAAATACATTAAAATTGTTCTCAGATTTAGAATTCAAGGTAGAGCTGTAGACGTGGTTTTGATTCTTTTAGATGTCTCATAAAATGGGACTTTTATATGTTAATGCATATAAAACTAAAATGAGATTATTTTCTCATTTAAATTTTTGTATAATTTAGTGCTGTTTATAATTAGCTAAACTGTTCTGTTGATTAAGAAATGCATGAATCCAGGGGAGGAGTCAAGATGGCGGAGAAGTAGCAGGCTGAGACTACTTTAGGTAGTGGGAGATCAGCTAGATAGCTTATCTAAAGATTGCAAACACCTACAAATCCAACGGAGATTGAAGAGAAGAACAGCAATTCTAGAAACAGAAAATCAACCACTTTCTGAAAGGTAGGACTGGCGGAGATCTGAATCCAAAGCGACGGGAAGATAGACCGCGGGGGGAGGGGCCGGCTCCCGGCGGGCGGCAGAACAACGGAGCACAAAATCAGGACTTTTAAAAGTCTGTTCCTCTGAGGGACATCGCTCCAGAGGCTTAACTGGGGTGAATCCCAGGCCGGGTCAGAGTGGCCTCAGGTCCCACAGGGTCACAGAAGGATTGGGGGTGTCTGAGTGTCGCAGAGCTTACAGGTATCAGAACGGGGAAGCCGGCTACAGAGACAGAGCCAAGGAGTGACTCTCAGTGCGGGGTTACCTTGAACAGGTCGCAGGCTCGGTCAGCTTGGAGCGCGGCTGGAGGCCAGGGTGACGGGAGTAATTGGGCGCTGTTCTCTGAGGGCGCACTGAGGAGTGGGGCCCGGGGCTCTCAGCTCCTCCGGGCCGGAGACCAGGAGGCTGCCATCTTCATTCTCATCCTCCGGGACTCTACGGGAAGTGTTCAGGGAAAAAAAGATCCCGAAAGCAAACCCGAGCGGATTACTCAGCCCGGCCCCTGGTAAGGGCGGTGCAACTCTGCCTGGGGCAAAGACATTTGAGAATCACTACAACAGGCCCCTCCACCAGAAGATCAACAAGAAACCCAGCCAGGACCAAGTTCACCTACCAAGGAGTACAGTTTCAATACCAAGGAGAGCGGCGGAATTCCAGAGAAGGAAAAAGCAAAGCATGGAACTCATGGCTTTCTCCCCATGATTCATTAGCCTTGCAGTTAATTTAATTTTTTTTCTTTTTTAATATTTTTTCTCTTTTTCTTCTAAAATTTTTAACTTTTACCCTTTTCTTTTTTAACGTTTTTTTAACTAGTTTATCTAATATATATATATATATATATATATATATATATATATATATATTTCCTTTTTATATTTTTTCTTTATTGGTTTTCTTTTTTTAATTGTTTCTTTCGTTCTTTTATTTATTTTTTTTTTCTGAACCTTTTTATCCACTTTCTCTCCCTTCACGATTTGGGATCTCTTCTGATTTGGCTAAAGCATATTTTCCTGGGGTTGTTGCCACCCTTTTAGTATTTTACTTGCTCCTTCATATACTCTTATCTGGACAAAGTGACAAGGCAGAAAATTCACCACCCCAAAAAAAAAAAGAACAAGAGGCAGTACCAAAGGCTAGGGACATAATCAATACAGACATTGGTAATATGTCAGATACAGAGTTCAGAATGACGATTCTCAAGGTTCTAGCTGGGCTCGAAAAAGGCATGGAAGATATTAGAGAAACGCTCTCGGGAGATATAAAAGCCCTTTCTGGAGAAATGAAAGAACTAAAATCTAACCAAGTTGAAATCAAAAAAGCTATTAATGAGGTGCAATAAAAAATGGAGGCTCTCACTGCTAGGATAAATGAGGCAGAAGAAAGAATTAGCGACATAGAAGACCAAATGACAGAGAATAAAGAAGCTGAACAAAAGAGGGGCAAACAGCTACTGGACCACGAGGGGAGAATTCGATGATAAGTGACACCATAAGACGAAACAACATTAGAATAATTGGGATTCCAGAAGAAGAAGAAAGAAAGAGGGGAGCAGAAGGTATATTGGAGAGAATTATTGGAGAGAATTTCCCCAATATGGTAAAGGGAACAAGCATCAAAATCCAGGAGGTTCATAGAACCCCCCTCAAAATCAATAAGAATAGGTCCACACCCCGTCACCTAATAGTCAAATTTACAAGTCTTAGTGACAAACAGAAAATCCTGAAAGTAGCCTGGGAAAAGAAGTCTGTAACAGGGACGCCTGGGTGGCTCAGTTGGTTAAGCAGCTGCCTTCGGCTCAGGTCATGATCCCAGCGTCCTGGGATCGAGTCCCGCATCGGGCTCCTTGCTCAGCAGGGAGCCTGCTTCTCCCTATGCCTCTGCCTGCCATTCTGTCTGCCTGTGCTTGCTCTCTCTCCCTCTCTCTCTGACAAATAAATAAAATCTTTAAAAAAAAAAAAGAAGTCTGTAACATACAATGGTAAAAATATTAGATTGGCAGCAGACTTATCCACAGAGACCTCTCAGGCCAGAAAGAGCTGGCATGATATATTCAGAGCACTAAACGAGAAAAACATGCAGCCAAGAATACTATATCCAGTAGGCTATCATTGAAAATAGAAGGAGAGATTAAAAGCTTCCAGGACAAACAAAAACTGAAAGAATTTGCAAACACCAAACCAGCTCTACAGGAAATATTGAAAGGGGTCCTCTAAGCAAAGAGAGACCCTAAAAGTAGTAGATCAGAAAGGAACAGAAACAATATACAATAACAGTCACCTTACAGGCAATACAATGGCACTAAATTCATATCTCTCAATAGTTACCCTGAATGTTAATGGGCTAAATGCCCCAATCAAAAGACACAGGGTATCAGAATGGATAAAAAAACAAAAACCATCTATATGTTGCCTACAAGAAACTCATCTTACACCCGAAGACACCTCCAGGTTTAAAGTGAGGGGGTGGAAAAGAATTTACCATGCTAATGGACATCAGAAGAAAGCAGGAGTGGCAATCCTTATAGCAGATCAATTAGATTTTAAGCCAAAGACTATAATAAGAGATGAGGAAGGACACTATATCCTACTCAAAGGATCAGTCCAACAAGAAGATCTAACAATTTTAAATATCTATGCCCCTAACGTGGGAGCAGCCAACTATATAAACCAATTAATAACAAAATCAAAGAAACACATCGACAAGAATACAATAATAGTAGGGGATTTTAACACTCCCCTCACTGAAATGGACAGATCATCCAAGCAAAAGATCAACAAGGAAATCAAGGCCTTAAATGACACACTGGACCAGATGGACATCACAGATATATTCAGAACATTTCATCCCAAAGCAACAGAATACACATTCTTCTCTAGTGCACATGGAACATTCTCCAGAATAGATCACATTCTTGGTCCTAAATCAAGTCTCAACCGGTATCAAAAGATTGGGATCATTCCCTGCATATTTTCAGACCACAATGCTCTGAAGCTAGAACTCAATAACAAGACGAAATTTGGAAAGAACCCAAATACATGGAGACTAAACAGCATCCTCCTAAAGAATGAATGGGTCAACCAGGAAATTAAAGAAGAATTGAAAAAATTTATGGAAACAAATGATAATGAAAACACAACGTTTCAGAATCTGTGGGACACAACAAAGGCAGTCCTGAGAGGAAAATATATAGCGGTACAAGCCTTTCTCAAGAACCAAGAAAGGTCTCAGGTACACAACCCTACACCTAAAGGAGCTGGAGAAAGAACAAGAAAGAAACCCTAAACCCAGCAGGAGAAGAGAAATCATAAAGGTCAGAGCAGAAATCAATGAAATAGAAACCAAAAAAAAAAAAAAAAAAAAAAAAAAAAAAAAAAAAAAAAAAATAGAACAAATCAACGAAACTAGGAGCTGGTTCTTAGAAAGAATTAATAAGATTGATAAACCCCTGGCCAGACTTATCAAAAAGAAAAGAGAAAGGACCCAAAAAAATAAAATCATGAATGAAAGAGGAGAGATCACAACGAACACCAAAGAAATACAATTATAAGAACATACTATGAGCAACTCTACGCCAACAAATTTGACAGTCTGGAAGAAATGGATGCATTCCGAGAGACATATAAACTACCACAACTGAACCAGGAAGAAATAAAAGCCTGAACAGACCCATAACCAGTAAGGAGATTGAAACAGTCATGAAAAATCTCCAAACAAACAAAAGCCAGGGCCAGACGGCTTCCCGGGGGAATTCTACCAAACATTTAAAGAAGAACTAATTCCTATTCTCCTGAAACTGTTCCAAAAAATAGAAATGGAAGGAAAACTTCCAAACTCATTTTATGAGGCCAGCATCACCTTGATGCCAAAACCAGACAAGGATCCCATCAAAAAAGAGAACTACAGACCAATATCCTTGATAAACACAGATGCAAAAATTCTCGCCAAAATCCTAGCCAATAGTATTCAACAGTACATTAAAAGGATTATTCACCACGACCAAGTGGGATTTATTCCAGGGCTGCAAGGTTGGTTCAACATCCGCAAATCAATCAATGTGATACAACACATTAATAAAAGAAAGAACAAGAACCATATGATACTCTCCATAGATGCTGAAAAAGCATTTGACAAAGTACAGCATCCCTTCCTGATCAAAACTCTTCAAAGTGTAGGGATAGATGGCACATACCTCGATATTATCAAAGCCATCTATGAAAAACACACGGCAAATATCATTCTCAATGGAGAAAAACTGAAAGCTTTTCCACTAAGGTCAGGAACACGGCAGGGATGTCCGTTATCACCACTGCTATTCAACATAGTACTAGAAGTCCTAGCCTCAGCAATCAGACAACACAAGGAAATTAAAGGCATCCAAATCGGCAAAGAAGAAGTCAAACTATCACTCTTCGCAGATGATATGATACTCTATGTGGAAAACCCAAAAGACTCCACTCCAAAACTGCTAGAACTTGTACAGGAATTCAGCAAAGTGTCAGGATATAAAATCAATGCACAGAAATCAGTTGCATTTCTCTACACCAACAACAAGACAGAAGAAAGAGAAATTAAGGAGTCCATCCCATTTACAATTGCACCCAAAACTATAAGATACCTAGGAATAAACCTAACCAAAGAGACTAAGAATCTATACACAGAAAACTATAAAGTACTCATGAAAGAAATTGAGGAAGACACAAAGAAATGGAAAAATGTTCCATGTCCTGGATTGGAAGAATAAATATTGTGAATATGTCAATGCTACCTAAAGCAATCTACACATTTTATGCAATTCCTATCAAAGTACCATCCATTTTTTTCAACGAAATGGAACAAATAATCCTAAAATTTATATGGAACCAGAAAAGACCTCGAATAGCCAAAGGAATATTGAAAAAAAAAGCCAAAGTTGGTGGCATCACATTTCCGGACTTCAAGCTCTATTACAAAGCTGTCATCATCAAGACAGCATGGTACTGGCACAAAAACAGACACATAGATCAATGGAACAGAATAGAGAGCCCAGAAATAGCCCCTCAACTCTATGGTCAACTAGTCTTCAACAAAGCACGAAAAAATATCCAATGGGAAAAAGACAGCCTCTTCTATAAATGGTGTTGAGAAAATTGGACAGCCACACACAGAAAAATGAAATTGGAACATTTCCTTACACCACACACGAACATAGACTCAAAATGTATGAAGGATCTCAATGTGAGAAAGGAATCCATCAAAATCCTCGAGGAGAACACAGGCAGCAACCTCTTCGACCTCAGCCGCAGCAACATCTTCCTAGGAACTTCGCCAAAGGCAAGGGAAGCAAGGGCAAAATGAACTATTGGGATTTTATCAAGATCCAAAGCTTTTGCACAGCAAAGGAAACAGTGAACAAAACCAAAAGACAGCTGACAGAATGGGAGAAGATATTTGCAAATGACATATCAGATAAAGAGTTAGTGTCCAAAATCTATAAGAACTTAGCAAACTCAACACCCAAGGAACAATTAATCCAATCAAGATATGGGCAGAAGACATGAACAGACATTTCTGCAAAGAAGACATCCAGATGGCTAACAGACACATGAAAAAGTGCTCCACATCACTCGGCATCAGGGAAATACAAATCAAAACCACCATGAGATATCACCTCACACCAGTCAGAATGGCTAAAATTAACAAGTCAGGAAATGACAGATGCTGGCGAGGATGCAGAGAAGGGGGAACCCTCGTACACTGTTGGTGGGAATGCAAGCTGGTGCAACCATTCTGGAAAACAGCATGGAGGTTCCTCAAAATGTTGAAAATAGAAGTACCCTATGACCCTGCAATTGCACTGCTGGGTATTTACCCTAAAGATACAAACGTAGTGATCCAAAGGGGCACGTGCACCTGAATGTTTATAGCAGCAATGTCTACAATAGCCAAACTATGGAAAGAACCTAGATGTCCATCAACGGACAAATGGATAAAGATGAAGTGGTATATATACACAATGGAATACTATGCAGCCATCAAAAGAAATGAAATCTTGCCATTTGCGACGACATGGATGGAACTAGAGGGTATCATGCTTAGCGAAATAAGTCAATCAGAGAAAGACAACTATCATATGATTTCCCTGATATGAGGGAGAGGAGATGCAACATGGGGGGTTAAGGGGATAGGAGAAGAGTAAATGAAATAAGATGGGATTGGGAGGGAGACAAACCATAAGTGACTCTTAATCTCACCAAACAAACTGAGGGTTGATGGGGGGGGGGGTTGGGGGGGTGGGGTTATGGATATTGGGGAGGGTATGTGCTATGGTGAGTGCTGTGAAGTGTGGAAACCTGGCGATTCACAGGCCTGTACCCCTGGGGATAAAAATACATGTTTTTAAAAAATAAAATTAAAAAAAAATATATATGTTTATAAAAAAAAAAGAAATGCATCTTTTATCCTTAATATTTTTAGTTCTAAATAAATTGATCTTTGAAAAGATATATATATATATATATATATATATATATATATATATATATATACACACACACACACACACACAGAAGCAAAGGATCTAGAGTAGCCGTTAGGAAAAGAAAAATAAGAAAGAATGAGAAAAACAGTGTTAGAAGAGGAATCGCACTACATAATTTTAAGACTAGCTCCAGTTGAGTGAGTATAGTATGGATAAAAGCATAGACTCCTAGGTTGAGAGAATGAAAGAGTCCAGAAATTGATACACATGTATATAAAGAGGCCAAGGCAGTCAAATAGAGAAAAGAATGTACTTTCAGGAAATAGTGCTGGAGCTATTAGACATCCATAAGCAAAACACAAAATTAAACAAAACAAAACCCCACCTCAACTCATACCTTCTACCATATATACAAATTAGCATAAAATAGATAACAGACGTAAAAGTAAAAATCTAAAAGATTTTTTGAGTAAAATTTATAAGAAAAATTTTTGCAACCTTCGGTTAAGTGACAATTTATTTCCTAGATAGGACACTACAAGTATAAGGATAGTATAAGGAATTATAAAGGAAAACATGGCAAATTATTCTTCATCCAAGTTAAATTTTCTTCCTTCAAAATGTTTTTGAAAATGCAAGGGCAAACTATAAACTACTGGAAGAAAATGCAAAACACACCTCTTTGCAAAGGAATAGTGCCCAAAGTACATGAAGCTTTGTGGTTTTGTTTGTTTGTTTGTTTGTTTTGAGAGAGAGAGAGAGCAGGCAAGTTAGGAGGGGCAGAGGGAAAGGGAGGGAGGGAATCCCAAACAGGTTCCATGGTCAGCACAGAGCCCAAAGCAGGGTTTGATCTCATGACTCTGGGATCATGACCTAAGCCAAAATCAAGGATCAGTTGCTTAATTGATTTAGCCACACAGGTGGCCTTTCTTTTTTTTCTTCTTCTCCCCTCTCCTTTTTTTCCCTTAAGGAGGGAAGAAACTCATAACAATAAGAAAGAGGTCACTATTAAAAATACGGTTTATCCAGCTGCTTCACAAAAGAAGATAAATGATGATCCATAAGCACGACAAAGATGTTAAACATTATTACTTACAGGGAAATGCCAGATAGAGCTATGATGAGATAGAATCACATGTCTGTACGAATGGATAAAAATGATGCCATGGCCATATCACTTGCAGGTCAGAGTGTGACCTGGAGTTCTAACATATCTCTGGGAGGAAGGAAAACCATTACCGTGGAAAGCAAATTGGTAGTATCTTAAAAAATTTAGCATCAAAACCAACAATTGTGGCCCTCTGAAATAATAAAAACAATGTTCACTCAAAGATCTGGATGGCAGAGATGCAGTGGTTATAAACACAACTACCCGAAACACAAATGTCCTTCAACTGGTGAGTGGATAATCTGTGATACTGTTATACAGTGGAATACTGCTCAGCAGAAAGATTAACAAAAACACAATGAACTAATGATCCATGCAATAGCATAGACAAATCTCAGTTGTATTATGCAAAGTGAAAGAAGCCAGCCTCTAAATGTTACATACTATATAATTTCATTTCTATGACATCCTAGAAAAGGTACAGAAGAATAATTGCCAGTTTCTGACTTTTGGCAGAGGAAAATCACTGCTAAAGAAAATAAAGAAGATTTGTTATATGATGGATATATGCTGTATATTGGTGATGTGGTGGGAATATTCATGCAGCTGTATGCCTAAGAGGATATTTTTTTATCTCAGTAAGTACACCTCCTGGGTCTTGATTTATTGATTTATTTTTAAAGATTGTATTTATTTATTTGCCAGAGAGAGAAAGCAAAATTAGGGGCAGGGGGCAGCAGGAAGAGGGAGAAATGGGTTTCCCAGGAACAAGGAGCCTGACATGGGACTCAGTGCCAGGACTCTGGGATCATGACTAGAGCCAAAGGCAGACGCTTAACCAACTGAGCCACCCAGGTGTCCCTAAGTTCTTGATTTAAAACAAGCATACAAAACAAAGACCCTTACTGAAAAACAGCACGGAGAAAACCATGAGAGTCCAGCAAAAGTGTGATATGTTCCTTGACAACTTTAGAAAAAAAAATTTTTCACTGTTGGAAGTGTGGAATGGTAAATTGGGGCTTTGCTTAGGTCATTCTGAAATATATTTACATATATTTACACAGAGGATGTCTAGAGAGATCTGGTGATCACAAAACTAAGTTTTCAATTCAAGCAGGAATTCAAGTTCAGTGACTCATTTGGCCTATTTTATTTTTATTTCTACTGTCATTTTATATCTTGATTTTCATGAAACAACTCTATTTATGCCTTAATTATTAACAGTATTATGTTTTCCTCTCCCAAGTGTCTCTATTTGATCCATAACCATGTGGTCACCCTACTTAAGTACAAATCCTGACAGATACAGGTAGAAGAATGGCTTTCTCCTTATGGAATTGCTAGGAACATGTGAGATTAATGCTTAGATCTCTTGGAAGAAAATGTTGTGTCAGTCTGAAGTTAAATCTTATACTCACAAAAAAGGAAATGTGTTTTGAATACACTATCATACATCAATTAGAAGTTTGCTGAACATGCTACATACGTTGGTCACCACTTTTCTTCCCAACAATTTAGTTACTTTCTTTAAATAGCGAAATGAAGCCATTAATGAAAATGAAGTCTAAAACCATATTTGGCACTGGCACCTCTGTATTCCTATTTTATGGAGCATTAACAGAGAGCCAAAAACAAAGGAACAAATAAAATCAAAAACAATAAAAAAGGAAGATGAGGTCAATCGTGAGCTCTTCTCCCATGGTCTAATGAAATTGAGCTACCGAGTCTTCCCTCTTCTTTGTTCATTGTTCCAAGGGCAGAAAGAAAGCACAAATTAAAGCAGTATTTAAACTATTCCCTAAAAATTCCATTGATAGGGAGGCATGGCCCCATTTAAAGGATGAAAGATCATTTTAACTGAATTTATTCTACTTTGTGCCTTAAGGAAGTAAAATGAATTGGAACCATTACTGAATTCCAATGAAGCAGCTCTGAGATTCACAGGGGATATGACAGGGCTAGAAATTTCTCCCCACCAAAGGACCAAAAGACAAAGTCCAATGAATGTATTAGATATTGCCTTTTTTGATAAGTGGATGAAATGTAAAGCAAGTTAAACTATTGAGGAAATTAGGAACCAAACTATAATGTTTCATACTATTCCTTTGAGAGTATGCATATTAACCCCATTTCCCCTCTTTGGGTCTTATAAACCACACAATGTCATTAACGTATTTCCTCTTCTAGGATATAGTAAATCTTTTTAGCTTGGAAAATTAATTCTCCAAATCCCTGTGTGAAACATCTGAATTTTTCCATCTGTAGGTCTAAAATAGCCATAATTCAAAGAGAAATTTGAAGAATTAGACAACCATTAGAAGAGCAGTTAATACTCCGGAAAAGCTGGTGTAGTTCCAAAGCAGTGTTCTCATTGTAAGCTCCATTTGGGATATTTTGCACAATGTTCAGTTAGTCCTAGTTGTAAATTAGGAGAGGAAACATAATTTACTCCCCAAATAAGTGAGTCATTTTTTAACAAAGCAGATATATAGTAAAATGTTTGAGAAAAGTTATGGAGGAAGCAGATCTTGGCAGAAAAATATAATAGAGGGAGGTAGCTAAAATCTGTGTTAATTCCATCAGAAGCAGACTTACTTCATTACTTGGATTCTAGTAGGTGTTTGGGATCTGGACTGGTGGGGTGGAAAAAAGAGTATATTCTCTTCTATAAAAAAATGCATTGAATAAACCCAGTAAGTTTATGCCATATCAGTTGTGGGATATAACAGTAATTGACAGGAGGATCATCATTCCTTCAATAAATAAGCCTTGTCCCCAAATAAGGTCTCCCATTAGGAAACATTCCATGTTAACCTAAATTTCTCCAGAAGTGTCACTGTAGGATTCAGCTAAAATATTCTTTCATCCTTTAAATAACAACACAATAGCAATTTGTTGTTTAGATTCCTTCACTTTCTTTTGCATTATCTGAATTTCTTTTTTATGTTGGATTATAGGATTTCATTTTGGATTTTGGTATTCAATTTTATATGTATTTTAAATTTTAGACTCTTTTATTTCCTTTTCCTTATGTTGTACCATTTATTCCCATAACTTCTTCATTCTATAACTTTTTAATTTTTTTAAAATTTTTTTAAAATTCTTTTCAGTGTACCAGAATTGATTGTTTATGCACCACACCCTGTGCTCCATGTAATACATACCCTCCATAATACTCAGCACCAGGCTCACACAACTTTCCACCCCTGCCCCTTCAAAACCCTCAGATTGTTTTTCAGAGTCCATAGTCTCTCATGGTTCACCTCCCCTTCCAATTTCCCTCAACTCCCTTCTCCTCTCCATCTCCCCATGTCCTCCGTGTTATTTATTATGCTCCACAAATAAGTGAAACCATATGATAATTGACTCTCTCAGCTTGACTTATTTCACTCAGCATACTCTCTTCCAGTCCCATCCTTGTTGATACAGAAGTTGGGTATTCATCCTTTCTAATGGAAGCATAATACTCCATAGTATACATGGACCATATCCTCCTTATCCATTCATCCACTGAAGGGCATCTTGGTTCTTTCCACAGTTTCACGACTGTGGCCATAGCTGCTTTGAACATTTGGAGTACAGATGGCACTTCTTTTCACTACATCTGTATCTTTGGGGTAAATGCCCAGTAATGCAATTGCAGGGTCATAGGGAAGCTCTATTTTTAATTTCTTAAGTAATCTCCACATTGTTTTCCAAAGTGGCTGCACCAACTTGCATTCTCATTAATAATGTAAGAGGGTTCCCCTTTCTCCATGAAGCCCATCTTTGTAAAGTGTAGACTGTTTGTATTCAGTCAAAGAGATAAAGAAATAAAGCCTAGAAATATGCTCTTAACTAAACAGAACAAATTGATGGTTAGCAGAGGCGAGTTGAGTGGGGGAAATGGGTTAAATAGGTGTAGGTAATTAAGGAGGCCACTTGTGATGTGCACCAGGTGGTGTTTATAAGTGATGAATCACTAAGTTCTTCACCTGAAACTATTGTTATAATGAATGCTAACTAATGGAAATTTAAATAAAAATTGGAAGATAATGAATTAATTTTGAAAAATATTTCAATAAAATATGAACAATATTATTATGATTTTATAACCTGTATAATGAAAAGTTACCATGTGAGTCTTTTCTCCCCTTCACAGGTTAAATTCATAGTTATTTCATTTGGTCAAAAAGTAGCAGTAACAATTTGATATCAGATTTTGTATCAGTATATTTATTTATCAAAGCATCAAGTGATTTCAAAATCTTCCTAAAATCCAAATTTTAACATTTTTTACCTCAATTCAATGCTAGTCCTCTACATGACTGTGAATATATATGTATATTCTTGCTGTATGGCTTGTGACTGAATACTTTAGCAGAACTTCCAGTTTTTTATATTGGGTAAGTATCATTTTAATTAGATCAAAAGGAACAGACACACAATTCCATGAGCCCTGCACGTGGGAACATAAGATCCTTAAGAAAATGAATAAAGCTAACCACTCCAGGACCAGGAAAGAAAGCAATAATAAAGACATAGAAATTAGGTGGTACCATGAAATAGAAAACCAGTCCAGCAAGAACTTAGTGCCAAAAGTATCAGCATGAATCAAGGACACAAGCACCAAGCATGTATCTCAGAGATGACTCCATTTTTAGGGGGAGTGAGGACTAGGTAAAACAGGACCATCATCTAAAGAATTACCCAGGATACCAAGTTAGAGATACACAAATTTCAAAAATTGTCAAACTGCTAAATCCTCCTCCAGCTGAGCATATATGCATCTATACAGAAATGACAAATAACCATCAGTTCCATAAACCTATATGGAATCCCTGACAGTGAGAAACAGAGCTAGAACTTATGTGAATGGATACTATGATTTGTTTCACCTGCAATTTCTACTAGACCAATTCCCTAATCTTGTTCTTAGAACTATTATTTCTCTCATAGAAAATAAAATCCTGAACCTTACAACATGGACCTTGGCAAATGTCAAACACCTCCCTCCTGATACTACACAAATGTCCAGGTCTGTCTCTCATTTTACAGAGTGTGTGAAGATATGAGAGGGAAGAACTTCATGAATTAATTTAACAATCATCTCTTTCTATGAAGCCAGAATTACCCTGATCCCCAAACCAGGCAAAGACCCCACCAAAAAGGAGAATTTCAGACCAATATCACTGATGAATATGGATGCTAAGATTCTCAACAAGATATTAGCAAACAGGATCCAACAGCACATTAAAAAGTTTATCCACCATGACCAGGTGGGATTCATTCCTGGGCTAAAAGGATGGTTCAACATTCGCAAATCAATCAATGTGATAGAACAAATTAATATGAGAAGAGAGAAGAACCACATGGTCCTCTCAGTTGATGCAGAAAAAGCATTTGACAAAATCCAGCATCCGTTCCTAATTAAAACACTTCAAATGATAGGGATAGAGGGAACATTCCTGAACTTCATAAAATCTATCTATGAAACACCCACAGCAAATATCATCCTCAATGGGAAAAAGCTTGCAGCCTTCCCGTTGAGATCAGGAACATGACATGGATGCCCACTCTCACCACTTTTGTTCAACATAGTAGTAGAAGTCCTAGCAACAGCAATCAGACAACAAAGAGAAATAAAACTTATCCACATTGGCAATGAAGAAGTCAAACTCTTTCTCTCTTTGCAGATGACACGATTCTTTATATGGAAAAGCCAAAAGACTCCACCCCCAAACTACTCGAACTCATACAGCAATTCAGTAACGTGGGAGGATACAAAGTCAATGTACAGAAATCAGTGGCTTTCTTATACACCTATATTTACATAATACCAAGAAAAGGAGGGCCTAGGGCTATAATATTTGTTAAGTGTCCAAAGAAATAAATTGGTCCCTGTATTGAGAGAAAGAATTAATGTCTAGGTAAGATGTAAATTGTTCCAATTGTGATAATTGGAATAACTCATATATTCCTTCAATTGTTACTCCATTAATGAGACAAAAATTTGAATAAAAGCAAACTATTTGCAAAGTTATTGCAGTAGTTCAATAGATAAATGAGTCGGGGAGAAATGATGACTTCCAGTGGTGGGGAAGTAAAATAGTAATAATAATAATAATGTTGTTTAAGGAAACAGTGTCAAGAAAGGCTTCCATATTTCTGACTTGAAGAACTGTTTGGAGTCCTACTGTATGGGACATTATGGAAAGCAAGAAGACTTAGGGGGATAAGTAATCATGAGTTCAGTTTGCACTGTTAAAATATGAAATGCTTCTAAAAAATCCAGGTGTAAATGTCAAGTAGGCAAATAATTGTGTAGATCTATAACTCAGAAAAAAGTCTTGTATCAATGTATAAATACAAAAACTTTCAGTTTGTACCTAATGATTGATGTTCTGGAAATGAATGTGTGTGGGAAGATAGGCTAAGAGAAGAAAGTAGGAAAATACTTAGGAACTATGATATTTAGAGATATTGTAGATTAAAAAAAGGTGAAGAGACAAGGCTAAGTAGTAAAGAAATGGTAAGAAGAAAACTAATAGGAGTGTGTTATGGAACACAAGATCATACTACTGAGAAATTAAATAACATATTAAATTGAGATTCCAAAGTTTTCCTTAGCTAATATAGTTTTATGGAAGTGGTTCTGCCACTTTCAGTTCAATAAATTGGATTGGAGTGGGTTAAAGTGTGAAGAAATGTAAATAAAATGGAAGTACTAGGCAGCTCTTGAGAAATAATGTTTTCTCCATTTTAAACTTGGGGAAAAGGAGGATTGCTGGTGATTCACAGAGGTATTTATGTTTAGCAGAGGGAGGTTAAAGGAGTTCCAGAATGTTGCCTTTTACTTCCTATGGAAAGTAAGAGACTTCTGAAATTGTTTTATATGGTGAATTGGGAGAGACTGGGAGTCTGCATAAAATGGAAATAACTGAAATTGTTATTGTGGAATGTAGGACAATTAGCCTAATAGGAAAATGCCACTTAAAATTTAAATAGTGTTTATTTTGGTGGACAAAAACTGTGGAAAGTTTCACTCCAACCTGGTTCTGTGGTCTCCTTTAACAATGGTCACTTGCCCAGGTAGACACGTGTAGAACAGTTGGGCTCATTGTGACAGAGGCAAAGAGTTTCAGGTTTGGAAAGCAGTGACTGAAATAAGAGAATATGGAGACTATGCCAAATATAGAAGGAAGGAGGTGGTGATGGGTAATGAGAAAAATGAGAAATCCGTGAGTTGAGAAGCTCAATAAGGCCAAGAAAGAAAAAGTGTTAAGCAGTCTGGAAGATAGATGTTGGGGTTGGAGGATAGAATGTTTCCAATGGAACTAGAGGAGTTAGGGGGCATTAGGGTGACTGCAAGAAGGTATGATTAGATAAATGAGTGATACTGGAGATGTTATTCACACTGAGATGCAGCAGGAATGGAGGAGTCTGTGGACCACGATCCCAAGTCTTCCCTTAATGTGGATTTCATAAGACAAGTTTATACTCTCCAGAAACAAGCAAGGAGGGCAATATAGATGGGGAAATAAAAAGCGATTTCACAAGCTCATAGGTGAGAATTAGTCTGAAGTGGAATCTGAGTTTTATAAATGACTTACTTAAGGGGACTGCAGAGGAAGCAGTTTCTTCAGGAGAGCAAGTTGGAGGAATAAGGGAAATGGAATAACTACTTAAAATTGAGGCTGACATCAAGGAATTAGAGGATTGTGCTGCATAGGAAGTAGCAGAAAGTTCAACATAAAGCATTTGGGTCTAATTCGCCATATTTAACCTTTCTTTATGCATTCAAAATATAGGATAAGAAAGTCAAAATCTATATAACTCACAGAGGAAAATTCATGCAAATTCATGGAATCTTCTAATGAATGAATGAAGAGGATTTCAGTTTCAGACCAAAATAAAACCAAACAACAACAACAAAAAAAACTAACTAAAGGAAGAAAACAACAAAGAACAGAAACTTAGAATTTAAAAGAATGGAAAGGAGAAGTAGAAGAAGGGAGAGAAGAATGAAGCCCAGTGACTACCATTTTTTCGACATTACCTTCCAAATGACAAAAGTACATTTCAGCAATTACACACACACTTTGAACTGACTTCTTTCCCAGCATCCCCCTTCTATCTTTTACAATCTCCTGCTTTTATTTCCAAGGATGTAAGCCCTCACTTTATTTCTCTGACACATGAAATATGTTTCTTATACAGACAGGATCTAAGTGTTGTATTAACTATGTTTCTTTGAGTGCACATTCTATTTGTTGAATTTGTTAGTTTTTCATTAGCTTGGATTTTCTTAAATATATGGTGATTAAATTTACTGTAACACCTATTTGCAGCACTGCCTACATTTTTTGAACTACAGCCTCCTGAAGTAGCTGTAGGCCTCACCAGGAGAAGTCAACCTCCGACGTTAGCTATATGTCTAATGATAATCAAGAATTACAGGGGAAAAAAAATGAAAAAAAAGAAAAAAGAAAAAAAAAGCAAAGTAGTGGGGTAGTAGCTTTCCTTTTTCTTTTTCTTTTTTTAATTTTTTTGTTGGTGAATTTATTTCAGCTTCTCATTTTTTGATAGTTCCCTTTCTTCCTTTCCAGCATGATATATACTCATTTATTTTAATAATGGTCCTATTGGTTTAGAGTTTGACAGATATGGAGGAGTCAAATATGACTGTCATATATTATTTTGGAATTAGATATATTAAGAAAAGTATACGTATACCTAGAAGTGATTCATTAAATATGGTGAGAACTAGAGCTTTGTCAATGCCACCTATATTCAAAATAAAAGATTAATTAAGGAAAGCATTGACCCACTAAAGTTATCATCTGATTAAAAATTAAAATTTTTGGGTTGCCTGGGTAGCTCAGTGGGTTAAGCCTCTACCTTCATCTCAGGTCATGGTGTCAGGGTACTTGGATCAAATCCTGAATTGGGCTCTCTGCGCAGCAGAGAGCATGCTTCTCTCTCACTCTCTGCCTGCCTCTCTGCTTACTTGTGATCTCTGTCTGTCAAATAAATAAATAAATTCTTTAAAATATTTATATTGCTATTGTCCACTCATATGGTGAGTTAGTTTTTCAATCACATTACTTCTAATTTTCTGTAAATGTGGAGACATGGTATGTGCTCATTGGTTTGAAATTTCTGCTACTTACCTGTAAAATTCTAAGAGTTTATTAGATTTTTGTTAAGATTTGTTTTCTCGTTGAATTATACATTTGATTTCTCTCCAAGTCAACTTAATTTGCTAGGACGCCTAGAATTACACTCTATCAGGAAAATAGAAGCACCTAAACTACATCAGGAAAACAACTTAATTAGTTCATTAATATTAATAAAATAAAAGGAAATTTCATCTTAACTTAATAGGTCATATGCTAACTGAAGAACCAAGCAAGTGTATTTATGAATTTTCACACAAACAATATGTATCCAGCCCATAAGACATAATCTATTTTAAAATTCTGAAATATTTCAGCTATACTGATCCATAGATTCAGTATTTGTTTTTTCTTTTCATATATCTATTGCATTAAAAATGTCATTTTAGAAAGAATCACAACCATCATATTTTTCTTGAAAGATCACGCCTACTTGGGAACTGAAACCCCACATAGCTTTATTGAAATGTTGAAGTATTTCAGAAGTGAATCTAAAACTTAAGACCACATAGCACTAAAATGTTGGAGTCACCTGGATTATTTTATATTTCATATTTGAAATCCTTATGCCAACAAATTGGAAAATCTGAAAAAGTGACATTACTGTGTACTAACAGATGACAACAGGGACTTTGAAACATTAGGGAGATTGCCCAAGGTTAAAGAGTGGTTAATGGTAGAATCAGGGTTAAAAACCAAGTGTGTTTGCTTCTAAAATCGGTTATTCTCCTATGACACAGAGTATATATCATAGCTAGGGATTTAGACTATTTCTTACTCAGGCCCTGTATTTCAATAACACACACACACACACACACACACACACACACACACACACACACACACCCCTGACTGATTGTATATATGTGTTTATAACTATTGCTGTGTGAAACACTAGCAATATGAATATATGCACATGCATATGTGTCCATAAGCATACAGATGCATATAATCACAGAGTTTTATTGTTTCATTTAACAAATACTTCTTTAAATAACTAATGTGTCTAGGCAAGCTGAGCAACTTACAAATGTGAACCTAGCTCCATTGTTTCTGCTAGCTCCAAGTATCAAAAATTGGGAACCAATAAACCTCAGTGCTAATCCTAAGAGTATCCAAAATCTTTGTTTATGAAAAGTAACGAAGCATAATAGAATCCTAGGGGTTTGAAGTTTTTGTTTATGTGTGATCTTATTACAATATTTATTTTATCTTTCTTCCAAGTATTTTTGGTTAGAATTTAAAGTAACAAAACCTTTTTCATAAAATTGTTTTATTGCTAACCCTCAATTACAACTTATAAAGTCGAATAAAGCAAAAATTAATACTGGAGGTCCTTCAGAAGTCCATTCACGGACGATATCCAACCCCCCCCCCCAATGTTATCGTTTGCCTTCTTGTACAGAACATCCTGAACATTTGCCAAGTACCTTTTAAAATCACAATAAAAAAATGAAAGTGAACCTCAGTGGTTTTGGGCTCATGTACCCAGTGTCCTCAGTAGCAGCTCATGGCTTTGATTTGCCCCAATGGAATGCTGTGGAATTTGCCTCAATGGAATGCCCCAATGGAATGCTCCAGAAAGAGGGTGCATGAATCACTTTTATGGGTTAAGCATCTTTCTCTGCACATCACCTGGCATTCTTAATGGCTGATTGAGTATGGTGGCTAGAATTAGAGTTATTTCTAGGGTAAGGTTAAATTTAAGTATTTCTCTTATGATTTCCTATATGGCCAATCATTAGTATAATTTAGACACAGAAAATTCCATTTCTCTTTTTCATAAATATGAATATATTCTTAATTTCAATGTGAACATCTGGAACACACTTTTTCTGCTTGTGATGCAGTACTTGAAGACATGGGCTTTTGAGTCAGACACACCTGGATTTGATTCCTGGATCTATCCTTTAAGCTTTATAACCTTGAACATGGTAATATCTCTAAGGCATTAATTCCTTGTTTCAAAAATAAGGGATGAGATGACCTATCTTATTGGAATTAGTGTAAGGATGAAAAAGATAGTAAAAGCTCCTAGCAGGGTTCTTGGTAATGTAGGAAGCCTTTGATAAAGGATAAGTATAATAGTTTGTCAGACACTGTTACAATGAGTAATCAACAATAAACAGGGGAATAATTCAAGTTCAAAAATACCATCACAGGTCTAAGATGTCATTGCACAAAAATTTGTTTTTATTTACTTGCTCATTCAAGTTTAGAGTTTTATTTTATTTTCATATACAGTGAACAGTTGCCAATTGGACAAGTGTTACATGTGTGAGAATATGATTAATATTTGGGGCTTTATGATTCAAAACATTAAGGGGTTTAAATCTATCTGAAAAGGAAAGATCAGGACATATTGAAGCTGTGAATAATGCAAAAGATACATACACACATGTTGCATTGTATAATAGGGAAAATAAATACAGGAATTGAAAAGAAGAAAATGAATAAAGATGAAAATTTAATATAGTCAGAAAAGACTTAATGAAGGTGTTAGGGGCCTGAGGATGATCTTGAAAGGCAGTTATAATATCTATAACAGCTGTGAAATGGTTATTTGGTACAGTTTATGAAGGAATGAATATGTTTATGCCGCATTCACAGAAACTTGGACTTAAATACACACACACATATGTATACCCCCAACACACATACTTACACATACATACATACAATCTCTCTCTTTTTGCTCTCTCTCTCTCTCTTTCTAATATGGAGGACATGGAGACCAGAATATTTAGGTTGCTAGCTCAGGTCGTTAACTACTAGCCAGTGGTAAAACTTAAACTGATGTCTAGGTCTTCTGCTCTGGTTCCAGTACTTTTTTAATGCAATATCTTGAATGAGCAAGCCTTCAAAACCTTCTTGAATTATTCATATAAATATGGACAATCCTATCTTATTGCATAAGGCCATTTTAATTTATAGATATTAAGACTATAAGACTTTTCTTGTATTCAGCCATCTCAATGACTAATTTCTGCACCATCAGTTTTATTAGTATGCTAGAGCTGGATTCTACAGCTTACTGAATGAAAGTCTCAAACCTGTGTTGTGATGTCACGTTGGTAGCCTGAAAAAACCATGGTAGGAGTATTCGCACCATGGAAACAAACAAATGTTACAAATGATGGCTTCTTTTTATTGTTGTTCTGAAGAGTCAACAGATAAATATTTTCTAGCACATCACTCTTCATAATACTGAATTCTATACAATTCCATTATTAAAATGGCTAAAAGTAGGGGCGCCTGGGTGGCTCAGTGGGTTAAGGCCTCTGCCTTCGGCTCAGGTCATGATCCCAGGGTCCAGGGATTGAGCCCCACATCGGGCTCTCTGCTCAGCAGGGAGACTGCTTCCTCCTCTCTCTCTGCCTGCTTCTCTGCCTGCTTCTGATCTCTGTCTGTCAAATAAATAAATAAAATCTTTAAAATGGCTAAAAGTATAAAAATATGTTTTTAATGCCACATAAGTGAACTTCAGAATAAGATATGGATAGGTCAAAGAAATAACAATCCTTGAAAGAAAGTGATGAAAATGGAATAATTATTATTTTCAACCAGAGGCATATGGAATGAACTGTTGTAGTAAATTTTGTATTGTATGTATGTAAATTTACACAAAATAATTGGAAGTAACATACCATGAATAGAAAAATTCTATACCAAGAACACAAGGACATTCCTGTTCCAAAATATATATAAACCTACTCTTATTCATCAATTGGTGAAATATGAAAATAACAAATTACTTCAATAGATGAAGATAAAGCATTTGATTAAAACTGTTAGTAATTAGATACAATGGATAATGGCATATGCAAGCTACACATAGAAAAATTCAATAATTTCATTTACATAAGTAACCAATAGTTACAAAATGTAATCATTACATATGACCAACAAATATGCTTGATTTTATAAATATAAACATAAACCTGAAATATGCTGCAAATATTAACCAGATAACATATTGTGGGCGATTTTTATTTACTCCTTAAAATTTTCTCTATGTTTAAAATTTCTCTACAGTGAAGCATTAAGACTATGTAGATTATGAAAATAATGAAATGGAAATATAGATACCAGACCTCATTCACAACAGCAACAAAACCCTAAAATATCCCAGAGTAGTTTTATTTTTTTAACGATTTATTTATTTTACAGAGAAAGAAAGTGTGTGTGTCTGTGAGAGAGAGAGAGTAGGGGGTTGGGCAGAGGAAGAAAATCTTCAAGAAGACTCCTTGCTGAGCATAGAACCCAATCTGGGCTGGATCCCAGGAATGAAATGATCATGACCTGAGCTGAAACTCAACAACTGAGCCACCCATATGCCCCTTCAAGATTAGCTTTAAATGAAAAGAAATCAAAATGAGATCAATCCTAAATATGTAAGAATAAAAAAGAAGAGTAGAAGGAAGAAAAAGAAGAAAGACAAGAGCAGAGGAAGAGTAGTCAAGGAGTAATATGAATTTTACTAAAGCTGGCATGGGACAAAACTAGAAAGAAAGAAAAAGAAAGAAAGAAAGTAAGTAAGAAAGAAAGAAAGATGGGGCGCCTGGGTGGCTCAGTGGGTTAAGCCGCTGCCTTCGGCTCAGGTCATGATCTCGGGGTCCCGGGATCGAGCCCCGCATCGGGCTCTCTGCTCATCAGGGAGCCTGCTTCCTCCTCTCTCTCTCTGCCTGCCTCTCTGCCTGCTTGTGATCTCTCTCTGTCAAATAAATAAATAAAATCTTTGAAAAAAAAAAGAAAGAAAGAAAGAAAGAAAGAAAGAAAGAAAGAAAGAAAGAAAGAACTTTATTAGTAGTATCTTCGTGGTATGACCAAATGTGTTTTGTATTTATTCTACGTGCTTGAAAAAATATCTTCCTATTTTTATTTCATTTTTCACTTTAATATTTAATATTCAAAGAAATATTTTGGGACTTCAGACAGGAATTCTCCTCAACCACACTGCACCCCCAAATTTCTGTTATGGTTGATCCCCAACATATCTTGGGTCTTGGAGATGATCATTGTTTTCTCTAACAGAAACCACTAATAATAGACATTCCTGCATTGCGTTGGTTTCTTTTATTGTCCTACCACAATGATAAGTCCTTATTAACTTAGTTATGTACATGTTAAATGTCTCTTGCTCTCTCACTTATCATTAACTCCAAAAGGGCAGTCAGCTTTTCTCCTACTTCACCAATATATAATCAATTGCCTAACACATGACACATTAGGTAGGAACTCAATAAACACATCTAAGTGAATAAATATGTAAATGAGGAAAGTGAAATTGTAACAGATTTGGAAGTATAACTGAGATCTATAAATACAAAATAAAAATTGATTTGCTGGACAAATGGTTGCAAATTGGCCATTAGTGCCCAGATTATTTTTTCTTTTTAATACTCTTTCATTACTATTTTTCACTGAGATTTGCTATTCTTCAAACTGAAATATAGCCCTATCATCTGAGAAAAGAATAAATAATTATTTTTGACATAGTGTAAGCACTGGAACCAGCACAACCAGTTGATGTCTCCAGGGCACATGATGTCAGGAGATGTTATGCCTAGCTTTGTGCAAGCCTCAACCATGAACCTTCATGACTCTGCAAGTGAGTGACTTCTTAAATTTTGCACCCTAAGGACCTAAGTGTGTCTCAATCTGATAGTTCTGTTAATTTATCTACTATTTATTATTTCTATAAACTTACCATTGAAAAATAAAAGAGGGCATTTCCAGGCTATTCCAGCTTCCCAACCACAGGTTCCTGAATGCCCTTCCTTTCATACAAAGAGTATTATCTGTGTTTGGACTTTGTTCTTCTTTAAAATGATGTTGGCTATTCTTGATCTTCAGCCCTTTCAAGTAAATTTAGAATTAGTTTGCTGATATCCACAAATTAACTTCATGAGATTTTGACTGGGATTGTCTTGAATCTACAGACAAATTTGTGAAGAACTGCATCTTGACTATATTGAATCATTTTATGCATGAATAAGGAGTCTCTCCCATTCTCTTGTTCATCGATACTTTCCATCAGCGATTTGAGCTGTTCTTATATAGATAAAAGGATATTCTCAAAATGGTTATGTTTCCCTTTCTCCTGCTAGTGGCATGAGGAAAATTTTCTTCACTATTAACTATGAGGACCTGGTAGAGCCCCTGGAGGCAAAACTCACAAATTTATAGAGGCTCCCTATGGCTTGGTTCCCTTGGAGCTTGTTTTTGTTTTGCAGGGCTTTTCCCTGATTAGAGTTCTTATCAGAGTCATATCCACACTAAACCGTCAAGAAACTCACAAATTACAGCTCAGGTTTCCCAACCACAAGACTGGTTTCTGGGGAAGTTTCTGCTCTGGAAAGTTGCAATTCTCTGTATGTGCCTGTCTGCAAGGAGGAAAGCACCTGCACCCTTTCCAGAAATACAATGTTACCTTGTTTTACTTACTTTCCAAGTTAAAGACATCCCATAGTTCTTTATGAATATTGTAAATTTGTTCTAACAAAAACCTAGGTGGTAAAAATATTCATCACGTGAATTTAAATAAATATTGCTCTTAGTCTATGTAACAGATTGTCCCCAAGTTTGGTTTTTGCCCCTGCATGAATGTTAGTTCCATATGTTTCCATCTTCTTATGTCAAGGCTTCACCACTTTTGTGTCCATTGAGAGTTCAAGTAAAACATTTTAATATTGGTTATTATGAAATTAGCAATTAATTGTAATATTTAATGGAAATCAATAAGACAATACTGCTTGTAGGCTTGAGAACACATTGGTATATCAAATTAATAAACAGTATATTATGGAAATACAAAGTATAACTAAACTCAAGGAACCACCAGATTCATCTATGACTTCCAGCCTCCTCAAATGTATACATGGCCCTCTGCAAATAACAAAATCTCCCTTATTTATTCTTTTCAAATGTAAAAAAGGTATAATCATTGACTTCACACTTAACATGTACTCCATATTTTCAGGTCCTGGGGTTTCAACAGCAAGTTACCAAATCAGAACCCAGCCCTTTCTATTTTGAGGCTTTGAAATTGTAATCCCCACCTAAGAGGATGGCAGTTTCTCTGGTTATCATTCATCTGCCTCCTCCTCATTCAGTTCTTAGTAAAATATATCTCTTTAAGCCCTCTGTGATCATCCTGCTGAATGGTCTACTATGCTTTCCCCATCACTTTCTATCACAAAAGGGGCTGGTTTGCTTAATTCGTTTTTGAAATTAGTATATTCATATTTTGTTTATTTTTTCATGCCTTTCTACCACATTATAATGAAAATCCCATACAGTAGACCTTTGCAGCACCTCCAGCAAAATGACCAATATCTTCTATATAGATTTGTCAATAACTGTTACTTGATTAATCATCTAATTCATCAGTAAGAAGAAATCAGAGAGGGAGACAAACCATGAGAGACACTGGAGTCCAGAAAACAAAACGAGGGTTACAGAAGGCAGTGGCGTGGAAACATGGGGTAATCGGGTAATGGGCACATGTTGTGATGAGCACTGGGTATTACACGAAACTAATGAGTTGGTGAAAACTACATCAAACACTAATGATGTACTCTATGTACAGCCCATTAATCCCCTCCAACTCTTATTCTTCTGAGGCTGTTTCTGCTCCCCCATAGACTCTTTATTAATTTTCTTAAAGAATGTGATTACTTTTTCTGTAGGTCAGAGATTGTCTAGCAGGAGGTAATTATGGGATTACTGAAAAGGTAAGGAGTAAAGTATGGCCCTTTTTCACTCCATTGATATTCTGTCCCATTTTCTTCTCCCACCTGTAGCATAGGGGATGGAATCAACTTTTCCCAAAGATCTTGCATATGCAGTAAAGTATTGCATACCAAATTTAAAAATGGGAAACCATTGTTTAAAGTCCACTCACAATGTCTGGTATATCTCTAGAGTAATTAAGGATTTTAAATTAATTCAAACTACTACTACCATAACAAATTTACAATTTTTTAATAAAAATTCAGGAGAATCCATAACCCCACCCCCCTCTCCCAACCCCCTCCCCTCATCAACCCTGTTTGTTTTGTGAGATTAAGAGTCACTTATGGTTTGTCTCCCTCCCAATGCCATCTTCTTTCATTTACTCTTCTCCTACCCCCTCAACCCCCCATGTTGCATCTCCTCTCCCTCATATCAGGGAGATCATATGATAGTTGTCTTTCTCCGATTGACTTATTTCGCTAAGCATGATACCCTCTAGTTCCATCCACGTCGTCGCAAATGGCAAGATTTCATTTCTTTTGATGGCTGCATAGTATTCCATTGTGTATATATACCACATCTTCTTTATCCATTCGTCTGTAGATGGACATCTAGGTTATTTCCATAGTTTGGCTATTGTAGACATTGCTGCTATAAACATTCGGGTGCACGTGCCCCTTCGGATCACTACGTTTGTATCTTTAGGGTAAATACCCAGCAGTGCAATTGCAGGGTCATAGGGTACTTCTATTTTCAACATTTTGAGGAACCTCCATGCTGTTTTCCAGAGTGGTTGCACCAGCTTGCATTCCCACCAACAGTGTAGGAGGGTTCCCCTTTCTCCGCATCCTCGCCAGCATCTGTCATTTCCTGACTTGTTAATTGTAGCCATTCTGACTGGTGTGAGGTGATATCTCATGGTGGTTTTGATTTGTATTTCCCTGATGCCGAGTGATATGGAGCACTTTTTCATGTGTCTGTTGGCCATCTGGATGTCTTCTTTGCAGAAATGTCTGTTCATGTCCTCTGCCCATTTCTTGATTGGATTATTTGTTCTTTGGGTGTTGAGTTTGCTAAGTTCTTTATAGATTTTGGACACTAGCCCTTTATCTGATATGTCATTTGCAAATATCTTCTCCCATTCTGTCAGTTGTCTTTTGGTTTTGTTCACTGTTTCCATTGCTGTGCAAAAGCTTTTGATCTTGATAAAATCCCAAAAGTTCATTTTTGCCCTTGCTTCCCTTGCCTTTGGTGATGTTCCTAAGAAGATGTTGCTGCGGCTGAGGTCGAAGAGGTTGCTGCCTGTGTTCTCCTCGAGGATTTTGATGGATTCCTTTCTAACATTGAGATCCTTCATCCATTTTGAGTCTATTTTCGTGTGTGGTGTAAGGAAATGATCCAGTTTCATTTTTCTGCATGTGGCTGTCCAATTATCCCAACACCATTTATTGAAGAGGCTGTCTTTTTTCCATTGGACATTCTTTCCTGCTTTGTCGAAGATGAGTTGACCATAGAGTTGAGGGTCCATTTCTGGGCTCTCTATTCTGTTCCATTGATCTATGTGTCTGTTTTTGTGCCAGTACCATGCTGTCTTGATGATGACAGCTTTGTAATAGAGCTTGAAGTCCGGAATTGTGATGCCACCAACTTTGGCTTTCTTTTTCAATATTCCTTTGGCTATTCGAGGTCTTTTCTGGTTCCATATAAATTTTAGGATTATTGGTTCCATTTCTTTGAAAAAAATGGATGGTATTTTTCACTTATTTGTGGAGCATAACAAATAGCATGGAGGACAAGGGGAGATGTAGAGGAGAAGGGAGTTGAGGGAAATTGGAGGGGGAGGTGAACCATGAGAGACTATGGACTCTGAAAAACGATCTGGAAATTTTGGGGGGGTGGGGGGTGGGAGGTTGGGGGCACCAGGTGGTGGGTATTGTAGAGGGCACGGATTGCATGGAGCACTGGGTGTGGTGCAAAAATAATGAATACTGTTATGCTGAAAAAAAATAAAAAAAAATTAAAAAAAAAAAGAATAAAAATTCAGGAGACTCATTTTGCATCTTTATTGTGATATTTGCAAATTTATGAACGTTAGTGAAATGTCATCCAAAAAAGAATAAAAATGGGCTAATTGCAACTTTACATTGCCTCCTTGAGTCCTTGAAATTTTTTTTTTTGAGTCCTTGAATTTTTTACTTCCCCCATTGTCTTCTGTAGTTGTCTACTTTCTTCACGCTTCCATGGTCAAGGCTAATGCATGTCAAGTAGCTGTTGGGAATGGAGAGTCCTGAAAACTGCCCACATCATTGAATTAAGAGTGTCTTTGCAAAGACATTTAAACATTTAACCGTCGGAGAATTCTTCTCAGGCAGGGTCAAGGTAAGGTCTTCCACAGTGTTTTTGAAGATTTAACTGCTCTTGGCATTCCAATGTCACCCAATTTTTTTTTTTTTTACTTTTTTTCACTTTTTAAAAAGAAAAAAATTTCTTTTCAGTGTACCAGAATTCATTATTTATGTACCACACCCACTGTTCCATGCAACAAGTGCCCTCCATAATACCCACCATCAGGCTCACCCAACATCCCACCCCTGCTCGTTCAAAACCCTCAGATTGTTTTTCAGAGTCCATAGTCTCTCATGGTTCCTCTCGCTCTCCAATTTCCTGCAACACCCTTCTCTCCATCTCCCCACGACCTCTGTGTTATTTCTTATGCTCAACAAATAAGTGAAACCATAAGATAATTGACTCTCTCTGATCCACTTATTTCACTCAGCATAATATTTTCCCTCTGGGTCCATGTTGATACAAAAGTTGGGTATTCATCCTTTCTGATGGAGGCATAATACTCCATAGTGTATATGGACCACATCTTCCTTATCCATTTGTCCATTGAAGGGCATCCTGGTTCTTTCCACAGTTTGGCAATTGTGGCCATTGCTGCTATGAACATTGGGGTACAGATGGCCCTTCTTTTCACTATATCTGTATCTTTGCAGTAAATACCCAGTAGTGCAATTGCAGGGTCATAAGGAAGCTCTATTTTTTAATTTCTTAAGGAATCTCCACACTGTTTTCCAAAATGGCTGCACCAACTTGCATTACCACCAACAGTGTGAAAGGGTTTCCCTTTGTTTGTTTCACAAACAGGTTGTTTACTGTCTTGTTAATGTTGGCCATTCTAACTGTTGTAAGGTGGTATCTCCAAGTGGTTTTGATTTGAATTTCCCTGATGGCTAGTGATGATGAATATTTTTTCAGGTGTCTGTTAGCCATTCATATGTCTTCTTTGGAGAAGTGTCTGTTCATGTCTTCTGCCCATTTTTTGACATGATTATTTGTTTTGTGTATGTTGAGTTGAGGAGTTCTTTATACATCCTGGATATCAGACATTTGTCTGTACTGTCTTTTGAGAATATCTTCTCTGAGTTTGTGGGTCCCTCCTTGTTTTGTTGACTGTTTCCTTTGCTGTTAAGAAGCTTTTGATCTTGATGTAGTCCCAAAAGTTCATTTTCGCTTTTGTTCTCTTTGCCCTTGGAGACACATCTTGAAAGAAGTTTCTGTAGCCGATGTCAAAAAGGTTACTGCCTATGTTCTCCTCTAGGATTCTGGATTCTTGCATCACGTTGAGGTCTTTTATCCATTTCAAGTTTATCTTTGTGTATGGTGTAAGAGAATGGTTGAGTTTCATTCCTCTACACATAGCAGTCCAATTTTCCCAGCACCATTTATTGAAGAGACTGTCTTTTTTCCACTGTATATTTTTTCCTGTTTTGCCGTAGAGTTGAGGGTCTCTATCTGGGCTTTCTCCTCTGTTCCACGGTCTATGTGTCTGTTGTTATGTCAGTACCATGCTGTCTTGGTGATTACAGCTTTGTAGTAAATCTTGAAATCAGGCAACGTGATGCTCCCAGTTTGTTTTTCTTTTTCAACATTTCCTTAGCAATTCAGGGTCACTTCTGGTTCTATAAAATTTTAGGATTGTTTGCTCCAGCTCCTTGAAAAATGCCGTGGAATTTTGAACAGAATGGCATTGAAAATATAGATTGTTCTAGGCAATATAGACATTTTAGCAGTGTTTATTTTCCCAGTCCATTGACATGGAATGGTCTTCCATGTTTTTCGTGTCTTCCTCGATGTCTTTCATGAGTGTTCTGTAGTTCCTTGAGTACAGATCCTTTACCTCTTTGGTTAGGTTTATTCACAAGTATCTTATGGTTCTTGGTGCTATAGTAAATGGAATCAATTTTCTAATTTCCCATTCTGTATTTTCATTGTTATGAAAATAACATTGTATAAGAAAGCAACGGATTTCTCTACATTGACTTTGTATCCTGCCACATTACTGAATTGCTGTATGAGCTTTACTGTTTTGAGGGTGGAGTCTTTTGGGTTTTCCATATGAAGTATCATGTCATCAGCGAAGAGAGAGTTTGACTTCTTCATTGCCAATTTGGATACCTTTTATTTCTCTTTGTTGTCTGATTGCTGTTGCTAGGACATCTAATTCTATGTTCACCTAGAGTGTCACCTAACTTTAAATATGGCAAGGCATACAAGCTATTTCTTGTGCATATTTTATTCAGTTTCTTTTGTTCAAAACCTTCTTTGTAAATTCGTTTATATTTTGGCGTGTTAGTTTTGGGGTGCTAGCTTTGGTTCTATTGGTGAATTATTTACATAATGGTTTTCTTATCTTTAAAATGAGTAGATTGCACAAGATCACTATGATGTTCCAACCTCCTGCAGAGCTCTGGATGCTAAAATGTGACTACCGTCATGCTTTTCCCTTGCTCAAGAAGCTGTGCTGGCTCCCAAGTACCTGCGGCTATGAGATCAGATTCCTCTGTTAATATTTCTAGGCTCTCCACCTACTAGGGTTTCTCTCCCTCATATTAACTCTTGCTTCCCTGATACACAAACACACTGCACCTCACAGACATTGTCCAGGATTTAAGCTCACTACTTCAGGAGCCATAAGTGCGTGCATAGCAGTGATACTCACAATGCTACCAGTCCATGAACCATTTTCTTACAGTCTGCGACAATACAAATGCAGGAAAAAAAGTATTCAGAAGCTTTCATACCGATTTGACATTGACATGACACCCAAGTTAATGATTAATGCACTTGTGTTTTGGAACAGTTTTGATGTTTCTGAACTGGCACAGTGAGTAATATAGCAGGATCTGTGTACTCATCACACTCAGTAAGACCATATTATACTATAAGATTACTTTGTTTGACCACTGTAAACCACATTTCTATGAACATGTGAGCATATTTAAAGACTTTTTTTTATATTTGCAAGTTATTTTTAAGGTCATTTTCATTCTTTTTTAATTTTTTTTATCTAATCATTTTTTAAATTTATTTTCAGCATAACAGTATTCATTGTTTTTGTACTACACCCAGTGCTCCATGCAATCCGTTCACTCTCTAATACCCACCACCTGGTTCCCCCGACCTCCCACCCCCCCACCTCTCCAAACCCTTCAGATTGTTTTTCAGAGTCCATAGTCTCTCATTGTTCACCTCCCCTTCCAATTTCCCCCAACTCCCTTCTCCTAACTCCCCATGTCCTCCATGCTATTTGTTATGCTCCACAAATAAGTGAAACCATATGATAATTGACTCTCTCTGCTTAACTTATTTCACTCAGCATAATCTCTTCCAGTCCCATCCATGTTGCTACAAAAGTTGGGTCATTTTCATTCTTAATAAAGATTTTATTTATTTATTTGACAGAGATGACAAGTAGGCAGGGAGGCAGGCAGTGAGAGAGGAAGGGAAGCAGGCTCCATGCTGAGCAGAGAGGAAGATACAGGGCTCAATCCCAGGACCCTGCTCCATGCTGAGCAGAGAGGAAGATACAGGGCTCAATCCCAGGATCCCATGACCCTGGGATCATGACCTGAGCTGAAGGCAGAGGCTTTAACCCACTGAGACACGCTGGTGCCCTTGTCATTTTCATTTTTAATAAAGCCTTGTCTATAATTTACAGCTCAATGTTATTAGTTAAGTCAGGAAATACAAATCTCTATTACTCATGTTTAACCCTAACTTAATTATGATGATTCAAGTAAGCTTCACAGGACACTTTTGTCAGAAAAAGATAAATCTTTTTAAAATAAAAGAAAGGTATTGAATTAAAAAGTTGATGGAAGTAAACTTTTAATATTTTCTATATGAACATTCATGTTTTCAGAGCTGATTGCAGTGGCATTATGAGCTAATACTAAAAGACTATGTCTATGCATCCACTGAGTTCTTAGTATGCCACCATTTCAGAGGCATTAGCTTGGAAAATTGTGGTCAAAAAGCTCATGCAACTACCACACTTAAGTGACACCAGCATCAACTGCAGAAAGAAGCAAATGATAGGGAAGACCAAGTCATTAAACAAAGTTAGCAATATGTTTTTAACTGCAGTTTAACAAATTCAGAGATATTCCTAGCACAGCAATCCTTCAGGATCTGTGTGATTTACACATGAACGGTTTCTAGCTTCAGTGCTAAAAAGTCCCACAACTGGACATGAAGCATATAAAAATAATCAGTTTGGAGTTCAAGTTCTGTGTAAGACTATGCTGTAGTGATACAGCTGCAAAGGCAAGTCAGCATTCTGGAGTCACCATCTGGATTTAGTTGGTGGTGCCAGAATTGTTGTTAATCTACACATTCCTTACTTCACTGAAATGTTTTTATTTTTTTTAAGTAAGATGCACTAAATATTATATTTAGTGATATAGTGCAAATTGTGATGACATAATACAAAAGATAATCAAAAACTGTTGTTTCATGCTGAAGTATAATGGCTATTATGAAGAAAATTTTTGTTGAAATATTTGTCTTGCAGAATAAAATCTCATCATTTATGCAATATAAGAATCTAGTTTGGTCTCAACAATTTGAAGTTGTAAAGTAAGCATCCAGTTTAGTTATTTGGTATTTCTAATTATCTTAATACTTCCATGAAAGAAAGAAAGGGTGAATATATATGTGTGTGTGTGTGTGTGTGTGTGTGTGTGTGTGTGTGTGTGTATACATATATATACGAATGAAAATTATTCAAAAAGAGGTCAAAATAAGAAAAAAATTGAAAAAAAATACAAGTGTAAAAATTAAAAATACAAAGAATGCTACTTAGTGTTTTACCTAAAACGTGAAGCTTTGCAGTCCTCTATGATCAGTAAACTTGACAAGAGTGAGTTGTTTGTGGTGGTCTTCTGAGGGAAGGGCCTGTTTCAATGATTATCAAAGGTACTTCAGCTAGTGCAAATGCACCTCTCCTGAGCAGAGTCAGATCTCCATGTAATCAACCCTAGATTCCAGGATGTGATTCTGTTTTACTCCCTGAAGTCTTGCAGTATGAATAGGTTGGGTCAATATGGCTGCACCCTACTCTCTACCAAGGAGCTGAAAATTTGCACCCCAATTCTTCAGTGAGCACTCACAGAAAAGTAATCCATCAGTCTAATCTAATTGGTTTCTGTCAGAGCTCTGTGTTCACACTGCCAGTGACAGAGCATTTTTTTCTCAGGTGTGCAACTGAGTTCCAAATCCAAATTCTGTAGATTTCTGCAGCACAGCGTCACACTGTACTTCCTGGGTATTGGAGGTCTTCCCATGCTTCTGTTTTGCTGGACTCCTCCCATGAATACTATCACCCAGCTGTGCTAGGATTCCAAGCTTAGGGTTACATAGAGCAGAAAGCCAGCACCTAGCCTCGTGGTTTTCAGCCAGTTCTCCCCAACTGATACCTGAGGACTGAAGCATTCAGGCCCTCACTGTTCTTATTGTGACCCTTGGGATCTTGAGATCATACTGACATGCCAGGGATTCTGCCCCACTTTACCACTTGAACACCTTTAAGTCAGGGATGTTCCCCATGCTCTTAGAGCATCAGACGTGCATGACAAACAAGGTGTGAGAAGGCCCATGGTGGAGGGACTCTAGATTCCTAAAAGTTCACGTGAAGTAGCTTAGTCTCCAACCTGAAGATCCACCTGAAGAAAACTATGGTAACATGCTACCATAATTTGCAGAGTTATTTGGTAATTCAGCATAGCGTAATATACCTACAATATGTATAAATAAAAAAACTTCAATAGTTATGACACTAGAACCCAGGAAAAAATGACAAGAGAGGCTGTGGCTTCCTCAGTCAGTAGGGCAAATGATTCTTGACCTCTGAGCCCCACATGGAACACAGAGTTGATGTAGGAAACAAAAGAAAACAACAGGACTTACACATGACCAAAGTCAATTGGGCTTGGACAATAGAGTTGGTTGGCGGTGGACTGGATCCTCTCACCTGTTAATGCAGCCACTGGGCCCTGACCACTCCGGTGGTTCCATTGCTCATCAGGCAACCAGTTCCTCCCCCTAGGAGCTCAGGGTCTAGAGGGGCAGATGGACAAATGTGAACTGAAAAGGTGAATGAAAAGAGCATTTTGTCCATAAGAAAAGAGCAAGGGACTACAACTGGGTCCTGAACTCCACCAGGTGATGGGTCTGACAAGGCCCTGCTGTGATGACATTGAGAATTCCTGTGGCAGGAAAAGGAGATAGTCCTTCACAAATCCGAGAATATTTAGCCTGGCATAGGGAACCACAGTGCAGAGGATTGGAAGCAGAATATGATGTTCCCAGAGTGGGGGTCAGAAAGGAGGCTAGGTTGATCAGAGGAAGCTGAAGTGGGGATCATAGAGGAAAAGGAGGAGGGCCACAGTCTGGGGCAGGTGGATGGTATCAGTACACTGCTCCTAGTGCTGTGTGACCACATTACCCCACCCTCAGTGGCTTAACCAACAAACAATGTCTCACAGTCTCAGAGGAGACTTTAAGTACAGCAATCCAGCAGTGATCAGCTGCCAGAGCCCCTCAGTACTTTGGGGCTGTTGACAACACCAAGGCAGGACTTGTTTCACTGAGTACTTGAGCACACTTAGGGATGTTAGCAGGATTCAGTGCATCTCAAAAGGTCCGAGTTCCTCTGTCTCTTGTTGGCCCTCATGGCTAGGTCACGTGCACATGTCTGATCCATGTTTCAACATAGGGGCTTGTACTCCAGTGTGAGGATCTAAGAGAGAACACAGGTCACAGGCAGCATGGGGATGTGCAATGATCTTTTATAACTAAATCTCAGATGGGGCTTTTAGGTCATTTTACCATATTCTGTGAAATGGAAGGAATCACTAAGTCCATACCTCACTCCAGGGCACAAAGTTACCCAAGAATGTGTAAATAATATATGGGATTTCAGGGAACCATTGAGAGGAGAAGGTGAAGACCCCTGAGGGTTAGTGCCTTGCCCAGAATCACAGACTGGTAGAAAGGCTGAACCAGGCATGAACTTAGGTCTCTGTGAGTGTCTTCAAAGTTGGGGCCATTCACTGGAGGGTTCTGGAAAAAGTTGTGTTGAAGACAGGGGCTACAGACAGGGAGATGGTTTCAGGGTGAGGGAGAGCATTGATATCAGAGACAGGAGGCATGCCAGCACAATCTTGTACGAGGGGGAGCCCAGGTCATGGCAACCAACTGAATGGACCCCTATCCACATGAAACCCATTGGAAAGGAGGTAATAGCTCTCAGCACAGGTATGCAGTCTATAGTAGTAAGGATGGATTCTAACCATCAAGGGCCAAGTCTTCAATCCCTTCTTTAGGGTTCCCTTTCAAAATTAGAAAACCAAAGTTCTTGGAAATCTATGGCCCACCAATCTGTAGATGGGACTGTCACCTTCTGGGACTCCAGAATGTGAGCGCTGATGAACTGATGTGTGCCCACAGGAGACACTCTACATGCAACTCTCTCTCTCTCTCTCTCTCTCTCACACACACACACACACACACACACACACACACACACGCACCATTAGGGACTGTAGCGTGGAATATAAGGAGTTGCAGAGTAAGACAAAGTGAGAAAAGGAGGAAAATGTGCTTGGAGTTATCTCCTACATGTGACACCATTCTTACAATATCATAGACGTTATTCCACATATGTCTGTGGACATCTGGACAAAGTCCATGCTAGAATCATCTTTATTGTACAGATCAGATGCAGACCACCTTTGACAGGGATAATGGCTTATCCAGGGACATAAACAGGTAAGATTGGGGAGTGTGTCTGAACCCAGGTGGGGCCCTGGTTCCACTCAGCCCTTCCTTGGGGGTCGGTGGAGAAGGGTCTGTTGGTGTCCCTGTGTACAGATGTGGCCTTGTACGCAGAAAGGAGATGAGCAGATGGCAGCCCTGAGCACTGTTTGTGTAGGTGATAATCCAGAGGGGAATTGGGTAGGTAATCTCAAGAAGTGACGTCACTTCCTTCACCACAAACCCCAACAGAATTTGGAACCCCTTAACCAGGCGCTCACATTCTAGTGTAGTCCAGTACCAGAGTTACATGGCTGGAGACATCTGATATAGAAAGATATTTCTTGCTGCTTGCCTACTTCCTGGGGTTCTGGCTTCCAAAAACCCCAGGAAATGGCTTTCTCAAATACTGCAGACATTTGCCCAAACCTTGTCCCCAATGCCTCAGGGCATTTGATAGGAGTTCCACAGAGTGATTCGAGAACAGGATTCTGGATAAGGGTGCCTGAAAACATGTAGGTTAGGATTAGGGCCTCAGGGCTTGGCAGGTCTGATATGCTGGATCCTAGGCCAGCTTTCCCAGTGGCTGATTGGAGGGTAGGACTCAGGTTGTGTCAGACTGTGCATTACTGTCAGGGTGGCTTACGAAAGTGAGAAGGCATCAGGGGTCATACACGTTCCCCCTAATCCAGGATATTGTGTGAATTCCATAGGGCATGGTTTCCTTTTGGAGAGCAGGGAGAGTCCTGTTGTTTGGCTCTGGAGTCCCCAAACTGGAGGGCTTATGTTCCAGGACTCTGGGGACAGAAGTCTGAAAACCCAAGCTAAGTTTATGAATAGGGTCTATGCCATGGATCACCTCTCTACAGAGGCTGACAGGAGGTACTCAGATTCTGAAGTTAGGGTGACAGTCAGGCATTCGCTCAGACAAAATTTGTGACCACTAAGGCCGCTGTATGTTGAGGTGGGCTCCTGAGGACATAGAGTTTTCTCCTTCTCTGGGGGTTTTGCGCAGTTCCAAAGAGCAAGGTTTCATTCTTGGGGAGAGGTGGAGTCCTGCTGTATGACTCTAGGGTCTCCCATATGGAGGGATTCAAGAGCATGGCTCTGGGTATGGATGCCTGAAAACTCAAACTAGGGTTAGGGTTAAGACCTAGGGGCATGGCAGGTCTAATCTGATGACTCTAGGACCAGCTACATGGGTGGCTGACTGCAGGATGGGCCTCAGGCTGAGGGACCGAATGTATATTACTGTCCAGGGTAGGCTTCCCCAATGAGGGGGTGGGGCTTCGGGCTCGTGCATCTTTTTCCTAATGTGTGGGTTTCCTGCAGCTCCAAAAGGCACGTTTTCCTTCTGGAGGGCAGGCAGAGTCCTGTGGTGGGCTCCAGTGTTTCCTATCTGGAGGGCTTGTGAACCAGGACTCGGAGGACAGAAGTCTGAATACCCAAGCTAGAGTTAGGGTTTGGGCCTAGGGCTTCAAAGGCCAAATCTGTGGACACTGAGGTGAGCTCCCTGAACTCTAGGTTAAGGGGAGTTTCAGGAGGTCACTCAGGCTGGAGTTTGTGTCCATGAGATCCACCTTATGTGGGGGTGGCCTCAAGGGACCATGGAGTTTTCTCCCACATTGGGGCTCTTGCTCAGATACAAATAGCTTGCTCTATTTTGGGGGATAGGTGGTGTTCTGTTTTATGGCTCATGGGTCTCCGATATGGAGGGATTCGAGAGCAGGGCTCCAAATATGGATGCCTGAAAACTCACACTAGTTTTAAGATTAGGTCCTTGCTTTTTGGAGCTATGGAAAACCCTCAAAGATGGAATAAATCTGCTTTGCCCCTGAGGTCAAGCCCACTTTTGCAGGTCACCATGGACACATTCACCCATTGCGACCCTTAACCCGAGCCCCATTTTGAACATAGCCACAAGGGTACCTCGGCCCAGAGCCAGGTATAAGGCCTACCATGCCACTAGGACCTAATCCTAATCCTCATTTTCAGGCATCAATACCTGGAACGCTGCTCTCGAATCCCTTGATATGGGGGACCCCTGAGCCATAAAGAAGGACAACACCTACAGCCCAGCATAAACCAAGTGATTTGGAACTGCAAAACCCCAGAGTGGGAGGAAACTCCATGCCACCATGATGCCACCTATAAGTTTGGCGGAACTCATGGACATAAACTCCAGCCTGTGCCACATCCTGATACTCGCCTTCACCTCAGATCCTGGGGAGCTCGCCTCAGTGTCTGTAGATTGGGCCTGCCACACCCTAGGCCATAACCCTAGCCCTAGTGTGGGTTCTCAGACTTCCATCATCAAAGTATACTGGTCCACAAGCCCTCCAGATAGGGAACACTGAGCCACACCACAAGACTGTGCCTGTCCTCCAGAAGGAAAATGTGCCTTTTTGAGCTGCATCCAACCCCCCTATTAGGAGAAAACTGCATGAAACCCCAAAGCCAACCCATTGATGGAAGCCAGCCTTGGACACTAATACACATTCTGCCCTCAGCCAGAGCACTGACCTCCAGTCAGCCACCAAGTAGCTGGTGCCAGTGGAAATACTGGAGAATTTCCATGCCCTTGGCCCTACCACGAACCCTAGCTTGAGTTTTCACGCATACATACCCAGTGCCCTGCTCTCGAATCACTCCATATGGGGGACCCTAGAGCCGTACACAAGACTCCACCTGTCCCCCAGAAGGAAATCATATTATTTGGAGCTTCACAAAACCCCCAGTACAGGAGAACTCCATGGCCCCAAGAGACCACGGACACACATACAACAGCCCTAGTGGACACAAATTCTAGTCTGAGCGAATGCCTGACACTCGCCCTCACTTCAGAATCCGGAACCTCTCCTTAGCCTCTGCAGATCAGTGATCCATGCCCTAGACACTAACCAGAAACCTAGGTTTGGTTTCAGACTTCCATGCCCTGAGTCCTGGCACACAAGTTCTCCAGATTGGGGACTCCGTTGCCACACCAGGACTCTCCCAGCCCTCCAGATTGAAATCGTGCCCTATGGAGCTGCACAAAACACCTATATTACGAGAAACATGAGCTGCCCCCAACGTCACCCACTTGCGTATGCCACCCTGGATACCAATGTGCTGTGCGACATGCCTGAGTCTGGTCCTCCAAGCAGTCACCAAGACAGCTGGACCCAGAGCCAGGAGATCAGACCTGCCATGTCCCTAGGCCCTCATGCTAAATCTAGTTTGGGTTATTGGGCATTAATACCCAGAATTCTTCTCTTGAAACCCTCCCTGCCCCCATGAGGCTAAACCTACATTCAGGAGATCTTATCAGCAGAGACTCCAATCAGCCATCAAGGCAGCTAGAAGCAGAGGCAGCTGAATGCACCTGCCATGCCCCTAGGCCAAAATCCTAACCCTAGTTTGAGTTTTCAGGCATCCATACACAGAGCTCTTCTTTGGAATCCTTCCACATAGGGAATCCCTGATCCATAAAACAAATCTTTCCCCCAGAGGAAACATTGCTTATTGGAGCTATGTAAAACCATTAGAAATGGAAGATATCAATTTTGCCCCTGAGGCTACATCCACTTTTGCAGGCCGCCATGGACACAATCACCCATTGTGACCCTTAGCCTGAGCCGCATTTTGAACACAGCCCCAAGGGTACCTCGAGCAGAGACAGGGTATAAAGATTGCCATGCCACTAGAACCTAGTCCTAACTCTCAGTTGGGTTTTCAGGCATCAACACCCAAACTGATGCTCTCTAATCCCTCGATATAGGGGACCCATGAGACATAAAACCGAACGTATCCTGTCCCCAGAGGAAACCCTGCTATTTGGAGCTGTGTCAAATCCTCAGGTTAGGAGAATCATGAATGGCCCCCGAGGCCTTCCCGATTTCTTAGGCTGCTCTGGACAAAAGTGCACAGTTTGACACACCCTAAGTACCTACCTCCAGTCAGAAACCCAGGTAAATGGCCCAGGGACAGAAAATTGAACCTGACATGCCCCTAGGCACTAATCTGACCCTATCTTATATTTTCAGGCATCCGTCCCCATTGGCTTGTTCTCGAATACCAACATACGGGCATCCTTGAGCCACAAAACAGAACACTTCCTGTACCTAGAAGGATAACTTGCTATTTTAAGCTGTGTCAAACCCTCAGGGTAATAGAATCATGAATGGCCCATGAACAACCACCATATTCCAAGATCTCCCTGGACACAAGCCCGCATTGTGACCCATCAGCATGAGACTCCATTTCAACTCACAACCTGGGTAGTTTACACCAGAGCAAGCAGAAGAACCTGCCATCTTCCGAGGCTGCAATGGTAACGTGAGGTGGGTGTCCAAGCATCTGTACGTAGAGCCCTGCTATTGAATCTTTCCATATGAGGGACCCTGGAGCCATCAAAGAGGACTCCCCCTCTCCTGTAGAAGGAAACTGTGCTGTGTGGATCAGCTCAAAATGCCCAGCGTGTGAAAATGTCCAAGTCCTCATCAGACGAACCCTCCATTAGTCGGCCATCATGGAAACAAATTCCAGCATGAGCAAACATCTGACACATTGGACTTTATGTCAGATGCTGGGGATCTCGATTCAACCCTTGCACATTGGGACTGCC
The DNA here is from genome assembly GCF_902655055.1 of Lutra lutra. Lineage (NCBI taxonomy): Eukaryota > Metazoa > Chordata > Mammalia > Carnivora > Mustelidae > Lutra > Lutra lutra. The sequence continues at coordinate 164,087,625 of NC_062282.1, forward strand.
ATGCCCTAGGCCCTCAACATAACCCTAGTTGTGTTTTCAGAATTCTGTCTTCACACTCCTGGCCCACAAGCCCTCCAGATTGGGAATTCTGGAGGAACAATGCAGCACTCTGCCTAAACAACAGAAAGAAAAAGTGCCCTATGAAACAGCCCAAAAACCAAAATGAATATCAACCTGCAAGGGCCTTCAGGGCAACCAAATTTCATAGGCCACCTGGGCCACAAATGCTCTGACTCACACAGCCTGAGCCCCAATCTCCTATCAGCCACCCAGATAGATGGCCACATATGCAGCAGATGGGACCTGCCATGTCCCGAGGCTGTCATCTCTACACACCCAGGGATTTCAGGCAAACACAAACTTGGGTTAGGGTTAGGGGCGAGGTGATGGCAGCCCTGATCTGCAGACCCTGAGGGCAGCTCCTTGGGATTTAAAAATAGGGTGGCTGGGAGGCAGAAGTGCAGGCTTTTCTGTCTGGATTGCGTGTCTAGGATGGCCATGGAATATAGGGGTGGCCTCATGGGCCCATAGGAGATTCTTCCTTTCTGGGGATCCTGCCCAGCTCCCAAGAATTTGGTGTCTTTCTGGGGGGAGGAAAGAGTGCTCTTTGCGTCTCAGGGCTCCCGCCAAGACAGGGATTCCCGAGACAGGTCTGGGTCCAGGCAAATGGATAACCCCAGGGAGAGTTAGGATTTGGGCCTAGGGGCAAGGCAGGCCCGGTATGTGGGCTCCTGGTCCAGCTACCAAGGGGGCTTATTTGAAAGCAGACTAAGGCTGAGGGTCACAATGCCTGTTTGTGCCCAGGGTGGCCCTTATGAATGGGTATGATCTCATGGGCCATGCAGCTGGCTCCCACTCTGAAGGTTGGACACCCATCCCAACAGCCAGGTTTCCTGCCATGGGGAGGAGGAGTACCCTTTTGTGCTTCAGATTCCTCCATAGGCAGGAATTTGAGTTAAGGTCTGGGGAAAGATGCCAGAATACTCAGGTTGGGTAGAGATGAGTGTCTCCAGTCAAGGCAGGTCCTACCTGCAGGATATGGGGCCCGCTATCTAGGTGGCTGACAGGAGGTGGGGGCTAGACTGTGTCAGACAAAGCATTAGTGGACAGGGTGGCCTAACATATTGGGGTGCCTTCGAGGGCCATATGGCTTGATCCTCATGTGGGTTTTCTGGGCAGACCCATAGGGCACGTCTTCCTTCTGGTGGTCAGGCAGAAGGTGGCGTTGTGGATCCAGAATTCCAAATATGGAGGGCTTGCAGGCCAGGAGTGTGAGGAAGGAAGTCTGAAAACACAAGCAACGGTTACATTCAGTGCTGAGCACGTGGCAGTTTCAATGTGTAGCAGCTGAGTCGAGATCTCCAGCACCTGAGTAAAGGCGAGTGTCAGATGTCCACTCACGCTTGAGTTAGTGTTCATGATGGCAGAATTATGGAGAGGTGGCCTCATGAAGCCATGGAGGGTTTCCCATGCTGGGGCTTGTGAGATTCTCCAAACAGCAAGGTGTCCTTCTGCGGGACAGGGGGAGTCCGGTTAGAGGGTTCCAGGGTACCCCATATGGAATGAATGGATGGCAGTGCTCTCCCCATGGTTTCCTGGAAAGGCCATCTCATGTTCTCATTTCAGCCGAGGAACATGGCAGGCTCGATCTGTTGGCTCTGGGGCAAAGTGCCAAGGGGTCTAGGTTGACAGGGAGTCTCATGTTGATGGGTCACAATGCAGGTTTGTGTCGAGGGAGACCTTAGAATGTGGTGGTGGCTCAGGGGCCATGCAGGATTCTCCTACCCTGAGAGTTTGACACAGCTCCCAAGAGCAAGGTTTCCATCTGGGGACAGGAGGAGTTCTGTTGTGTGGCTCAGGGACCACATGTTGGGCAATACATTGGTATTCCAGAAAAGGCTTCTGGGACAGATGCCTGAAAACCTAAACTAGGGTTCCGATGAGGTCCTGAGGGCATGTCAGGATCAATCATCTAACTCAGGGACATAGACCTTGGTTTCTGCCTTGAGGTAGAACCCCTGAGCCACTGACACATTCCAAGGTATTGATGGACACAAACCCACATTATGACGGATACCCATGAGAGTCCATTTCAACTCAGCCCCCCGGGTATCTCGCCCCAGAGCCAGCAGATCGAAACTGCCTTGTCGCTAGGAGACAATGGGAATGCGAGGTGGGCTGTCCAGGCATCCATCCTTAGAACCCTGCTATCGAATTGTTCCCTATAGGGTGTCCTAGAGCCATCCAATGGGACTCGATTGTCCCGCAGAAGGAAAACTTGTGGTTTGGAGCAGTTCATAACCCCCAATGTGTGAAAAACTCCATGGCCTCCTGAAGCCCCCTCTTCATTAAGGGACCATCATGGACACAAACTCCAGCCTGAGCCAAAGACTGATAGTCGCCCTGACATCAGATGCAGGAGATCTCAATTCAGCCTCTACAGAATGGGCCTGCCATGCCCTCAGCCACAAACCTAACACTAGCTTGTGTTTTCAGACTTCTGTCCTCACATTCCTGGCCCAAAAGCCCTCCAGATTGGGAATTCTGGAGCCACAACACAGCACTCTGCCTGCCCACCAGAAGAAAAACGTTGCCCTATGGGGCTTCCCAGAAAACCACAATGAGGATCAACCTGCATGGCCCTCGACCACAACCCAATTGCATAGGCTCCTCTGGGCACTAATGCTCTGTCTGACACAGCCTGAGCCCAGACCTTGCGACAGGCACCCAGACAGCTGCCTGCACTCCCAGCACATGGGACCTGCCATGGCCTTAGGCCGTCATCTCTTCCAAGCTGGGTTTTCAGGCATCTGAACCTAGACCTTTTCTCCAATACCTGCACAGGGGGGTACCTGATGCACACATCAGAACTCCCCCTTCCCCATGGCAGGAAACCTTGCTGTTGTCATGGTGTCAAACCTTCAGTGTAGGAGAAACCTGCATGGCCCATTAGGCCTTGCCCATGCTTAAGGGCCGCCTTGGGCACAAACACACATTGTGACCCCCAGCCAGAGACCCATTTTCAAATAAGGCCTCTCAGTGGCTGGCCCAAGAGCCCACATATGGGGTTTGACATGTCCCTCGGCCCCCAATCCTAAAGAATAGTCTGGCTTTCCAGTTGCCCATACCCAGGGCTCTGCACTGGAATCCCTCTTTTGGAAGGACACCTTAGGCAGAAAACAGGATTCCTCCCTTCACATAGAATGACTGCAATTTTGGGGGAGCACCGTCTTCAAATAAGGCCTCTCAGTGGGTGGACCAGGAGCCTGCATTTGGGGCTTGCCATGCCCCTAGGACCTAATCATAACCTGAGGTCGGGTTTTCCAGTCGCCAATACCCAGGGCTCTGCTCGGGAATCCCTCTTTTGGAAGGAACCCAGAGGCAGGAAAGAGGATCCTCCATTCCCACAGAATGACACCAAACTCGTGGGAGCCAGACCAAATCCCAGGAGAGGGAGACTCGTCCGTGGCCCATGAGGCCACCCCCTACATCCCACAGACATCCTTGAACCAAAATCCAGAGACAAAAGCCTGAGCGACTGCTCCACAATCACCCTTCTCTCATATCCCAAGAGTTCCTCTCATGGTCTGTAGATCGGGCCTGCCATACCCTTGGCCTCACATCTAAGCCGAGTTTGTGTTTTCAGATTTCTGTCCCCACAGATCTGACCCACATATCCTCCAGGCTGGGGCCTCTGTAGATACACATCAGGACTGTGCCTGCCCTAATCAAGGAAACTGTGCCCATTCCATTGGCCACAACCCTACAAATTAGGAGAAAGCTCCAAGGTCCCCAAGGCCATCCCAATAGTGTAGGCTGCCCTGCACAAACAGGGGCATTCTGACACAAGCTGAGCAACTACCTCCACTCAGACACGCAGACAGATGTCCCCAGAGACAGAAGATTGAACCGGACAGGCCCCCAGGCCCTAATCTGAACCTGAGCTTTGGTTTCCAGGTGTATCTCCTCAGAGGCCTGGTTTTGAATACCAGCATATAGGGCTTTCCTGAGCCACCAAATAGAACAGTTCTCATCTCCACATGGGTACCTTGCTCTTTGGAGCTGTGTCAAATCACCGGGTAGGAGAATCCTGCAGGGCTCCTGAGCAACTGCTACATTCCAAGGTCTCCTTGGATACAAACCCACATTATGACCAATCCTCAGTAAAATCCATTTCAACTCAATCCCCTGGGTAGCTCAACGCAGAGCCACCAGATCGAACATGACTTGTTGCTAGGATCCAATGGGAATGCGAGATGGGGTGTCCAGGCATTCATTCTTAGAGCCCTGCTCTAGAGTCATTCTGTATGGGCCATCCTGGGGCCACCCAACAGGACTCGACTGTCCCACAGAAGGAAATCTTGCGGTTTGGAGCAGCTCACAACCCCCAGTGTGGGAAAGCCTCCATGGCCTCATGAACATTCCACCTTTCATGAATGGGCCGTCATGGACACAGACTCCAGCCTGAGTCAAATTCTGATACTCGCCCTGAATTCAGATGTAGGAGATCTTGATTCAGGCTCTGCAGAGTGGGCCTGCTGTGCCCTCGGTCCCAAACCTAACACTAGCTTGTGTATTCAGACTTCCGTCCTCACATACCTGGCCCACAAGCCCTCCAGATTGGGAATTTTGGAGCCACAATGCAGCACTCTGCCTGCCCAACAGAAGAAAAACTTTGCTTCCCAAAAAACCCCAAAGAGGATCAAACTGCATGGCCCTCAACTGCACCCCAATTGCATAGGCTGTCCTGGGCACTAATGCTCTGTCTGACACAGCCTGAGCCCAGACCTCCCGACAGACACTCAGACAGCTGGCCACACATACACCACATCAGAACCGCCATTGCCTTAGGCCGTCATCTCTTCCCAACCTAGGTTTTCAGGCATCTGAACCTAGACCTTATCTCCAATACCTGCACAGGGGGGATCCTGATGCACAAAGCAGAACTCCTCCTTCCCCATGGCAGGAAAACTTGCTATTGTCATGGTGTCAAACCTTCAGGGTAAGAGAAACCTGCATGGCCCATAAGGGCATGCCCATGCTTGAGGTCCACCTTGGGCACAAACACGCATTGTGACCCTCAGCGTGAGCCCCAGGATCATGTAAGGACTCTCAGTGACTGAACCAAGAGCCTGCATATGGGGCTTGCCATGCCCCTAGGCCCCCAATCCTAAGCAGAATTCAGATTTTCCAGTTGCCCATACCCAGGGCTCTGCTCTGGAATCCCTCTTTTGGAGGGACAGCTGAGGCAGAAAACAGGACTCCTCGCTTCCTACAGAATGACCCCAAACCCTTGGGAGCCAGGCCAAATCCCCACAGAGAAGACCCGTCCACGGCCCATGAGGCCACCCCTCCATTCCATGGCCATACTTGACACAATATCCAGAGACAAAAACCTGAGCAACCGCCTCCCACTTGCCCTTCTTTCATATCCCAAGGAGCTCCCATCACGGTCTGTAGATTGGGCCTGCCACACTCTCGGCCCCAAACCTAAGCTGAGTTTGTGTTTTCAGACTTCTGTCCCCACAGCCCTGGCCCACACACCCTCCATGCTGGGGCACCTCAAGCCACACCGCAGGATGCTGTCTTCCTCTCTAAGGAAACTGTGCCGATTCCATTGGCCGCAACCATTGGCCGCAAATTAGAAGAAACCTCCAAGGCCCCAAGCCATCCCAAGAGTGTAGGCCGCCCTGGAAAAAAAAGGGGCATTCTGACACAATCTGAGCAACTGCTTCCACTCAGACACACAGACAGATTTCCCCAGAGACAGAAGATTGAATCAGACAGGCTCCTAGGCCCTAATCTGAACCCTTGCTTTGGTTTCCAGGCGTCTCCCCTCAGAGGCGTGATTTTGAATAACAGCATATGGGGCTTTCCTGAAGCACCAAAGAGAACACCTCTCGTCTCCACATGGGAAGGGTGCTCTTTGGAGCTGTGTCAAACCTTCCGGATTGGAGAATTCTGCAGGGCCCCTGAGCAACCGACACATTACAAGGTCTCCATGGACACAAACTCACACTATGACCCATCTTCATGAGAGTCCATTTCAACTCAATCCCCTGGGTAACTAGCCCCTTAGCCAGGAGATTGAACGTGCCTTGTCGCTAATAGCAAATGGGAACACAGGTGGGTTGCCCAGGCATCCATCCATAGAATCCTGCTCTCGAGTCTTTCCATTTGGGGCATCCTCAAGCCATTCAACAGGACACGACTGTCCCATAGAAGGAAACCTTGAGGTTTGGAGCAGCTCACAACCCCCTGCATGGGAAGCCTCCATGGCCTCATGATGACCCCTGTTCATGAAGCGGCCATCAAGGACACAAACTCAAGCCTCAGCCACGGTCTGATACTTGCCCTGACTTCAAATACAGCAGATCTTGATTCAGCCACTGCAGAGTGGGTCTACCGTGCCCTTGAACGGAAACCTAACCCTAGCTTGTGTTTCAGACTTCTATCCTCACACTCCTGGCCCACAAGCCCTCCAGATTTGGAATTCCGAAGCCATAATGCAGCACTCTGCCTTCCTACCAGAGGAAAAACGTTGCCCTATGGGGCTTCCCAGAAACCCAAAATGAGGATCAACCTGCACGGCCCTTGAACGCAAACCAATTGCATAGGCTGTCCTGGGCACTAATGCTCTGTCTGACACAGCCTGAGCCCAGACCTCCCGACAGACACCCAGACAGCTGGCCACACATACACCACATCAGTACCACCGTGGTCTTAGGCCGTCATCTCTTCCCAACATGGGTTTTCAGGCATCTGAACCTAGAACTTATCTCTAATCCCTGCATGGGGGGAATGTGATGCACAAATCAGAAAACCTCCATCCCCATGGCAGGAAACCTTGTTGTTTGCATGGTGTCAAACCTTCAGGATAGGAGAAACCTGCATGGCCCATGAGGCCATGCCCATGCTTGAGGGCCGCCTTGGGCACAAACATGCATTGTGTCCCTCAGCATGAGCCCTGTGTTCATGTAAGACCTCTCAGTGACTGGACCAAGAGCCCGCATATGGGGATTGCCATGCCCCTAGGCCCCCAATCCTAACTAGAGTTTGGGTTTTCCAGTCATCCATACCCAGGGCTCTGCTCTGGAATCCCTCTTTTGGAGGGACACTTGAGGCAGAAAACAGGACACCTCCCTTCCCACAGAATGAACCCAAATTCTTGGGACCCAGGCCAAATCCTCAGCGAAGGAGACCCGTTCATGGACCTTGAGGCCACCCCTACATTCTATGGCCCTCCTTGACACAACATCCACAGACAAAAGCCTGAGCGAATGCCTCCCACATGCCCTTCTTTCATATCCCGAGAGGCTCCCCTCACGATCTGTAGATCGGGACTAATATACCCTCAGCCCCAAACCTAAGCCGATTTTGTGTTTTCAGACTTCTGTCTCCACAGCCCTGGCCCAAACACCCCCAGCCTGGGGCCTTTGGAGCCACACCGCAGAACTGTGCCTGCCCTCTCCAAGGAAACTCTGCCCATTCCATTGTCCACAACCGTACAGATTAGGAGAAACCTCCAAGGCTCCCGAAGCCATCCCAATAGTATAGGCCACCCTGGAACAAAAAGGGGCATTCTGACAGAACCCGAGCAATTACCTCTACTCAGACATGCAGACAGATGTCCCTAGAGACAGAAGATTGAACCGAGCAGGCCCCTAGGCCCAAATCTGAACCCTCGCTTTGGTTTCCAGGCGTCTCTCCACAGAGGCCTGGTTTAGAATATCAGAATATGGGGCTTTCCTGAGGCACAAAACAAAACACCTCTCGTCTCCACATGGGAAGGGTGCTCCTTGGAGCTGTGTCAAACCCTCCGGGTAGAAGAATCCTGCAGGGCCCCTGAGCAACCTCCACATTCCAAGGTCTCCATGGACACAAACTCACATTATGACCTATCCTCATGAGAGTCCATTTCAACTCAGCCCCCGGGTAGCTCCTCCCAGAGCCAGCAGATCGAACCTGCCTTGTCGATAGGAGCCAATGGGAATGAGAGGTGAGGTGTACAGTCATCCATCCTTAGAACCCTGCTCTCGAGTCTTTCCTTATGGGGCATCCTGGAGTGATCCAACAGGACTCGACTGACCCACTGAAGTAAACCTTGCGGTTTGGAACAGCTCGCAACCCCCAGTGTGGGAAAACCTCCATATCCTCATGAGGCCCCTCCTTCATGAAGGGGCCATCATGGACACAAACTCCAGCATAAGCCAACGTCTGATACTCGCCCTGACTTCAGATGCAAGAGATCTCGATTGAGCCTCTGCAGAGTGGGCCTGCTGTGCCTTAGGCCCCAAACCAGGCCCAAGCTTGTGTTTTCAGACTTCCGTCCTCACATTCCTGGCCCGCAAGCCCACCAGATTGGGAATTCTGTAGGGACAATGCAGCAGTCTGATTGCCCACCAGAAGAAAAATGATGCCCTATGGGGCTACCTAGAAACCGCAAATGAGGATCAACCTGCATGGCCCTCAACTGCAACCCAATTGCATAGGCTGCCATGGGCACTAATGTTCTGTCCGACACAGCCTGAGCCCAGACTCCTCCCTTCCCACAGAATGACCCCAAACTCTTGGGAGCCTGGCCAAATCCACAGAGAGGGAGACTCGTCTCTGGCCCATGAGGCCACCCGTCCATTCCATGGCCATCTTTGACACAAAATCCAGAGACAAAAGCCTGAGGGACCGCCTCACACTCGTCCTTCTTTCATACCCCGAGGAGCTTCCCTCACAGTCTTTAGATCGGGCCTGCCATACCCTGGGCCTCAAACCTAAGTCGAGTTTGTGTTTTCAGACCTCTGTCCCCACAGCCCTCACCCACACACCCTCCAGGCTGGGGCCTCAGGAATCCACACCGCAGGACTGTGCCTGCCCTCTCCAAGGAAACTGTGCCCATTCCATTGGCCACAACCCTACAGATTAGGAGAAACCTCCAAGGCCCCTGAGGCTATCCCAATAGTGTAGGCTGCCCTGGAAAAAAAGGAGCATTCTGACACAAGCTGGGGAATACCATCACTCAGACGTGCAGACAGATGTCCCCAGAGACAGAAGATTGAACAGAACAGGCACCTAGGCCCTAATATGAACCCTAGCTTTGGTTTCCAGGCGTCTCTCCTCAGAGGAGTGATTTTAAATACCAGCATATAAGGCTTTCCTGAGGCACCAAACAGAACACCTCTCGTCTCCACATGGGAAGCTCGCTCTTTGGTGTCATGTGAAACCCTCTGGGTAGGAAAATCCTGCTGGGCCCTTGAGCCACCACCACATTCCAAGATATCCATGGACACAAACTCACATTAAGACCCATCCTCATAAAGTATATTTCAACACAACCCCCCAGTTAATTCGCCCCCCAGCCAGCAGATCGAACCTGCCTTGTCGCTAGAGGCCAATAGAAACACGAGGTGGGGTGTCCAGGCATCCATCATTAGAACCCTGCTCTCGAGTCTTTCCATATGGGGCGTCCTGGAACCATCCAACAGGACTTGACTATCCTGCAGAAGGATAACTTGTGGCTTGGAGCAGCTCACAACCTCCAGCGTGGGAAAACCTCCATGGCCTCATGAGCTCCCCCCAACCATGACGGGGCCATGATGGACACAAACACCAACCGGAGCCAACGTCTGATCCTCACCCTGACTTCAGATGCAAGAAATCTCTATTCAGTATCTGCAGAGAGGGCCTACGTGCCCTTGGCCCCAAACCTAACCCTAGCCCGTGTTTTCCGACTTCTGTGCTCACACTCTAGGCCAATAAGCACTCCAAAATGGGAATTCCAGAGCCACAATGCAACACTCTGCCTGCCCACCAGAAGAAAAATGTAGCCCTATGGGGCTGCCCAGAATCCCCAAATGAGGATCAACTTGCACGGCCCTCAAATGCAACCCAATTGCATAGGCTGCCTTGGGGACTAATGCTCTGTCTGACACAGCCTGAGACCAGACCTTCTGACAGACAACCAGAGAGCTGGCCACACAGCCAGCACAATGGACCCACCATTGCCTTAGGCCGTCATCTCTTCCCAACTTGAGTTTTCAGGCATCAGAACCTAGACCTTATCTACAATCCCTGCACAAGGGGAACCCGATGCCCAATCAGAACTCCTCTTTCCCCATGGCAGGAAACCTTACAGTTCGCGTGGTGTCAAACCTTCAGGGTAGGAGAAACCTGCATGGCCCATGAGGCCACACCCATGCTTAAGGGCCGCCTTGGGAACAAACACGCATTGTGACCCTCAGGGTGAGCCCCGTGTTCAAGGAAGGCCTCTCGGTGGTTGGACCAAGAGCCCACATAAGGGGTTTTCCAGGCCCCTAGGCCACCAATACTCACCTGACGTCAGGTTTTCCAGACACCCGTACCCAGGGCTCTGCTCTGGAATCCCTCTTTTAGAGGGACACCTGAGGCAGAAAACAGGACTCCTCCTTTCACACAGAATGACCCCAAAGTCTTCAGAGCCAGGCCAAATCCCCAGAAAGGGAGACTCGTCCGTGGACCGTGAGGCCATCCCTCCATTCCATGGACATCCTTGACACAAAATCCAGAGAAAAAAGCCGGAGCGACTGCCTCCCACTCGCCCTTCTTTCATATACCGAGGAGCTCCCCTCACTGACTCTACATTGGGCCTGCCATACCCTCGGCCGCAAACCTAAGGCAAGTTTGTGTTTTCAGACTTCTCTCTCCACATCCCTGGCCCACACACACTCTAGGCTGGGGCCTCTGGAGCCACACCACACAACTGTGCCTTCCCTCTCCGAGGAAACTGTGTCCATTCCATTGGCCACAACCGTACAGATTAGGAGAACCCTACAAGGCTCCCAAGTCCATCCCAATCCTGAAGGACGCTCTGGACAAACAGGCACATTCTGACACAAGCTGAGCAAATACCTCCATGCAGACACACAGACAGATTCCCCAAGAGACAGAAGATTGAAACAGAGAGGACCCTAGGCCCAAATTTGAACCCTAGCTTTGGTATCCAGGAGTCTCTCCTCTAAGGCCTGGTTTCAATTACCAGCATAAGAGGGTTTCCTGAGGCACCTGAAAGAACACCTCTCATCCCCACATGGGAAGTCTGCTCTTTGGAGCTGTGTCAAACCCTCCTTGTAGGAGAATCCTGCAGGGCCCCTGAGCCACCGCCACATTCCAAGGTCTCCATGGACACAAACACACATTATGACCCATCCTCCTGAGAAACCATTTCAACTCAGCCCCCTGGGTCCCTTGCCCCAGAGGCAGCAGATGGAATATTCCTGGTCACTAGGAGCCAATGAGAATGAGATACCTGGGGAGTCCAGGGATCCAACCTTAGAAGCCTAACCTGGAGTCTTTCCGTATGGGGCGTCCTGGAGCCATCCAACAGCACTCGACTGTCCCACACAAGGAACACTTGTGATTGAGAGCAGCACACAAGCCCCAGCGTGGGAAAACCTCCACGGACTCATTAGATGCCACCCCTTTATGAAGGGTCCAGCATGGACACAAACTCCAGCCTCAGCCAACGTCTGATACTCGCCCTGACTTCAGATGCAGGAGATCTCAATTCAGCCCCGGCACAGTGGGCCTGCCGTACCCCCGGCCCCAGACCTAACCCTGGCTTGTGTTTTCAGACTTCCGTTCTCACACAAGGCCTTCCGTTCTTGTCCCACAAGGCCTCAGGACTGGGTATTCTGGAGCCACAACACAGCACTCTGCCTGGCCCTTGACTGCACCCCAATTTCATAGGCTTCCCTGAGCACTAATGCTCTGTCTGACACAGCCTGAACACAGAACTCTTGACAGACACCCAGATAGCTGGTGACACACAGCACAATGGACCCGCCATGGCCTTAGACCATCATCTCTTGCCAACCTGGGTTTACAGACATCTGAACCTAGAACTTATCTCCAATCCCTGCCCAGGGGAGAACCTAAGGCCAAATCAGAACTCCTCCTTCTCCATGGCAGGAAACCTTGCTGTTTGCATGGTGTCAGACATTTAGGGCAGGGAAAATCTGCATGGTCCATGAGGCCATGCCCATGCTTGATGGCCACCTTGGGCACAAACACGCATTGTGACCCTCAACGTGAGCCATGTGTTCAAGGAAGGCCTCTCAGTGGCTGGAGCAAGAGCCCACATATGGGGTTTGCCATGCCCCTAGGCTCCCAATCCTCACCAGAGGTCGGGTATTCCAGTCACCCGTACCCAGGGCTCTGCTCTGGAATCCCTCTTTTAGAGGGACACCTGAAGCAGAAAACAGGACTCTTCTTTCCCACAGAATGACCCCAAACTCTTTGGATCTGGGCCAATTCCCCAGAGGGGGAGACTCGTCCATGGACCGTGAGGCCATCCCTCCATTCCATAGACATTCTTGACACAAAATCCAGAGACAAATCCTGAGCGACCACCTCCAAATCATCCTTCCTTCATATACTGAAGAGCTCTCCTCCTGGCCTCTACATCTGGCCTGCCATACCCTCGGCCCCAAACCTAAGGCGAGTTTGTGTTTTCAGACTTCTCTCCCCACAGCCCTCACCCACACACGCTCCAGGCTGGGGCCTCTGGAGCCATCTGCACAACTGTGCCTTCCCTCTCCGAGGAATCTGTGCCCATTCCATTGGCCTCAACCGTACAGATTAGGAGAATCCTACAAGGCTCCCAAGGCCATCCAAATTCTGGAGGCTACCCTGGACAAACAGGCGCATTCTGACACAAGCTGAGCAACTACCTTCACGCAGACAGACAGATGCCCCCAGAGACAGAATTTTGAACCAGATAGGCCCCTATACCCAAATCAGAACCCTATTTTAGTTTTCCTTAAGCTTGAAACCCTAGTCCCAGTTTCAAATAAGGCCTTTTGGAAGCTGGGCGTAGAGCCAGTTTTTTGAGCCTGCCATGCCCCTAGGCCCCAACCCTAACCCTAAGTTGAGGATTCAGGCATCCATACCTAGAGCCCTCCTCTTGAATCCCTCCACACCTGAGACCCCTTAGACAAAAAACAGAACTCATCCTGCCCCTAGAAGGAAACCTTGCTTTTTGAAGCTATGTAAAACCATCATAGTTGGAAGAAACCTCCGTTGCCCCTGAGGCTACGTCCACTTTTTCAGGTCGCCCTGCATACAAACAGCCATTGTGACCCTTTGCCTGAGCCCCATTTTCAACACAGCCCCATGGGTAGCTCATCCCAAAGCAAAATATAAGGTCTACTATGCCAAATGGACCTGACGCTAAATATAGGTTGGCCTTCAGGCATTCATACCTGGAAACCTATTCTCATATCCCTCTATATGGGGAATCCTGAGCCACAATTTAAGACATCACCTATTCTGGAGAATAGATAAAATTTTTGGGTCACCACTCAATCAGGGCAAACGTGCATGGCCCCCGATGCCAGCCCACTTATGTTCTCCACCCTGGACAGTAAAATGTTGTCTGATACAACCTGAGTCCTGTCCTCCAATCAGGTACTGGGAGAGCTGGCTCCAGAGCCAGCAGATCGGGCCTGCCCTGACACTAGGACCTCATCATAACAAGAGTTTGGGGTTTCAGGCATGCATACCCAGAGCCCTCCTCTCAAATCCCTCCACACAGTGTACCCCTCAGACACAAAACAGAACTCCTTTTACACCCCAGAAGAAAACCTTGCTTTTTGAAGCTATGTAAGACCCTCAGAATGGGAAGTAACCTGCAGTGCCCCTGAGGCCACGGCCACTGTTGCAGGCTGCTCTGCACACAAACACATGTTGTGAACCTAAGCCTTAGCCTCATGTTCAACACAGCCCCATGGGTAACTCACACCAGAGCCAGGTTATAAGGTTTTCCATGCCACTAGTGCCTAATCCACAATGTAGGTTGGTTTTTCTGGCTTCCGTACCACACCCCTGATATCCCATCCTTCCATATGGGTGACCCCTGAGCCATAAAACAGGAAAGCATTTATCCCCTAGAAGAGACTAAACTATTTGGAACCGCACAAACACCAAAGAGCAGGAGAAAACTCCATGGGCCCATGAGGCTATCCCCACATTCGGTGGATTACATGGACACAAACTCCAGTCTTATGAGCTCATGACACACGCCTTATCCTCAGATCCCTGCTGAGGCTCGCCTCAGCGTCTGTAGATTGGGCCTGCCATGCCGTAGGCCCTAGTCCCAACCATAGCACAGTTTTCAGACTCTGTGCCAAAAGTCCTTCCAGATAGAGAACTTCAGATGGAAACCCTGGAACTCTGCCTACCCCTCAGAAGGAAAACGTGCTCAATAAAGCTGCAAAACTCCCAGATTTGGAGAAAGTGGCATGACTAACGAGGCCACCCCCATTGACGGAAACCAAACCTGGACACTAATAAACATTCTGTCCCTCACCCTGAGCCCCAACCGATAGTCAGTCACCCACGTAGCTAGCCCCAGAGTCAACGGATCAGCCCTTGATTCCCCTAGTCTCTAATGCTAAACCTAGGCTGTGTTGCCAGGCATCCATACCCAGAGACCCACTGTTGAATTTCTCCATATCGTTACCCTTGAGTCATAAAACAGAACTTCACCTCTTCCGTCAAATGAAACCATACTATTTGGAGCTGCCCAAAACCCCAGAGCAGGTAAAACCTCCATGGAACCATGTGGCCACACACATATTCAGCAGCCCTAATGTACAAAAATTCTAGTGTGGTCTAAGCGAACATGTGACACCGCCCTAACTTCAGAATCTGGGGAGCTTGCCACTGCATCTGCCGATCAGGGATACATGCCCTACACCCTAACCATAGATGAGCTTGGGTTTTCAGAATTCCATCCCTTGAGTCCTGGAATGCAAGCCCTCAAGATTGGGGACACTGGAGCCACACCACAGGACTCACCTTGTCTTCCAGAAGGAATCCATGCCCTAAGGAGCTGGACAAAACCCTTTGATCTGGGGAAACATGCATGGACCTGATGCCACCAAATGTTCATATTCTACCTTGGACACTAATAACAGTGTCTGACACAACCTAAGACCCGTCCTCCAATCAGCCACTGAAACAGATAGCCCCAGATCCAGCAGATCAGACCAGTCTGTTCCCTTGACCCAAATCCTAACCCAAATTTAGAGTTCAGGCAGCCATACCCAGAGCCCTGCTCTCGAATCCCTCCACACAGGGGACCCCTGAGACACAAACAAAGAACAAGACAAAAAACAAAAACAAACAAACAAACAAAAAAACCCCTCCTGTCCCACAGAAAGAAACCTTGCTTATTATACATATGTTTAACCCTCAGAGGCAAAAGAAAACTTCATTGTCCCTGAGGCCACACCCAATTTTACAGGCCACCCAACGCACAAACACCCATGGTGACTCTTAGCCTGAGCCCCATTTTCAACACAGCCCCATGGGTAGCTCTTCTCAGAGCCAGGATATAAGCCCTGCCATACCTTTATGACCTAACCTTAAACGTAGGTTGGGTTCCAGGCATCCATACCCAGAGCACTGCTCTCAGGTCCCTCCATATGGGGAACCCCTGAACCATAAAAAAGGACAGCACCCATTACCTAGAATACACCAAACTATATGGAACTGCATAAAAACCCCAGAGCGGGAGCAACTCCATAGCACCATGAGGCCACCCACACATTCAGCAGATGGCATGGACACAAAATCCAGCCTGAGCGACCTCCTGTCACTGGCCTTAACTACAGATCCAAGGAAGCTCGCCCAGCATCTGTAGATTGGGCCTACCATGCCCTAGGCCCTGACCCTAACACTAGGATATGTTTTCAAACTTCCGTCCAAAGATTCCTTGCCCACTAACCCTCCAGATAGAGAACACCAGAGCCACACTATGGGACTGTGCCTATGCTACAGAAGGAAACCTTGATCAATGGAGCTGCAGAAAAAAACCAGATTAGGAGAAAACTGCATGGCCAATGAGGCTTCCCCAAATAATGGAATCCAACCCAACACTAATACACATTCTGTCCCTCAGTCTGAGCCCCGATGTACAGTCATCGAGCCACATAGCTGGCCCCAGAGCCAGCAGATCAGATCTACCATGCCCCTAGTCCTCACAGCTAAAACTAGATTGGGTTTTCAGGCATCCATCCCAGAGCCCTGCTCTCGAATCTGTCCATATGGGAACAATTGAGCCATACAATAGGATTCCAAATCTCACCAAAAATAAAATCATTGTATTTGGAGCTGCACAAATTCCCCAGCAGGAGATACTTTCATGGCCCCAGGTGGACACCCACACATTCTGCAGGCCTAGTGGACACAAATTCTAGTCTGGTCTGAGTTAATGCCTGATGCTTGCCCTAACTTCAGAATCTGGAGAGCTCACATCAGCATCTGCAGATAGGGAATCCGTGCTCTAAAACCTAACCATAAACTGAGCTTTGGCTTTCAGAATTCCATCCCTTTAATCCTGGAATGCAAAGCATCCAGACTGGTGAGTCCGCAGCCACCCCTCAGGACACTCCCTGCCCTCCAGAGGTAAACTGTGCCCTAAGTAGCTGCACAAAACCCCTCGATTAGGGCAAACTTGCATGGCCCCTGATGTCACCCCACTTTCCTTCCACATCCTGGACACTAATATGCAGTCCGACACAACTGGAGTTCTGCCCTCCAATCAGCCACCAGAATACCTGGCCCGGACCCACCAGATCGGACCTGCCATGTCCCTGGGCCCTGAACCTAACCTTAGGTTGGGGTTTCATGCATCCATTTCCAGAACCCTCCTCTCGAATCACACCATACGGGGAACCCCTGAGAAACAGAAGAGATGTTCTCCTGCGCCCCAGAGGGTAACTTGGGTTTTTGGAGCTATGTAAATCCCTCAGACATGGCAGAAACCTGCCTTGTGTCTGAGGTCATGGCCACTTTTACAGGTCATCCTGGACAAAAACACCCATTGGGACCCTTAACCTCAGCTGCATTTTCAACAAACTGGCATAGGTAGCTCGCCCCAGAGCCAGGATCTAAGGCCTGCCATGCCATTATAACCAAATCCAAAACCTAGCCTACTCTTGAATCCCTCTATATGGGGGAACCCTGATTCCTAAAACAACATAGCACCTACTCCCCAAAATAGACCAAACAATTGGGAACTGCCCAAAATCCCCAACTGGGAGAAACCTCCTTGCCCCCATGAGGCTAAATCTATATTCTGCAGATGTAATCAACATAAACTCCAGCGTGAGCAACATCCTGACACTTGCCTTAACTTCATATTCCCTGGAGTTGGCCTCAGCATCCGCACGTTGGTTCTGCCATACCCTATGCTCTAACCCTACCCTACCTTGGTACTCAGGCCTCCGTCCAAAGAGTCCTAGCCCACATGCCCTCCAGATAGGGTACACCAGAGCCACAACACAGGACTCTTCTTGCCCTCCAAAAGGGATTTGTGCCCTGTGGAGTTGCACACAACCCACAGATTAGGAGAAAGATGCAAGAAACCCCAAAGCCACACTCATTTTCAGAAGCTGGCCCTGGACACTAAAACACATTCTGTCCCCAAAATTGAGCCCTGGCCTCCAGTCAACCACCCACGAGGCTTGCGCCAGAGGCAGCAGATCAGAATGGCCATTCCCCTAGACGCTGATCGTAACAATAGGTTGCGTTTTCAGGCATTGATCTCTGAGCCCTTCTCTAAAATCCTTCCTCATGTGGGACCCCTGAGTCACCAAACAGAACTACCGTTGCCCTCCAGAAGCTTTCTGGGGTTATGGAAATCCCTCAAAGTTGGGTAAAACCCTCATTGCCCCAGAGGCCACACCCATTAATGCTGGTCGCCTGGGACACTAATACATACTGTGAACCTTAGCCTGAGCTCCATTTTCAACACAGCACCACGGGTAGCTCCATGCAGAGCCAGGATCTAAGACCTGTAATGCCACTAGGACCGAATCTTAACCCTAGGTTGGGTTTTCCGGCATCCATAGCCAGAGACCTGCTCTTGAATCCCTCCATATGGGGAGCCCTGGGTCATAAAACAGGGCAGGACATATTCCCCAGAATAAACCAAGCTATTTTTTAACTATGCAAATATCCCAGAGTGGGATAAAAGTCCATTTCCCCATGAGACCACTCCCAGATTCGACAGATCTCATGGACACAAACTCCAGCCTTCTGTGACCTCCTGACATTCACCTTAACCTCATATCCCGGGGAACATTCCTCAGCAACCGTAGATTAGCCCTACCATGTCCTAGGCCCTAATCATACCCCTAGATTTGTTTCACAGACTTCCATCCTCACAGCTGTGGTCTACAATCCCTCCAGATAGGAAACACTGGAGCCAAACCACAAGATTCTGCCTTCCCTCAAGATACAAAACATGCCCTACAGAGCTGCTCACAACCCCCAGATTAGGAGAAAGCTGCACGATAACCCTCAGCCATCCACAGTTGCAGAAGCCGACCCTGGACATGAATACACATTCCGTCCCTAATCTTGAGCAGGGACGCAGTCAGCACCCAGGTAGCTGGTGCCAAAGTCAGCAGATCGGATCTCCCATGCCTCATGCCCTAAGCCTAACCCTAGGTTGACCTTTCAAGCATCCATAAACAGAGCCCTGCTCTGGAATCCCTCCATTTGGAGGATCCTAGAGCCATACAACTGGACTCCACCTTTCCTCCTGATGAAAACCATACTATTTGGAGCTGTGCAAAGCCCCCCGAGCTTTAGTACCCTCCAATCCCCTGCAGGACACCCATATTCGGTGGCCCTAGTATACACATTCTAGTCTGAAGGAATGCCTGACACTCACCCTAACTTCACAATCTGTCGAGCTCAATTCAGCATATGCAGATAGGGCATCCATGCCTTATATCCTAACCATAAACTTAGCTTGGGCTTTCAGAATTCCGTCCCTTGATTCCTGGAACAGAAGTCCTTAAGATTGGGACTCCAGAGCCACACCAGGACTCTCCCTGCCCTCCAGATAGGAACTGTGACCTATGGAACTGCACAAAACCCCTAGATTAGGGGAAACATGCAGCTCCCCCAATGCCACCCACATGCGTATGCCACCCTGGATACTACTGCGCAGTGTGACATACCCTGAGTCCCGTTCTCCAACTAGCCACCGAGAAGGCTGGCCCCAGAGCCAGGAGATTGGACCTGCCATGCCCTAGGCCCTTATGCTATACCGAGGTTGGGTTATCAGGCATCCATACCCAGAGCCCTTCTCTCAAATCCCTCCACATGGGGGACCCTGTAGCCACAAAACAAAACCCCTCTGCCTCCCCAAAAGAAACCATTTCTTTTGGAGCTATGTAAAACCTCAGAGATGGCAGAAAACAGTGTTTCTCCTGAGGCCACGCCCACTTTTGCATGCCATCCTGGACACAAACACCCATTGTGATCCATAGCCTGAGCAGTATTTTCAATAAAGCCACATGGGTAACCCGCCCCAGAGTCAGGGTCTAAGGCCTGCCATGCCACTAGGACCAAAGCCAAAACCTGGGCTGGGTTTTCAGGCATCCATACCCAGAACGCTGCTCTTGAATCCCTCATTATGGGGGAAACCTGATTCCTAAAACAACATAGCACATCTCTCCCAGGATAGATAAAGCTATTTGGAACTGTACCAAAAACCCCGAGCGGGAGAAAACTCCTTGTCCCCATGAGGCTAAGCCTACATTTAGCCAATCTCATTGACACAAACTTCAGCCTGAGAAACATCCTGACACGTGCCTTAACCTCAGATTCCCTGGAGTTTGCTTCAGTGTCCACATGTTGGGCCTGCCATGCCCTAGGCCCTAATGCTAGCCCTAGCTAGTTTCTCAGGACCCTGTCCAGAGACTCCTGGTCCACAAGCCCTCCAGTTAGGGTACACTGGAGCCACAGCACAGGACTCTTCCTGCCACCAGAAGGAAAACTTGCCCTATGTAGTTGCACGCAACACACAAATTAGGAGAAAGCTTCACGAAACCCCATACCCACCCTCCTTTACGGAATCTAGCACTGGATACTAAAACACATTCTGTCCCTCTACCTAAGCCCTAAACTCTAGTCAGCCACCCACGTGGCTGGCACCAGAGTCAGCAGATCAGCTGGCCATTCCCCTAGGCGCTAATTGTAACAATAGGTTGCATTTTCAGGCATCCATCCCCAGAGCTCTTCTCTCAAATTCCTCCACATGGGGGACCACTGAGCCACAAATCAGAACACCTCTTGCCCCCCAGAAGCTTTCTAGAGTTGTGTAAATCCCCCTGAGTTGGGTGAAACTCCAACTCCAGAGACCACACCCATTAATACTGACTGCCCAGGACACAAACACCCATTGTGACTCCTTGCCTAAGCCCCATTTTCAATACAGCTCCATGGGTATCTTGGACCAGGGCCAGGATTGAAGGCCTGCAATGCCACTATGAACTAATCCTATCCTTAGGTTGCATTTTCAGGCATCTATTCCTGAAGTCCTGCACTTGAATCCCTCCATATGGGGGATGGCTGAGACATAAGACAGGACAGGAACTATTCCCCAGAATAGACCAGAATATTTTTTAAAAACGCAAAAATCCCAGAGAGAGATAAAACTCGATATCCCCATGAGGCCAGTCCCAAATTTGATGGATCTCATGGACACAAAATCCACCTGAGTGACCTCAACTGAGGGTAGGAGAATCCTGCATGCCCCCTGAGGCACCAAAACATTCCCAGGTCTCCGTGGACACATACCCACATTGCAACACATCAGCATTAGCCTCCATGTCAACTCAGTCCCCCGGGTAGCTAGCCCCAGAGGCAGCAGATTGAACCTTCCTAGTTCCTTGGTGCCGATAGTAGCATGAGGTGGCGTTTCCAGGCATCTATATGTAGAGTCCTGCTCTCATATATTTCCATATGGGTGACACTTGGGCCATCAAACAGGACATCCCCAGTCCCGCAAAGGAAATCTTACTCTGGAGCAGCTCACATCCCACAGTGTGGGAAACTTCCATGGCCTCATGAGGCCACCCATCCAATACACAGCCATTATGGACACAAACACCAGCCTGAGCAAATGTCTGACATTCGCCCTTACTTCAAATTCTGAAAATCTCGATTCTGCCTCTGCAGATTCAGCCTGTCATGCCCTAGGCAATAAACATAACCCTAGCTTGTGTTTTCAGACTTCCGTCCTCACACTCCTGGCCCACGAGCCCTCCAGATTGGGCATTCTAGAGCCACAATGCAGCACTCTGCTTGCCCACAAGAAGGAAAAAGTGCCCTAACCCCAAATGAGGATAAACCAGCACAGCCCATGGTGGCATCCCAGTTTCATAGGCCACCCTCTGCATTAATGCTCTGCATGACACAGCCTGAGCCCAGACCTCTCATCATCCACCCAGACAGCTGGCCGTCTATCCAGCAGATTGGACCTGCCATGGCCTTAGGCCTTCATATATACAAATCCAGGGTTTTCAGGCATCAGTCCCCAAACCTTATCTCAAATATCTGCATAGGGGGGAACGTGATGCCCAAAACAGAATGCCTCCTTCCCAATGGCAGTGAACCTTGCTGTTGGGATGGATTTCAAACACTCAGAGTGGCAGAAACTTGCATAGCCTATGAGGCCACGCAATGTCTGGGAGCCGCCTTGTGCACAAATTCACGTTGTGACCCTCAGCCTGATCCCCATTGTCAAGTAAGAGCCCCCGGTAGCTGGACCAAGAGCTCGCATATCAGACGTGCCAAACCCCTAGGCCCAAATCCTATCCCAAATTGGGGTTTTCCAGGCTCCCATATGGAGAGAACTGCTCTGGAATCCCTCTTTTTAGGGGACCTCTGAGACAGAAAACAGGACTCCATCCTACCCCCAGAATGACACCAAATTCTTGGGAGCCAGGAAAAATCCCCAGAGAGGGAGAATCTTCCATGGCCCCAAAGAGGTGATCCCTATATTCTGTGGCCATCCTAGAAACAAAATCAGGAGACAAAAGCCTGAGCTATCGCCTCACACTTGCCCTAATTTCAGATCCCGAGAAGCTCCCCTAAGGGGCTACAGATCAGGACTGCCATCCCTCGGCTCTAATCCTAACTGAATTTGCGTTTTCACACTTCTCTCTCTACAGCCTTTGCCAACATAACCTCTAGGTCTCCTGGGACACATCTCAGGACTATGCCTACTTTCTGAAGGAAATTGTGTCCTTTACAGTTGCCAAAACTTCCAGATTAGGAGAAAACTGCAAGTCTCCCAAGGCCACCCCAATTTCATTAGCGTCTCTTGATAAAACTGGGTATTCTGACACACACTATGCACAGACCTCCAGTCAGACACCCAGATAGTTGGCACCAGAGACAGAATATTGAACATGACATACCCCTAGGCAGTAATCTGCACCCTTGCTTGGGATTTCAGGCATCTGTGCCCAGAGGACTGGTCTCAAATACCAACATATAGGTGTTCCCAATGTCCCAAAAAAGAACATCTTCTCTCCCCAGAAGGAAACCTTGCTATTCGGAGCTGGGTCAAACCCTCAGGTTAGGAGAATCCTTCATGTCCCATGAGCCACTGCCACATACCAAGGTGTCCCTGGACACAGTCACTCATTGTGACTCCATTTCAACTCAGCCCCCTGGGTACCTTGTCCCAGAGGCAGCGATTGAACCTGCTTTGTTCCTAGGCGCCAAAGGGATCACACGGTGGGGTTTCCAGGCATCTATACATAAAGTCTGCTCTCAAATCTTTCAGTATGGGGGAAACTTGGGCCTGGAAACAGGACACCCCCTGTCCTGCAGAAGGAAACCTTGGTGTTTGAAGCACCTCACAACCCCAAGAGTGGGAAAACCTCCATGGCCTCATGAGGCCACCCCTCCATGTGGCAGCCATCATGGACACAAACTCTAGCCTGGGTGAACGTCTGACACTCGCCCTTACTTCACATGCTGGAGATCTCGATTCAGACTTTGGAGATTTGGCCGCCGTGCTCTCAGCCCTAAAACTAACCCTAGCTTGTGTTTTCAGAATTCCAACCTTACACTCCTGGCCCACAAGCCCTCCAGATCAGGAATTCTCGAGCCACAATGCAGCACTCTGCCTGCCCACCAGAAAGAAGAAGTGCCCTATGGGGCTGCCCCAAAACCCCAAATGAGGGTCTACCTGCATGGACCTCGGAGAAACCCCAATTTCATAGGCGGCACTGAGCCCAGACCTCCCATCAGCTACCCACACTCTGAGCACATATCCAGCAGATCAGAACTGCCATGTCTATTGGCCATCATCTCTACTCTACCTCGGTGTTCAGGCATCTGTCCCCAGACCTTATCTCAAATCCCTCCATATGGGGGAACATGATGCACAAAACAGAACTCCTTTTCCCCATGCCGGGAAACCTTGCTGTTGGGATGGGTGTCAAACTTTCAGTGGGGAAAACATGCAGGTCCCATGAGGCCACACCCACTCTGTAGGGCCGCCATGGGCATAAACACACACTGTGACCCTCAGTCTGAGCCCTGTTCTCAAATAAGGCCCCTTGGTAGATGAATCACGAGGCTGCATATCGGGGGTGCCAAGCCCTTAGGCCAAAATTCTAACCCAAGTAGGGCTTATCCAGGCACCCATACCTGCTCTGAAATCCCTTTTTTGGGGGGACATTTAGAGAGAATACACGACTCCTCCCTTCCCCCAGAAGGACATCAAACCTTTGGGAGTCGGACAAAATCCCCAGAGAGAGAGAAAATCTTCCATGGCCCCATGAGACCACGCCTATATTCTGTGCCCATTCTAGACGCAAAAACCAGAAGCAAAAGCCTGAGCTATGGCCTCACACTTCCCCGAATTTCAGATCCCAAGGAGCTCCCCTTAGGGTCTGAAGATTGGGCTTGCCATAAATTCGGCACTAACCCTAACCTAAGTTTGTGTTTTCAGACTTCTGTCCCCCAAGCCCTGGCCCACACGCCCTCCGGGATGGGCCTCCAGAGCCACACCACAGGACTGTGCCTGCCCTCCTGAAGGAAAGTCTGCCATTCACAGTTGCCCAAACTCTCCTTATCAGGAGAAACCGGCAAGGTCGTGAGGCCACCCCAATTTTGTAGGTCTCTGTGGACAAAAATGCATAGTCTGACACACCCTGAGCAACTACTTCCCAGTAGACACCCAGGTTAATGGACCTAGAGACAGAAGATTGAACCTTACATGCCCCTAGGACCTTACATGCCCCTAGCATAGGTTTTCAGGCATCTCCCCAGAGGCCTCTTCTCAAATACCATCATATGGTCCAACATGTGGTACTTGAGCCACACAACAGAACACCTCCTGTCCCCCAAAGGAAACCTTGCTCTTGGGACCTGTGTCAAACCCTCAGGGTAGGAGAATCCTGTATGGCTCCTGAGCCACCACCACATTCCAAGGTCTCCCTGGATACAAACTTACATTGTGATCCATGAGTATGAGACTCCATTTCAACTCAGTCCCTTGGTAATTGCACTCATATCCACCGGTTTGATCCTGCCATGTTCCTAGGCTGCAATGGTAACACAAGGTAGGCTTCCCAGGTATCCATGCGTAGAGCCCTGATATCAAATCTTTCCTTATGGGGGACTCTGGGGCCCTCAAACAGAACTCCCCGTGTCCCGCAGAAGGAAACCTTGGTGTTTGAAGCAACTCACAAGCCCCAGCGTGGGAAAACCTCCATGGCCTCATAAGGCCACCCTTCAATTAGGCAGCCATCATGGACACAAACTCCAGCCTGAGGCAACGCCTGACACTCGCCCTTATGTCAGATGCTGTGGATCTCGAATCAGCCACTGCCAATGGGGATTGCCATGCACTCAGCCCTGAACAGAGCCCTAACTTGTATTTTCAGACTTCCGTCCTCCTACTCTTGGCCCAAAAGCCCTCCAGATTGGGAATTCTGGAGCCACAACACAGCAGTCTGCCTGCGTACCAGAAGAAAAAAGTGCCCTATGGGGCTACCCAGAAAACCCAAATGAGAATCAACCTGCACGTCTCTTGATGGCACCCCAATTTCATAGGCCGCCCTGTGCACTAATGCTCTTTGTGACACAGCCTGAGCCCAGACCTCCCGGCAGTCACCCAGTTAGCTGAACCTATATCCAGCAGATGGGACTTGCCATCTGTCAGAGGCTGTCATCTCTTCCCAACCTGGTTATTCAGGCATCTGTCCCCAGACCTTTGCTCAAATCCCTGCATATGGGGGAACCGGATGCATAAAAGAGAACTCCTCCTTCCCTACAGCAGGAAACCTTGCTCTTGGGATGGGTGTCAAACCCTCAGAGTGGGACAAACCTGCATGGCGCATGTGCCCACGCCCACACATGAGGGCCGCCCTGAGCACAAAGATGCATTTTTACCCCTATTCTGAGCCCATTTTCAAATAAGCCCCCTCAGTAGCTGGACCAGGAGCCCACATATTAGGCCTCCATGCCCGTAGGCCCAAATAATAACACACGGTGTGGTTTTCTAGGCTCCTGTAACCAGAGCCCATCTCTGTAATCCCTGTTTTAGGGGGACCCCAGAGACAGGAAAAAAACAGGACTCTTCAATTCCCCCAGAATGACACCAAAGTATTGGGAGCCAGGCAGAAACCCCAGAGAAGGAGAATACTCCACGGACACATGAGGCCACCCCAGCATTCCACGGCCATCCTAGACACACAATCCGGAGAAAAAAGCCTGAGCTACTGTGGAGGCCAAGAAAAATCAAGGCTATCCCACCTCAGGTTTAGCCTTAGCATAAGTACAGCCAAATCAGTCCCCTGTGCCCAAGGGCTGAACTTTCCTTAGTTTACTTTAGTTCCAGGAAGTCCCACTCTACTTTAGTTCTAAGGACCCC
Source organism: Lutra lutra (assembly GCF_902655055.1). Taxonomy (NCBI): domain Eukaryota; kingdom Metazoa; phylum Chordata; class Mammalia; order Carnivora; family Mustelidae; genus Lutra; species Lutra lutra. Next base: position 164,113,354 of record NC_062282.1, read on the forward strand.
CACCCTACTTTAGGAAGCCCCACACTACTTTAGTTCTAAGGACCCCCACCCTACTTTAGGAAGCCCCACCCTGCTTTAGTAACAGGAACCCATAAATACCCCTGCCTTAGTTAAGCTCTGGGTCCAAGTCCCTGCTCCGCTGCATGGGGTACACTTGGGCCGAAGCTTAAGCATGTCACCTCGGTGTCCAAGTCCCTACTCCGCTGTGCCAGGTATACTTGGGCCCAAGCTTAAGCTTGTCGAATAAACCCTAATGTGATTGCATCAGTGCTTGGCTCCTTGGTGGTCTCTTAGACACGAAAACTCCGGGACAACAGTTACCACCTCACACGCACCCTAATTTCAGATCCCAAAGGAGCTCCCCTCAGGGTCTGCAGATCAGGCCTGCCATAACCTCAGTTTTAAACCTAACCTGAGTTTGTGTTTTCAGACTTTTGTCCCCAACACCCTGGTCACACACCCTCCAGGATGGGGCTTCTGAAGCCACTACCCAGGATTGTGGCTGCCCACCCAAAGGATACTGTGCCCATCACAGTTGCCAAAACCATCTAGATTAGGAGAAATCTGCAAGGCCCCTGAAGCCACACCAAATTTGCTGGCCACTCTGGAAAAAAATGCACTGTCTGACACACCCTGAGCACCTACCTCCAGTCAGACACCCAGGTAAATGGTCCCTAGAGACAGAATATTGAGCCTGACATGCCCTTAGGTCCTAATCTTAACCCCAGCATAGGATTTCAGGTATCGTTCTCCAAATGCCTGTTCTTTAATACCAACATAGGTGGATCCCCGAGCCACAAACCTAACACCTCCTGTCCCCAGCAGGAAACCTTGCTATTTGCAGCTGTGTCAAACCCTCAGGGTAGGAGAATCCTGCATGGCACCTGAGCCACTGCTACATTCCAAGGTCTCCCTAAACACAAACCTTCATTGAGACCGAACAGCATGAGATTCTACTTCAAGTCAGCCCCCAGTGTAGTTGACCCCAGAGCCAGCAGATCGTATGTGCCATGTTCCTAGGCTGCACGGTAATGCAAGGTGGGGTTTCCCGGCATCAATATATAGAACCCTGCTCTTGAATATTTGATATGGGGGACCCCGGAGCCATCAAACAATACTTCCCCTGTCCCTCAGAAGGAAACATTGCTGTTTGGGACAACTCACAACCCTTAGCGTGGGAAAACCTCCATGGCCTCATGAGGCAACCCCTCCATTTTGTGGCCATCATGTATACAAACTCCAGCCTGAGTGAGCATCTCACACTCTCCCTGACTTCAGATGTTGGAGACCTCGATTCAGCCACTACATATTGGGCCTGTCATGCCCTAGGCCCTAAATTGAACCCGAGATTGTGTTTTCAGACTTCTCTCCTCACACTCCTGGCCCACAAGCCCTCCAGATTCGGAATTCTGGAGCCACAACACAGCACTATCCCTTCACACAAGAAGAATAAGTGCTCTATGGGGCCACCCAAAATCCCGAAATGAGGACCCACCTGCACGGCCCTCATTTCATAGGCCGCCCTGTGCACTAATGCTCTGTCTGACACAACCTGAACCCAGACCTCCCATCAGCAACCCAGACAGCTGGCCGCATATCCAGCAGATGGGAACTCCCATGGCACTACGCCATCATCTCTACCCAACCTAGCTTTTCAGGCTTTTGTATTCCGACCTTATCTGAAAAAATAAAAAAAACTAAAAAATGTGTTAGGTTTTGGGCCTAGGAACATGGCATGCATGATATGGACGCTCTTAGTCCAAGTACCTAGGAGCTTTATTTGACAACATGGCTCAGAATGAGGGTCACAATAAGTGTTTGTGCCCAATGTGGTCCTCCAGAGTGGGAGTGGCCTCTTGGGCCAAGCAGGTTCTTCTTACCATGAGGGTTTGACACCCATGTTAGAGTTAGGGCTGAGGTTATGGAGGTGCAATCTCCAGACTCTGAGGGGAGCTCCCCAGGATCTGAAAGAAGAGTGATTGTGAGGGTGTAGTTCAGGCTTCTGTCTCTAGAGTGTAGAAGCAATGTAGGGGTGGCCTCATGGGGACTTGGAAGATTTTCTGTTTCTGGGGATTCTGCCAGGCTCTCCATAATTTGGTGTCATTCAGGCGAAGGGAAGAGACATGTTTTCTGGCTCAGGGGTCCCACCATAAAAGGGATTGCAGAGACGGACTCTGGATACAGGTGCCTAGAAAATACCACTGAGTGTTAGGATTTGGGCCTAGAGGCAAGGCATTTCCAATATACGGGCTCCTAGTCCAGCTCCTGAGTGCACCTTACTGAAAATAGCCATCATACATCATTAGTTTTTTTTTAATTTTTTACTTTTTCAGCATAACAGTATTCATTATATTTGCACCACACCCAGTGCTCCATGCAATCCGTGCCCTCTACAATACCCACCACCTGGTGCCCCCAACCTCCCACCCCCCACCCCTTCAAAATTCTCAGATCGTTTTTCAGAGTCCATAGTCTCTCATGGTTCACCTCCCCTTCCAATTTCCCTCAACTCCCTTCTCCTCTGCATTTCCCCTTGTCCTCCATGCTATTTGTTATGCTCCACAAATAAGTGAAACTATATGATAATTGACTCTCTCTGCTTGACTTATTTCACTCAGCATAATCTCTTCCAGTCCCGTCCATGTCGCTACAAAACTTGGGTATTCATCCTTTCTTTTTTCTTTTCCTTTTTTCTTTTTTTTTTTTTTTACAGCTTTATAAACATATATTTTTATCCCCAGGGGTACAGGAATGCGAATCGCCAGGTTTACACACTTCACAGCACTCACCATAGCACATACCCTGCCCAATATCCATAACCCCACCCCACTCTCCCAACCCCCTCCCCCTATCAACCCTCAGTTTGTTTTGGAAGATTAAGAGTCACTTATGGTTTGTCTCCCTCCCAATGCCATCTTGTTTCATTTACTCTTCTCCTACCCCCTCAACCCCCCATGTTGCATCTCCTCTCCCTCATATCAGGGAGATCATATGATAGTTGTCTTTCTCCGATTGACTTATTTCGCTAAGCATGATACCCTCTAGTTCCATCCACGTCGTCGCAAATGGCAAGATTTCATTTCTTTTGATGGCTGCATAGTATTCCATTGTGTATATATACCACATCTCCTTTATCCATTCGTCTGTAGATGGACATCTAGGTTCTTTCCATAGTTTGGCTATTTTAGACATTGCTGCTATAAACATTCGGGTGCACGTGCCCCTTCGGATCACTACGTTTGTAACTTTAGGGTAAATACCCAGCAGTGCAGGCCTTAAATGACACACTGGACCAGATGGACATCACAGATATATTCAGAACATTTCATCCCAAAGCAACAGAATATACATTCTTCTCTAGTGCACATGGAACATTCTCCAGAATAGATCACATTCTTGGTCCTAAATCAAGTGTCAACTGGTATCAAAAGATTGGGATCATTCCCTGCATATTTTCAGACCACAATGCTCTGAAGCTAGAACTCAATCACAAGAGGAAATTTGGAAAGAACCCAAATACATGGAGACTAAACAGCATCCTTCTAAAGAATGAATGGGTCAACCAGGAAATTAAAGAAGAATTGAAAAAATTTATGGAAACAAGTGATAATGAAAACACAACGGTTCAGAATCTGTGGGACACAACAAAGGCAGTCCTGAGAGGAAAATATATAGCGGTACAAGCCTTTCTCAAGAAACAAGAAAGGTCTCAGGTACACAACCTAACCCTACACCTAAAGGAGCTGGAGAAAGAACAAGAAAGAAACCCTAAACCCAGCAGGAGAAGAGAAATCATAAAGATCAGAGCAGAAATCAATGAAATAGAAACCAAAAAAACAATAGAACAAATCAACGAAACTAGGAGCTGGTTCTTGAAAGAATTAATAAGATTGATGAACCCCTGGCCAGACTTATCAAAAAGAAAAGAGAAAGGAACCAAATAAATAAAATCATGAATGAAAGAGGAGAGATCACAACGAACACCAAAGAAATACAGACAATTATAAGAACATACTATGAGCAACTCTACACCAACAAATTTGACAATCTGGAAGAAATGGATGCATTCCTAGGGACATATAAACTACCACAACTGAACCAGGAAGAATTAGAAAGCCTGAACAGACCCATAACCAGTAAGGAGATTGAAACAGTCATCAAAAATCTCCAAACAAACAAAAGCCCAGGGCCAGACAGCTTCCCGGGGGAATTCTACCAAACTTTTAAAGAAGAACTAATTCCTATTCTCCTGAAACTGTTCCAAAAAATAGAAATGGAAGGAAAACTTCCAAACTCATTTTATGAGGCCAGCATCACCTTGATGCCAAAACCAGACAAGGATCCCATCAAAAAAGAGAACTACAGACCAATATCCTTGATAAACACAGATGCAAAAATTCTCGCCAAAATCCTAGCCAATAGTATTCAACAGTACATTAAAAGGATTATTCACCACGACCAAGTGGGATTTATTCCAGGGCTGCAAGGTTGGTTCAACATCCGCAAATCAATCAATGTGATACAACACATTAATAAAAGAAAGAACAAGAACCATATGATACTCTCCATAGATGCTGAAAAAGCATTTGACAAAGTACAGCATCCCTTCCTGATCAAAACTCTTCAAAGTGTAGGGATAGATGGCACATACCTCGATATTATCAAAGCCATCTATGAAAAACACACGGCAAATATCATTCTCAATGGAGAAAAACTGAAAGCTTTTCCACTAAGGTCAGGAACACGGCAGGGATGTCCGTTATCACCACTGCTATTCAACATAGTACTAGAAGTCCTAGCCTCAGCAATCAGACAACAAAAGGAAATTAAAGGCATCCAAATCGGCAAAGAAGAAGTCAAACTATCACTCTTCGCAGATGATATGATACTCTATGTGGAAAACCCAAAAGACTCCACTCCAAAACTGCTAGAACTTGTACAGGAATTCAGTCAAGTGTCAGGATATAAAATCAATGCACAGAAATCAGTTGCATTTCTCTACACCAACAACAAGACAGAAGAAAGAGAAATTAAGGAGTCCATCCCATTTACAATTGCACCCAAAACTATAAGATACCTAGGAATAAACCTAACCAAAGAGACTAAGAATCTATACTCAGAAACCTATAAAGTACTCATGAAAGAAATTGAGGAAGACACAAAGAAATGGAAAAATGTTCCATGCTCCTGGATTGGAAGAATAAATATTGTGAAAATGTCTATGCTACCTAAAGCAATCTACACATTTAATGCAATTCCTATCAAAGTACCATCCATTTTTTTCAAAGAAATGGAACCAATAATCCTAAAATTTATATGGAACCAGAAAAGACCTCGAATAGCCAAAGGAATATTGAAAAAGAAAGCCATAGTTGGTGGCATCACAATTCCGGACTTCAAGCTCTATTACAAAGCTTTCGTCATCAAGACAGCATGGTACTGGCACAAAAACAGACACATAGATCAATGGAACAGAATAGAGAGCCCAGAAATGGACCCTCAACTCTATGGTCAACTCATCTTCAACAAAGCAGGAAACGATGTCCAATGGAAAAAAGACAGCCTCTTCGATAAATGGTGTTGGGAAAATTGGACAGCCATATGCAGAAAAATGAAATTGGATCATTTCCTTACACCACACACGAAAATAGACTCAAAATGAATGAAGGATCTCAATGTGAGAAATGAATCAATCAAAATCCTCGAGGAGAACACAGGCAGCAACATCTTCGACCTCAGCCGCAGCAACATCTTCTTAGGAACATCACCAAAGGCAAGGGAAGCAAGGGCAAAAATGAACTTTTGGGATTTTATCAAGATCAAAAGCTTTTGCACAGCAATGGAAACAGTTAAAAAAACCAAAAGACAACTGACAGAATGGGAGAAGATATTTGCAAATGACATATCAGATAAAGGGCTAGTGTCCAAAATCTATAAAGAACTTAGCAAACTCAACACCCAAAGAACAAATAATCCAATCAAGAAATGGGCAGAGGACATGAACAGACATTTCTGCAAAGAAGACATCCAGATGGCCAACAGACACATGAAAAAGTGCTCCATATCACTCGGCATCAGGGAAATACAAATCAAAACCACCATGAGATATCACCTCACACCATTCAGAATGGCTACAATTAACAAGTCAGGAAATGACAGATGCTGGCGAGGATACGGAGAAAGGGGAACCCTCCTACACTGTTGGTGGGAATGCAAGCTGGTGCAACCACTCTGGAAAACAGCATGGAGGTTCCTCAAAATGTTGAAAATAGAAGTACCCTATGACCCTGCAATTGCACTGCTGGGTATTTACCCTAAAGATACAAACGTAGTGATCCAAAGGGGCACGTGCACCTGAATGTTTATAGCAGCAATGTCTACAATAGCCAAACTATGGAAATAACCTAGATGTCCATCTACAGACGAATGGATAAAGAAGATGTGGTATATATACACAATGGAATACTATGCAGCCATCAAAAGAAATGAAATCTTGCCATTTGCGACGATGTGGATGGAACCAGAGGGTATCATGCTTAGCGAAATAAGTCAATCGGAGACAGACAACTATCATATGATCTCCCTGATATGAGGGAGAGGAGATGCAACATCGGGGGTTGAGGGGGTAGGAGAAGAGTAAATGAAAGAAGATGGCATTGGGAGGGAGACAAACCATAAGTGACTCTTAATCTCACAAAACAAACTGAGGGTTGATGGGGGGAGGGGGTTGGGAGAGGGGGGTGGGGTTATGGATATTGGGCAGGGTATGTGCTATGGTGAGTGCTGTGAAGTGTGTAAACCTGGCGATTCGCATTCCTGTACCCCTGGGGATAAAAATATATGTTTATAAAGCTGTAAAAAAAAAAAAAAAAAGAAAAAAGAAAAGAAAAAAGAAAGGATAATACCCAAGTTTTGTAGCGACATGGACGGGGCTGGAAGAGATTATGCTGAGTGAAATAAGTCAAGCAGAGAGAGTCAATTATCATATGGTTTCACTTATTTGTGGAGCATAACAAATAGCATGGAGGACAAGGGGAGATGGAGAGGAGAAGGGAGTTGAGGGAAATTGGAAGGGGAGGTGAACCATGAGAGACTATGGACTCTGAAAAACGATCTGAGAATTTTGAAGGGGTGGGGGGTGGGAAGTTGGGGGCACCAAGTGGTGGGTATTGTAGAGGGCACGGATTGCACGGAGCACTGGCTGTGGTGCAAAAATAATGAATACTGTTATGCTGAAAAAATAAAAAATTAAAAAATAAATAAAAAAAATTAATGTGTTGTATCACATTGATTGATTTGCGGATGTTGAACCAACCTTGCAGCCCTGGAATAAATCCCACTTGGTCGTGGTGAATAATCCTTTTAATGTACTGTTGAATACTATTGGCTAGGATTTTGGCGAGAATTTTTGCATCTGTGTTTATCAAGGATATTGGTCTGTAGTTCTCTTTTTTGATGGGATCCTTGTCTGGTTTTGGCATCAAGGTGATGCTGGCCTCATAAAATGAGTTTGGAAGTTTTCCTTCCATTTCTATTTTTTGGAACAGTTTCAGGAGAATAGGAATTAGTTCTTCTTTAAAAGTTTGGTAGAATTCCCCCGGGAAGCTGTCTGGCCCTGGGCTTTTGTTTGTTTGGAGATTTTTGATGACTGTTTCAATCTCCTTACTGGTTATGGGTCTGTTCAGGCTTTCTAATTCTTCCTGGTTCAGTTGTGGTAGTTTATATGTCCCTAGGAATGCATCCATTTCTTCCAGATTGTCAAATTTGTTGGTGTAGAGTTGCTCATAGTATGTTCTTATAATTGTCTGTATTTCTTTGGTGTTCATTGTGATCTCTCCTCTTTCATTCATGATTTTATTTATTTGGTTCCTTTCTCTTTTCTTTTTGATAAGTCTGGCCAGGGGTTCATCAATCTTATTAATTCTTTCAAGAACCAGCTCCTAGTTTCGTTGATTTGTTCTATTGTTTTTTTGGTTTCTATTTCATTGATTTCTGCTCTGATCTTTATGATTTCTCTTCTCCTGCTGGGTTTAGGGTTTCTTTCTTGTTCTTTCTCCAGCTCCTTTAGGTGTAGGGTTAGGTTGTGTACCTGAGACCTTTCTTGTTTCTTGAGAAAGGCTTGTACCGCTATATATTTTCCTCTCAGGACTGCCTTTGTTGTGTCCCACAGATTCTGAACCGTTGTGTTTTCATTATCACTTGTTTCCATAAATTTTTTCAATTCTTCTTTAATTTCCTGGTTGACCCATTCATTCTTTAGAAGGATGCTGTTTAGTCTCCATGTATTTGGGTTCTTTCCAAATTTCCTCTTGTGATTGAGTTCTAGCTTCAGAGCATTGTGGTCTGAAAATATGCAGGGAATGATCCCAAACTTTTGATACCAGTTGACACTTGATTTAGGACCAAGAATGTGATCTATTCTGGAGAATGTTCCATGTGCACTAGAGAAGAATGTATATTCTGTTGCTTTGGGATGAAATGTTCTGAATATATCTGTGATGTCCATCTGGTCCAGTGTGTCATTTAAGGCCTTTATTTCCTTGTTGATCTTTTGCTTGGATGATCTGTCCATTTCAGTGAGGGGAGTGTTAAAATCCCCTACTATTATTGTATTCTTGTCGATGTGTTTCTTTGATTTTGTTATTAATTGGTTTATATAGTTGGCTGCTCCCACGTTAGGAGCATAGATATTTAAAATTGTTACATCTTCTTGTTGGACAGTTCCTTTGAGTAGGATATAGTGTCCTTCCTCATCTCTTATTATAGTCTTTGGCTTAAAATCTAATTGATCTGATATAAGGATTGCCACTCCTGCTTTCTTCTGATGTCCATTAGCATGGTAAATTCTTTTCCACCCCCTCACTTTAAACCTGGAGGTGTCTTCGGGTGTAAGATGAGTTTCTTGTAGGCCACATATAGATGGGTTTTGTTTTTTTATCCATTCTGATACCCTGTGTCTTTTGATTGGGGCATTTAGCCCATTAACATTCAGGGTAAGTATTTAGAGATATGAATTTAGTGCCATTGTATTGCCTGTAAGGTGACTGTTATTGTATATTGTCTCTGTTTCTTTCTGATCTACTAATTTTAGGGTCTCTCTTTGCTTAGAGGACCCCTTTCAATATTTCCTGTAGAGCTGGTTTGGTATTTGCAAATTCTTTCAGTTTTTGTTTGTCCTGGAAGCTTTTAATCTCTCCTTCGATTTTCAATGATAGCCTAGCTGGATATAGTATTCTTGGCTGCATGTTTTCCTCATTTAGTACTCTGAATATATCATGCCAGCTCTTTCTGGCCTGCCAGGTCTCTGTGGATAAGCCTGCTGCCAATCGAATATTTTTACCATTGTACGTTACATTCTTCTTTTACCGGGCTGCTTTCAGGATCTTTTCTTTGTCACTAAGACTTGTAAATTTTACTATTAGGTGACGGGGTGTAGACCTATTCTTATTGATTTTGAGGGGGGTTCTCTGAACCTCCTGGATTTTGATGCTTGTTCCCTTTGCCATATTGGGGAAATTCTCTCCAATAATTCTCTCCAATATACCTTCTGCTCCCCTCTCTGTTTCCTCTTCTTCTGGAATCCCAATTATTCTAATGTTGTTTCGTCTTATGGTGTCACTTATCTCTCGAATTCTCCCCTCGTGGTCCAGTAGCTGTTTGTCCCTCTTTTGCTCAGCTTCTTTATTCTCTGTCATTTGGTCTTCTATATCGCTAATTCTTTCTTCTGCCTCATTTATCCTAGCAGTGAGAGCCTCCATTTTTTATTGCACCTCATTAATAGCTTTTTTGATTTCAACTTGGTTAGATTTTAGTTCTTTTATTTCTCCAGAATGGGCTTTTATATCTCCCGAGAGGGTTGCTTTAATATCTTCCATACCTTTTTCAAGCCCGGCTAGAACCTTGAGAATCATCATTCTGAACTCTATATCTGACATATATCAATGTCTGTATTGATTAGGTCCCTAGCCTTTGGTACTGCCTCTTGTTCTTTTTTTTGTTGTGAATTTTTCCGCCTTGTCATTTTGTCCAGATAAGAGTTTATGAAGGAGCAAGTAAAATACTAAAAGGGTGGCAACAACCCCAGGAAAATATGCTTTAGCCAAATCAGAAGAGATTCCGAATTGTGAGGGGGTAGAAAGGGGATAAAAAGGGGTTCAGAAAGAAAAAAAAAAGAAACTATTAAAAAAAAGAAAGCCGGAAAAAAATAAAAAAAATAAAAAAAGGAAAGCTGATAAAGAAAAAATATAAAAAGAGGAAAAAAATATATATATATATTAGATAAACTATTTTAAAAACGTTAAAAAAGAAAACGGTAAAAGTTAAAAAAAATTAGCAGAAGACGAGAAAAAGAAAAAAAAATTGAAAAAGAAAAAAAAATTAAATTAACTGCAAGGCTAAAAAATCATGGGGAGAAAGCCATGAGTTCTGTGCTTTGCTTTCTTCTCCTCTGGAATTCCGCCGCTCTCCTTGGTATTGAAACTGCACTCCTTGGTAGGTAAACTTGGTCCTGGCTGGGTTTCCCGTTGATCTTCTGGGGGAGGGGCCTGTTGTAGTGATTATCAAGGGTCTTTGCCCCAGGCGGAGTTCCACCGCCCTTACCTGGGGCCGCGCTGAGTAATCCGCTCGGGTTTGCTTTTGGGAGCTTTTGTTCCCTGAGCGCTTTCTGTAGAGTTCCGGAAGACGGGAATGAAAATGGCAGCCTCCTGGTCTCCGGCCCGGAGGAGCAGAGAGCCCGGGGCCCCACTCCTCAGTGCGCCCTCAGAGAACAGCGCCCAATGACTCCCGTCACCCTGGCCTCTGGCCGCGCCCCGAGCTGACCGAGCCTGCGACTGGTTCAAGGCAACCCCGAGCTGAGAGTCACTCCTCAGCTCTGTCTCTGTAGCCGGCTTCCCCGTTCTAATACCAGTAAGCTCTGTGACACTCAAACACCCCCGATCCTTCTGTGACCCTGCGGTACCTGAGGCCGCGCTGACCCCGCCTGCGCTTCACCCCAGTTAAGCCTCTGGAGCGATGTCCCTCAGCGGAACAGACTTTTAAAAGTCCTGATTTTGCTCCGTTGCTCCGCCGCTCGCCGGGAGCCGGCCCCTCCCCCCGTGGTCTATCTTCCCGTCGCTTTGGATTCACTTCTCCGCCAGTCCTACCTTTCAGATAGTCTTTGATTTTCTGTTTCTAGAATTGCTCTTCTTCTTCTCTTCAATCTCCTGTTGGATTTGTAGGTGTTTGCAATCTTTAGATAAGCTATTTAGCTGATCTCCCGCTACCCGAAGTAGTCTCAGCCTGCTACTTCTCCGCCATCTTGACTCCTCCCCCCAAAACCTAACACATGATGGAGTTTTCCAGGAGCCTGTACCCAGAGCCCAGCTATGGAATCCTTCTTTTTGCAGGACCATTGAGACAAAAAAAAAAAAAAAAAAAAAAAAAAAAAAGGACTCCTCCTTTCCCCCAGAATGACACCAAACTATTGGGAGCCTGGCAACATCACCAGAGAGGGAGAATCTTCTATAGCCCCAAGAGGCCAACCCTACATCAGCTGCCATCCCAGACACACAATCCAGAAACAAAAGCCTGAGCTACTGCCTGACATTCGCCCTAATTTCAGATAACGAGGTGCTCCCCTCAGGGTCTGTAGATCGGGCTTGCCATAACCTCGGCCCTAAACACAACCTGTGTTTGTGTTTTCATACTTTTGTCCCAAAAGCCCTGGTCAACACACTCTCCAGGCTGAGGCCAGCACTGTAGCCACACCACAGGAGTGTACCTGCCCTCCTGAGGGAAACTCTGCCCATCAGAGTTGCCAAAATCCTATAGATTAGGAGAAAACTGGAAGGAACCCAAGGCCACCCCTATTTTGTAGGGCACCCTGGACAAAAATGCACAGTCTGACAAACCCTGTGCACTGATATCCAGTCAGACACCCAGGTCAATTGCCCAGGAGACAGAAGATTGGCCCCGATATGCCATTTCACCCTAATCTGATCCCTAGTTTAGTTGTTAAGGCTTCTGTCACCATAGGCCTGTTCTCATTACCAACATATGTGGGGTCCCCTGAGGCACAAAATAGAACACCTCCTGTCCACAGAAGGGAACCTTGCTATTTGGAGCCGTGTAAATACTCAGGGTAGGAGAATCCTGCATGGCCCCTCAACCACGGCCACATTCCAAGGTCTCCCTGGACAGAAACCAGCATTGTGATCCATCAGCCTGAGACTCCATTTCAACTCAGCCCCCTGGATAGCTCGCCCCAAAGCTAGTAGATCGAACCTGCCATGTTCCTAGGAGTCAATGATAACATGAGGTGGAGTTTCCAGGCACCCATAAGTAGAGCCCTGCTCTCGAATCCTTCCATATGGTGTACCTCCATGAGCCATCAAAGTCCCTGTGTTCTGAAGAAGAACTTGCTGTTTGGAGCAACTCACAACCCCCCAGAGTTTGAAAACCTCCATGGCTCCATGAGGCCACCTCTCCACTAGCCATCATGGACACAAACTCTAGCCTGAGCGAACATCTGACGCTCGTCCTTACTTCAGATGATGTAGATCTTGATTCAGCCCCTACAGATTGGGCCTACCATGTCCTAGGCCCTAAACCTAACCCAAGCTTGTGTTTGCAGACTTTTGTCATCACACTCCTGGCCCACCTGCCTTCCCATTGGGGATTTCTGGAGTCACAACACAGCACTCTGCCTGCCCACCAGAAGGAAAAAGTGCCCCATGGGGCTGCCCAAAAACCCCAAATGAGGATCAACCTGCATGGCCCTTGATGACACCCCAATTTCATAAGCCGCCTTGTGCACCAATTCTCACTCTGAGACAGCGTGAACCTGGACCTCGCATCAGTCACCCAGACAACTGGCGGCCTATCCAGTAGATCAGACCTGCCATGGCCCTAGGCCGTCATCTCTACACAACCTGGGTTTTCAGCTATCTGTCCCCAGACCTTAGCTCAAATCCCTGCATATGGGGGAATCTGATGCACAAAAGAGAACTCATTCCCCGTGGCAGGAAACCTTGCTGTTGGGATGGTTGTAAAACCCTCAGGGCAGGGAATACCTGCATGTCCCATGAGGCCATGCTGCACTGGAGGGCCAGCATGGGCACAAACACACATTGTGACCCTCGGCCTGAGCTCTGTTTTCAAATGAGGCCTCTCGGTAGATGGACCAAGAGCCCGCATATTGGGCTTGTCATGCCCCTAGGCCCAAATCCTAATCTAAGGTGTGTTTTCCAGGTGCTGGTATCCAGAGTCCTGCTCTGGAATCCCTCTATTGGGGGACCCCTGAGAGAGAAAACAGGACTACTCCCTTTCCCCAGAATGACTTGAAACTATTGGGAGCCATGGAAAATTCCCAGGGAAGGAGAATCTTCCATGGTTCCACGATGCCACCCCTATATTCCGTGGCCATCCATGACTCAAAATCCAGAGACAATGGCCTGAGTAGCACCTCACACTCGCCCTAATTTCAGATCCCGAGGAGCTCCCCTCAGGGTCTGCCAATCGTGTCTACCATACCCTCAGCCCGAACCCTAACCTGAGTTTGTGTTTTCAGACTTCTGTCCCAGAGCCCTCCCCAACAAATCTCCAAAACGGGGCCTCCAGAGCCACACTGCAGGACTGTGCTTCCCTTGCAAAGGAAATTGTGCCCTTACACTTGCCAAAGCCTCCAGATTAGAAGAAACCTGCAAGGACCCTGAGGCCACCCCAATGTCGTAGGCCGCTCAGGAAAAAATGCACTCTCTGAAAAACCCTGAACACATACATCCAGTCAGACTCGCAGGTAGATGGCCCAAGAGACATAAGATTGAACCTGACATGTCCCTAGGCCCTAATCTGAGCCCTAACTTACATTTTCTGGCATCTATCCCAAGAGACCTAGTCTCACATACCAACATATGGGGGGTCCCTGAGGCACACAACAGAATACCTCCTGAACCCAGAAGTATACCTTGCTATTTGAAGTTGTGTAAAACTCTCAACATAAAAGAATCCTGCATGGCCCCTGAGCCACCACCACATTGCAAGGTGTCTCTTCTCCCTGGACACAAGCCAGCATTGTGACCCATCAGCATGAAACTCTATTTCAACCTAGCCCTTCGGGTATATCACCCCAGAGCCAGCATATCGAAACTACTTTGTTCCTAGGTGCCAAAGGGAAAGCAAGGTGTGGTTTCCAAGCATCCATAGGTAGAGCCCTGCTATCGAATCTTTCTGTATTTGGGACCCTTGAGCCATCAAGCAGGATGACCCCTCTCCTGTAGTGGGAAACCTTTCTTTTTGGAACAGCTCACAATTCCCATTGGGAATTCTCACGGGGACCCCTGAATCAGAAAACAGAATTTCTCCTTTCCCCCACAATGACAGAATGCTATTTGGAGCTGTGAAAAACCCTCAGTGAGGGAAAATCTTCCATGGCCCCATGAGGTCCCCTCTACATTCTGCGCCCTTCTCAGACACAAAAACCAGAAGCAAAGCCTGAGTTTCTGCCTCACACTCGCCCGAATGTCAGATCCTGAGAAGCTCGACTCAGGGTCTGCATATCGGGCCTGCCATACCCTCAGCCATTATCCTAACCCTAGCTGGTGTTTTCAGATTTCTGTCCCCAGAGTTCTGCACCACAAACCCTCCAGCCTGAGTATTCCATAGTCACACCACAGGACTGGGCCTGCCCTCCAGAAGGAAGTTGGGCCCTTTAGAGCTTCAAGAAACCTCAGGTGAGGAGAAACCTAGAAGACCCCTGAGGCCACCCCAATTTCATAGGATACTCTGGACAAAAATGCGTGGTCTGACACAACCTGAGCAACTATCTCCAGTCAGACACCCAGGTAGATGGTCCCAGAGACAGAAGATTGAACCCTGATATGCCCTGTACACTAGCTTAGGTTTTCAGGCATCTGCTCCCAGAGGCCTAGTCTCAAACTCAAACATTTGGGGGATCCTTGAGCCACAGAACACAACACCTCCTGTCCCCAGAAGGAAACCTTGCTGTTTGGAGCTGTGTATAAACCCTAGATAGGGAAACTTCGATGGAAGGAGGCCATGGAAGATTCTCCCTCTTTGGGGGTTTTGCACAGCTCCAAATAGCATGCTGTCATTGGGGGGGGGAATCTTGTTTTCAAATTCAGGGGTTCCCACAAAGAGGGATTCGAGAGGGGCACATGGGTGGCTCAGTGGGTTAAACCTCTGCCTTCAGCTCAGGTCAAGATATCAGGGTCCTGGGATTGAGCCCCGCATCAGGCTCTCTGCTCAGCATGGAGCCTGCTTCCTCCTCTCTCTCTGCCTGCCTCTCTGACTACTTGTGATTTCACTATCAAATAAATAAATAAAATTTAAAAAAGAGGGATTCGAGAGCAGGGCTCTGTGTATGGGTGCCTAGAAACCCAACCTTGGGTTAGAATTTGGGCCTAGGGTCATGCCAGGCCTCATATGCTGGCTCTAGGTCAAGATACTAATGGGGCTTAGTTGAAAATGTGGCTCAGGCTGAGGGTCACAATGCGAGATGTGCCCAGAGTGGCCTTCAACTTGGGAGGGGCATCATGGGCCATGCAGTTTTCTCCTACTCTGAGGGTTTTACACACATCTCAATAACAAGGTTTCCTGCTGCAGGGCAGGAGGACTTCTAATTTGTGTATCATGTTTCCTGATATGCAGGGAATTGAGCCTAGGCCTCTGGGGACACAGGCTTATAAATTGAGGTTGGGTAGAGATGATGGCCTAGGGGCATGACAGGTACGATCTGTTGGATAGGTGGCCAGCTACATGGGTGGCTGTCAGGAGGTCAGGGCTTAGCTGTGTCAAACAGATCATTAGTGCACCAGTGGCCTATGAAATTTCTTTGCTGTTGTGGGCCGTGCAGGTTGATCCTCTTTTGGGATTTTTGTGCAGTGCCAGAGGCCACTTTTGTCTTCTGAATGGCAGGCAGTGTGCTGCTTTGTGACTCCAGAACTCCCAATCTGGAGGGCTTGTACACCAGGACTCTGAGGACGGAAGACTGAAAACACAAGCTAGGGTTAGGATTAGGGCCTAGGGTATGGGAGGCACAATTTGCAGAGGCTGAATCAAGATCTCGAGCATCTGAGGTAAGGGCTAGTGTCAGACGTTTGCTCGGACTGGAGTTTGTGTCCATGATGGCATTCTAAGGGAGGGGTGGCCTCATGAGCCCATGGAGGTATTCCCACAATGGGTGTCGTGAACTCCTCCAAACAGCAAGGTTTCCTTCTGCAAGACAGGGGGAGGCCTGTTTAATGGCTGCAGTGTCCCCCATATGGAATGATTCAATAGCACAGCTCTATGCGTGGATGCCTGGAAATCCCACCCCATGTTACCATTGCAGCCTAGGAACATGGCAGGTTCGATCTGCTGGCTCTGGGGCGAACTACTGAGGGGGCTGAGAAATGGAGTCTCATGCTGATGGGTCACAATGCAAGTTTGTGTCCAGGACCACCTTGGATTTTGGCTGTGGCTCAGGGACCATGTAGGATTCTCCTCCCCTGAGTCTTTGACACAGCTCCATATAGCAAGCTTCCCTTCTGGGACAGGAGGTGTTCTGTTTTGTGCCTCAGGGACCCCGTTATGTTGGTATTCAGACCAGGTCTCTGGGAACAGATGCCTGAAAACCAATGATAGGGTTTATATTAGGTACTAGGGACATGTTAGTTTCAATCTCCTGTCTCTAGGTCATCTACCTGGGTGTCTGACTGGATGTAGGTGCTCAGGATGTGTCAGAATGTGCATTATTTCCAGGTCGCCTTACAAAATTGGGGTCGCCTTGAGGGCCTTGCAGGTTTCTCCTCATCTGTAGGGACTTGCCAACTGTAAAGGGCACAGTTTCCTTTGGGAGGGGAGGCTCAGTCCTGAGGTGTGGCTCTGGAGGCATAAGCCTGGAGGTTGTGTGGGCCAGGCCTCTGGGGACAGAAATCTGAAAACACAAACTCAGTTTAGGGTTAGGGCTGAGGGTATGGCATGCCTCATCTGCAGACCCTGAGGGGAGCTCCTCGGAATCTGAAATTAAGGCAAGTGTGAGGAGGTAGCTCCGGCTTTCTGCTCTGGATTTTGTGACTGGGATGGCCGTGGAATGTAGGTGTGGCCTCATGAGGCCATGGAAGATTCTCCTTCTGTTGGGATTTGCTGGGCTCCCAATTATTTGGTATCATGCTTCGGAAGGGAGGAGTCCTGTTTTTTGCCTCAGGGGTCCCCCAAAAAGAGAGATCCAGAGCAGGGCTCTGGTTATGGGCTCCTGGAAAACCTCCCCTTTGGTTAGGATTTGGCCCTAGGGGCATGGCAAGCCTGAATTGCGGATTCCTAGTCCAGCTCCTGTTGGGCCTTATATGAAAACATGGCTCAGCCTGAGGATCTGAATGCATGTTTGTGCCCAAGGCCTCCCTCAAGAGTGGGCATGGCCTCATGAGCCATGCATGTTTCTCCAAATGTGAGAGTTTGACCCTCACCCCAAAGGCAAAGTTTCCTCTCATGGGGAAGGAGGAGTACTGTTTTGTGCATCAGGTTCGCCCATATTCAGGGATTTGAGATAAGATCTGGGGACAGATGCCTGCAAACCCAGTTTGGGAAGAGATGATGACCTAGGGCCATGGCATGTCAGATCTGCTGGATATGTTTCTAGCTATCTTAAAGGCTGACAGGAGGTCTGGGCTATGGCCCTAGAAAACTCCGTGGTCCCAGGAGAACACCCACACATTCGGTGGATCGAATGGACACAAACTCCAGCCTGAGTGACCTCCTGACTGTCACCTTAACCTCACATGCCCGGGATTTCGCCTAAGCATCTGTATATTGGGCTTGCCATGACCTAGGCCCTAACTCTAAACTTGGCATAGGTTTTCAGTCTTCTGTCCCAAAGGTCCTGGACCACAAGCTCTCCAGATAGAGAACTGAGGAACCACACCATGGGACTCTACCTAACCAACAGAAGGAAACTGTTCTCAATGGAGATTCACAAAACCTCAAGATTAGGAGAAACATGCATAGCCAATGAGGCCACATCCATTGATGGAACCCGACCCTGGACACTAATGCACATTCTGTCTCTCAGCCTGAGCAGTGACATCCAGTCAGCCACTATGTAGCTGTCCCCCGAGTTAGCAGATTGGACTTGCCATGCCCCTATTCCCTAATCCTAACACCAGGATGGGTTTTCCAGCATCCAGACACAGAGTCCTGCTCTCGAATCCCTCCATATGGGGACATCTGTGCCATACAACAGGACTCTACATCTCTGCCAGAATGAAATCATACTATTTGGAGCTCTGCAAGTCCCACAGAGCAGGAGAAACCTCCGTGGCCCCAGGAGGCCACACACACATTCAGCAGCCCTAGTGGACACAAATTCTAGTCTGGTTTGAGTGAATGCCTGACATTCACCCTAACTTCATATTTTGGGGAGCTCGCCTCAGAATCTGCACTTCGGGGACCCATGCCCTACACCCTAACCGTACACTGAACTTAGGATTTCAGAATTCCATTCCTTGAGTCCTGGAATGCCATCCCTCCAGATTGGGGTCTCTGGAGCCACTCCACAGGACTTGCCCTGCCCTGCAGAAGAAATCATGCCCTATGGAGCCCAACAAAACCCGTATATCAGGGCAAACGTGTATGCCCCATGATGCCATCCACTTTTGTTCTCCACCCTGGACACTAATACACAGTCTGAAACAACCTGAGTCCCATTCTCCAATCAGCCACTGGGAGAGCTGGCCCCAAAGCCAAAAGATCGGACCTGCCATGCCCATAGGCTTGAATTCTAATCCTTTTTGGGGTTTCAGACATCCATACCCAGAGCTCTTTCCTTGAATACCTCCACAGAGTGGACCCCTCATCTACAATACAGAAATATTCCTGTTGCCAGAAGGGAACCCTTATTTTGCATTTATGTAAACCCTCAAGATTGGAAGAAACCTCTGTTGACCTGAGGCCACGGCCACTCTTGACAGTCGCTCTGAACACAATCACCCATTATGACCCTTAGTCTGAGACACATTTTCAACAGAACCATATGGGTAGCTCATCCCAGATCCAGGATATAAGGCTGGCCATGCCTCTTGTTCCTAACCCTAAATGTAGGTTGGGTATTCAGGCATCTCTTCCCAGAGTGCTGCTCTCAAGTGCCTCCATACAGGGAACCACTGATCCATAAACAGGACAGCACATATCTCCCAGAATACACCAAACTATTTGGAACTGTGCAAATACCCCAGAGAAGTAGCAACTTCATGGCCCCCTGAAGCCACCCACACACTTGGCAGATCACATGGACAAAAAGTCCAAATGGAGTGACCCCTGACACTCTCCTTAACCTAAGATTCTTGGAGCTCCCCTAGCATCTGAAGATTAGGACTGCCCTGCCCTAAGCCCTAACCCTAACCCTAACCTAGCTTTGGTTTTCAGACTTCTGTTACAAGAGCCCTGGCTCACAAGCACTCCAGAGAGAGAACTCAAGAACCACAGCATGGGACTCTGGCTACTCTTCAGAAGGAAACCATGCTCATTGGAGCTGCACAAAACCCCCAAATTTGGAGAAAACAGCACAACTACTGAGGTCATACTCACTTACAGACAGGACACTGGACCCTAGTGCACATTCTTTCTCACAGCGTGAGCCTTGTCCTCCAATCAGCCACCTATGTAGCTTACTGCAGAGTCAGCAGATCGTTCTGCCATGTCCCTTGTCCCTAAGGCTAACCCTAGATTGGGTTTTTAGGCATCCATACCCAGAGTCCTGCTCTCAATCTCTCCATATGGGGACCCCTGAGCAATACAATAGGACTCCCCCTCTTACCGAGAATGAAATCATACTATTTGGAGCTGCACAAAACCCCCAGCAGGAGATAACTCCATGGCCTCAGGAGTACACCCACACATTCTGCAGCTCAAGTGGAAACAAATTCTAGTCTGGTCTGAGCAAATGCCTGACATTCGCCCTACCCTCAGAAACAGGAGAGTGTAACTCAGGATATGCAGATAGATGACCCATGCACTACACCCTAACCATAAACTGAACTTGGGTCATCTGAATTCCATCCCTTCCATCCTGGAATGAAAGACCTCTAGGTTGGGACTCCAGAGCCAGCCCACAGGAGTCTTCCTGCCCTCCAAAAGTAAACCATGCCCTATGGAGCTGTCTATATCAGGGCAAACATGCAAGGCCCCCAATGCCACCCACTTTCATTCTCCAACCTGGACACTAATACCCAGGCTGACGCAACCTGAGTACTGTCCTCCAATCAGCCACCAGGAAGGCTGGCACCAGAGCCAGCAGATCGAATTGTTATGCCCCATGGCCCAAATCCTAACCCTAGATTGGGGTTTCAGACATCCAAACACAGAGCCCTACACTTGAATCCCTCCAAAAGGGGGACACCTGAACCATACAACAGGACCCCACCTCTCACTGAGAATGAAATCATACTATTTGGAGCTGCACAAAACCCGCAGCAGGAGACACCTCTATGGCCCCAGGAGGACACCCACACATTCTGCAACCTTAGTGGACACAAATTCTAGTCTGGTCTGAGCAAAATCCTGACACTCACCCTAACTTCCGAATCTGGAGGGCTTAATTCAGCATCTGCAGATTGGGGATCCATGCCCTATACCCTAAATATAAACTGAGCTTGGGCTTTCAGAAGGCCATCCCTTGAATCCAGGAGTACAATTAATCCAGATTGGGGACTCCAGAGCCAGCCCACAGGACTCTCCCTGCCTTCCATAGGGAAACTGTTCCCTATGGAGCTGCACAAAACCCCTCGATTAGGGCAAACTTGCATGGCCCCTGATGCCACCCCACTTTGGTTCTCCACCCTGGACATTAATATGCAGTAAGCCACAACTGAGTCCTGTCCTCCAATCAGTCACAGGGTTAGCTGGCCCCAGAGCCAGGAGATCGGATCTGCTATGACCTAGAGTCTAATTCTAGCCCTTGGTTGGGGTATCAGGCATCCATACCCAGAGCCCTGCTCTAGAATCCCACCAAACGGGGACCCCTGAGAAACAGAAAAGAACTTCTCTTGGTCCCCAGAAGGAATACTGCCTTTTCAGCTATGTATAACCCTCAGAGGTGGAAGAAAGCTGCATTGCCCCTGAGGCCATGCCCAATTTTACATCCCGCCAGGACACAAGCACCCATTGTGACCCTTAGCCTGAGCCCCATTTTCAACACAGCCCCATGGGTAGCTCTTCTCAGAGCCAGGATATAAGGTCTGCCATGCCACTAGGACCTAATCCTAAATATAGGTTGGCTCTCCAGGCATCCATATCTGGAAACCTGCTCTCAAATCACTCCGTAGGGGGGACCCATGATCCATAAAACAGGACACCACCTATCCCCCAGAATAGTCCAAACCATTTGGAACTGCACAAAAAACCCCAGAGCGGGAGCAAACTCCATGGTCGCTTGAGGCCACCCCTACATTCAGCGATTTGCATGGACACAAACTCCAGCGAGAAGGACCTCCTGACACTCGCCTTAACTTCAGATCGCCAGGAGCTCGTCCAGCGTCTACATATTGGGCCTGCCATGACCTAGGTCCTAACCCTGACCCTAGTTTCGGTTTTCAGTCTTCCATCCTGAGAGCCCTGGCCCACAAGCACTACAGATAGAGAACTCTAGGTCCATGCCATCGACTTTGCATAAACTACAGAAGGAAATTGTGCTCATTGGAGCTGCACAAAACCCACAGATTTGGAGAAACCGGCGTGACAAACGAGGGCACCCCCATTTACAGAACACAACCCTGGATCCTAATAATTCTGTCCTCAGCCTGAGCCCCAACCCCCAGTCATCCACACATGTAGCTGGCCCCAGAGGCAGCAGATTGTTCCTGCCATGCCCCTAGTCCCTAATGCTAACCCTAGGTTGGGTTTTCAGGCATCCATACCCAGAGTCCTGCTCTCTAATCCCTCCATATGGGGACATCTGTTCCATATAACAAGACTCCACATCTCCCCCAAAACGAAATCATACTTTTTGGGGCTGCACAAATCCCCCAGAGCAGGAGAAAACTCCATGGCCCCAGGTGGCCACAAACTCGGCAGCCCTAGTGGACACAAATTCTAGCAAATGCCTGACACTCAGCCTAATTTCAGAATCTGGAGAGCTTGCCTCAGCTTCTGCAGATCAGGGATCCATGCCCTACACCCTAACCATAAAGGAAATTTGGGTTTTCAGAATTCCAACCCTTGAGATCTGGAATGCAAGCTCTCCAGATTAGGGAATCTGGAGCCACATCGCAGGACTCTCCCTGCCTTCCAGAAGGAAACCTTGCACTATGAAGCTGCACGAAACCTGCACAGTCCCAATGCCACCCCACTTTCGTACTCTACCCTGGACACTAATATGCAGTCTGACACAACCTGAGTCCCGTCTTCCAATTAGGTACTGGGACAGCTGGCATAGAGTCAGCAGATCGTATCTGCCATGCCCTTAGGCCTTAATCCATACCCTTGGTTTGGATTTCAGGCATCCATACCTGGAGCCCTCCATTCGAATCACTCCACACGGGGGACACATGAGCCACAAAACAGAATTGCTCCTGACCCCCAGCCCCAGAAGGAAACCTTGCCTTTTTGAGCTATGTAAAACCCCCAGAGTTGGAAGAAACCTGAGGAGACCCTCAGGCCACGCCCACTTGTGAGGGCTGCCCTGGACACAAACACCCATTGTGATCCTTAGCCTGAGCCCCATTTTCAACACAGCACTATGAGTTGCTCACCCCAGAGCCAGGATATAAGGACTGACATGCCATTAGGACCTAACCCTTATAGTAGTTATGGATTCTCAAGCATCCATACCTGGAACCCTACTCTCAAATCCCTCTATAAGGGGGACCCCTGAGCCATAAAACTGGACACCACCTATCCTGCAGAATAGACCTAAGTATTTGGAACTGCGCTATTAGGATCCGTAATCAAAGGAGCGAGACTGATAAAAAGCGAAGGTCAAGCAAAGCTTTATTTCGCGCCAAGCATCGAGAATCAAACTGACCAGTCAGGGCCGTCTCTTGCAAAGAGGCAACCCCTCCCAGCCTCACAAACTAACTTTTATAGAGGTAGTTTACCCGGGCTATACACAGGTGGCCAATGAGATTACAATACACAGAGAAAACTGCACAGTCATGCTATGTCTGCCACTCACAGAAAAAAAAAAAAAAAAAACTGCTAGGTAACACATGGGTGGCCAATTGAATTTTAATTTACCCTAGTAGATATATGTGCACCTCACTGATTGGATGTCTTCATCTGGCCTGACCCGCCCTTGTATCTAGGCTTTGCAAGTAAGTTCCTCTGGGAGGGGCAGGGTCAATTGAAGTTTACTGCATGGGGTCAATCTAAGTTTACTGCATAAACACAAAATGACTCCCTCTGGCCATCCAGGCCCTTACATACCCCCCTTTTCTTTGGAGATTAGTCAAATCCTTGAATTTTCATTTCTATGTTCTCTGGTTGTAAGGGATTATATTGAGCATGTAAGTCTAACATTTTTATCGCTGTAGTTTTCTTTCGTACAAATTACACTAGTGCACAGTCGGCTGATGAGTTAGCCATTTACAGCTTCATCTAATTTCCTATCTATACTTTACATAAACAGGTAACAATAAGAGCAACAATAAACTCATAGCCTTTTGAGTCTTAGATTTAGTCCATGGTCAGCGGGGTACATTGGCTGAGGCTTCCACCTCTGGAGGGCGTCTTCATCCTCAGCTCATTTGACGTGACCCACGTGAATCCAGGCCCTGATGCCCTCTACTTTTATCGCTGTGGGGGTGGTCAGGATGACAGTAAACAGCCCCTTCAAGCGAGGCTCCAAGTTCCCCACTTGATAGCGACATATCCAAACCAAGTCCCCTGGTTGGTAAGGATGTGGTTCCACCTCCATCTCCATCCCAGTGTGGACAGTCTGGATCCCTGCATGGGCATTTTTTTTTAAGACAGACTCTAATGCCTGAAGTGACTGGAGTACAGACTGATCAGTAACTTCTGTTAGGGCAACCTCTTGTAGCCGAGGACAGAGTGCAGGGGGTGTCTCCCAAACATTATTTCAAATGGGGTCACCTTGTTTAAATAGGATGTACATCATGCCTTGAGGAGGGCAAAAGGAAGGAGATCCACCCATCCACCGCCAGTCTCCAGAATTAGTTTTGTCAAGGTCTCTTTAAGAGTCTGGTTCATTCTCTCTATTTGTCTGGAACTCTGGGGCTGATAGGAACAATGTAGTTTCCAATTAGTGCACACGGCCTTGGCCAATGCCTGTGAGACTGAACTCACAAATGCAGGGCCATTGTCTGACCCAATCGTGAGAGGCAGCCCAAACCTAGGAATTATTTCTTCTAGTAGCCTTTTTGCCTACCAATCCTGCCGTCTCACGTTTGGTGGTAAAAGCCTCTAACCAGCCTGAAAAGGTGTCTTCAAAAACTAACATATACTTGTGCCCATATTTCCTGGGTTTCATTTCTGTAAAATCTATTTCCCAATAAATTCCTGGTTCCTTACCTCTTTCTCTTTTCCCTCTTCCCATTTTAGTTCCTCCCACATTAACTGCCTGGCATTGAACACATCTATCAACTATATCCTGAACCATACGCCCTAATTTAGAAACCTGGAACTGCTTGCCTTTAAGTTCCTTAAGTTTGCATGAGCCCAAATGAGTACCCTGATGTATCTGGTCTACTAACTTCTTACCTATTCTTTGAGGAAGAATTAACTTCCCTCTTTTAGTCTTAGCCCAGTCCCCTTCATAGTCTAATTAAGCCCATTTTGTAAATACTTTAAATCTTCCTCTGAATACTCTGTATTTTCTGTTAGGGCTAGAGCCAGGAGTGTAACCAGCTCTTGCACTGTTTCTTGGGTTGCTTGCTTTGCGGCCCGATCTGCTAATTGGTTTCCTTTTGAAATCAGATCAGTCTCCTTTTGGTGTCCTGAGCAATGCATAACAGCCACCTCTTTTGGGTCCCAAATAACCTGGAGGAGAGCCAATATTTCTCCTCTGTTTAAATTCCTTTTCCTTTTGCTGTTAATAGGCATCTTTCTTTATAAATAGCCCCATGTATATGGAGAATAGCAAAGGCATACCTGCTGTCCCTATAGATGTTGGCGCTTTTACCTTTGTCCATCTGCAGTGACTAAGTGAGTGCAATCAATTCCGCTTTTTGTGCCGAAGTTCCATGTGGCAGGGCTGCTGTCCAGAGTTTCTGCTCAGGAGAAACCACCGCAGCCCCTGCATACCTCTTTCCATTGACCATGTAGCTACTCCCATCTGTGAACAGAGTCATCTCGGCATCCGGGAGGGGAATGTCTCTGAGATCCGGCCTTATTCCTGTGACTTGGGTTAGGACCTCCCCACAGTCGTGTGGATGGCCAGCCAGCTCCTCTGGCAGCTGTGTGGCTGGATTTAGCACCACAGGGGGCTGGAGGGTCACCCTTGGTTCATTGAGGAGGACGGCCTGATACCATGTCACCCGGGTGTTCATCATCCATCAGTCGGGTGGAGTCTGGAGAAGGCCCTCGATAGCGAGAGTGATGGTCAAGATGAGATTTTGACCCAAAGTCAATTTACTTACATCCTTGACCAGGAGGGCCGTGGCAGCACTTATGCAAAGGCATGGGGGGAACCCAACCGCTACTGGATCTAGTTTCTTGCTAAGATAGGCTACTGGCCTTTGCCAAGGCCCCAGAGTCAGTTAAAACTCCTTTGGCCACCCCTGCTTTTTCATCCACATACAAGTGGAAGGGCTTGGTAATATCTGAGATGGCCAATGCTGGGGCACTCAGTAAGGCTGTTTGTAATTCCCTAAATTCTCCTTCTGCCTCAGCTGTCCACTCTATCATAGTGTGCCCTCCTTTTGCCAGTTCGTAGAGAGGTCGGGCAATCTCCACAAACCACAGTATCCACAGCCTAAAGTAGCCCACTGTCCCAAGAAACTCCCTCACTTGTCAGGACGTGGTGGGGTGGGGGTATTGGGTGATCACCTGTTTCCTGGACTCAGACAGTGAACGCACTCCCTTGTGGAGACCAAAGCCTAGATAAGTGGCATGGCTCTGACAGATCTGTGCTTTCTTCACTGACACCCAATACCCTTTTTCCTGCAGAGTCTGTAAGAGAGCTCTCATCCCACAGAAACATGACTCATAGTCCTCAGCGGCTACGAGCAAGTTATCAACGTACTGTAACAGAGTGACTCCTAGGTTGGAGGTTCTGTACTCACACAAATACTTATGTAGGGCCTCATCGAAGATAGTGGGCGAATTCATGAACCCTTGGGGAAGTCTTGTGACTTGGGGCCAGGTGATCTGGCCTTGGAATCCTTCCTGTGGGTTGGACCACTCAAAATCAAAAAGGTGCTGATAATTCCTTTGCTAAAGACATGCAGAAAAAATGCATCCTTGAAACCTAAGACGGTATACACAGTTCTTTTGGGGCCCAGGAGGGAGAGTAGAGTATAGGGGTTAGGCACCGTCAGTTGGATACCTTCAACCCATTTATTAACTTCTCGCAAGTCCTGGACGGGTCGCTACTCCCCAGTCTTGGCCTTTTTGACAGGCAGCAAAGGTGTGTTCCATGGAGATTTGCAAGGAACTAGGATCCCGTCTCCTTGGAGGCGGTTAATGTGTTTTCTGATCCGTTCCTTTGCTTCCCGGGGAAGGGGGGGTACTGCCGAACGTGAACAGCCATAGCTGTCACCTATAATTGTACCACCACTGGAGGTTGTTCCTTGGCCAAGCCAGGGGGCTTCCCTTCTGCCCAGACCTCGGGAAACTTCCTGTAGGATTTGGAGAAGGCTCCCCACCTTTGTTTCCTCTGGTTTTGAGACTGGCTTGTAAAGGAGGTATTAATCTACTGCTGCCATAAGCACTTGTATAGTGGGTTGTCTCAAGGTTACAGTCATGTCTCTTTTCGAGAACTGAATGCCAGTTCTTAACTTGTGGAGGAGATCTCTTCCCATCAAGTTATATGGGGCATTAGGGAGGACCTAAAATTAATGTTTAACTATTCCCAAGGCCATATTTAAAGTCCTTTCTGTTGTCCACTTATGTCTCTCTGTGCCATTTGCTCCTTGTACCCAGACTTCCTCTCCAAGTAGTTTTCCCATAGGTTTAAGTAATGATGAAAATTAGGCTCCCGTGTCAATCAAAAAATCAACTGATTTCCCCTCAACTTTAATTTTTACTCTGGTGGCCAGCATTGCCATCTTCTTTTTGGGGCACTCCCCAGCCCAACGTCCTTTTTCCTTACAGTAAGCGCACTGATCTGAATCCAAGTCTCCCCGCCTGCCTTCTCTGTGCTTTTCCTTCCATTTACTATCCCGTACCCATCTCCTCCCCGCCTCATGTAATGCCAAAACCTTAACCAGTTTTTTTGTCTGTTTTTCATCCTCCTGTGCATCCCTGTTGTTAAACAACTTTTCTGCTATTCCCACTAACTCAGTCAGATTATTCCCTTCAAATCCTTCAATTTTCTGAAGTTTCCTATATCTGGGGCTGACTGACTGACAAAGCAAGATTGTCTAAGTGAGCTATCGTGCAACTTCCCTGAAGTTTACCTCAAGTTGTCTAGCTTAAGTAAACAAACATTTAAAGACAATCAAATCTAGAATTTAACATCCATAAAGGTGTGTTATTAAAACATAATTTTCCTCTCTAAAATAACCCTCGTTTTCAGAAATAGACAAATCAGGACTAATTTATTTGAAAAACAAGTCCAGTTTTAACAAGCTTGGCCTAATTATTTACATAAGCTCAGCAAGAACAGTGAGGGATCCTATAAATCTTTTAGAATCTGCTCTGCTGGAACTTCTTGTAAGGAATCTCTAGGTTGAACTTATGAGAGCCTCTCCAGGCCAGAAGCCATGCTACATACTTGCCATCAGACATGCCTGCAATACCTGTCGATTTGGGCGAATTCCTCTTCCTGAGGCCCCCAAAGAATCCTGAGGTCCCTGCTCCTGCCAGGAAGTAACATCATTTACTCACCTGGTGAGGCTGCTGGGAACTCTGTAAGCAAGGTATCAGGCCAACAGTTCCAAAGGGCTTTACGGTTCCAGGTTTTATAAAGTCAACCTTAGTTCTTTAAGCTGTCTACTCATATCTGAGTCTTTTCAAATATGACATTCCAGTCAAAGCCATCGTGAAATAACCAGTGTTTCCAATGGTGTCCTGTTACAATGAGAACAGATTCTTATTGAACTTATGCAAATAACAGATTGCCATGGAAGAAAGAATACTTGCTGACACCATTTGGTTTCAGAGGGTTCAGATAGAGAGAAAGAGTTGAATACCTTGATTTGTTTACAAATGACTAAACTTTTAACTCTGTAAGTTAAAGATAACTTAAGAAAAAGTTTTCCTAGTCTTGAAGAGCAAACATTAAAGAACCATTAATGTTTAAAATAAGACAAAACATCAAGAGATACAACATTACAATCTTTCAGTTCACTTAGTCCCATGTTAATAATTCTGGTTTAGTCCGAATGCAGCTTTTACTTCTGTAAATTCTTAACAATTTCAGTTCCAGGATTTCAACATATCAAAGACCTCTATTTGTCCTGAAAGTCTTTCCATATGAATTTCCTTTAAGGCAGAAGTCATTTTACAAGAGAATTCTTAGAAGGCAAATTTATGAATCAGTTAAGCACAAAACATGTTCACCAGCAGATTTCAAAAGCACACACCCAGTTCCAGCAGCCAACGCTCTAGCATTTTATCCCATTTGGTTAAGACCTAGATGTCCAACAAATTTAATTACATTTGTCATTCAAGTAACCCTTCACAGTTTCAGGTTACCAAAGACTTCCGAAGCCACTTTAACAATCACCCATTAAAACCTTGAGGCAGACAAATAACTATCTCCACTTCAGATACCATGCTCTCCCGCCAGCAAGGGAGAGGGGCTAGGCAGTCCACGTTGGGCCAGAGAAGGCAAGGAATTCCCCAAAACAAAGGGAGTTTTGGCAGCTTCTTGGGAATATTCCTTAAAGTCTCTGTCTCGAGGTCAGTTCATCCCGCAGTGCCAGTTCTGCTTACCAAAAGTGGCCCACTAGGCACTCATATTCCACGCCCGGCTCCAATGAGCATCAGCATTGGGCACCTTAACCCGGCATTAGACTAACCCCAGTTGGCTCCAGTCATAGCCCTTAACATACGAAATGAGTGTGCGAGAAGCCTCACATCTACTATGAAGAACGGAGAGATGAAAGTCAGAGTCCCCTTACTCTCTGCTTGCCCCATTCCTTCAATCATAACAAACAACACAACAGACAACAAAAGGACCAGGCAAAGACAACCGCAGGCCCAACAATTCTTACCCATAACCTGCCACTGCTGCGGGCTTTCTTTATCCCTCAACCGCCCAGGGGGACTCGAACACCCCAACCGCCCAGGGAGACTCGAACCCCCCGGCGACCGCCTAAGGCGACTCGAACACCCCAACTGCCCAGGGGGCTCAAACCCCCCATCGATCAACCAGCAGAGGGATGGGGTGTACCCACATCCATTCCAGCCCTGGGGAGCATGGCTGCGTCCAGCTTCTCCCTGGTGGGCCATACCCTGGATTTCCAACCAGACAAACAGATAGGATCCCGTGATCTTACCTCCGGAGGCTTTTCCCAAAAATTCTGATGCTGGTTCAGTTCTCGCCGTTTGAATCCGGGTTCCTCCTCCAATGTTAGGGTCCATAATCAAAGGAGCAAGCCTGATAAAAAGCGAAGGTCAAGCAAAGCTTTATTTCACGCTAAGCATCGAGAATCAAACTGACCAGTCAGGGCCGTCTCTTGCAAAGAGGCAACCCCTCCCAGCCTCACAAACTAACTTTCATTGAGGTAGTTTACCCGGGCTATACACAGGTGGCCAATGAGATTACAATACACAGAGAAAACTGCAGAGTCATGCTATGTCTGCCACTCACAGAATAAAAAAAAAAAAAAAAAAACTGCTAGGTAACACACGGGTGGCCAATTGAATTTTAATTTACCCTAGTAGATATATGCACCCCACTGATTGGATGTCTTCACCTGGCCTGACCCGCCCTTGTATCTAGGCTTTGCAAGTAAGTTCCTCTGGGAGGGGCAGGGTCAATCGAAGTTTACTGCATAAACACAAAATGACTCCCTCTGGCCAACCAGGCCCTTACATGTGCAAAAATCCCAGAGCGGGGCAAAATGCCGTAGCCCCATGAGGCCACCTGCACATTAGGCAGATGGCATGGACACAAGCTCAGACTCAGGGCTGAGAGACCTCCTGACACTTGCCTTCACCTCAGATCCCCAGGAGCTCTCATCAGTGTCTGTAGATTGGTCCTGCCATGCCCTATGCCCTAACCCTAACCCTAACTTTGGTTGTCAGACTTCCATCCCAAGAAGCCTGGCCCACATGCCCTCCAGATTGAATACTCTGGAGCCACACCTTGGGTCTCTGCCTACCCTCCAGAAGGAAACTGTGCTCACTGGAGCTGCACACAAACCCCAGATTAGGAGAAACCTGCACGGAAAATGAGGCCTCTACAATTTTCAGAACTTGACCCAGGACACCAATACACATTCTGTCCCTCAGACCGACCTCCAGTCAGCCACCCACGTAGCTGGCCACAGTATCAGCAGATCAGACTCCCCCAAGCTCCTAGTCCCTAATACTAAACCTAGGCTGGGTTTTTAGGAATCCATTCCCAAAATCCTGACTTCAAATCCCTCCATATGGGGACCACTAATTCATACAGCAGGTCTCCCCCTCTCCCCCAGAATGAAACCATACTATTTGGAGCTGTACAAAACCCCCACTTTAGGAGAAACCTGCATGGCCAACAAGGCCTTCCTGATTTACAGAACCCAACCCAGGACATTAATACACATTTTGTCCCTCAGCCTGAGCCCCAACGTCCAATCAGCCACCCACATACCTGGCCCCAGAGTCAACAGATCAGACTTTCCATGCCCCTAGTCCATAATGCTAACCCTACGTTGGGTTTTCAGGCATCCACACCCAGAGCCCTCCTCTCAAATACTTCCAAATGGGGATGCAAGAACCATGCAACAGGACTCCATGTCTCCTCCACAGTGAAACCATACTTTTGGTAGCTGTGCAACAACCCCAGCAGGAGAAAATTTCAAATCCAGGAGGCCATCCACATATTTGGCAGCCCAGGTGGACACAAAATCTTGTAAGGTTTGACTGAATGCCTGGGACTCACCCTAACTTCAGAATCTGGGGAGCTTGCCTTAGAATCTGCAGATCGGTGATCCATGCCCTACACCCTAACCATACACTGAGCTTTGGTTTTCAGAGTTCTATTCCTTGAGTCCTGAAATGCAATCCCTCCAGCTTTGGGACTCTGGATCCACCCCACAGGACTCTCTATGCCCTCCAGAAGGAAACCATGTGTTATGGAGCTGTGCAAAACCCCGAGATCAGGGGAAACGTGCGTGGCCCGTGATGCGACCCCACTTTCATACTCCACCCTGGACAATATTACACAGTCTGACACAACCTGAATCCCGTCCTCCAATAAGCCACACGGATAGCTGGCCCCAGAGCCAGCAGTTCAGAACTGCCATGCCCATAGGCTCTAATCCTTACCCTAGGTTGGCATTTCAGGCATCCATACCCAGAGCCCTCCACACGAATCCCTCCCTATGGGGGACCCCTAGCCACAAAACAGAACTTCTACTGCCCCCCAAAAGTAAACTTTGCCTTTTTAAGCTATGTAAAACCCTCAGAGTTGGAAGAAAACTGTGTAGGCCCTGAGGCCATGCCCACTTTGCAGGCCGCCCTGGACACAAATACCCATTTTATCCTTCACCTGAGCCCCATTATCAACACAGCCCCATGTGTAGCTCACCCCAGAGCCAGGATATGAGGACTTCCATGCCACTAGGACCTAATCCTTATCATAGGTTGGGTCTTCAGGCATCCATACCCGCAACCCTTCTCTCAAATCCCTCCATATGAGGGACCCCTGAGATATAAAACAGGACACAACCCATCCCCCAGAATAGACCAAACTCTTTGTAACAGCGCAAAACGCCCAGAGAGGGACAGAAGTCCATGGCCCCATGAGGCCACACCCCCATTTTGCGGATCACATGGACACAAACTCCAGCCTGAGTGACCTCCTGACACTTGCCTTAATCTGAAATCCATGGCAGCTTGCCTCAATGTCTGTAGTTGGGGCCTGCCATGGCCTAGGCCCTATCCCTAATCCTAGTATGGCTCTTCTGATTTTCATCCCTAGAGTCCTGGCTCACAAGCCCTCCAGATAGAGAACTCCAGAGCCATACCATGGGACTCTGCCTACCTGCAGAAGGATGCCATGCTCAATGGAGCTGCACAAAACCCCCAGACTTGGAGAAACCTCCATGTCTAAAAGACCACAACCTTTGATGTAACCTGACCCTGGATCCTAAAACACATTCTGTCCCTCAGCCTTAGCCCTGACCTCCACCCACGTAGCTGGCCCCAGAGTGGCAGAATGGCCTGCCATGCCCCTAGTGCCCAATGCTAACCCTAGGTTGGGTTTTTAGGCATCCATACCCAGAGCCCTCCTCTCAAATCTTTCCATATGTGATCCCCTAGCCATACAACAGGACTCCACCTCTCCCTGAGAATGAAACCATGCTCTTTGAAGCTGTGCAAAACCCCGGAGCAGGAGAAAACTCCATGGCTGCAAGAGGTCACCCACACATTTGACAGCCCTAGTGGACCCAAGTTCTAATCTGGTCTGAGCGAATGCCTGACACTTGCTCTAACTTCAGAGTCTGGGGAGCTTGCCTCAGAATCTGCAGATCGTGGATTCATGCCTAGACCCTAACCATACACGGAGCTTGGATTTTAGAATTTCATTCCTTGAGTCCTTGAGTGCAAGGAATCCAGATTGGGGACTCCAGGGCCTCACCACAGAGCTTTCCATGCTCTCCAGATGGAAACCATGGCATATGAAGCTGCACAAAACCCCTAGATCAGGGGAAACGTGCACAGCCTATGATGCCACACCAGTTTTGCACACTACCAGGGACATCAATATGAATTCTGACACAATCTGTGTCCCGTACACTAATAAGCCACTGGGACAGCTGGCCCCAGATACAGCAGACCAGAGCTGTCATGCCGCTAGGCCCTATTCCTAACCCCAGGTTGGGTTTTCAGGCATCCACAACCAGCACCCTCCTCTTGAATCCCTCCATATGGGTGACCCTTGAGTGACAAAAAGAACACCCCCTGTCCCCCAGAAGGAAACTGTGCTTTTGGAGCTATGTAAAACCATCAGATTTGGAAGAAATCTGCATTGGCCCTGAGGCCACGCCCACTTTTGTAGGCTGCCCTGGGCACAAACACCCATTGTGACCCTTAGCCTGAGCCCCATTTTCAAAAATGTCCAATGGGTAGCTCACCCCAGAGCCAGGATATAAGGACTGACATGCCACTAGGACCTAACCCATATTGTACCTTGGGATTTCAAGCATCCATATGTGGAACTCTGCTCTCGAATCCCTCCATGTGGGGGACCCTTGAGCGATAAAACTGGACAACGCCTATCCCCAGAATAGACCCAACTGTTTGGAACTGCGCACCAATCCCAGAGCAGGAGAAACCTCTAAGGCCGCATGAGGCCACCCCACATTCTATGGATGGCATGGACACAAACTCCAGCCTTAGCGACCTCCTGACCCTCGCCTTAACTTCGATTCTCAGGGAGCTCGTCTCAGTGTCTGTACATTGGGCCTGCCATGCCGTAGGCCCAAACCCTAGACCTAGATTGGGTTTTCAGACTTATGTCCTCAGGGTCCTTGTCCACAAGCCAGAGTTGGCAGATTGGACTGGATATGCCCCTATACCCTATCTCTAACCCTATGTTGCGTTTTTAGTCATCCATCCCCAGAGCCCTGCTCATGAATCCCTCCAAATGGGGTACCCTAGAGCCATACAAGAAGACTCCACCTGTCTCCCAGAATGAAACCTTGCTCTTCGGCATTGCGTAGACCCCCAATGCAGGAGAAACCTCCATGTCCATAGGAGGCCATCTCAACTTATGGTAGCCCTAGTGGTCACAAATTTTAGTTTGAGCGAATACCTCACATTTACCCTAAGCTCAGATCCTGAGGAGCTCAACTCAGCATCAGCAGATTGGGCCTGCCATGCCCTAGGAGGTTTCCCAATCCCTAGCTTGGGTGTTCAGACTTCTTTCCCCAGAGTCCTGGCTCACAAGCCTTCCAGACTGGGGACTCAGAAGCCATACCACAGGACTCTCCCTGCCCTCCAGAAGGAAGCCATGCCCTATGGTGCTCTACAAAACCCCCCAGATTAGGAGGAACATGCATGGCCCCTGAGGTCACACCCATTTAAGAAGTCCTTCCAGGACGCTAATGCACATTCCATCACTCATCCTGAGACAGGACCTCCACTCTGCCATCCACGTAGTTAGCCCAAGAGCCAGCAGATCAGACCTACCTTGCCCCAGTCCCTAATTCTAACCCTAGCTGTGTTTTCAGATATCTGTTCCCCATTGTCTACTTTAAATCCCTCCATATGGGAGATCCCTGGATCAGAAAACAGGACTTCTCCTGTCCTCCTAAAGGAATTCCTGTGGTTTGGAGCTCTGTAAAATTCTCAGGATGAGAGACTTCTGCATGGCCCAGGCCACCCCCAATTTCGGAGGACTCACTGGACACAAGCCGATTTGTGAACCTCAGCCTGAGCTGTGTTTACAACTCAGGTCCCAACGTAGCTACCCCGAGAGACAGCTGATCAGGCATGCCATGCCCTAGGCACTAATCCTAACCTTAGATTGAGTTTTCAGGAATTCATATCCAGAACCTTGGCTCAAATCCCTCTATATGGGTGACCCCTGAGCCATAATACAGGACTCCTCCAGTCCCACAGAATAAAACCTTGCTAATTGGAGCTGCATAAAATCACCATGGCTGTGGTAACCTCCATGGGCACATGAGGCCACCCCCATATTTGGAAGAAATCATGGACACAAATTCCAGCCTGAGTGAACACCTGACACTCACCCTAAATTCACAATCCATGGAGCCTTCCTCATAGTCTTCAGGTCGAGCCAACCATGCCCTAGGCCTTTACCTTAACCCTATCTTGGATTTTCAGACTTACATCCCAAGCATCCTGGCCCACAAGTACTTCAGATAGAGAACTCAGGAACCACAAAATATGCCACGGCCTGCCCCCCAGAAGGAAACTGTGCCCTATGGAGCTGCACAAAACCCCAAGATTACAGAAACGTGCATGGGCCCTGATGCTACCCTAATTTTGTATGCCACTGTGGACACTAATTTGAAGTCTGACAATCTGAGTCCCATTCTCCAATCAGCAACCAGGACAGCTGGCCCCAGAGCTAGCAGATGGGACCTGCCATGGCCCTAGGCCCTAATCCTAACCCTAGGTTGGGTTGTCAGTTATCCAAACCCAGAAAATAGTTCATGAATCCCTCCTTATGGTGGATACCTGAGCCATAAAACTGGACTCCTCCTGTCCCATAAAGTAAATCTTGCTAATTGGAGCTGCACAAAACCAGCAGGGTGGTAATAACCTCCATGGCCACATGAGGCTTCTCCCATATTTGGCAGAATGCATGGACACAAAGTTCAACCTGAGCCAACACCTCGCACACACCCTAAATTTACATCCCAGAGCTTGCCTCAGCATATGTAGATCTGCCTGGCCATGCCCTAGGCCCTAACCCTAACACTAGCTTGGGTTTTTAGACTTCTGTCCCAAGAGTTCTGGCCCATAAGCGCTCCAGATAGAGACCTCTGGAATGACAGCACAGTACTCTGCCTGCCCATCAGCAGAAACGGTGCTCTGGGGAGCAGCAAACACCCCAGATTATGAGAATGCTGCACGGCCAAAGAGGACACCCCCATTTTCGGAACCTGGGTCAGGATACTAATACACATTCTGTCCCTCAGCCTGAGCCCTGGCCTCCAGCCAGCTATCCACGTATCTGGCCTCAGAGTCAGCCGATCAGACCTGACATGACCCTAGTCCCTAACCCAAACCCTAGTTTGGGTTTTCAGAAATCCATACCTGGTCCCTGCTCTCGTATCCCTCCATATGGGGGACCCCTGAGCCATAAAACAGGACACCACCTATACCCCAGAATAAACCAAATTATTTGGAACTGTGCAAAAAACCCAGAGCTTTTGAAAACTCCATGAACCCATGAGGCTACCCCCAAAATTGATGGTTCTCATGGACACATGTTCCAGCTTGAGTGGCCCGCTCCTACTTGCCTTACACTCAGATCCCAGGGAGCTTGCCTCAGCATCTGTAGATTGGGCCTGTCATGCCCTAGGCCTTTACCCTAGCCTTAGCTTGGGATTTCATAATTCTGTCCTCAGAGTCCTGGTCCATGAACCCTCCAGATAGGGAACACTGGAGTCACACCACAGGACTCTGCCTGCCCTCCAGAAGGAAAATGTGCCCTATGGAGCTGCATGAAATCCCCAGATTATAAGACAGCTTCAAGTGACCCCAAGCCATTCCCATTTACAAAAGCCAGCACTGGACACTAATACAATTCTGTCCCTCAACCTGAGTCCTACCTCCAGACAGCCAGTCACGTAACTGGTACAAAGGCAGCAGATTGACCTGCCATGCCCCTAGGACCTTATCCTAACACGAGGCCAGCTTTTCAGGCCTAATGGAACCTCCTACCATATGCCCTGAGGCATTAGGGGTGAGGTTGGCAGCAATGTTTGCAGTGTGTGAAAAAGACATTCCCCAGGGGATTCTGGAAGCCAGAGCCCCATAGTGTTGGCAGACAGCAAGAGTACATCTTTCTGTATCAGATGTTTCCAGCCAAGTAACTCTGGTAGTGGACTACACTAGAATGTGGGCTCCTGGTTACAGTGTTCCAAATTCTATTGGGGTTTGCAGTCAAGGAAGTGACTAAACTGCCTGAGATTACCTACCCAATTCCACCCTGGATTATCACCTACACAAACAGTGTTCAGGGCTGTTTTCTGCCCATCTTCTTTCTGTATGCAAGCCCACATTTGTACACAGTGACACCAACACACACATCTCCACAGGCCCCCAAGGACGGTCTGAGTGTAGCCAGGGCCCACCTGTCTTCAGGCACAAATCTCCACTCTGACCTGTTTGTGAATCTGGATAAGCCATTATGCCTGTCCAGGGTGGTCTGCATCTTGTATGTACAATACTGATGATTATAGCATGGACTTCCTCCACATGTCCACAGGAATGTGTGGAATAATATCTGTGATATTGGAGAAATGCTGTCATATGTAGGTAATACCTTCAAGCACATTTTCCTCCTCTTCTCAATTTCTCTGAGTCTGCTACTCGTCAGATCCCACCTTACAGTCCCTAATGGTGTATGTAAGTGTGTGTATGTGTGTGTGTGAGAGAGAGAGAGAGAGAGAGAGCGAGCAAGAGAGAGAGAGCATGCAGAGTCGCTCCTTTGGGCACACATCTGTTCATCGGTGCTCATATTCTGGCGTCTGAGAAGGTGCCAGCCCCATCTAATGAGGGGTGGGCCATACTTTCCCAAGACCTTAGGCTTTCTAATTTTCAAAGAAAAGCCTAAAGAAGGGATTAGAGCTTTGGTGCTTGATGGTCAGAATCCACCTTTACCATTAAATATTTCATATCCTTTGCTGAGACTTATTAAATCTTTTCTAATGGGTGTGATGTGGATAGGGATCCACACAGTGGGTTGCCATGACCTGGGCTCCCCCTCAGACAAGAATTCTGGAATGTCTCCTGCCTATGATATCAATGCTCTCTTTCACCCTGAAACCATCTCCATGTCTGTAGGCCCTGTCTTCAACACAACTTTTTCCAGAGCCCTGCAGTGAGTCCTGGGTGCATCCAGGGCCCCAACATTGAGGACACTCACAAAGAGCTGGGTTAATGCCTGGTTCAGCCTTCTTAACAGTCTGTGATTCTGGGCAAGGCACTAACCATGCAGTGGTCTTCACCTTCACCTCCCAATAGTTCCCTAAAATTTCATATCCTGTTTAATCATCTTTGTGTAACCCTGTCCTTGGAATGTGGTTTGGACTGAATTATTCCTACCATTCCACAGAATAGGGCCACATGAGCCAAAAGCCCCATCTGAGATTTAGCTCTAAAAGCTCATTGCCCATCCCCGTGCTGCCTCTGACCCGTTTCTCTCTCATATCCTCACCCTGGAGTACAAGCCCCTATGCTGAACCTTATTGCACACACATGGGCCCAGGTCCTAACAAGGAGGACCAACAACAGTCAGAAGAAGTCAGGCCTTTTGAGATGGACTGAATCCTGCCAACACCCCTACAGGAACTCAGATTCTCAGTGAAGCAGGTCCTGAATTAATGTTATCAACAGCCCCAAAGTACAGTGGGGCTCTGGCAGGAGCCCCTAGGTAAGTACTTCTGGATTCCTGTACTTAAAGACTCCTCAGAGAATATGAGAGGGTGTTCGTTGGTTAAGCAACTGAATGTGGGATAATGTGGTCACATAGCACTAGCAGCAGGGTACTGGTACTGTCCACCTGCCCAGGCCATGGCCTTCCTCCCTTTCCTCTGCTCCCCCCATCATCATCCTCCTTTCTAGCACCCTGACCTCCTTTCTATCCCCCACTCCAGGAACATCATATTCTGCTTCTGATCCTCTGCACCACGGTACCCTCTGCCAGGATAAATACAGTAGTATTTGTGCAGGGCTGCCTTCTTCTTTTCTTGCCACAGGAATTGTCAATGTCATCTCAGCATAGCCTGTCAGATCCCTCCACTGGTGGAGTTCAGGACGCATTTTAGTCACTTACACTTGTCTCATGGACAAATGCTCCTTTCATTCACCATTTCAGTTCATGTTTGTGCATCTGCTCCTCTAAACCCTGAGATCCCAGAGGGAGGAACTATTTGCCTGATAAGGACTGGCACCACCTGAGTGCTCAGGGCCCAGTGGCTGAATGAACATAAGAGAGGATCCAGCATACCACTGACCAGCTCTATTGTCCAAGCCCGATTGATTTGGGTCATGTGTAAGTCCTGTTGTTTTCTTTTGCTTCCTACATCAACTCTGTGTTCCATGTGAAGCTCAGACTCATGACCCTGAGATCAAGTACCTCGTGTCCTACTGACTGAGGAAGCCAGGTGCTTCTTTTGTCATTTTCTCTAGGTTCTAGCCTGATAACTACAGATGTTTGCAGGTTCTAGTTATATTCCCTTATGCTGAATTACCAAATAACTCCACTAATTATGGTGGCATTTTGCCATAGATTTCCTCACATGACAGTGCTGAGTGGATCTTCAGATTGGAGACTGAGCTCCTTCACGTGGTCTTTCAGGAGCCTAGAGTCCCTCCACCACGGTCCTTGTCACTCCCTTGATTGTCAAGCACTTCTGACGCCATGAGTACAAGGGGAATGTCCCTGAATTAAAGTGTTCAAGTGGTGAAACTTGTAGTGGTGAATCAGACAGGAAGAAACAGATTTGTGGCACAGACGTACTTATCATTTGAATTATGAGAGTCAAATTAATGGCTCAGTTGTTCAACTATGGGTCTTTGGGTGCTGTCACTGAGAATGCACAAAAGGACAGCAGCGACAGTGCTTGTCCACTGTGGGGACATCAGGTAGAAGAACAGCCCAGCCTGAAAACTCTCACTACTTTCCTCCACAGCATCACACACACACACACACACACACACACACACACACACACTCATTCACACACAAACTGGAGGGAAAATCATTGGAATTGGGACAAAATCCATTACAGGCAACCATTTATTGGAGAAGGAACTTGTCTTCTTTTTGTCATATTTAAGTCATTATTTTACTACATAAACACCTTCTGGCTTAAAACTAAAGAACTATTTACTCTATTACCTGACTTGTTAGTAATAAATGGGAAGATTTAAGATGTGATTTTAATATTTTTTATAAATTGACCTCTACAATAATTGAAACATGGCCTATGCAGGATAATGAAAGAATTTAAAGGTGTCTCATGGACCCAGAATTCCCCCCTGTTTCCACCATTTAAGATATCGTTATGAAAGGGAACACAACCACAGATAATGAGAGTAGCTTATTTTGGGGCTTCCCATGATGATAGTTCTTAGAGGAACATTCGTTTGTAATAAAATGTTACTTTTATAAAACAATGAAAAAAATTATGTATCTTTCTTATATTCTGTAGCCAGACAGAGAAGGCCATATTGTAGGATTCAAGTCACATGAAAATCCCGGATGCGGTATAGTACCAGAGACAGAGAGAAGCGTAGAGGTTGCAGGGACTGGGGCGTGGTAATGAGCAGTGAGTGAAAAGAAGCCCAAGTTTCTCTGTGATGGAAATGTTCTACACGTAATCAGTTGTGCAACACTCTTAAAGTACTTAAAAGCACCTCAGTATACTACTGAAAAGGAACAGAGTAAACTTTTAAGTAAACTCTAATAATATTTATTTAATGAACAAAATCTTTTCAGCTGTTTTACAAGGGTATACAAAACACCAAAATTATGAGGACAAGGAACCCCATCCTTGGGGTTCCAGCCAGCATGAGCTGCTGCTTGGAGGCTGAGTCTGGTTATTCCACTGAGACAAGTGCTGACTTGAGTCCCTTGGGTGCCAAAAAGGAGCAAGGGCAGAATGGTGCTAGAACTTTGGGTCAGGTAAAGGGGCTGATAGTTCTTTTATCTCAGGGAGTGGATTAGAGCCCTGACTAGCACCTGCACTGGCCCCAACAGGGGAGTTGGTGCCACTGCTCTTGCTGAGGGGTGAGCTCCAGCACCAGGGATGGTGTGGGCCAGCTTTGTGTCTGAAGATACAGCGGGCGCTACAGTGGGAGCTGGGGCAAGTTCCTGAGGTGGTTCAGGATCTTTCTCTGGGCCCAGTGATGTAGCTCCTTGAAAAGAAATTATCATCAGTATTATTGACTTCTCATGTTTCTTCTAAAAAAAGGGAAACTTTCCCAGCACTCAATGTCTTCTGTGTCCAGGAAGCAATACCTGGGAGGTCTCCCTGACTAAAGAGCAGGGGGACAGGAATCTGAGACTACTCACACCTCTCAGCTCAAGTGTACTCTAGGCTTGGTTAGTGTGGCCCACTCAGCCCCCTCCTCAGGACCATATTAGTCCGTCCAGCCCTTCTCACTCACAGACTCTGTCACCGTGGGCTCAAGCTATTGCAGCTGGGAGAGCAGAACCTCAGTATGGTGCTCCAAATCTAAGCCTGGCATATTGAGCCCCAGGTATGCCAGCAGCATATTCAGGCTGGGAAATTCTGGAGGCTGGACAAAATCCTCCGGCTATTGTTCTAGCCATGTGTTTAAGATGGAGGAGATGGCCCTGGGAAGAGACTGTTAGTCAGAGGAGTCATAAGGCAGGGCACATTCCCGAAGCAATATCCCAGGGAAACACTGTGGGAACCTGGGTCCCTGGGCTTCCAGCTCCTGTCAGAGACCAGTCCTAGTCTTTGTCCACCTGTGATCTGGCAGTCCTGCCTGAGACAGGTCTCATCATAGATGACAGGGTGCAAAAAGGGGCTATGAGTGTGAGTCCTGATCAATCCTGTGAGCATTTCTGTCTTTCTTAGGGGAACTGGACACACTCCTAAGTCTGTCTCCTTGTCCCCTTGCCAGAGAATTCAACTGCATATTCCCAGGGAGGGGTGGTGTCTGGCCTCTTAATTACCCTCGCTGTACATGCCACTGGGCTGTGAAGATCCAACCAAGGAAGGAACTAAGGGTGTCTGTCTCTAGCTAGGCCTTTCCAGGACCCTCCCAGTACCTCAAATGTTACCTCCTGTGCCCTTGTCCTGACTCTTTCACTAGTTTCGATGAGTGGGTCTCCTTCCACTGACACTATTCTCCCACAGGGTGGGGAATGTCTGGTCCCTGAGATCTCACTGGGTCTTCTGAGCACCCTCTGGGCACCCAGTGTCCGAATTCCAAAAGATTGCTATGTGTGATGGTTCCTACACCCCCGTTCTTGGTCCCTGGATTGGTGCTGAGTCAGGACTGGGGGGCAGGGGGGCTGGGTGGGGAATGACTCCCTTAGGGGCTAAAGCTGTCCTCTAACCCTATCTGCTTTGCAAAGTCACCCACAACCACAGTTCCTCCAGGCCCCTTCCTTTCTCCAGAAGGGACTCTCAGACCTTCACCCTTAAGAAGGAATCACAGACGTGTGGGTGAGGGTCCAAGAGTCCCTGGTGGTGACAGAAGTACCTCAGGCATCATCTGAAGCTCACTCCCATATTCTGCTGCTCCTGGGCTCTGAAAACCTCATAATAGCTGGAGAAAATACACCCACATCTAGTGGAAGCCAGGGGTCATCACATAAAATGTCCTGTGGATGCTACCTCTCATCAGGTCCAGTGTCACTGTTGTCCCCTAACTAGTCTGAAGCCCTGGGGTGCTGTCTGCTCTGTGCAGGGTTCTTAGTCTGCTTCTAGAGGATCTCCTGTGATGTGTGGGACTTCCTGAATGCTTCCTGAATGAAAGGGCCCCAACCTAACCCATTACAGATACATCAGTGTGCCTGGAACCCCTGCTCACCCACGGGGACACCTGCTCTGGTTTCACCCAGGCACAGTCCTCATATAGAGTCTCATATCTCCTTTAAAAACTTTTTTTAAATTACTTTTCAGTGTTCCAGAATTCATTGCATATGCACCATCCATCCTCCATGCAACGCATGCCCTCCATAATACCCACCACCTGTCTCACCCAACGCCCCACCCCTGACCCTCCAAAACCCTCAGATTGCTTTTCAGAGTCCACAGTCTCTCATGGTTCGTCTCTCCCTCCATTTTCCCCCAAATCCCTTCTCTCCATCTCCCCATGTCCTCCGTGTTATTCCTTATGCTCCACAAATAAATGAAACCATATGATAATTGATTCTCTCTTCTTGACTTATTTGACTTAGCATAATCTCTTCCAGTTCCATTCATGTTGATACAAAAGTTGGGTATTCATCCTTTCTGAAGGAAGCATAATACTCTGTAGTGTGTATGGACAATATCTTCCTTTTCCATTTGTCCATTGAAGGGCATCTTGGCTCTTTCCACAGTTTGGTGTCTGTGGCCATTGCTGCTATCAACATTGGGGTACGTGTGGTCCTTCCTTTCACTACATATATATCTTTGGAGTAAATACCCAGTAGTGCAATTGCAGGGTCATAAGGAAGCTCTATTTGACATAGCTTTAAATTTGACTCGTCCTTGGAAATTTTTTGTAACAGTGTCAAGTTGCAAAATTAAAAAAAAAATATATTTATCTATATCTATATCCACCTACATATAGATATAGATAGATATAGATATATAAATACTTTATTTGGCAGAGAGAGGTTTCCATAGAAGGAATATGAGCAGGAGTGGGAGAGGGAGAAGCAGGCTTCTCAGTGAGCAGGGAGCCCGATGTGGGGCTTGATCCCAAGACCCTGGGATCATGACCTGAGCCAAAGGCAGACACTTAATGACTGAGCCACTCAGATGCCCCTAAGAATATTTTAAAGTGATATTATTCAGCTATGTTTTATGAAGTGAGTGACCTCCTTATGCTCTGAAAGAGGATATTAAATATTTCATTTTGACTAACATCTGAGAACCAATTCAAATCACTCTGGGTTCTCAGTGTCTTGTCTCCCAGATCCTCTGTGGTAAAAGGGCAATCTAGAAAAAAAGCTACAATGGAAAGTCTTCTCACAAATATTCTATTACTGTCCTGGTAAATACACCCCTTTTCTGCTAAATGAAATCTGAAGTAACTCTCAGTAGAGTAGAAACCTAGGAAGTTTATTTTTATAAAGGTGATAAATGAGGTAATTTTTATCAATAGGAGAATGTAGGTTACAGATGTTTTGCTTTAAAACTCATAAAGTTATAAAATAGCATCATTATTACATTTTAAATAAAATGTATTGTTTCACTCTTCATATTTTATTAAGATTCCTATAAGTAAATAAGTGATTATTTTTTAATTAAATTTAATTTTTTTCTGAGTTCCAAGTTTAATTATTTATGCACCACACTCAGTGCTCCATGCAATACATGCCCTCCTTAATACCCACCATCAGGCTTACCTATCCCCCATCCCTGTGCCTCAAAAACCATCAGCTTTTTTTCTCAGAGCCACAGTCTCTCATGCTTCATCTCCTCTTACAATTTCCCCCAATTCACTTTTCCTTTCCTTCTACTAATGTCCTCCATGTAATTTCCTATCCACCACGAGTAAGTGAAACCATATAATTGACTCTCTCTGCTTGACTTATTTCATCAGCACAATCTCCTCCAGTTCTCTATATTGATAGGAAAGTTAGGTATTCATCCCTTAACATGGCTGCATAATATTCCATTGTGTATATGGAACATATCTTCTTTATCTATTGTCTGTTGAAGGCCTTTTTGGCTCTTTCCACATTTTGGTGACTGTGGCCATGCTGCTATGAACATTGGTGTACATATGGCCCTTCTGTTCACTACATCTGTATCTTTGGGGTAAATACCTAGTAGTGCATTTGCAGGGTAATAGGGAAGCTCTGTTTTTAATTTCTTAAGACATCTCCACACTGTTTTCCAAGGCGGCTGCACTAACTTGCATTCCCACCAAGAGTGTAAAACGATTCCCCTGTCTCCACATCCTCTCCAACAGTCGTTGTTTCCTGTCTTGTTAATTTTGGCCATTCTAACTGGTGTGAGGTGTTATCTCAGTGTGGTTTTGATTTGAATCTCCCTGATGGCTAGTGATGATGAACAATTTTTCATGTATCTGATAGCCATTTGTATGTCTTCATTGGAGAAGTGTTTGTTCATGTCTTCTGCCCATTTTTTG
Source organism: Lutra lutra (assembly GCF_902655055.1). Taxonomy (NCBI): domain Eukaryota; kingdom Metazoa; phylum Chordata; class Mammalia; order Carnivora; family Mustelidae; genus Lutra; species Lutra lutra. The sequence continues at coordinate 164,158,147 of NC_062282.1, forward strand.
ACATGGTTATCTGTTTTTTGTGTGTTGAGTTTGAGAAGTTCTTTATAGATCCTGGATATCAGCCTTTTGTCTGTACTGTCATTTGCAAATATCTTTTCAAATTCCGTGGTTGCCTCTTTGTTTTGTTGACAGTTTCCTTTGCTTTGCACAAGATTTTGATCTTGATGAAGTCCCAAAAGTTCATTTTCGCTTTTGTTTCCTTTGCCCTAGGTGACATATCTTGAAAGAAGCTGCTGTGGCCAATGTGAAACGAATCACTGCCTATGTTCTTCTCTAGGATTCTGATGGATTCCTGACTCCTTTTTTCCATTTTGAGTTTTTCTTTGTGTATGGTATAAGAGGATGATCAAGCTTCATTCTTCTATATATAGCTGTCCAATTTTATGAGCACCATTTATTGAAGAGACTGTCATTTTTTCCACTGTATATTTTCCCCAGCTTTGTTGAGGATTATTTGACCATAGAGTTTTGGGTCCATATCTGGGCTCTCTCCTCTCTTCCACTTGTCTATGTGTCTGTTTTTGGTCAAGTACCATGCTGTCCTGGTGATGACAGCTTAGTAACAAAACTTGAAATCGGGCAATTTAATGCTCCCGCTTTTGTTTTTCTTTTTGAAAATTTCCTTGGCAATTTGGGGTCTTTCCTGGTTCATTTGCATTCATGCAAATTTTAGGATTGTTTGTTCCAGCACTTTGAACATGCTGGTGGAATTTTCACTGGGATGGAATTGAAGTATATATTACTCTGTGCAGTAAAGACATTTTTTTAAAAAATATTTTATTTGTTTATTTGACAGAGAGCTAGAGAGAGAGCACAAGTAAGCAGAGAGGCAGGGAGAGAGGGAGAGAGAGAAGCAGGCTCTCTGCTGAGCAGGGAGCCCGATACGGGGCTTGATCCCAGGACCCCGGAATCATGACCCGAGCTGAAGGCAGCCGCTTAACCAACTGAGCCACCCGGGCGCCCCCAGTAAAGACATTTTAATGATGTTTATTCTTCCTATCCTTGAGCATGGGATGCTTTTACATCTTTTTGTATCTTTTTAAATTTCTTTCATGAGTGCTCTTTAGGTCCTTAAGTACAGATCCTGTACCTCTTTTGTTAGGTTTATTCCAAAGTATTTTGTGGTTCTTGTTGCTATAGTAAATGGAATCAATTCTCTAATATCCCTTTCTATATTTCCACGGTTAGTGTATAAGAAAGCATTATGTATTATGTATGATTATGTATCCTGCCACATTACTGAATTTTTATATGAGTTCTAGTAGTTTGGGGGTGAAGTATTTTGAGTTTTCCATATAAAGTATCATGTCATCTGCGAAGAGAGAGAATTTGACTTCTTCTTTCCCAAAATGGAGTACATTTTTTTTTCTTTTTGTTGTCTGATTGCTGTTTCTAGGACTTCTAGTAATAACTATGTTGAAGAACAGTGCCAAAACTAGGCATCCTTCTCATGTTCCTGATTTCAAATGGAAGGTTGTTAAGTTTTCCCCATTGAGAATCATATTCACTGTGGACTTTTCATTGATAGATTGATGAAGTTGAGGAATGTTCCCTCTATCCATTTACTTTGAAGCATTTTAATCAGGAACAGATGCTGTATTTTTAGAAATGCTTTTCTGCATCAATTGAGGGGACCATGTGGTTCTCTCTTCTCTTATTGTTTTGTTCTATCACATTGATTGATTTGTGAATATTGAACCACTCTCGCCTCCCAGAGATCAATCCTACCGGGTCATGGGGGATAATCTTTTTAATGTAATGTTGGATCCTATTAGCTAGGATCATTTTGAGATCTTGGTGTCCATATTCATCAGGGATATTGGTCTGAAATTCTTTTTGATGGGATCCTTGCCTGGTTTGAGGACCAGGGTAATGCTGGCTTCATAGAAAGAGACTGGAAGTTTTCATTTTCTACCTATTTATCTCTTTTTCTATTTATTTTCCTTCTGTTTTCTATTTATCTAAAGAACCACTTATGCATTGGCAAGGGGTCATCACTGTGAAAGCTCCTAAAAATGCAAGCATGGAAAATTTTTAACTCATGATGATTGTACTTCTTCAAAGGACAGTCCAACAGGTAATGCCCAGAGGTTAAGACAAGGATTGTTAGTAATGAGCATCCACTTGGACCCTGTGCCTTCTCTTGAGGGAAGCCTTGTTCTGCTTGGGCCTCAGGAGTTTGTTGTACACTAAATGTTACCTCAATAAGCCTGGGGAGAAATGTCACCACAACTGAAAAACATGTTCACACAGTTGTAAATGAGCAAAAAACATACTTCAGAATCTCTCTTATGAGTCAGTAATAACTCATCAACATTAAACCTCATTTCTGAGCAAGCTTTAGATTTCTCTCATGGCACTTGATCAGGCATAAAGAATAAAAAGTCACCATCATCGTCTTTGTGTGCTGTGTGAGGGAACAGAGACTTGAAGACTACATAGGCACATGGAGAGCATATGAGAAACAGAGCACTGAAGTTTTGGCACCTTGCTTCCAAGACCCCACATCTCCACTGTCTGAAAGGAACTGTAAACCTTTACTTTGAGTTTGGCATCAAGTCTGGCTTTAGTCCTTGCTCTGGAGCCTCCTGTGGGGGCACATGCCATGTGCAAGACATCAGGCCCAGTCCTTGCTCAGCATTCAAGTACTTTTAGCATCCAATGGTTATTTCACACACTGATGCTTCACTGTTTCTCCTTCCCTCAGTCCCAAACTCTTTTGATTACAGGCAGTTTCAGAGTTAATCCTCCCATATTCTTCAAAGTCTGAAGTTCTAGAGCAGCGCTCCTTGCTGTAACAGTCAGGCCCTAGGGCAGTCATATCCCATACCTAGGTGTGGAAGGAGTTGAGGGAAATTCACCCCAAATTTCCCCTATTGGAATCTAACATTTCACCTCAGATAATGTTTCCAAAAGTGGAAATACAGTTCCCTTGTGGATAATCTGTCTTCTTCACTTGGGCCAGCCATGGTTTCTATGTGATTACCAGAAGACACTATCAAAGAGAGAGAGAGAGAGAGAGAGAGAGAGAGAGAGAGAGAGAGAATATATTCTTCAGGGATTGAGCACTAAGATGGGCACATGGCTTTCTTCCAAAGACATAGAAAGAATAAGCTATGTGTTGCAATTTGTCAGCAGAAATGCTGAGCACGGGAGAAGAAAAGCACCCCTTAGGGTTCTCTTCAAATAGACCACATAAATTAGCCTCTTGCGGTGTTATGTGGACCTTTTGAAGGAAACAAACTTAAGTCATCATTTTGGATAAATATAAATATACAATGCGACAGATTATGGGTTAACGTTTCCTTTTTGATCATGTATATATATGAAATGTGTTGCATTTGAATGGATTTTGCTTGCCCTGTCAGTGTCAACGTTTCCTTCCACAAGACAAAATTTGAGAGAGCTGGACTGATATATGTCACTTATTCACTCTGTAAACTCCTAGAGATCCATGTCATCAACAGGGAGGCTCTAAGGATCAAGAGAGTTACCTGGTGGATTCCATGGGTGAATGCAGCACTCAGAGAGGAGGGCTGGGCCTTATGAAGAAAAGATTTCTGAGGGAAGAAGGAAGACACCAGGTACATCAGACCATAAGATTGATGAAGGGTCTAAGGTTTCAAGATCAGAAGACTCGGTAGAATATCCTCACTTCCAGATACTGCTGAGCTGGGACTGAACTATCTGCATGAGTAGCAGAAGACTTAAAGGCAGCAGGATTCTGGTGATCATATGCCTGTGACTGAACCTGTTATCACCTGCTGGTGAGGGTCTCGACTGTTTGAGGGACAAAAGTGGAAGGAATGTGCACAGAACACCTGATGGCTCGTTGGATACAGTGGGAATGCAATGGCTGATCAGCAAGTATACTGTGCTTATGTTAGCATTCTGCTAAGTAGTTAGTAGGTTCCTGTGACCCAGACATGTTTGTAGGGGGCAGCACAGGACATAAATTTGGGCCTAGTGCTGATTCAGCAGGCACTGGGTTAGCCAAAACAGAAGCTATGTCAAGTCCCCAGGGGTGGTGGACTGGGTCTTGATAGATTGGGGAAGAAAGAGCTGTGTGTACAAGGGGGAATAGACTGAGATGTAACCTCTCAGGATTTGAGTAGAGCTCTGGAGGGCAGTTGACCTGAGGTTTTAAACCTTAGATTGCTGGCCAGGACCCTTCATAGTCTACTTCAAAGAAGCAGAGACTCCCAGTGCTGGAATGACACAGCACAGCACATCAAATTATAAACCTTCATTTTATTTATGTATTTATGTATTTATTTATTTAGGTTGTATTTATTTATTTTACAGAGAGAAGGACACACACAGAGGGAGAGAGAGCACAAGCAGGGGGAGTTGGAGAGGGAGAAGCAGACTCTCTACTGAGCAGGGAGCCCAATGTGGGACTCAATCCTGGGACCCTGGCATAATGACCTGAGCCAAAGGAAGTTGCTTAACGACTGAGCCACGCACGTGTCCCTATACATCTTCACTGTAGAAGAGAGAAGATTTGGCTTCATTATAATACATAAGAGGAGAATTGTTGGATAATATGGTTGTTCCATATCCATTTTTTAAAGTATTCTTTACCCCCAATGTGGGGCTCAACCTCATGACCCCGAGACCAAGAGTAACTCACTCTTCTGTTTGTGTCCACTGGATGCCCCTATGTTGAATTTTTTGAGAAAACTTGACACTGTTTTCCATAGTGGCTGCATCCATTTACAGTCCTACCAACGGAACCCGTTTATAGTCCCACCAATAGAGCACAGTTCCCTTTCCTCCACATTTTGGTCAAAAATCTTGTTTGGTCTTCTGGATACTAGTCATTCTGACACATGAAAGGTAACAGGTGTCATCATTTGGGGCTTTTATTTGCATTTCCCTGGTGATAAGTGGTGGTGAACATCTCTTCGTGTATTTGTTGGTCCTCTGTGTGTCTTCTTTGGAAAAATATCTAGTCTGAACTCTGCTCATCTTGTAACTGCTGTTTTTGTGTTATTGAGTTGTATGAATTCTTCAATATTTTGGGTATAAGACATTTATCAGTTAGGTAGTTTGCAAATATTTTCCCCTTTTCAGTATGTTGTCTTTTTGATATGTTGATGACTGGGGATTTCCTTTGCTGTACAGAAGGCTTTTAGTTTGATGCAGGCCCAGTTGTTTATTTTTCATTGTAGCCTTTGCTTGTGATATCAAATCCAAAACTCAGCGACAAGAAGGATCTCAAGAAACATTCTTCCAAAAAATGTGTTAAGGGGATGAATTAATATATCTGTTCTGACACCTCTGTGCCATATAGTTTTAATAGGTTCTTGACTGGTTCAGTCAGCACAGCATCTGACTCTAGATCTCAGAATCTGGAGTTCCAATTTTGGTCATGGAGCTTATTATAAAATGGTAGGGGTGTTAATAACATTCTGCCCAATTTCCAGCTAGGTATTTTGTGGGAGTAGCCATTTTGTTGAGGTCCTTGCCACATTGTGACTTCGGTGTTGTGGATAGGGTGGGAGAGACATTCAGTTGCATTGATTTGCTTGATGTTAGCCGGTGTTTCCAAAACCACTTATGGTGGAGACTATTTTATGTTCTTGGAGCTTTTGTTGTAAATCAATTGACTACATATGTGTGGGTTTTTTTCCTGGGTTTTCTACTCTGTTCCATTGATCTGTGTCTGTATGGAGGTTGATACCATACGAATTCCATTTCTACAACTTTGTAATACACTTTGAATTCAGAAAGCATGATGCCTCCAGGTTTGTTTTTTATCCAGATGGCTTTGGCTATTCAGGGCCCTTTATCGTATTATTCACTCTGTATGATTATTGGTTTTATTTCTAAAAATGCCATTAGATCTTGATGGGATTTGCACTGAATATTTAGACTGTTTATGCAGTGTGGACCTTTGCATTACATATATTCTAGGGATCCACTAGCATGGGATGTCTCCAGACTTAACTCTGTCTTTTTCAAATACTTTCATTAATGATTTAAGTTTTCAGTATGCTGGTGAAATCCAGGTGAAAATAATTCCTATGTATTTTATTTTTCTGAGTGACTATTAATTAAAATTATTTTCTTAATTACTGTTCTTGACAGCATGTTATTCATGTATAGAGATGAAACTCATTTTTGTATATAGAATCTGTGTCCTTAAGTTTAGGACTTAATCCATCTGTTAGTTCTGCAAGGATTTTTGTAGAGTCATTAAGAGTTCAATAAATGACACCATCTTCTCCTAATAGGTAAAAAATAAGCTGGGAATATAAATTGATGTCATCCAACTGGGAAAAGAGGATACAGATATGCTGAGTGATAGTTTTCAAATTGCTTAAAAAGTTTTATGTTTAGTGTAAGCAAAGGAATCCATAAATATGGTTTGTTTTCTTTTACTGCTTTCTTTCAACAAAATATACAGAGCTGTGGTATGGACCAGTTATTTCCCACTCTATCCCACCGTACACCATGTGCCTTTTGGGAAGCATCCACCATTTTCCCTACTTTCTATCCTGGAACCCAGGGCCTGACTCAGCTACTCAGAAAATATTTCTCGAAATAGTGCATTTGAGAAAAAGCCCATTTTCCACAGATTTCCTAGAAGACACACTCCAAAACGTTGACTTTTATGGAACTGTTTTGATCTCTCTATGAATCCTTGAAGATACCCAATATCCACTGGCTTGTTTTGCAGACAGTTCAGGGAACTCCTGCAATGTCACCTGTGGCCACCAGAGGAGGGTGTGTACTCTTAAGAAGGACATTGCTCCACCCCTGCAGAAGATATAAGTTAACCTCCTTTTGGACTTCTTTCATAATCTCAGCGAATTTCTTCAATGATAGAATAAATATTATTCTACAGATTCTTGCGGATCTATTGACAACTCCCTACAAGTGACAACCTAAGGTACTACAGTGATTAAGTGCATCCGTTCCTGCACATACCAATACATAAAATTATAAATGACTGAAGGAAGGACCTGGACCCTCCCCTCAGAGGAGACAGAAAATGAACCCCAAATGGGTCACAGATCTAAATTCAAGAGCTAAAACTATAAACCTCAGAGAAGAAAGCCTATGAAAAAATCTTCCTGACCTTAGCTTTGGCATCTGTTTCTTAAGGATGACAACAGAACCAAAAAGTGGAAGGCCAGATACATGTGTAAATTGGTCACTGACACGAATGCCTTTCCTTTGGACTCTACACGTGCTCCCAGGCACCAGGCAGGAACTGTACGAGTTATTTCTTTCTACATCCCACTTAGCAGTACCCATTATATTCTCCAAATTAGGGATGGGGTCTGTAGCTTCAGAGCCCTGCTTGGGGTCACCCAGCTACAAAGACGCTGAGCAGATGCTAGAACTGCAGTCTGTCTGCCATTGGACTCTGGTTCTATCCAGACGGCTCACTGCTGCAACTCAGAGGTGCACAAAGCTCCACATCTAACCCCGAGGCCTGGAGACCTCCCTGAATTCAGGGGGAAGTGGTGCCACTTCTGACTTGTGCTTGTCCTGGGTCTATTGTCTGATGATGCTGTGGCTTGGCACTGAGGAAGCTCCCAGTACTAGCCAGTCTTTTTCTCGGTGGGAGGAGATTTCTCCCTGGGTACAAAGGCTCATGTAACCTCAGAGTTGAGAAGTCTCTCCTGAAGCAACTGGATGCAACCTTCTTGTGAGGTTGGGCCCACAATGCTGGCAAGCCCGGGGTTCAAATCCTGCCTGTGTCTCAATGTGGAACTTGGAAAAGTACAGTTTCTTAATGCTTTGCTTTCCTTCTTCATCAAACAGAGGAAGCATTTCTACCTTCCACATGGAATTGTAGGAGAATTGACTGACGTGATTGATGCTCTCAAAGGATAATCCATAATCCTTAGCTTTACCTGCTAAAATTAGCTCAGAGGGAGCACATTCCTGTCATGGGCTCTGGGTCTCTGCCTTAATGTGTCCTTTCAGCCTGCCAATCCAGGCTCCCCTGACTCAGTTGTTCTTCCAGAAAGCCTTCATCCCCTCCAGTGTGGGATCCCACAACACTGGGGCTCATCCATCAGACCCAGGCCAGCCCTAGGGCAGGATGTCACCCAGAGCTTGTGTTCTGGACATGGAAAATCCTCAATGTGGAGACTGGCAGGCTGGAGCCCCTGGAACTGTCACCTGTTTCTGGAACAAAAGTTGGGGTGCCTTTTGAGGGGCTCTCTCTCCCCAAAGCATGGAAATTAGATGCCCACTGTTCCATTAGCCTGTCCCACTTTTCCCTCACCGTGTAATCATTGGTACAAGGAATCTTAGGCTTCCTTGGCTGCCTGGGTCCCACTGCCTTTCCGTGGTTGGAGTTGAGAGTCTTTTATGGATGTAATTTTGGTTTTTGATGGATCTATTGGTAGGAGAAAGCCTGGACACTCCCTATAAGCCAACACAAAGCCTGTGCCACTGACCAATATGGCAGCACCTAGCCCATGGCAGCCCTTCCCCTAGTGCTCAGAGCTCACCTTTCTCACTGAGTCCCACTGACTGGTCTTTCTCTTCCTGCAGGGAAAGCCCCAAATGTCCTCTCTCTGAGGATATCTTCTGTACCTGGTTATCTCCATGTTATGTCAGAGAAGACAGGAATTAATGACGATGGCCTTTAATAGAGTGTCAGATCAAGTGGACACCCCCTTACCTGACCTGGAGGAGGAGAAGGGTCTCATCAGGAAGCACAGCCCCCTCTCTCAGACAAGCTAAACTTGAGGGATACCAAGGTTGGGGTTGGCAGGGTCAGGGAGTCACAGCTAGAGCATCCTGAGGTGTGTGGATGAGTGGATGAGCTATGTCCAGTGTCAATGCCCCTGGCTGAGGCTCTGCCATCCTGCAGCTTCTATGAGCAGCCAATGTGCTTTGAAAAGGCCTGTCTTGCTCACACAAGTTCAAGTGGTTCCTGCTGTTGCCACTAAAACTACATCTGGATGAATGCTTGTCTGTAACCCACTGACCTGCACTGTCTTTAGATGTTCCTCCCAGAGAGGATGGGGCTAAGTCAGGAAGTGCAGGGAGCAAGCTGAGAGGAGTGGCTTGGCCTACACCCCTCTGCTGGCATGAAGCATAGTCTGGTTGCTCTAGTTAGCATATGAGTTAAGGAGCACGAGGGGCTGGGGTGGCTGGAGAGTGTCACGAGACAAGGCATGGGTGAGGTGTGTTCCAGGACACAAGGCAGGGATGACATATGAGAAGGGGTTGTGGGCAGGCTTTTCCATCTCTACGGTCACTCCCAATACCCCAATGGCATCACTGCTAGCTTGTCCTCCTCATGATTTCAGGTCTCATCTATAGAATCTGGGATCCCTCCTTTCCAAAGCAAGGCTTCACCTTAATAAATAGAGCATAGAGGAGCCAGCACCCAGTCCCCCCAAAATGTGGTTAACATGTGTTCTAGTATTGGTGTTTATAGGAATCATTCCTAAAGAAACAGATTCACAGCACCGACATGCTTAACACTTACATTATGAGAGTCAAATAATTGGAAATGGCTTAGTTGTTCAACAGATGGCGCTGCTGAGTGTTGTCACTGTGAATGCCCAAGGGGACAGCAGTGACAGTGCCTGTCCACTGTGGGGACATCAGGTAGAACAAGAGTGCAGCCCTGTAACCTTTTCTGCCCCAATCTGACACACACACACACACACACACACACACACACACACACACACACACACTACACTTAGAGGGAAAAGCAGGGAAGACTAACACCATGTGTTATGGGCGATTATTTCTTGGTAGAAGGAACGTGTCTTCTTTTTTAATATTTAAACCATTGTTTACTAAATAAAATAGTATGGATAAAACCTAAAGAACTATATAATTCATTACCTAACTTGTTAGCATAAATAATAATATTTAAGATATGATTGTAATATTTTATAATATGCCCATTAGAATAGTTTAAGCGTAGTCTATCCAGGAAAATGAAAGAATTGAAAGGTGGCTCATGGACCCAGACAATTCTCTCGCGGTTTCTGCTTTTCAAGACATCCTTATGAAAGGGTACCCTATCACAGATAATGAAAATAGTTCATTTTGGAGCTTTCCATGATCTTTCTCCTTTCAGGAACATTGCTGTGTAATAAAAGTATTTGCATAATTAGAAAAATGTGAATCACACTTACATTCAGCAGACAGACAGAGAAGGACATATTATAGGATTTCAGGCACGTGAAAATCCAAGACAAGTAAAGTACATACCAGAGACAGAGAGAAGAGCAGTGGTTTCAGGGACTGGTGTGAGGGAATGAGCAGTGACTGATTAGTAGCACAGGTGTCTCTGTGATGGAAATGATGTAGAACTAAACGGTTGTGCCAAACTCTGAATGTACCTAATGAGACGTTGATATAACATTGAAAAGGAGCTGAGTAAAATTTTATGTAAACTCAAATTCTACTTTATTTAATGAACAAAATCTATTAAGTCATTATACAGGTGTATACAAAACACAAGTATTACAAAGAAGGCAATGACAGGGGAGGGGAAGGCATTGTTTGGGGCTACAGCCTGCACCAGCTGCTGTTCAGGGGCTGAAGCTGGTTTCTCTACTGAGTCAGGTGGTGGTTCAGGCCGTTCAGGAACTCCAGGAGCAGGGGCAGGACCTGCTGGACCTCCAGGTCAAGCCAAGGAGCTGCTGGCTCTTTCATCTCAGGAGCGTGAATTAGATCTCTGACTACCACCCACACTAGCCCCACCAGAGCAGGTGATGTCACTGCTCTTCCTGACTGGTGAACCACAGCAGCAGGGATGGGGTGGGCCAGCTCAGGCTCCAAAGGTGCAGTGGGTGCCAGAGTGGGAGTTGGGATGGTTTCCTGAGGTGGATCAGGATCTTGCTCTAGGGCTGGTGCTGTAGATCCAAAAGAGAAAGTATCATCAGCACAACTGACTTCCCTTTTGCCTCATACATAAAAGAAACTTCCCATCACTGAATGTGGTCTGCATTCAATACCCAATCCTTGGAATGTCTCTCCAACTGAAGCCCATGGGGACAGGATTCTGAGACTACTTACTCCTCTCAGACCAATAACAATCTGTGGATGCTTACTCAGTGTGGCCCACGCTGTCTCCTCCTCAGGCCCACATCAGTCACCCCCATACCTCCTCACGCCCAGACTCTCCCTTCCTGGGCTCAAGTTGTTGCAGCTGTGAGAGCAGAAGTTGGGGAAGGCACTCCAGGCCTGGCATATTGAGCCCCATGTATGCCAGCAGCATATACAGGCTGGGAAATTCTGGGGGCTGGAAAAAATCCTCAGAATATTGTTCCAGCCATGTGCTCAAGATGGAATAGATAGCCCCGAGGACATGCAGGTAGGCAGAGATGTCAAAGGACAGGGCACCAATCCAAACCAATATACCAGGGAAACTCTGTGGGAATCTGAGCCCCTGGATTTCCAGGTCCTTTCAGAGACAAGTCCTACTCCTTCTCTACCTGTTATCTGTCAGTCCTCCCCAGGACAGGCCTGGTCACAGATGGCAGGCTGGCAAAAAGGCGTTATGAGTGGGAGTCCTTGATCAATGGTATGAGCATTTCTGTACTTCTTAGGGGAAGGGACACACTCCTCAGTCTGTCTCCTTGCTCACTTGCCACTTGAATTCAACTGCATGTGTCCAGGGAGGGGTGGAGTCTGGCCTCTTTTTTACCCTCACTGCACACACCACTGCTCTGTAAAGATCCAACCAAGGAGGGAACAAAGCTACTCTGTCTCTAGCCAGGCCTTCCCAAGACCCCCCAATACCACAAACGTTACCTCCTGTGCCCAGGTGCTGCCTTATTTACTAGGTGCCACAAGTGGGTCTTCTTCCACTGACACTAATCCCACAGGATGTGTGTTGTGTGGTCCCTGACCTCTCACTGGGTCTCCTGTGCACTCTCTGAGCACTAAGTGTCCAGGTTCTAACAGCTTGCTGTGTGATGGTTCCTAAATCCTCAGTTCAGGGTCCTGGATTTGGAGGAGAGATAGGGCTGGGAAGGGCCAGGGATGAAGAATAATCCTCTTAGGGTTTGAAGCTGTCCTCCATCCCACTTTGCTTTTCCACAGTTGTCACACACCAACCACATCACCACAGGGCACCTTCCCATTTTCCATAAAAAGCTCTCAGACATTTACCCTAAAGCAGGAATAACAGATGTGTGGGTGAATTTCCAACAGGCCCTCTAATTCACAGTACCTTGCTATGCTGGAGAGGGAAGGCACTCCTTTATCAGCTGAAGCTTACTCACACGTTCCACTTCCCCTGGGCTCTGCTGACCTCCTCATAGATGGAGAAAATGCACACATATCTAGAGGCCAAGGGGCATCACATGAAATGTCCTATGGATGCTACTTCTCATCGTCTGAGCCCCAAATAGTCTGCAGCCCTGAGGTGCGGTCTGTTCTGTGTAGGGATCATATTCGGCTCCTATATAAACTCCTTCACTGAGTGGGGATTCCTGAATGCTTGATGAATGAAAGGACCCCAACGAGCCCATCACAGATATCTGAGTGGGTCTGGCCCCCTGCTCACACCGAGGGATGCCTGCTCTGGATTCATCCAGACACATATCCCAGATGGAGTTTCAGATCTCCCTTTCAATGGCAATACAGCCCAGCTCAAGACCATAGTGATAGTAAGGGATGAGGCAGAGGCTTCATCATGAGGAGCAGGAGAATGCTCAAATAGCGTGACCACAGGCCTTCTAGAAGACTGTTCCACAGGAGCAGGTACCCAGGTGAACTTTCCCTACAAGTACCCACTGAGTCCCTATAATAACTCTTCCCCAGTTAGGAGCAAACTGAGGCTTGGGGAACTTTGGAGACATGCCAAAGTCTAACAACGAGGCATTGGTCAAATCACACTTGGCAGTTAGGGGCAGGGTGCTCACCTTTCAAATATGAGGTCCAGCCTCTCTTGGGTGGTGGCAAAGCCTCGGTATGTACCCAGGAAGATGGAGACAGAGTTTAGATCTCTTTTTAGGAAGGCAGGTGCCAGGTGTTCTATTTCTGTCTCCAGCGTGTTGACATGGTTGGTAAATGCACGGAGGTCTCATTTCTCTTTCTGATTGAGCCATTTTTACCAGGAGGTGAATCAGAGGAGACATGAGTCAGTGCTTTAACCACCAGGAGAATTGGGTGTTGGAGTGCAGACTGACCCCCCATATCTCAGTGACTTGTGGCAAGAGGTGGGACAAGAGAGCCCACAGTCCTAAAAAGAATATGGTGACTCAGTGTTTCCTTGGGTTAAACATAAGGCTCTTGTTTCTGGTTCAGGTCATATTCTCAATGTCCTAGGACTGTGCTCCTCGTAGGGCTCTGCCCATAGGGCAGTGTCTGCTTGAGGATTCTGTCTCTCCTTTTGCTTCTCCCCACTCTTCCCCTGCCTCTCTCTCTTAAATCCATCAATCAACCAATCATTTAATAAACCTTCAAGAAAAAAAGAAAAAAGGTTCTCGACAGCCATATAAAGAATTGAAGTAAATGGTGTCTGAACTGATAGTATCTCAGGACACTTTGTGAGCTCAGTACTGATAGCAACACCCTGCATGAATGGCATGAATCGTGTGATTTCTGATAACATATCCCATTCTTGAGACAAGAACACAGAGATGTTTTAGGTGAGAGGTCTTAGGTTATTAGGGCGTGAAGGATGTAGGATGCAGCACTGTGCGTTGGCAACATAAGGGGATCACATCAAAGTCCTGTATCAGTAAAGCACTCAATGGCTGTGATTAGTGACCGACCTTCAGGTATGGGGTGTAGCACACTGGAGCCCCTGATCGTGACCCTGGAGGGACCCCAAAGATATGTGCCATCAAAACAAAAAGGCAGAGCAAGAGAAATTGTACCATGGGCTGAAGGTCCCTATGGATAAAAGTCTCCTAATTTACCATGATCATTTGCAAGACTTGCAGAACTTGGGGAAGAGCTGTTGGGCCAATGTGGACACCTGAGTGCACGAGTTAGGAAAATGCATAGCACAGTGCAAAAGAACTCTAGATAAATGAGATTAGACATGGTTTAAAGTCTCTTTAATGATATTCTTATAAATAAGTGGACAATGACTCTGCTTCTGTCCAAGGCATAGGTAGGACCATGAGGGCAAATTTGGGGAAGTGGTGGGATGGAGATGCATGTAAGTACAGGACCCTAGGAGCCCAGGGTAGCTTCTAGGATGTGGGGTCCTTTGTCCTACATTGGCGCCCTTGGAGTGGGATCACCCCAACACCTGCATTCATCTCAAACTAGTGCTGGACTCTGTTGGCAGTGTGGGGCACCTTCTTTTCCTCCAAGGAGGTATAGACGGGGACCTCATTATTTAGCTCCTGCCCAGTCTCCTTTCTAGAGGTCTGTAAAAAAAGTGCCCAGAAGCCAGGCAGGAGGCCTCAGAGCTCTGTCTGGATGCCTTTGCTTGTCGTCAGACCAAGGGCACTCCATTCCAGGCACACCACACCCCAGTATTCACACACCTCCATCAAGGAGAGAAACGTTGCACAGCTTCAGGATCTTGGATGGGCTCTGGCACAGGTAAGAGGCACCTCAGGAATCCTCTTTCCACCCTACACACCATGACATTGGTGTGAACAAGAAGGGATCACCAAGGTATCCACTATGTTCAACCTACTACAGCCCTTGGTCGGGATCCCCTACATATTCCTCTTTCCCTAAAACTCAAGAGGAAGGGATGAGGCTGCCCTTGGATGGTTCACAGGGGTTGGCATCACCTAGACTGCTCAATATTAAGTACCTTATGGCAACTCCTGCCAAATGCCCTGAGGTATTGGGGTCGAGGTTTTGAGCCAATGTCTGCAGCATGTGAAAAAGCCATTCCCTTGGGGTTTCTGGAAGCCAGAGCCCCGGAAATTAGGCAAGCAGCAAGAGAACATCTTTCCATACCACATGTCTCTCGTCAAGTAACCCTGACACTGGACTACACTAGAATGTGAGTGCCTAGTTGCAGGGGTTCCAAGTTCTGTTGGGGTCTGTGGTCAAGGAAGTGACATCACTGCCTGGGATCATCTACTGGAATCCACTCCTGGTTTGACACCTAAGCAAACAGTGCTCTGGTTTGCCATCTCCTCATCCCTTTTCCGCATGCAAGGCCACACCTGTACACGGTGACACCAACACACTCCTCTCCACAGGGCCCCAGGTAAGATCTGGGTGCAGCCAGCGCCCCAGCTTGGGAACACATCTGGTTTCAGACACAACTCTCTATCCTTACCTGTTTTTGAGGAGTAGTGTCACATGTAGGAAATATCTCCGACCAAATATCCTTCCTCCTATCAACTTCTTTGAATCTGCTACTAGTCAGATCCCACCCCACAGCCCCTACTGGTTTGTGAGATTTTGTGTGCACATGCACTCTCGCTCCTGTGTGCACATATGTGTTCATCAGTGCTCACATTCTGGAGTCCCAGAAGATGGCAGTCCCACTACAACTGGTGGGTAATAGCTTCAGAAGATCTTAGGCTTCTAATTTTCAATGAAAACCCTAAAGAAGGGATTGGTGTCTTGGCCCATTATGTTCAGAATGCACCCTTACCCTTAGAGAGTGCCTGTCCTGGGATGCAAGCCATTACCTCCTTTCCAATGGGTGTGATGTAGATAGGGGTCCATTCAGTGGGTTGCCATAACCTGGGTTCCTCCTCAGACAACAACATGGGGAGATATCTCCTTTCCAGGATATCAATGATCATCCTCAGCTCAATACCATTTCCATGTATATAACCACTTCCTTCTAGACAACCTTTTCCAGAGCCCCCAGTGAATGTCTAGGTGCACCAGTACCCCACTTTTGAAGATACTCAAAGACCTGGATTCATGCCTGGTAAGCCTTCCTACCAGTCTGATTCTGGGCAAGGCACTGACCCCACAGTGATCATCACCTTCTCCCCTCTGGGGTACCGTTGGTTCCCCAAATCCTCTGCATATATCCTTGTGTAACCCCCTCCCCTGAGTTTGGTCTGGATTTATTGATTCACTTCCATTCCACAGAAAATGCCAACATGACCCAAACTCCCTGCTGAGATTTAGTTATAAAATCTCATTGTCCAACCCCATGTTGACTCTGACCCATGTTCTCAGATCCTTATAATGGAGTACAAGCCCTTAGGTTGAACCATGACACAGACATATGCATGTGACCTAGCCCTGTGGGTCAACAACAGACAGAAGAACTCAGGTTTTGAGATGGGCTCTATCTGGCCAATGCCCCTAAGTGAACTCAGGTACTCAGAGAAGGAGGTCCTCCCTTGGTGTTGTCAACAGCCTCAACCTAATGAGAGACTGTGGAAAGAGCCCCCAGCTAAGCAGTGCTGGATTTCTGATCCCTTGAGACCGGGAGAGAGTGTTTGTGGGTTCAGCAACTGACTGTGTGTAAATGTGGTCACACAGCACTGGGAGAAGGGCACTGATACTCTCGAACTGCCCCGGGCCCTTCCCCTCCTACCCACCCTCTCTACTCTCTCCCTCAGCTTCGTCTGGCCACCCTGGCCTCCTTTCTAACCTCCACTCTGGGAACATCAAATTCTGCCCCCAATGCTCTGCGCCATGGTATCCTCTGCCAGGCTGAATACACTCAGATTTGTGTAGGGCTGTCTCCTTCTTTTCCTGACACAGAAATTCTCAATGTCATCTCAGCATAGCCTTGTCAAACACCTCACTTGTTGGAGATCAGGACTTAGTTGTAGTCCCTTGCTCTTTTCCTATGGAGCAATTGATCTTTCCATTCTCATTTTTGTGTCTTGTTTGTCCATCTTCTCCTCTAGACCCTGAGTTCTTAGACGGAGAACCTGGTTGGCTGATAAGCACTGGCACCACCTGTGTGTGCAGTACCCAGTGGCTGAATGAATGGGAGACAGGATCCATCTCAACACTGACCACCTCCATCGTTTAAGCCTCATTGATTTTGCTCATGTGTAAGTCCTTTCTTTTTTCTTTTCTTTTTGTTTTTTGTTTTTTGTTTTTTGTTTTCTAAGTAAACTATGCCTGATATGGGGTCAAACTCTTAACCCAGAGATCAAGTATCCTACTGACTGAGGAAGCCAGGTGCTTCTTTGGTCATTTTTAAAGGTTTTTGGCTGATAAATCTTGAAGTTAACTTGGTGATTTCAACATGTTGTAGGTATATTACATTATGCTAAATTACCAAGTAACTCCCCAAATTTTGGTAGCATGTCACCATGCTACCCCCCCATGACAGTGCTGAGGGGCTCTTCAGATTAGGAGACTAAAATCCTTTATGTGGTCTTGCAGAGTCCCTCCACCATGGGCCTTCTCACTCCCTGGGTTGTCATGCACCTCTGAAGCCATCAGCACAAGAGGAAAGATGACAAAGAAATACACAAAGGAGAGTGTTTCCAGTCAGATCTTAAAGGCCTAAGTGTACACTTTTATGCTCAATCTTTTATTTATTTTTTTCAGGAATTTATTTCTTTATTAGAGGATAAAGAACACAAGCAGGAGGAGATGGGCAGAGGGAGGAGAGATGCTAAGGTGAGGAGGACAGGATGTGGCGGATATAGACCAGTGGACGGAACAGCTTAGGGCACACAGAGCAAGTCTCCATCAACCAGTAGTCCAGGAGTAATGAATATTCTCAGATCCCTACGCCCAGGTCCTGCCATCAGGGGAGAACTTCCCGGGATTGCTTCATGGACTCAGAGAACATTGAGTGGTGGGAAATTTTTTTCATTATTTAGGAGGGACATGAAAAGTCAATCATGATGATGATACATTCTCTTCTTAGAACAACAGCACCAGCCACAGAATAAGATCCTGAACCACCTCAAGAGCAACCTATAGCTCTCACTCTGGTGCTGTAGCAGCTTCAGACCTTGAGTGGTGTGGGTGGGAATAAGTTGTGCGGGTGATATGAATGTGGATAGAGCAGAGGGGAGGCACCTACCTGAAGGAGCCTACTGCAAACTTTTTAATGACAAGGAAGTGTTTGATTGAAACTCTTAAGAGTTTACTACTATGGGGGACATTTATGGCTTAAAAGTATTCAAGTGGTGAAGTGGGGTGGAATTCCAGGTGTGACAACATGATCTGAGGATCCTGAGGGTCACAAGAAGAACAGGTGGGGCCAAGATGCTTCAGATTTCCCAGACATCGGAGACCACGAAGCTAGGTCCTGGCTTTCTGCTCTGTGTAGCCCTATACTCTGAATCACAGCATTGTTGGGCATTCACTTTCCTGAGAGGGGTCCAGAAAAAAAAAAAAAAAAAAAAAGCAGGATAAGACCTCAAACACCCAGCAGGTATGGTGTGGTTTTGTGCCACAGGAATCCATAGAAATTGGAATTGGGGCCATATGGGTGGCTCAGTTGTTTAAGTAACTGCTTTTATCTCAGGTTATGACCCCAGAGTGTCTGGATCCAGTCCCACATCAGGTGTCCAGCTCCATGGGGAGTCTGCTTCTCTCTCTGACCTTCTCCCATCTCATTCTCTCTCTCACTCTCACTCTCTTTCTCTCTCAAATAAATAAAATATTTTAAAACAAAAATATTGGAGTTAGAACTCAATTGCATTCCTAAGATAAAAATGCCTTATCACTGGCAGCGTGAACACGGAGTTCTGAAAGAAAATGGGGAGTTAAGGACTGGTGGATTTTTTTTTTTTCCTGTGAGGACTCTCTGAAGAGCTGGGGTGCAAATTTTCAGCTCCTGCATAGAGAGCAGGGTGCAGTGATATTCATCTCACCCATTGGTGCTGCAAAACTTCAGGGAGTAAAACTGCGCCACATTCTGGACTCCAGAGCTGCTTACCCTGAGACCTGTCTCTACTGCTTAGGAGAGCTGCATTTGCACCAGTTGGAGTCCACTTGAGGATCAGCGCAAGATATCCCTCCCCTAGAAGACCATCACAAACAACTTACTCCTCTCAAGTTTATTGATAAAAGAGGGCTGCAAAGTTTCAGAGCTTAGGGAATACACTAAGTAGCATTCTTTATATTTAATTTTGTAGCCTTTTATTTATTTTTTCAGGTTTTTCTTATTTTTCATCTTTTTAAATAATTTTTATTAGACAGAGAGAGTGGGTTTGTTGGGAAGAGACAGAGAATCTTCGAGCAGACTGCCTGCTGAGCACAGAGTCCCACTCTGGGCAGGATCCCAGGGTCTAAAAGAAAAATACCTGAGCTGAAACTCAACAAAACTGAGCCACCTACACTCCGCTTCAAGAGAATCTTCAAGTGAGAAGAAGTTAAAATTATATCACTCCTAAATATGTAAGAATAAAAAGGAAGAGTAGGAGAAGGAAGAGAAAGATGAAAGACAAGAGCAAAGGAAAAGTAGTCAAGGAGTAATATGAATTTTACTAAAGTGTGACATGAGACAAAACTAGAAAGAAAGAAATAACTGTATTAGTAGTATCTTTGCAAATGTGTTTTGTTTTTATTCTACATAATTGAAAAATATCTTCCTATTTTTAAAGCATGCATGAATTATTTCCATTTTATCTTTAATATTGAAAGAAAAGATGTTATATAGTTTACTTTCTCAAATGTCTTAGGACTTCTGGCAGGCATTCTCCTCAACCACACTGCATCACCAAGGGTCTTGGAGGTGATCCTCGACTGTGTTCTCAAACATGAACCAATAATAGTAGTCATTCCTGCATCACGTTTGTTTCTTCAGTTGTGCTTACCACAATGATAAGTACTTACTAATTAAGTTATGTACATAGTAATTGTTTTCTTCTCTCCCACTTATCAATGCCAAAAGGGCAGTCACCTATTCTGTTTTCACCAATGTATAGTCAATTGCCTAGCACAATGACACATTAGGTAAGAACTCAATAAATACCTTGGAATGAATAAATATTTATTTATATATATATTATTTATATATATTAAATATTATATATATAAATATTTATTTATATATTATTTATATATATTAAATATTATATATATAAATATTTATTTATAAATATTATTTATATTTATATTTATTTATAATATTTAATATAATATAAAATATTTATAATAAATAAATATTTATTTATTTATATAAGTAAACCAAGAAAGTGAAATTGTATCAGAGTTTGGAAGTATAACTGAAAATCTATAAATATGAAATTAAAAAATGATTCATTGGAGCAAATGGTTGCAAATTTGTCATCACAAAATGGGCCATTAGTGTCCAGATTATTTTGTACTACTCTTTCATTACTATTTTTCACAAATATCTGTTCTTCCCCAAGCTGAAAAATAGCCATATCATCTGAGAAAAAAAAAAAACTAATTGTTTTTGACACAGTGTAAACACCAGAACCATCACTAAGGTGAGGCAATTGATGCATCCAGAGCACAGGATGTCAGAAGACTTCACACATAGGTTTGCACAAGCCTCACCCACAAACCTTCATGACCCTGCAAGTGAGTGGCTCTTAAATTTTGTACCCTAGGGGCCTCATTTTCTCATTCTGGTATCTCTGTTAATTTATCTATTATTTATTCTTTCTATAAACTTATCCTTGAAAGAGAAATGAGTGCATCTCCAGGCTATCTCAGCTTTCCAAGAATAGGTTCATGAATGCTGTTTTCATACACAGATTTCTTTCCATCTCTTGACTGCCTGCCAGGCCCATATAACAAAACTTCCAGGTTGGTGACCACTATCTACTTCCTTTCCTCCAATCCCATACTGTTGATTGTGACTAAGCTGACTGGCTGCATGAAACATTTTTTATATTCAGCCTTAGCTGGTCTGTAATGAGACTTGTTATTCTTGTCTTCTTATCACTTTGTGCAGGCCAGAGATTACAAATGAGGTGTTGGGTCTCAGTGCATAGACACCTTTCTTTGCCTCCAACATACTTAATGTTAACTATTTCATTTAACTATTTACTTCATTTCCCTAAAGTCTAGATTACTGTTTTCAAAGTGGAGTTGACATTTGTCCGTATTTCCTGACTGTCAATGAGATATATAAACAATAATATTGGGAAATATGTAATTTGGTACTCTGCATATAGTAATCACTTAACAAATGTGAAATAGTATAAAACACAAAAATGAATCATTACATCTTTATAGAATAAAATGAGGTAACATATAATTTTATGTGTTTCCTCAATGCAAGACGTTACCACTTGATTTTTTATTCCTAAGGGAGACTTTATATTTTGTAGTACATTCTGTGATTTTCTTTCTTTTACCAGATTGCTCTAGGTCATCTCCAGCCCACTCGATGGGAATGTACTATTTTATTCAATCAAAAGTAAGCAAATTTTTAACCCTTCTTCTGAAAAAGAATCTCTTCTTGCTTGGCAAAGACCTTTTCCATGTTTTAGGGGAATTGCAACCAGGGTATTTCCTATGTAACACCATTAAACTTTCCCCAGGAAAACAGCCATAAGTCAGGAAGTTCCTAGTTCATCCCTTCATGCTCCTTGTCTGGGCTGCATGGGCTTCTATACACAGTAAACAAACTGTCTTCTGCTTGGTATTTAGCCTTGTGTAGTATGGGCTATCGCTATTGCATCAGATTTGCCCAAAGTCTAGTTATGTCTCATATATTGTAAGACTTTGAAATGGAATGTTGGCTATTCATTGCCAATAACAACACTTGAGAATATTGTGTGATTCAAGTATTTTCAACTCCTCCTGATCTTTTGTCTTGAAATAATGTCATGTGTAATCAGAGAACAAATATGATTACTCAAAGGAATTAGTGGCTGGTAAATATAGAACTAACCTGTCATACGTCATTCACACAGAGATTGCTTTTCATCTTTTTCTGCATGACACTGAGCTCATCTAAATGAGAAGTACAAATGTTTTCAAAGGCAACTCCCATCACAGCTAAAAACTGTAAAATAATGACAAAAACAGATCCTTTGGTGTATTATCTGTTCCACCCACCTGACTTTTCATTGCACTCAAGATACATTAATGATGTGATTGAATGTTTAATGATTCTTTTTATTAATTGACCAGGGTTACATCTTTTAGAGAAAGATCTTTGAATATTCATCATAGATAAATTATAAGCATGTGGAATTATAGAGGATATGTTAATCAGCATTAATGGAAATCTACCATATGAAAATTATTGTGATAGGTTTTATGGGAATATAAGAAAATTGTCTTAGTCAGCTTGGGCTGCTACAACAAAATACCATAAACTGAGTAGCTCCTCAACAATAGAAATGAGTATCACCCTGGAGGTTTTAGGTCAGATATCAGAGTGCCAACATGGTCAGGTTCTGGTGAGAGCCCTCTTCCACAGTGCAGATTGCTAACTGCTCATTGTATCTTCATGTGGTGTAAAAGAGAGCTAGCTTGCCCTCTGACCTCTCCCTTTAAGGACACCAATACTATACATGAGGCTCACCCTTGTGGCCTAATTATCTCCAAAGGCCCCAACTCCAAATACCATCTTACTGGAATCAGGATTTTAACATGAATTTTTGAGAGGCACAAATACTCAGTCAGTAACAGGTGACTAAATGTAGTCATCTCAAGAACTTCACTTTAGAGTTACAGATCATTAAGGCATACTTCTGGAACAATAAGCTTCAAGTTGCTTGAGGAAAATCCTACTGTATATGCCTGAGCCTGTAGTACTCAGTGTGTCTAGGAAATATGCTATATTGAGTAGAAAATAATCCCTTTTTGCAAATGGTCTTAACATAAAGTAGAGAAAAAGTGAGGAGGAAAAAAAAATCAGAAATCAATCACGGAATGGTATGTGCAAATTGAAAGTTTAGCTAAATGTTTTAATCACAGTTTATGAGGGGCAGAGATTCATTTAATCCAGCTTTCCTTCTAGAACTGTTGGCACTCTTGTGTCCCTACAATTCTACTACCAATATTCTCGCTGAGGCTCAATTATTGCCTCTCTGGGACCCATTATTGCCTCCATGCCCTTCATACATTCTTAGCTCAATGCCGTACTTTCCTGAGTGCTACCTTTACATGACATTTAAATCTTATCTACCACATACCTTTATTCTCTTACCTCAGTCTATTTCTCTGCGTTATTAATGTTTTTTTTTATTTCCTTTTCCCTTTGCAGCCCTAGTGTAAAATGTAAAGTTGAATATCACATGAAACTTTAGAAAATACCTTTCTAGAACTATTACTAACATGACAGTTGGCTTTTAGCCATGGATTATATGCAGAGACTAATATACATAGGAAGAAATCAATAAGCTTCAATTTATACAAAATAAATGAAATAGAACAATATTTGAAAGAAAGATCCACAGTATCACAAGAATGTGCCTGGTGCATGGTATCATTTGCAAATGATTGATTCTGATAGTAACTAGAAGTGCCATAAGTTTGGAAAAGAAAGACATGTCTCTGGATTAGTCTAGAACAGTCTCATGGATTATCAATAACCATTGTTAGATTATGAAGATAGATAGGATTTAGAAAGTCAAAAAGATTGGGAAGCTTGTTCTATAGGAAGGTAATCTGTGGTTAATGATGGGTACATAAATGTATTATAAGTGGAGCTCCACTAAAAATAGTAGTGCATATGTAGCTGAGATCTAATTCCACCTAAATCTGGGTCTGGATCTCATTACTCTCCTCCATGTTTTTTTTAATGAATGCCTTGGCAGTGCATAGAAAATATGTACATGTGTATATGTGTGTTTATATGTGTGTGCATCTATTCACTAACAAGTTTTTCCACATATACAGTGAGATACTATTTCATTGTGTGCCTCTGTCTTGACTACCGAGACTGGATTCAAGTGCAAGGTAATAAAACTATAGAGAATGGAATATTACATTATTAAAGGATATGCTTTCAAATATACTCCGAATAACACTGATAGGGGTTTAGAGGAAATCTCATTTCATTTGCTAACTTTTTTAATGCAGATCATGTGTATAACCTGTCTCCTGAGAAGAAAACAATGTGCTGAATAAGACTGAGTGAGAATAGCCAACACTAGGGAGGAAATAATCACCCTTCTCTTCACTTTTTGTGTTTAACAATGATGTGAAGGCTAAGTGTTTAGCCTTTAACACTTAGGTAAGGTGTTAATTGAAGTCATTGGCATGGTAATATAAACATGACATGGTATGCTTGCCTACATTGTCATTTCTAGTTATTATTGTGGAGATATAACTATAACTATATATATATAACTATATACATATAGTTATATATATATATAAAAAACTAGGAATCAATATCATCAGGGATGAAAAGTCCTTTTCGAGCGGGCTTTCTTATCTCACGAAAGGATGCAATCTTCCTGTCTCTATTGCTACTAGTGTAGTGCTATAGAGAAGACAGATTTCCATATCTGGTACTTCTTCTTTTCACATGAAGATTTGAAAGCCCACATCATTCCTTCATCTTGTTTTCAATGATCCTTGAGATAATGAGTGGACATTATAGTTTTCTGCAATAACCATAATGTGAGTTCCTCTTTGCCTCTGGCCTAGAGGAAGCCCATGTCATGAAATAAATACTAACCTAGAAGCCATAACAGTCTCGGTTCAAGCCTTATGCTCTTTCTTAATTCTATGAACCTGGAGAGCCACTCATCACCTTTAATTTTAGTTTCCATCCCTGAGAAAGAGAACGATAATACTTATGTTCTAGAATGATGAGAAGCTTAAGTGAAATTGATGTGTATGGACACACTTTTTCAAAGTTTTAGGTGTTGTTATTATAAGATCAATACATTAATCATATTTTTAAAAAAATTAAAGTTGATATATTTCAAAATACTTTTGAATAACGAATGGTGTAATTGCAGATCATTTCTATCATTTTAAAAAGTTTGAGCATGTTGCCCAAAACCCAGTGAAGTGATTTTAATTATCAGTCAATTATATGAGCAAAAACACATGATAAAATAATTACATGGATAATTCTGCCTCTCAGATAAAAATATACCAGTGGCCTCAGAGCACTCTATTACAGGAATGACATATTCTTAGCAAGGTTTTTCTTGAGATATAGACACATTGAATTTCATACATGAAATGTAATCCCATTACCACAGTAATGACAACTAATAATTCTAATAAGACTACCAGACTGAGTTGTGAAGTTACAAAGATAGCACTTCACTGTGAAAACAGCAGGAATCTTTGAACCAGACATCCGTGATTTCCATATGTGATTTATTTAACATCGGGCATGTTATTGACCTTTCTGTCTGGAGGGGAATGCCATTTCCCACTCCAGGCTTCCAAGAGGAGGTTACCTTCCCTTCGCATATTCTGGCCTTCCTCTACTTCATCATTCATTCCACCATAGTAAAAGTGAAGTTTACATAACTAATTGATTACTTGGGGAAGAATAACTACATACTTGAACTAATTTCACTCTTTTCTCTTTTGCTACTAATCTTGTCTTTAAAAAGCACCTGTCTTCCTCTAGGCCTTTGTATTGCCCATAATCGGGATGGTAAATCTGCTTAGGTCTGAGATTCAAGATTAGCAGGGGCATTTGACTCACCTATTGAGAGCCATTCTTGTCAATTAATCTTGTCAGTTAATCCCTATTTTGAGGCTTTGACTATTTTTTTTTTTCTCAGCTTCTTCAGATTACACCAGGGTAAGGGAGGGACAATAGTAATTTTGCGATGGCTTTGTTAAACCCCAACATTAAATGTATCAGCCAGAAATACTGAAAAATAAAACCAAAAGAATGGAATTTGGGGGAGCAAAGTATGCACATGGAAAGCCTTGGTGGTTTAAGGATAAGTAATTTGGGCTTTGGCACTCTCACTGTGGTGATTTGTAGAGGTAGCATTAGGTTCATATGTGTTTTTAAATTCTATGATTGACTAAATTGAAATATGTTATCCCAACCACGTGGTATTTTGGTTGTGGTAGATGATTGTAGCTTGCAGGATTTTTGTTTTGTTTTGTTTTGTTGTTGTTTGTTTGTTTATTTGCTTGCTTTGTCTGTAATTAAATGGTTTTATTTTCCTGCATACAGAAATTTAGATGAAGGTCCCTGGGCCTCAGGAAAGCTTTTCAAGAAGGGTTATCAATGAGAAGGGTCCATGAGAGATAAAATCAGAGATAGCCAGTGGGCATCTCAGCAAACTGGGATGGGGCCTCTCAGTTATCAACAGAGGTGCAGAGTCTGGCAAAGACTCAAAGCTCCAGGGCTTAGAAAGGGCAGACTTCCAGAATCAGGAAGGTGCAGCCCCCTCATCTTTTTTTCTTTCTCTGGCTTAAGCAAATGTTCCACTGCAAGGAAGAGTAGAGGCCTTTTAGGTATTAGTGGGAAATGCAGTGTTTGTTGTTTCGAAATTGCAAGGTAGTGAAATTCTGCATGTGTCTCAAAGCAGTACTGGGTTTTAGCTTAACCCACTGAGCTAACCAGGTGCCTAAGATACATCTATTCTGACACCTCTGTGCTCCATAGTGTTTTTTTATTTTAATTTATTTTTTAGGTTTTCTCAATTTTATGTATCTTTTTAATTTCTTTTCAGTGTTCCACAATTCATTGTTTATGCACCACACCCCGTGCTCCATGTAATGCGTGCCCTCCATAATACCCACCACCAGCCTCATCCAACCTCCCACACCCCTTCCCTCCAAAACCCTCAGATTGTTTTCCCAGAGTCCACAGTCTCTCATGGTTTATCTCCCCTTCCAATTTCCCTCAACTCCCTTCTCCTCTCCATCCCCCCATGTCCTCGGTGTTATTTCTTATGCTTTGCAAATAAGCAAAACCATATGATAATTGACTCTCTCTTCTTGACTTATTTCACTCAGCATAATCTTTTCCAGTCCCGTCCATGTTAATACAAAATTTGGGTATTCATGCTTTCTGATGGGGCATAAGACTCCATAGTATATATGGACCCCATCTTCCTTATCCATTAATCTGTTGAAGGACATCTTGGTTCTTTCCACAGTTTGGCGACTGTGGACATTGCTGCTATGAACACTAGGGTACAGATGGCCCTTCTTTTCACTATATCTGTAGTGAAATTGTACTACTACCCAGTAGTGCAATTGCAGGGTCATAGGGAAGATCTGTTTTTAATTTCTTGAGGAATCTCCACACTGTTCTCCGAAGTGGCTGCACCAACTTGCATTCCCACCAACAGTGTAAGAGGGTTCCCCTTTCTCCACATCCTCTCCAACACACGTTGTTTCCTGTCTTGCTAATTTTGGCCATTCTAACTGGTGTGAGGTGGTATCTCAATGTGGTTTTGATTTAAATCTCCCTGATGGCTAGTGATGATTAACATTTTTTCATGTGTCTGTTAGCCATTCATATGTCTTCATTGGAGAAGTGTCTGTTAATGTCTTCTGCCCATTTTTTGACATGATTATCTGTTTTGTGTGTGTTTAGTTTGAGGAGTTTTTTATAGATCCTGGATATCAGCCCTGTGTATTGTCATTTTCGAATATCTTCTCCCATTCAGTGAGTTGCCTCATAGTTTTGTTGACTATTTCCTTTGCTGTGAAGAAGGTTTTGATCTTGATGAAGACCACAAAATTCATTTTCGCTTTTGTTTCCTTTGCCTTTGGAGACATGTCTTGAAAGAAGTTGCCATGGCCGATGTCAAAGAGGTTACTGCATATGTTTCCCTCCAAGATTGTGATGGTTTTCTACCTCACGTTGAGGTCTTTTATCCATTTCGAGTTTATCTTCATGTATGGTGTAAAAGAATGGTTGAGTTTCATTTTTCTACACATAGCTGTACAATTTTTCCAGCACCATTTATTGAAGAGAGTATTTTTTTTTCCACTGAATATTTTTTCCCGATTTGTTGAATATTTTTTAACCGTAAAGTTGGGGGTCCACATCTGGGCTCTCTACTCTGTTCCACTGGTCTATGTGTCTGATTTTATGCCAGTACCATGCTGTCTTGGTGATCACAGCTTTGTAGTAAAGATTGAAATCAGGCAGAGTGACGCCCCCAGTTTTGTTTTTCAACATTTCCTTAGCAATTCGTGGTTTCTTCTGATTCCATACAAATTTTAGGATTGTTTGCTCCAGCTCTTTGAAAAATACTGGTGGAATTTTGATCAGAATGGCAGTAAAAGTATAGATTGTTCTAGGCAGTATAGACACTTTAACAATGTTTATTTTTCAGATCCATGATCATGGGATGCTCTTCCATCTTTTCGCATCTTCTTCAATTTCTTTCATGAGTGTTCTGTAGTTCTTTGAGTACAGATCCTTAACCTCTTCAGTTCAGTTTATTCCCAGTTATCTTATGTTTTTGGTGCTATAGTGAGTGGGATCAATTCTCTAATTTCCCTTTCTGTATTTTCATTTTTAGTGTATAAGAAAGCAACTGTTTTATGTACATTGATTTTTGTATCTTGCCACATTACTGAATTGCTGAATGAGTTCTAGTAGTTTGGGGGTGGAGTCTTTTGGGTTTTCCATATAAAGTATCATGCCATCTGTGAAGAGAGTTTGTCTTCTTCATTGCAATTTGTGCTCCATAGTTTTAAATGGTTCTTGACTGGGTCAGTCAACACAGTATCTGTCTCTTGATCTCAGAATCTTGAGTTCAAATTTTTGTCATGGAGATTGTTAAAAAAAAAAAAAGGTGGGAGTGTTAATAACATTCTGTTCAATTTTCATCTAGGTATTTTATAGGTGTAGCTGTTTTGTTGAAGTCTTTGTCACGTGTTGACTCTGTTGTTGTGGATGGGGTTTTGTATACATTCAGTTGCATTGCTTTATTTGAGGTTGTCCAGTGTTTCCAGAACCACTTAATGTGGACACTGCTGCTTCCCTATTTTTTTTTTTAATTCTTGGAGCTTTGCTTGGAAATAAATTGACAACATATGGGTCAGTTTCTTCCTGGGCTTTGTACTATGTTCCATTCATCTGTGTGTCTCTCTGTATATCAATACTATACCATTTTAATTTCTACTACTTTGTAATGCACTTTGAATTCAGAAAGCATGACAGCTCCAGTTTTGTTCTTTCTCCAGATGGCTTTGGCTATTCAAGTTCTTCCATGGTATTATTCACTTTGTATGATTGCTGTTCTTATTTCTGAAAATGCTATTAGATGTTGATGGGGTTTGAACTGAATGTTTAGATTGTTTGTTGCAGTGTGTACTTTTGGATTACATATGTTCTTGGGATCCATTATAATGGGATGTCTAAAGACTTCATTCTGTCTTCTCAAAATTCCCTCATTAATGATTTATGGTTTTCAGTATACAGGTCTTTCCCTTCTTGATGAAAATAATTCTTAAGGGGCGCCTGGGTGGCTCAGTGGGTTAAGCCGCTGCCTTCGGCTCAGGTCATGATCTCAGGGTCCTGGGATCGAGTCCCGCATCGGGCTCTCTGCTCAGCAAGAAGCCTGCTTCCCTCTCTCTCTCTCTCTGCCTGCCTCTCCGTCTACTTGTGATCTCTCTCTGTCAAATAAATAAATAAAATCTTAAAAAAAAAAAGAAAATAATTCCTAAGTATTTTATTCTTTTTGAGTGATTATGAATTAAAAATTATTTTCTTAATTTCTCTCAGTGATTACTTGTTATTCATGTATAGAGATAAAACTCATTTTTGTATATTGAATCTGTGTCCTTAAACTTGACTTAATCCATCTGTTGGTTCTGTGAGGATTTTTGTAGAATCATTTTTGGTTCCATATATCTTATCATGTTCTCCTAATAAGTAAAAAACTAACTGGGAATATAGGTTGATGTTATCTAACTGGGAAAAAAGGATACAGTTATGCTAAGAGATTGTTTACAAATTATCTAAAATGTCTTGTGGTTAATGTAAGCAAAGGAATCCATAAATGTAGCTTGTTTCCATTTACTGTTTTCTTTCAACCAGATATACGGAGCTTTGGCTTAGACCAGTTATTCCCCCCACACTTTCCAACCTACAAGCTGTGTCTCTTGGGAGGCATGCACTGTTCTATCTGCTTTCTATCATTTGACACAGGGCCTGACTCAGCTGCTCAGAAAATACTTCTGAAAATAGGTCACTTGGGAAGAAGCCTATTTTTTCATAAACTTACTGGAAGACGTCCTCCAAAACATTGAATTTTACAGAATTGTTTTTGATCTTTCTGGGATCCTTGAAGATGTCCAAGGTTGAATGTGGCATTTTTTGCAGACAGGTCAGGGAACCCTGGGGTACTCCTGCAATGTCTCCTGTGGCCACCAGAGGGGTGTGTGCTCTCTTATCAAAGACCCGGCTCCACCTCTGCAGAAGGTAGAAGTTAATTAACTTCCTTCAGGACTTCTTCCTTCAGGATCTTAGACAATTGCTTCAAGGATTATTTACTGTAAATATTCTTTGGGATCTATTGACAATAACCTACAAGTGACAACCTAAGGTAGTACAGTGACTAAACTGTGTCTCTTCTTGCACATGCAGATACATAAAATTATAAATGACTGAATGAAGGTGGACCCTCCCCTCACATGAGACTCAAAATGAATGCCAGATGGGTCACAGACCTAAATTTAAGAACTAAAACTATAAACCTCAGAGAAGAAAGCCTAGGAAGAAATCTTCCTGACCTTAGATTTAGCATCTGTTTCTTAAAGATGATGCCAGAATCAACAAGTGGAAGAACAGATACATGGGTAAATCTGTCACCAACATACCTGCCTTTCCTCTGGGCTCCCCATGTGCTCCCAGGTACCAGGTAGGAACTGTAGGAGTAATTTCTTTCTACATCTTACTTAACTGTACCCATCACTATCTCTAATTTAAGGATGGAGTCTGTGGCTTCAGAGCCCTGCCTGGGGTCACCCAGCTTCAAAGAGGCTTAGTAGGGAATGGAATTGCTGTCTCTCTGCCACTGGACTCTGTGCTCCATTCACATGGTCCCAACATAGAAATCAGAGTTGTGAAAAGCTCCACATACAAACACCCAGGCCTGGAGACCTCACTGAACTCAGGGGAAGTGGTACCAATCTGGAGCGTGGCCTGCTTCTGTTGTCTGACAATGGCAGGTCTTGGCACTGAGGACTTTCCCAGTTCCAGCCAGCCTTTGTCTGGGCAGGATGAGGTTTGTCCCTGGGTACCAGGCACAAAGTTTCGTGTAAACTCAGAGTCGAGAAGTCCCTTCTGAAGCATCTGGAATGCAGCTTTTCTGTCAGGTGGGCCCAACAAAGGTAGACAAGACATGAGATCCAATCCTGCCTCTACCTCACTGTGGAGTATAGAGAGGAACAGTTTCATAAAGCCTTGATTTCCTTATTCGTCAAGCAGAGATGGCATTTCTACCTTCCTCATGGAATTGTTATAGAGATTGACTGACATGATTAATGTTCTCAAAGGACACTCAGTCATCCCTAACTCTATCTGCTTAGATTACCCACTGTGAGCTCACTGCTGCCATGGGCTCTGGGCCTTTACCCTCTGTCCCTTTTGCCTGGTAAGCCTGACTCCCCCTGACTCATTTGTCTTTCCAGAAAGCCTTCATCACCTACATTATGGGTGACCTGTCCCTCAGTTGGGATCCCGCAACACTGGTCCTCATCTATCAGACCCAGGCAGCCCTGAGTAAGGATCTCACCCAGAGCTTGTGTCCTGGACATGGACAATACTCGGTGTGGAGACTGTCAGTCTGGAGGTTCCTAAATTGTCATCTGTTTTTGGAACAAATGCTGGGGTTCCTTGAGATGGGGCTCTTTCCATACAAAGCAGGCAAATGAGCTGTCATCACTTCCATCACGACTGTCTCCTATCTCACCCTATCGTATAATCATTGGTACATAGCATCTTAGGCTTCCTTGCTTGCCAGGATACTGGAAACTTTTGATGGTCAGAGTTGAAAGTATTTTCTGGATGTAAATTTGGTTTTTGATGGACCTGTTGGTAGGATGAAGCCTCACCACTCCCTACAAACCTACACAGAGCCTGTGCTCCTGACCAATAGGGCAGTGCCCCAGCCCATGGCAGCCCTTCCCCTAGTGCTCAGAACTCTCCTTTCTCACTGAGTCCCCATTCACTGGTGTTTATCTCTCTTCCTGCAGAGAGAGCCCCAGATGTCCTCTCTCAGAAGATGTACCTTCTGTGTCTGGTTAGCTCCATCTTGTGGCAGAGAAGCAGGGAATACTACCATGGCTTCTCAAGAAGCTTCAGATTATGTGCATTCTCCTTACCCAACATTGTGGGAAGAGAGGGATCTCCCCCTTTTTCTCACATGGTGTCTTGAGCTGGAAGCAGAGCTTCCTTTCTCACACAAGGTGAATTTGAGGGATACCAAGGTTGGGGCAGACAGGGGTATGGTGACATTGCTAGGGGAGCCTGAGGGCTGCGGACAAACTATATCCAGTGCCAAAACCCTTGGTAGAGCATCTTTCCATCCTGCAGCTTCCATGAGCAGCCAATGTGCTTTGTAAGGGCCTCTCTTGTTCACACAGGTTCAAGTGGCTTTTGCTGTTGCTACTAAAACTACATCTGGATGAACACAAGTCTGTAACTCACTGACTTGCACTGCCCTTAGAGGTTCTTTCTTTAGAGGATGTGGTCTAGCCAGGAAGTACAGGGAGCAATCTGATAGGAGTGGCCTGGTCTGCACTGCTCTGCTGGCCTGGAGCAGGGCGTGGTTGCTCAGGTTAGAATCTGGGTTAAAGAGCACAAGGGGCTGGAGTGGCTGGAGCGTATCACTGGACAGGGCCTGCATGATGTGTGTTCCAGGATACGGGGCAAGGAAGCTTGTGGGAGATGACACATGAGGGGGGTGTGGGAAAGCTGTTCCCTGCTCTATGGTCATTCCCACTAGCAATGGACTCACTACTGGCTTCTCCTTATGGTTTCAGGTCTTATCTATAGGCTCCAGATTCCCCCTTTCCCAAGGAATGCTGCACTGGATAAAGAGAGCATAGATAGAGGAGCCTACAGCATGTCCTCCATGTGTGGTTAACATGTGGTTAATGTGTGTCCCAGAAATGGTGCTTATAGGAATCAGACATAAAGAACGGAGATTTATGACACAGACGTATTTATTAATTTAATGTTGTGAGTCAAACAATCGGTAATGGCTCAGTTGTTCAACAGATGGTGATTTGATTGCTGTCACTGAGTATGTCCAAGGGGACAGAAGCAACCATGCCTGTCCACTGTAGGGACATCAGGTAGAACAAGAGCCCAACCCTAAAAGTCTCCCTGCCGCCCGCCCCGTCTTTGCACACACATGTGCATGCAAGCAAGCACACACTAAATCCAGAGGGAAAAGCATGGAAACAGGACACCATCCGTTATGGGTGATTATTTCATGGAAGAAGGAATGTGCTTCATTTATTCATATTTAAATCATTATTTTACTACATAAATATAGTCTGCCTAAACCTAAAGAACTATTTACTTTATTTCCTGACCCATTAGTAAAAAAATGGGAAGATTTAAGATGTAATGTTAAAATTTTTTAATATGCGCACTGAAATAGTTTAAACGTGGCCTATGCAGGAAAATGTAATAATTTAAATGTGTCTAATAGACCCAGACATTTCCCTGGTTTCTGCCTTTCAAGGTATCCTTATGATAGGGAACACAATTCCAGATAAGGGGAAAGTAGTTCATTTTGGGGCTTCCCATGATCATTGCTGTTTCAGAAACATTTGGTGTAATAAAAAGGTTTTTTTTGTTGTTTGTTTGTTTTTGTTTGTTTTTTAACAAAAAATTGGGGAAAAAAGATTTTTGTATCTTTCCTATGTTCTTTAGCCACAGATAAGGCCATAATGTAGGATACCAGGCACATGATAATCCCAGATGAAGTAAAGTACCAAAGACAGAGAGAAAAGCAGTGGTTGCTGGGACTGGGGTGAGGGAATGAGCATTGAGTGATACATAGCCCAAGTTTCTCTGTGATGGAAATATTCCAAAATCTAAGAAGAATTCATCAAACTCAATAACCAACCCCCAAAAAACTCCAATCAAGAAACTGCCAGAAGAAATACAGAAAAATCTGCAAAGAACACATAAATGACTTACAGACACATGAAAAAAATCCTCAACATCATTCTTCATCAGAGTAATACAGATCAAAACCATCGTGAGATACCAGCTCACACCAATCAGATTGCTCAAATGAACAGCTCAGGAAAGAACCTATGGTAGCAAAGTATGCAGTGAAAGGGGAACCCTCTTAGAGTGCTGGTGGGAATGTAATGTGGTGCAGCCACGCTGGGAATAGTACAGAGGTTCCTCAGAAAGATAAAAATAGAACGGTATAAATAATGCCTAAAATACCTAAAAATAGATGGTATAAATATAGTGATTAGAAGAGGCACATGCCCCCAGTCTTACTCCAGCAATG
Source organism: Lutra lutra (assembly GCF_902655055.1). NCBI lineage: Eukaryota > Metazoa > Chordata > Mammalia > Carnivora > Mustelidae > Lutra > Lutra lutra. Next base: position 164,192,334 of record NC_062282.1, read on the forward strand.
TCCACAAAAGCCAAGCTATGGAAAGAGCCTTGATGTCCATTCACTGATTAATGAATCAAGAAGACATGGTATACATACTCAATGGAATATTACTCAGCCAACAACAACAACAAGCAAAAACAGACAAACAAAAAAATGGAAATATTTTCCCTTGCAACAGTGTGGATGGAATTAGAGGGTATCATGTTAAGTGAAATAAGTCCCTTAGAGAAAGACAAATACCATAATATTTCTCTCCTATGTGGAATTTAATATACAATACTGATGAATATAGGGGAAGGGAAAGAAAAATAAAGCAGGCTAAAAACAGACAGAAAGACAAACTTTGAGAGACTCTTAACTAAATAGGGTATATACTGAGGGTTGCTGGATGGGAAGTGGGTTGGGGGATGGAGTAATTGGCTCATGGTCATTAAGGAGGGACCTTGATGTCATGAACACTGGGTGCTATATAGAACTCATGAATCACTAAATTCTACCCCCTAATTAACAATACAGTGTATGTTAGCTAAATTGAATGTAAATAAAACTAAACACTAAATGTTGAAAAAAAGGTGAAAAATGTAAAAAATAAAAACACTCTTCACTCTAGATCTTTAAAAATATATAACTAGAGAGGAGTCAAGATGGAGGAGAAGTAGCAGGCTGAGACAACATCAAGTAGTAGGAGATCAGCTAGATAGCTTATCTAAACATTGCAAACATGTAAAAATCCAACAGGAGATCGAAGAGAAGAACAGCAATTCTAGAAACAGAAAATCAACCACTTTCTGAAAGTTAGGAATAGCGGAGAAGTGAATCCAAAGCGACGGGAAGATAGACCACCGTGGGGGCGGGGGTGCCGGCTCCCGGCAAGTGGCAGAGCAACGGAGCACTAAACCAGGACTTTTCAAAGTCTGCTCTGCTGAAGGACATCGCTCCACATGCTAAACCAGGGTGAAACCCACGTGGGGTCAGCGTGGCCCCAGGTCCCGCAGGATCACAGAGGGATCGGGGGTGTCTGAGTGTCACAGAGGTTGCAGGTATTAGAACGGGGAAGTCAGCTACAGAGACAGAGCTGAGGAGTGAGCTCTCAGGTCGGGGTCACCTTGAACCAGTTGCAGGCTGGGTGAGCTAGGAGCACAGCCAGAGGCCCGGAGATGGGAGTGATTGGGCGCTATTCTCTGATGGTGCACTGAGGAGTGGGGCCCGGAGCTCTCAGCTCCTCCAGGCCAGAGAATGGGAGGCCGCCATTTCCATTCCTGTCCTCCAGAACTCTACGGAACGCATTCAGGGAACAAAAGCTCCCGAAAGCAAACCTGAGCGGATTACTCAGCCCGGCCCCTGGTAAGGGCAGTGCAATTCCGCCTGGGGCAAAGACACTTGAGAATCACTACTACAGGCCCCTCCCCCAGAAGATCAACAAGAAATCCAGCCAGGACCAAGTTCACCTACGAAGCAGTGCAGGTTAAATACCAAGGAGAGCTGCAGAATTCCAGAGGAGGAGAAAGCAAAGCACGGAACTCACGGCTTTCTCCCCATGATTCTTTAGTCTTGCATTTAATTTAAAATTTTTTTCAATTTCTTTTTCTTCTTCTGCTAATTTTTTTTAACTTTTACCCTTTTCTTTTTTAATGTTTTTAAACTAGTTTATCTAATATATATATATGTACATATATATATGAATATATATATTTTTTTCTTTTTATATTTTTTATTTATTTGTTTTCTTTTTAAAATTGTTTCTTTTTTTCTCAACCTCTTTTAACCCCCTTCTCCCCCCCCCACAATTTGGGGTCTCTTCTGATTTGGTTAAAGTGCATTTTCCTGGGGTCTTTGCCACCCTTTTAGTATTTTACTTGCTCCTTCATATACTCTTATCTGTACAAAATGACAAGGCAGAAAAATTCACCACAAGGAAAAAAAAAAAAAAAGAACAAGAGGCAGTACCAAAGGCTAGGGACCTAATCAATAAAGACATTGATAATATGTCAGATCTAGAGTTCAGAACGACAATTCTCAAGGTTCTAGCCGGGCTCGAAAAAGTCATAGAAGATATTAGAGAAACCCTCTCGGGAGATATAAAAGTCCTTTCTGGAGAAACAAAAGAACTAAAATCTAACCAAGTTGCAATAAAAAAAGCTATTAATGAGGTGCAATAAAAAATGGAAGCTCTCACTGGATCTCTATGAGGGAATAAGACACCGGTGGTCAGGTAAAGCGGAATGGGAACATCAGATTGATATCAGAAGATAAACAAAAGTGGGAGGGAGCCACCAGAAGTGACCCATTGGAAAGTAATTCCCCAATACGATAGTGCCCTGTGACTGGGGACCAGTATGACTTGGAGTCTGGTTGAAAGCACTCAGAGCAAAGGTCATAGGGGGAAATTGGGGGAATCAGGAGGATAGGGACAGGGGCTTAAGCCCACCAACCCAAGACACCATGGCAGGCACTGAGCCAGAGAGTGCAGCGAAGAAGCCAGTTCTTAGTCCCTGAGCCACCAGGACCCTGAGAGTGTTTGGGTTGCAGCGCCCATGAAAGTGAGGGAGCCTCACCAGCCAGCAGGCAGAATCACAGTCTTTTGCACTCTCCATGTTCATGCTGCACCACCAGAGACTAAGTCGCCCCCTACACCCGGCCCTGAGAAGTGTGCATTCAGGTGCCAGCTGGTGCTCTCTCAGACCCCAGAGAGTCTGAGCACTCCCAGCCAGGCCAGTGTGAAAATCTCAGTGTGCTATCTCTGCTTGGACCTCTCTAGCAGCCTGGAACTGCCCAGACATCTGCAGCTAGAATTTCTCATGGTTTTGGGTACAAGCGGAGTTCCTGTGACCCCAGAGACCATGACTGGGACCATGCTCTGCCAGAAGCCAAAGGGGAATTTATGTGCCCTGTAGCACCCAGAGGGGACAGAGTGAGGCTTCTCTCTGAGAGGGAGGTCTGGGTGCTTTCCACTAAACCTCCAAAAAGCATCAAGAGCCGCCAAGGGGAGAGAAAACAAATGAACCCAAGAAACAATAAAACCTCCAGAGAACAAAAGCCTGAAAAATCGGTTTCCTCAGAGCCCACCCCCTTGATAGGGGCAGGAGAACTTAACTCTAGGAACATCATTGATTGAAAACGCACGTGGCAGATGCCTCCCCTAGAGAGCCAGTACCCCCCCCAAAATAGACAAGAGGACAACCACCGCTACTTCATAGATACAATTTTTATTTTTAATTTGTTCCCTTTATTCTGGTTCTTTTCATTTTTTATATATAACATTTGAACCTATATACCATCACAATGAGATGTTCTGTACATCAAATTCCATAATAACCTTTAACCTGAACTTTTTGATACATATATCTGTGTTTTTCTTTTATTTTTCTATTTTTAATTTTTATTTTATTTTATTCATTATTTTTAAATATTCATATAGAAATAAGCTTCAAGGTAATCCCCTTTACCCAATCAATGCTACCCCATAGGTAAACCAGTTTTAATCCCCCTTTATCTTAGGAAAGTTGAGTCCTTTAACAAAGATATCAAGATACACCCAGGAAGAATCAAAATCATCTTCCTCGCCAACACTGAGAATTTATAATCACTCTCCCATCCTTTTCTTCTATCAGTGTTTCTATGTATTTGCTTTTGTCCTGGTAGTATATAAATCTTATACTTGGGGTTCTTTTTGATGAGGTTCTTTTTTAAAAATTTATTTATTTTTCTCTTGTCATCTACTTTTGTCGGTATTTTTCTTTGTCTGTTTATGTTTGTATACTTCATAAATCTTACCTTGGGGCCCATTTGGGCTGGGCCTTCTCCTTTATTTTATCTTTCTTCTTTTTTCTGGTTTCTCTCTCTCTCTTTTTTCTTTTTTTCTTTCTTTTTGGTGGAGACTCTTGATTGCTCAGAAGCGTTCCAGGGTGCACCTTGACTGCACCATAGTTGATATATTCAGCTATACATCTGTTCAGCCATCTCTCACCAAAGTGACTAAGAGGAGGAATGCCCAACAGAAGAAAAATTCAGAGACTCGGCCTTCTGCATCAGAGCTATTGGATATGGACATAGACAGTATGTTGGAAAGGGTATTCAGGCTAAAAATTATCCAGGCAATAGCTAGGTTGGAAAAAGCCTTTGATGACAAAGTGGAATTGATGAAGGCAGAAGTGAAAGCCACCAGAGATGATGTTCACAATGTTCTCAGTGAATTCCAATATAATCTAAATTCTCTAAAAGCTGGAGTAACTGAGGCAGAAGATAGAATTAGTAATCTGGAGGACAAAGAGATAGAGAAAAAGGATCAGGAGGAAGCCCAGAAAAACAGCTTAGAAGCCACAAAAACAGAATTAGGGAAATACATTGTGCCATGAAAAGTTCCAACGTCAGAATTAATGGAATCCCTGATGGGGAGGAGAAAGAAAGAAGACTAGAAGATATCATTGAACAAATTCTCCATGTAAATTTTTCAAATCCCGCGAATGGAACCAGCATTAATGTACTAAAGGCAGAAAGGTCTACCCCCAAGATCATAGAATCTATAAAGACCTTGAGACTCCTGATGGTGAAAATGAGGAATCATAATTGTAGACAGGAGCTATTGAAAGCATTGAGGGCAAAGAAATCACTTTTGTACAGAGGAAAGACCATCAGAATAAACTTAGACCTGTCCACAGAAACCTGGCAAGTCAGAAAGGGATGGCAAGACGTATTCAGGGCACTAAATGAGAAGAACATGGAGCCAAGAATACTTTATCCATCAAGACTGACATTCAAAATGGATGGAGAGATAAAGGGCTTCCAAGACTGGGAAGGTTTAAAATGTATGCAACCAGCAAGCCGACACTGCAGGAAATATTAAAAGGGGGTTCTATAAAAGAGGAAAAAACCTAGGAATATCATTGAACAGAAATATATGGAGACAATCTATAGAAACAAAGACTTCACAGGTAACACAATGTCAATAAAAACATATTTCTCAATAATCACTCTCAACTTGCATGATCTAAATGTGCCCATAAAACGACACAGGGTTGCAGATTGGATACAACGACAGGACCCATCCATATGTTCTCTACAAGAGACCCATTTTGAACCTAAAGATACATCTAGACTGAAAGTGAAGGGATAGAGAAGGACCTTTCATGCCAATGGACCTCAAAAAAAGGCTGGGTTATCGATTTTCATATCAGATAAATTTACTTTTAAACTAAAGACTGTAGTCAGAGATACAGAAGGACAAGACATCATTCTTAAAGGGACTATCCACCAAGAAGATCTAACAATTGTAGATATTTATGCCCCCGATATGGTAGCAGCCAATTACATAAGAAAACAGTTAATCAAGACAATGACTCATACTGATATGAATATATTAGTAGTAGGAGATCTTTTTTTTTTTTTCTTTCTTTCTTTTTTTTTTTTTTTTTTATAGCTTTATAAACATATATTTTTATCCCCAGGGGTACAGGTCTGCGAATCGCCAGGTTTACACACTTCACAACACTCACCATAGCACATACCCTCCCCGATATCCATAACCCCACCCCCTCTCCCAACCCCCTCCCCCCATCAACCCTCAGTTTGTTTTGTGAGATTAAGAGTCACTTATGGTTTGTCTCCCTCCCAATCCCATCTTGTTTCATTTACTCTTCTCCTACCCCCTTGACCCCCCATGTTGCATCTCCTCTCCCTCATATCAGGGAGATCATATGATAGTTGTCTTTCTCCGATTGACTTATTTCGCTAAGCATGATACCCTCTAGTTCCATCCACGTTGTCGCAGATGGCAAGATTTCATTTCTTTTGATGGCTGCATAGTATTCCATTGTGTATATATACCACTTCTTCTTTATCCATTCGTCTGTAGATGGACATCTAGGTTCTTTCCATAGTTTGGCTATTGTAGACATTGCTGCTATAAACATTCGGGTGCATGTGCCCCTTCGGATCACTATGTTTGTATCTTTAGGGTAAATACCCAGCAGTGCAATTGCAGGGTCATAGGGTAGTTCTATTTTCAACATTTTGAGGAACCTCCATGCTGTTTTCCAGAGTGGTTGCACCAGCTTGCATTCCCACCAACAGTGTAGGAGGGTTCCCCTTTCTCTGCATCCTCGCCAGCATCTGTCATTTGCTGACTTGTTAATTTTAGCCATTCTGACTGGTGTGAGGTGATATCTCATGGTGGTTTTGATTTGTATTTCCCTGATGCCGAGTGATATGGAGCACTTTTTCATTTGTCTGTTGGCCATCTGGATGTCTTCTTTGCAGAAATGTCTGTTCATGTCCTCTGCCCATTTCTTAATTGGATTATTTGTTCTTTGGGTGTTGAGTTTGCTAAGTTCTTTATAGATTTTGGACACTAGCCCTTTATCTGATATGTCGTTTGCAAATATCTTCTCCCATTCTGTCAGTTGTCTTTTGGTTTTTTTAACTGTTTCCTTTGCTGTGCAAAAGCTTTTGATCTTGATAAAATCCCAAAAGTTCATTTTTGCCCTTGCTTCCCTTGCCTTTGGTGATGTTCCTAGGAAGATGTTGCTGCGGCTGACGTCGAAGAGGTTGCTGCCTGTGTTCTCCTCGAGGATTTTGATGGATTCCTTTCTCACATTGAGATCCTTCATCCATTTTGAGTCTATTTTCATGTGTGGTGTAAGGAAATGATCCAATTTCATTTTTCTGCATGTGGCTGTCCAATTTTCCCAACACCATTTATTGAAAAGGCTGTCTTTGTTCCATTGGACATTCTTTCCTGCTTTGTCGAAGATGAGTTGACCATAGAGTTGAGGGTCCATTTCTGGGCTCTCTATTCTGTTCCATTGATCTATGTGTCTCTTTTTGTGCCAGTACCATGCTGTCTTGATGATGACAGCTTTGTAATAGAGCTTGAAGTCCGGAATTGTGATGCCACCAACTTTGGCTTTCTTTTTCAATATTCCTTTGGCTATTCGAGGTCTTTTCTGGTTCCATATAAATTTTAGGATGATTTGTTCCATTTCTTTGAAAAAAATGGATGGTACTTTGATAGGAATTGCATTAAATGTGTAGATTGCTTTAGGTAGCATACACATTTTCACAATATTTATTCTTCCAATCCAGGAGCATGGAACATTTTTCCATTTCTTTGTGTCTTCCTCAATTTCTTTCATGAGTACTTTATAGTTTTCTGAGTATAGATTCTTAGTCTCTTTGGTTAGGTTTATTCCTAGGTATCTTATAGTTTTGGGTGCAATTGTAAATGGGATGGACTCCTTAATTTCTCTTTCTTCTGTCTTGTTGTTGGTGTAGAGAAATGCAACTGATTTCTGTGCATTGATTTTATATCCTGATACTTTACTGAATTCCTGTACAAGTTCTAGCAGTTTTGGAGTGGAGTCTTTTGGGTTTTCCACATAGAGTATCATATCATCTGCGAAGAGTGATAGTTTGACTTCTTCTTTGCCGATTTGGATGCCTTTAATTTCCTTTCGTTGTCTGATTGCTGAGGCTAGGACTTCTAGTACTATGTTGAATAGCAGTGGTGATAACGGACATCCCTGGCGTGTTCCTGACCTTAGCGGAAAAGCTTTCAGTTTTTCTCCATTGAGAATGATATTTGCGTTGGGTTTTTCATAGATGGCTTTGATAATATTGAGGTATGTGCCGTCTATCCCTACACTTTGAAGAGTTTTGATCAGGAAGGGATGCTGTACTTTGTCAAATGCTTTTTCAGCATCTAAGGAGAGTATCATATGGTTCTTGTTCTTTCTTTTATTAATGTGTTGTATCACATTGATTGATTTGCGGATGTTGAACCAGCCTTGCAGCCCTGGAATAAATCCCACTTGGTCGTGGTGAATAATCCTTTTAACGTACTGTTGAATCCTATTGGCTAGTATTTTGGCGAGAATTTTTGCATCTGTGTTCATCAAGGATATTGGTCTGTAGTTCTCTTTTTTGTTGGGATCCTTGTCTGGTTTTGGGATCAAGGTGATGCTGGCCTCATAAAATGAGTTTGGAAGTTTTCCTTCTATTTCTATTTTTTGGAACAGTTTCAGGAGTATAGGAATGAGTTCTTCTTTAAATGTTTGGTAGAATTCCCCCGGGAAGCCGTCTGGCCCTGGGCTTTTGTTTGTTTGGAGATTTTTGATGACTGTTTCAATCTCTTTACTGGTTATGGGTCTGTTCAGGCTTTCTATTTCTTCCTGGTTCAGTTGTGGTAGTTTATATGTCTCTAGGAATGCATCCATTTCTTCCAGATTGTCAAATTTGTTGGCGTAGAGTTGCTCATAGTATGTTCTTATAATTGTCTGTATTTCTTTGGTGTTCGTTGTGATCTCTCCTCTTTCATTCATGATTTTATTTATTTGGGACCTCTCTCTTTTCTTTTTGATAAGTCTGGCCAGGGGTTTATCAATCTTATTAATTCTTTCAAAGAACAAGCTCCTAGTTTCGTTGATTTGTTCTATTGTTTTTTTGGTTTCTATTTCATTGATTTCTGCTCTGATCTTTATGATTTCTCTTCTCCTGCTGGGTTTAGGGTTTCTTTCTTGTTCTTTCTCCAGCTCCTTTAGGTGTAGGGTTAGGTTGTGTACCTGAGACCTTTCTTGTTTCTTGAGAAAGGCTTGTACCGCTATATATTTTCCTCTCAGGACTGCCTTTGTTGTGTCCCACAGATTCTGAACTGTTGTGTTTTCATTATATTTTGTTTCCATAAATTTTTTCAATTCTTCTTTGATTTCCTGGTTGACCCATTCATTCTTTAGAAGGATGCTGTTTAGTCTCCATGTATTTGGGTTCTTTCCAAATTTCCTCTTGTTATTGAGTTCTAGCTTTAGAGCATTGTGGTCTGAAAATATGCAGGGAATGATCCCAATCTTTTGATACCGGTTGAGACTTGATTTAGGACCAAGAATGTGATCTATTCTGGAGAATGTTCCATGTGCACTAGAGAAGAATGTGTACTCTGTTGCTTTGGGATGAAATGTTCTGAATATATCTGTGATGTCCATCTGGTCCAGTGTGTCATTTAAGGCCTTTATTTCCTTGTTGATCTTTTGCTTGGATGATCTGTCCCTTTCAGTGAGGGGAGTGTTAAAATCCCCTACTATTATTGTATTCTTGTCGATGTGTTTCTTTGATTTTGTTATTAATTGGTTTATATAGTTGGCTGCTCCCACGTTAGGGGCATAGATATTTAAAATTGTTAGATCTTCTTGTTGGACAGTTCCTTTGAGTATGATATAGTGTCCTTCCTCATCTCTTATTATAATCTTTGGCTTAAAATCTAATTGATCTGATATAAGGATTGCCACTCCTGCTTTCTTCTGATGTCCATTAGCATGGTAAATTCTTTTCCACCCCCTCACTTTAAACCTGGAGGTGTCTTCGGGTGTAAGATGAGTTTCTTGTAGGCAACATATAGATGGGTTTTGTTTTTTTATCCATTCTGATACCCTGTGTCTTTTGATTGGGGCATTTAGCCCATTAACATTCAGGGTAAGTATTGAGAGATATGAATTTAGTGCCATTGTATTGCCTGTAAGGTGACTGTTATTGTATATTGTCTCTGTTTCTTTCTGATCTACTACTTTTAGGGTCTCTCTTTGCTTAGAGGACCCCTTTCAATATTTCCTGTAGAGCTGGTTTGGTATTTGCAAATTCTTTCAGTTTTTGTTTGTCCTGGAAGCTTTTAATCTCTCCTTCTATTTTCAATTATAGCCTAGCTGGATATAGTATTCTTGGCTGCATGTTTTTCTCATTTAGTACTCTGAATATATCATGCCAGCTCTTTCTGGCCTGCCAGGTCTCTGTGGATAAGTCTGCTGCCAATCTTATATTTTTACCATTGTACGTTACAGACTTGTTTTCCCGGGCTGCTTTCAGGATCTTTTCTTTGTCACTAAGACTTGTCAATTTTACTATTAGGTGACGGGGTGTAGACCTATTCTTATTGATTTTGAGGGGGGTTCTCTGAACCTCCTGGATTTTGATGCTTGTTCCCTTTGCCATATTGGGGAAATTCTCTCCAATAATTCTCTCCAATATACCTTCTGCTCCCCTCTCTGTTTCCTCTTCTTCTGGAATCCCAATTATTCTAATGTTGTTTCGTCTTATGGTGTCACTTATCTCTCGAAGTCTTCCCTCGTGGTCCAGTAGCTGTTTGTCCCTCTTTTGCTCAGCTTCTTTATTCTCTGTCATTTGGTCTTCTATATCGCTAATTCTTTCTTCTGCCTCATTTATCCTAGCAGTGAGAGCCTCCATTTTTGATTGCACCTCATTAATAGCTTTTTTGATTTCAACTTGGTTAGATTTTAGTTCTTTTATTTCTCCAGAAAGGGCTTTTATATCTCCCGAGAGGGTTGCTTTAATATCTTCCATGCCTTTTTCAAGCCCGGCTAGAACCTTGAGAATCATCATTCTGAACTCTATATCTGACATATTACCAATGTCTGTATTGATTAGGTCCCTAGCCTTTGGTATTGCCTCTTGTTCTTTTTTTTTGTTGTGAATTTTTCCGCCTTGTCATTTTGTCCAGATAAGAGTTTATGAAGGAGCAAGTAAAATACTAAAAGGGTGGCAACAACCCCAGGAAAATATGCTTTAGCCAAATCAGAAGAGATCCTTTCCCAAAGTGCTACGATTTGAATGCCACAACATAAATTGATTCATGTTTTTGTCCATTAATGGTCCGCAGATTTCTTTAAATGAAGTCCATATTAGAGTCCATAGATATCAGTGTTCTGCAAAACTGCCCGGGACCGGAGGTTCCAGGATCAGTATTAGGAGATCTTAACATGCAACTCTCAGAAATAGATTTTCTGTTTGGAAAATAAGAAAATCAATAAAGAAACAAGAGCACAGAATGGCACATTGGACCAAATGAACCTCATAGATATATATAGAACAGTCCACCCTCAAACAACAGAATACCCATTCTTCTCAAGTGCACATGGAACCTTTTCCAGAATAGACCACATACTGGGTCACAAATCAGGGCTCAACCTATACCAAAAGATTGACATTATTCCCAGTTTATTCTTAGATCACATTGCTTTGAAACTGGAGCTCAACCACAAGGAAAAAACCACCTTGCTAAAGAATGTTAGGATCAACCAGGAAATCAAAGAAGAACTTAAACATTTCATGGAAACCAATGAGAATGAAGACACTTTGGACCAAAACCTATGGGATACAGCAAAGGCAGTCCTAAGGGGGAAATACATAGCCATCCAAGCCTTCTTCAAAAAAATTGGAAAAATCCAGAATACACCAGCTGTCTCTACAACTTAAAGAACTGGATAATTAACAACAAATTAATCCAACTCCACATGCAAGAAGGGAAATAAGATTAGAGCAGAGATCAATGAGATAGAAACTAGAGATACAGTATAATTCATCAATGAAACTAAAAGCTTTTTTTTTGAAAGAATCAATAAGATCGATAAACCATCGGCCAAACTAATCCAAAAGAAAAGAGAGAAGGTCCAAATTAATAAAATTATGAATGAAAAGGGAGAGATCACAACTAACACCAAGGAAATAGAAACAATCATCAGAAATTATTATCAACAGTTATATGCCAATAAGTTAAGCAATCTAGATGGAATGGATGCATTCCTGGAAAACTATAAACTTCCAAAATTGAACCAGGAAGAAATTGACAACAAGAATCGATGTATATCTAGTAATGAGATTGAAGCAGTGGTCAAAAACCTCACAAAAAACAAGAGCCCAGGACCTGACAAATTCCCTGGGTAGTGCCAGAAATCCTTCACTGCAGTAACTTTCAGAGGACAGATGGTCCTGTCTACTCAGGAAAAGCCAAACAGAAGTTCTCCCTTGCACTCAGTAGTCTCTGTAATTCACAACTCTTACACATAGAGGCCCCCAAATGACCAGTACTGACCCATAGGTAGGGACAGCTCTATGGCCCTATTCAGCAGGAAGAAGATACAGAGGATGAGACTGTCCTCCTTCAACAACTTTAATGACTGAAGGGTCTAAACTGCTCAGGAGGACATGAGGAGGGAAGAGAAGGCTAGCTGAGGACAAAGCAGAAGTTGGAATGCCACACCATCCCTCCACAACATGTGATATGGGTGATATTCCTCAGACACTCTGGCTGCCCTAAAGCCAAGGAAAGGAAAAAAAAAAAAAAGATTCTCCACAGATGGAGTTCAAAACCCTGCAAGTCCAGAGTCTCCTCAGTTATAGAAGTCCTCTAGTTTTCCAGGAAGAGGCTTGCTTAACAAGAGTTTAGCTACCTTCCAGAGACCCGTAACTCCATTTCCTGAAGACCTAACATCTCCCCCCCCCCTCCATGACACTGAGGGAAGCTGAAGCTGAAGGAAATGTCAATAATAGAGAGTTTCTTTTCAAACCTGCAGTCCCTTGAGAAGGACCTGTGAGAGGAGGAAGGTAACATTCTTGCAGGCAGCTCCCAACCATCATTCTATCAATGCATTGCTAGAAGGAAAAACCACCTTCACTTGACAAGAGCAAAGCCTCCTGTATCCTGGGTGTCCTCTGTCCTCCTGCAACGTTCTTGCAAAACCTCCCTTTTGCATGACCTCCCCCAGTGCCATCCCAGAGAGTCAGCCTCCCGTCACCACCCCAGCAAGCAATCCTTTCTACCTATGGGTCGTATCCCTGTGCTTTAATAAAAAACACCTTTTGCCAGCAAAGCCGTCTCAAGACTTCTTTCTTGACCATTGGCCTTGAACTCTAACTTCTTTCCTACATCAGTCCTATCTCTTGTAGGGCTCCTGTGGAAACAACCCTGCATCACGGTCCCATTTCTGTCAACTGTTCTGACTCCATCCACCTAACCCACTGCACATTCTGTGTCCTCCGAGGACAGGACACTTCTGTGATTCTTGCACTGAAACCCTCTCATGGCACCTCTTTCAGTCCTCGCGTATATTGAGTTTGCCCATCTTAAACTCCCCAGCATCCCATCCTCACTGTCTTTTTCTTGCATGTTTATCTGTTCAATAGGTTCTCATCACCAATACCCTATAACAGGTTTCTGCTACCGAGTAGAGGATTCCATTTCTTTCCTTTGTCATAAAGCTCAAATCTTAACTCTCAGATGTTTGTTTCACAACTTTCAAAATTTTTCTTTTCCCTAATGCCTCTCTACCAGTTTCTCTTCTCCCATTTTTCAAGCATGCTCACAGTTGCATCCTTCCTTCCTTCCCCTCATTATCTTTTTGTTCTTTGTATTCCTTCCTCCCTCCCCTCTTTCTTTCTTTTGTTCTGTTATCTTAGTCAACATAGAGTATTTCACTATTTTTTCATGTAGTGTTCAATGACTCATTGATTGCATGTAAGACCAAAGTGCTCAGAGCAATACATTCCCTATTTAAAAGGATGGAGTGATACACACACAGGTGCATCTCAAATGTCTGCTTCTCTGCAAGTCAACGGGAAGCTTCATGGTAATGAGCCCTGGCCTTCCACACTACAGCTGGACATGGGGTACACTAAGCGTTCACCACAATCTTCTGTTTTCCAAGACACTGAGGAATCGGGTTTCCCCACCAAACATCTAAATAATTTCATTTCTTGGTTGAAATGTGCCTCAGGTCAAGCCATCACTATGTAGAAAGATCTATCTGAATTCAGGAAGGGAATATTGCACTCAAACAGAAGTGGTGTGCAGAGTTTTACACAGAGGCTATACCTGAAGGAGGAAGATGGGATTACTACAAGTCAGGAAGGGAGGAACATGAGTGAGCAATCCTTCCACAGCCTTTCCAGTTCTGGCCATGAGCAGAGGGTTCACACTGCACAGGAACCCTGCCAATGCTGGGGCACAGGAGGGAGATTTCTCACATCACTCACCTCACTCCATGTGTGTTGCATCCTGGGAAGACAAACCTTGTATTTACTGATAATGTTGAAGAGCCTTCAGCCATGTGTCCCTGGTGCCAGTGACATCAGAGCTCGTTCATCCTGGATCGCACCACACACATCTCCCCAGTGTGGGAGAGCCTTTAGTTGAGGCCTTAACCTCAGGAGACATGAGAGAACTCACCCTTCTGAGGAAAGTAGACATGACACACATGGAGGAAAAAATTCAAGGGCAGTGCTCACCTCTGTACACAGCAAGACCACTGGAGAGGCACCTTAGGGATGGAACGAAGGTGGCAGATCCTTCATTCAGAGAGTTCTGCTCTTATTCATGCCCAGGACCTCACACGGGGTAAAAGCCATGTGGTGGGATTGCTGCACAAGAGCTCACAGCAACATGCATCCCTTCGAGGCCATGGGCATGTTCCCACAGACAGAAACTGGTTGAAGGCCATCTTCAAGGGAAAGCATTTAGTCCAGACACACCCTAAGCCAGCATCTGAGGATCCACACCAGTGGGAACCCCGACAACTGTGGTCAAGGTGGAAAAGCCTTTTGATACAGCTCTCACGTTTGGAGAAACCAGACAATTCAGAGCAGAGAAACCTGTGTCTGTCATCACTGGGGTCCTGCCTTTACCCAGAGCACCCACCTTTCTCACCACCACAGAAATCACACAGTACAAACACCGTTTCTCCCATCACTTATGCAGAACCTTCTGCCAGAAGTGGTCCCTTTCCCAACACCAGAGAACTCACATGGGGAGAACCACTAGCACTGTGTCTTGGTGGGAGAAGCTTCAACTGGGGCTCAGGCCTGAGCTCCCACTACCATCTCAGAATGAGCGTCATCCCTCACACAGGAGTGAAGGTGCAGGGACCTCCTGGGACACCCTGCATCATCACTGCTGCTGAATGATGATGAAATCCATGTGGGAATCCCATTCCTCATGGAGCCAACATGTAAAGGACCTGGGAGGATTCACACGCAAGAAACTCCTCCCTGTGTGATGAGGAAATGCTTATGCTCAGGTATCCCTTCTTCCTTAGCCAGCAACAACACCCTCACACCGAGGAATCACTGATCCCAATGCAATGGGGGGAAATTCTTCCCCAGACACTCACATCAGAAAATCACTGGTCAAATAGCTCCCAAGGAATTTCTTAGGGGGGCATTGAGATACAATCTCAGACACTGACAATTTTTCGCTGCAAACACATACAACTGGGTCACGTTCTGAGGGATATTGAATGCACTATTCCAGTAACCAATAGCTAGAAATAAAGCACATTTACTCTAATCCATCAGTACTTGCATAAAGTCCAGTCTCACCGAACAGGCAGGATCTCACAACCGTGCACACTGTGCCAAGTAAGAACGGGGGAATTTTCCTTTACGAGCTGTCACAACTGATACAGGTACTGTCTCTTGGTAGGAAGTTTGATCACAGGAAGTAACACTGCCTGGGATCCATGAGAACATCAATTGGAGGGTTAACTCAGAATCTCAGAACACAAGGTGATTGATGTATGTTCACAAAAACATTAACCTATGTTGCGGCTGGCACGACAAATTAACCAGGAAACGTGAGGGTAAGAGGATGGTGAAAAGAAATTAAGAGACAAAGAGATGGGGGCAGGAGGAGCACTGAGGAGGATGTCCAACAGTGCCGATTTTATTCCACATCCTACAAGCATTTATAAGGCAGACCAAAATAGAAGGGGTAATACATCAGTATCTAGTCAGATGACCACAAGTTTCTATAACAAGTTTACATTAACTATGAGCAAACCTCCTGATGCCAGGTAGTCTCGGCTAATGCCATTAGCAAGACAATCAACCAGGGGGTGGGTTATGGGAGGTACAGGAACAAGGACCAACTAAGAATTCATGACCCTGACCACATTGTTCCCTTCTGTAGGGAGAGTGTGTGGTAAGTCACGTAGGCAAGTGCACGACACATAGCACAGACCCTTTCTCAGTGTTACTCAACTTTCCTGTCCTTAACCCCTTATCAAGGTGCCCAGACTTTCAAGGAGACACAAGTCAAGGCCTGGTTTGATCCACGACTCCAATCATGCCATGGCCTCCAACAAACCTATCAATGTATGTAGATAGCAAGGATGAAAGGCCACAAGATTCAACAAACACATGGTTTGTGATCTACCGCTCATGTGTCCTTAATTCACTAATATTGTCCTCACAAATTGGAAAGGATTTACAAATTAATTACATGCTTAGAAATATTTCTATTTACTTCACTTATTTGAGAGTGAGAGAACTAGAGAGAGAGGAAGAACAGTCGGGGTTGGGCAGCAGGGAAGAGGGAGAAGGGTGCCAATACAGGGCTTGATCCCCAGGACCCAGGGATCCTGACCTAAGCCAAGGTCAGATGCTTACCCAAATGCATTACCCGGGGCCTGGCAAATTAATTTCATCTTTTACAAAGGTGCTCTTCTGGAAGACCTGTTGGTACCAGGGCAGAAAAACCTCTACAGTTCAGAATCAGGCAGTGAGGGCTTCCACCCTGTCTATGAGAACTTGGGAGCCAAGGGGTTTTCTCCACCACCAAGAACAGCTACGTATCTCTGGGCCTGAGAGGGTGTACGACCACTGCAGATGTGGAAGTACTCCCTGATTTGGAAGATTTTAGAACAGGAATGGGTTCTTACATTCCCTTCCATAAAGACAAAGCATGTCCAGGAATGCCTGTGTGGTTCTTTCAGTTAAAGGACCAACTTTTGTTTTTGGCTCAGGTTATGATGTCAGGTTTATGGGATTGAGCCCCGTGTCATGCTATGCAAGGCATGTGGAGCCTGCTTAAGTGTCTCTCTCATCCTCTGCAACTCCCACTACCCCCATCCCCGCCAAAGAGAGAGAGAGAGAGAGAGAGAGAGAGAGAGAGAGAGAGAGAGAGAGAAAGGAAGGAGAGAGAGAGAATGTGTGCGGAAGTCCACTCAGCCATCCATTTGTAATGATGCCCGGTATTCTTTGCTCTAGATAAATGGCCCAATAAAGCAAGTGTAGGCAGAAAGCTGATCGTAGAGAGAATGTCTATTTATAAGCTCTGCCTGCAATAACTCAGGATTCTGCTACCAGAGGCAACCTGGAGTTCAGAAGTTTTGTGTGGGGCAGGCTCTTGCACCTTCTCCATATGTGCCACTAAGTAATTTTCCCCAAGGAGCAAACTCTAGATATTCTGGTTAAGGTTACATCCCAATTTAATCGACAAGAAGAGGGTATCTTTCCCTCCAGAAGAAAGAAACCAGCAAAAAAGACACCCAAGTCAAGGCCTGAACCTCCACCCAGGCAGGAGGTTCAGAACCAAGACAACTTACTACTGTGATGTGCATCCACCAGGGAGATGACAGGGGCCACACTCCTGTATGTGCTTCACTTGAATCTGCACTGAAGAGACAGAGGCCAGATGTTTTGGATGCTGCCCATGCAGCCAAGTCCTCTGAGCCTCGAAGCATCACCTGTAAAAACAAGGAGAGCATTTAGTTGAGGTCTCAAGACCCGCACTTGGGGAGACACAGAGTCACCCATGACAGAAAGCAAGCCCCTCCCTCTCAGCAGGGAGTGCAGGCTCAAAGAGGCCAATACCACAGGGCCCTGCAATCTGGAAAGACTTAGCATTGCTTCTGGAAGACCTTCCTTTAACACATGCTTGGCGATTTGGCTGCCAGGAGCTCCATGAGGCTGAAATGTGCCTCTGGTTGTTCCTTGCTAAGACATGCCTCTCATGGACCCTGGAACTCAAAAGGAAAAAAATCAAACAAACAAACAAACAAACAACAACTACCTTCCACTTCCACAATAAACTTCCACTTCAGGGTCGTGGCTATGGCAGACTTCACACTGTGCGCATTTTCCCTGATAAACACCAACCCTCTAATAAAGCACGGAGCATAGAGCCAGGCTTCAGCACCCCGGCAACCACGGCTGGCTGCCGTGATTGCCTGGGCCTGTCTGTCTGCCTCCCTCCCTGGCTCTAGTCCTTTCCTATGAGCATATGCCTGGGCCCTGTGACTCTGGCTCTGCCCCAGGTGCCCCAGGCCCTGGGTGCAGGCTGTCAAAAGGCAGTTGAGGAAACACAAACTCCAGCTGGCCAGCCCTGTGCTCCCCTCAACCCAATCACTATGGTGACCAACATGGGCCCAGGTGCCAGATCAGACTGCAACCCCCGCCTTCCTGCTCAAACACAGGGGGCTCCTCAGAAGAAAGGCACTTCGACCCCAAATAACCTGCCCCTTAGCACCCACCCCAATGGCAAGAATAACACCTGGGGACAAAAGCCCGAGATATCAACACAACCAACCCTCCAGGCAGGGCATTTCACTCGTCCTCACATTTTGCAAAGATTGTCTGATTGTTCCAGAAAATCTGGCTAAGTTATGGCCCAGGTGCTGTTGTTGTTTACAACCCTTAATCTCCCCAGATTTTGAAAGGTCACCTGACCCATTTCGGAGGGCTGGCACGTGACCACGCCCACTTCTTCTGCCAGCTTGGGACTGTGACTGCAGAGGGAATTCCCATCATTGCTGGCCAGAGGCATGACACTCTAACTGCCCCAGCTGACCTGAGAAGTAGCCCCAGCAGAGGAGGGGAGAAGGGACAGGGCCCTCGGGTCAAAGAAGAGCCTACATGGTGCTCAACAAGACATGACATCCCTCTGGAAGCAGCCAAAGAAGGGGCAGCTATGACAACAAACTCAGGGGCTTCATCTTATCACAAAGGGGTATAAACAATGAGCCACGGGGCTGTCTCAGACCTGAGAAGGGGCTGTGACCAGCAGGTCAGGCTGACGTGGATACCAGGTTGCTGCAAGCCCACCTGGCACTGTGGGCCACCGAGCACAGACTTCTCGGCAGAGGCCAAGGACTGCACATTCCTGAATTCCTCAGGAGGCAGCACCTCTCTCTGGCAGCAGGTCCTCGGAAGCAGGAGGATGCCTCCAGGTGTGAAATAATCCCTCAATTCTGAGGGCAAGACTGAAAGCATCTCTCCGTTCACTGGGTTGGACTAGCCCTACACAGATCTCCTCTTTCCCAGCAGTGACCTGGAACCCACACCTCCCCTTCCCACAGTGCCCTGGAACCATGCTCTTCAACAGGGGCACGCTCCTAGGCCCTGAGAGAGGCAGGCCAGGAATCCCAGAGGGCAGGGGCACCCAGACCATACCGGTCTCACTCACAAACACTTCCACGGCATGCTAGATGGGCTCAGGACAATGCTCTTGGAGGCCGTCAGGATGACCCCAAAGTGCAGGTATTTCTTCACACCTACAGATGAAAAGAGACAGGGATCAGAGGGTCCAGAACCACCTCCCTCTCTTGGAACTGCACTGAGCTTCTGCAGGGAAAGCCCTGGCATCCCCAGAGGGTCTGCGTGGAGTGGTGTCCTCCTCCTTCCCAGACCGGGGACTTTCATCTACCCAGCACAACAGCAGACCCACCCAGCCCCTCTGCATTCAGGGTCAAGGCGACAGCAGGCTATCTTCCAGATGAAGAGCGGAGGTGACAGAACACAACGTCATGGGTCTTGCCATTCCTCCAGAATCTCTTTGTGAGAACAGATGGGAAAGACCCTAGCATCTGAGCAGGAAATGCACTGTTTGGACTCTTGAGTATTTAAAATTTTTCATTTTCCAGTGGCTTCTACCTTGCATTTCTCCTTGAAGTACTACTGAAAATGTCAAAATAAGTGTTCCTCCGAGAATACAAGTCAGCCATCAGGTCTACCCAGAAATGAGACCCTAAGTACCATCTAGATGAGACATCCTCAAATACTCTTCTTAGTGGGATGCAGTATGAAGACTCAACTAGCTTGGATGATCCAGGAACTAGGAAACTGCCACCTTCTAAGGGCAGAAAGACCTGAACAGTTTGCCAGGCACAAAGACCATGAAAAGAGATGGTAGGAAAACCCACTCAAATCATTGCTGTTTTCCTGTTAGAAAGAGGGCAGAATGACGATGTATTGTCATGTGTAAATATATGCTGTTGCTTGTTTGGATTTTTCCCCCTCCCATCATATTATGTTGCAGAACTCATAAAATATCTTCATTTATGTTTCATTTGTATTAACTTGTTTATTTAGTTTGTAACGATTATACTCACTTCTTTGGCAGAGAGAGCTCCCAAGCAGGCAGAGCTACAGGCCGAGGCACAGGGAGAAGCAGGCGCTCCTCCCCTGAGCAGGGAGCTCGACTCTGTCTTGATCCCAGGGCCTGCACCTGAGGTGAAGACAACTGCTTAAGCGACTGAGAAACCCAGGTGCCCCAGGTCGAAAATACTTTAAAGAAATCACGTCATATTTGTTGCCTGCAAATGCTTATATACCCTGGGATTTGCCAAGGAGTTCTGAATTTTCATTTTCCAAGGGACTGCATGGCAGTGGCCAGTCCTGCAGGGACTTACAGTGGATGTGGCCCCTGCATGCCAAGCTCCAGGGAGTGCATGGACAAGAGGTGAAACCAGCAGAGAGGTTTTGGGTCCAACCACTCCAGAGTGCACAGACTGACCTTGGCAGCCAAGAGGGTCCTACCCAGCTGTCACCTGCCTCATCCTCTGTGTCCATGCAAAGACACCACATAAGCATGCCACGTATGTAGGCCCCGAGGCGCCATCCAGTGGTGGAAACTACCCACTGTCCACAAAGGGCGACCCTCCCTGCAGATTGGAAATGGAGGATGGGTGGCAGGGAAGAGGGAGGTCAATGCACTAAGGGCCTTTGAAATCAGAAATGCAGGGGGAATCCAGTGTTTTCAAAGAGTATCTCTCTGTCCCCGGCAGAAAGGGCACCTTGCGATCCAAATTAATGCAACTCACTGAAAAGTGACAGACATATGCTTGCATCCTTAGCATGTGGCTCAGGCAGTCCGCGCCACAGACAATATGAGTAACTGTCACCCTTGGCTCCAAGGGGCTCCTGGAAGGAACACAGGGCCTTCCTGGGGAGGGGAGCCCTGCAGGAAGCACTTTTATTTTTTTACATATTTTACCTATTTGACACAGGAGGCATGACTTGGGTGAGGGGCAGAGGGAGAAGCACTCCCCCTGAGAAGTGAGCCTGATGTTAGGTTTGATCCCAGACTCCAAGAGCAGGACCTGAGCCGATGGCCAATACTTAACCCACTGAGCCACCCAAGAACTCCTAGAGAGACTTTGTGAAACAATCTTATATAAATAGGAGTTTTCCAGTGTAGCAGATGACAAATGAACACTTAAGTCTCCTGTGTGCCCTCAGGAGTATCTTTTTTTTAAAGTAAAAAAATGTAGGTAGTTAACTTACAGTGCAGTATTGCATTCTGCAGTAGAGTTCAGGGATTCATCACATCTCCACCATTCAGAGCTGATCACAAGTGCCTTCTTCAATGCCCATCATCCATCTACCCCTCCCCAACCTACTTCCCTCAATGACCCCACAGTGTGCAGGATGCCTTCACTCTGAAAGTTCTGTCATGAACCATCACCATGGTGACCTGATGACATGCACCCATCCTTCCGTTTCAACTGTCACTCTGTGAGCGAGCCCCTTGCAGTTTGGTGAACAGGTGTAAAGGTCCCCATGATGGGAAATCTCAACTGCTGTTCTACAGGTATGTGCCTATCAATTTTCTCAATTCTCTTCTCTCAGGTTGGCTGCCTCACTTTTACAGAGACTGGCTTCTTCTCTTTGGCTTTTCCTTTCCACCCTCTGATTTCTCCTCCTGGTTCAATGCCTGTATTATTTTTTTCTGGGTTATTTCATTGGGATTTCTTGGGGAAGCTGCCTTCCTTAAATCACTTCTAAGTTCAGAAAACCGTACTATTTCTGAAGGCCATTTTCGGACACAGTCACACAGTGAACACACACAGGTCACACGCCACACTGTTGTCCCTGGATCAGGAGAATTTTAGTGCTACCCAGGCAACACATTTGAGGGGAATGAATTGCTGGTCACCTCTTCTCAATGGAGATGACAAAATCGGAGAGGACTGGTCAGCAGTTGAAATGCAGCTGTTTTTAGAAGGAGAGACACTGGAAAATACTGGGGTGTTTTCATGGGTTGATGAGGAGGGTTTCAAGGGCCGTCTGCATGATGCCTGGGAGTGGATGGGAATGGGCTGTGCCATCGTGCGTGTGGAAAAACACACAGCAGCTGCACAGTGGCCTGTCTGAAGGTCTCAAAGATACTGCTGGGCTGGGTTCTCAAGGCCTGGCCTATGTAGTGAGACAGGAGACTGTTCCCTAAACCTGCAGTCTCCAGAGGGGATCAAGAGACCTGAGAGTAGACAGGGGATATTGGGAAAGAATGAGAGAGTAGGGAGGAACTCACTCCAGCCCATGTAGCCTCACTTCCATCCAGGCTCCTCAGAATAGTCCTCAGATCAAGGGCAGGGCATTCAGCATCATCCATCTCCTTCCTGAAACCAACCATCCCCAGCCCTTGTGGCCACCTCCATGTTCATTAGTACCATGAACTGCTTCTCCGGATTGGCCAGCTCAAGGCAATCGAGTTCTCGACAGGGTCAAAGTGAGACTGTTGGGAGTGGGAGGCAAGTGAATTCTCGGTGGGGTCCTATGCGACCGTTGGGAGTTTGAATCAGCTTGGGAGCCAAGCAGAACCCCAGTAGCCGTGGGGTTCAACTGGCCTTCAGGAAGGCCATGGGCGACTGTGCTAACTAGGCATAGAGGTGAGGGAACATGGCTAATGCTACATGTTCCTGATCCTTCACTAGGGCTCCATTTGGAAGAAATCGCCTCATATTTTATGTCAGGGCCCCAAACACAGAGGTGACTGAGGACTGAGTCTGGTCTCGTGACATTCGCTCTCCCCTACAGAGACACTGGCACAGGAGGTTTTGAGATTGGGAGGATAGCTCTTGGTTCAGGGCTTCAGGACGTTTTCTCAGGGGCCCTGTGTGGGTGTCAGGGCCTCGGGGATCTCCATCCACAGGGAAACGACGACATTCCTCTCCCAGATCCATCCCTCATCAGGGTGTCAACTCGTGACAGTCCCTTCACCACCCTACATTTCAGTGCCCTCCACTGTCAAATGGGGCTTCCAGCCTGTTGCCACTCCCATCGGTGCTGCTGTGTGGAGCACAGGAGAAAAGGACATGGATTCTCTGCTGGCTGTAAACTGTTGTTCTCATGTGAAGGATAAAGAGGGGGCTTCCATCCTTCCATGCAGTGGAGCCATCCCAAGTCCCATGTCTGGATTCACCCATAGCCAGCTGTCTAGCCCAGTCCATAGGCAGTCCGTTCCTCAACACCTACTGAGCAACTGGGAAGCATCCCCTCCTTTCCTGTTCCCAGGTGCTCCTTTTACTCAATCACTTGGGACACCATGACGGCACACTAACGTCTAGTCAGGAGGGCAGGGAAACGGGGCACAGAGGGTTCTCAGGAACACTCTCAGGTACGTGTGGTTGCTCAATGGGATGTGAACCCCGGCCATCAGGTGTGCTCACGGTGCTCTGCTGCGTTTCTGTAATGTCTCTGCTAAATACAAGGCATTGCCCACAGAACCTGTGGGTGTGGGAGGGGGCAAAATTCAGAGCATAGCACACGGGGACCTCTTCCTAAGTCCTACCTGGGGGGAGGAATGCCTGCTGGCAGCTGGTGAGTAGGGGCAGGAGATGGTTGGAAAAGAAGTAAAGAATGTCAAATCCCCTGATGGCCTTCTGACAACAAGATGCCGACGCTGCTCCCTATTTCTAAGCATATCCCAGCAATCTGTGTGGAGCTTACCCCTGAGGATGTGGAGGCGCCCACATCCACGCCACCCCCTCCATGACCACCCAAGAAGAAAGTCCTGTTCTCCCTCCAGGATCAGGTCTACCCCATCGGGGACACTGAGGAAGGTATCTTGGATATTGACTCATTATGTTGATTGGAGACACATTATTTCATTCAGTAGCACAGACATAACTGAAGCTTTCAAAACTGCTGAGACACATTTTCCTGTGATTTCATTGGTAGCCGTTGCCCTCTATGCCATCCGTCACCATTAAGTCCAAAAGTCAAGATGAAATTCTCATTCAAACTGGATCCAAGGGGCACAGGAAAGAAGTGTCTACTAGCTGAAGGGATGGATTTTAGGTCTTTCTGGAACACACAGGTCCCTATAGGTCTCTCCAGGAAACATGGTTCTTAGATGTGTAGGAAGGAAGAGACTATGTTTTCCACCAATAACGCTGAACAGAAAAATGGAACAGAATACGACAGGTTTCACGATCTCCCCCCTCCACTTCCGCCCATTAGCCACATCTTACATGCATGTGCTATGTACCTCCAAAGGAACAAAATGACCTCACAACATTTGGGGAACTAAAGTACCCAGTATATTCCACGTGTTCACCATTCTACAAATTGGGCCAATGCATTAGTGACGTCTTCTCATTCTGGAAACAGACAGAAATCTGTGCACTAATGTCTAAGACAGCTGGATTCCCAATAGCCATAGACAGGCACAGCCCCCAAATCCATCATGGGAAGAAAGGACACATTAAATGGCATCCATACACAACATGGAGTACTATTCAGGCATAAGAAGAAACAAAGGTTTCCAGTATTTCAGGAAATAGATGGACCTTGGAAACCTAACACACATTTTGAGAGCAAACACACAAGGAAAGAGGTACACTATACAATCCCAGGCTTTGAGGACACTAGAGTAGGGACATTTGTAGACCCAGAATGTGGAAAAGACGGTTCAGGGTGTAAAGGGGGAGGGCCGATCATGTCGTCACGAGTACAGAGGTTCCATGAGATAGGATGGCAGTGTTTTCCCCATACATGGCAGTGCTGTCTACAAAGCATCAGGGATGTCATCAATGTCACTGAACATACACATACTAATGAATACAACCGTCCACATTATTTAGATTCCATCACTGAAAAACCCACTACTCCAAGGCAATAGAGGTTGATAGGGTCACAGCAGAGATGCAGGGAAGACAGCTGAACAGGCCCCATGATGAGGTGAAGAAGTGGCAAGCTGGCTTGGATTCACAGTGGGCAGGAGGACTCAGGGGACTGCACCCTGTAACCCAGGGTGCTTTGAGTGTTTCCCAGACGGACGCTGATGAGTTCCTACTGATGACATCCCCTCTGTTTGAAAGCCAAGGCGCTGTTTCCCTTTTCCATTTTGCTCCCCTCCTCTGTGTTTGTATGTACACCAAGGACGTTGGCCCAGCAGCACATCAGGCCTTGCTTGGTCACTCTTCACATCCATTCACTCTGGCCCCGCATCCACATCAAGGAGAGTTAACTTCCCGAGTCATTCCTGAGTAGCTCAGCCAATGTCCTGACAGCTCCTCTGTGTTTCCCTAGACCCCGTGGAGGACCAGTCCAAGGAGCTTCCTAGGGGCTGGACAGAGGAAGGCATCCCAACTCTCCCTAAGGTAGGCTCACCTCTCTTTCTCAGAGACAGAAATGTTCCTTCCTTGATTTCTTCCATCAATGGAGGATGAAAATCTGGCACTTTACGTCCCAGGGGAAGGGGGTAGCAGTCTGCCCTCGTGGAGGAATGCTAGGCCCAACCTCTTACGCACAGTGGACCCAAAAAGGGTGATGACACAGGACAGCCTCAGTTACAAACTTGATGGGATCAAACACCTTCTTCAGCAGAAAAGGTTTCTCCTTGAAAAAGAACTTTCTATCTGTTGATCAGAATGGACTTCGGAGATCTGCCATGAAAAGCTCCAGCATAATTCAAACTGTCCTCTTTAACTTGGGTGGGGGGACATGGACTCAACCACGGGACCTCATCCAATTAACTGCCCGAAGTCCTCTCCAAACCAAAGGGCTGGCCCAACAGTGGACAGGATGCTGGGATCCCCCTGTGTTTCCTTTTCCCCAATCGCAGGTAGATGCTGGGAGGAACTACAGCTGTATGTATTTAAGAGCATCGGGCTCTGGGAGGCAATCTGGAGTACAAAGAAGACTGCCCCCTTATTCTGGGTTCTGACAAAGAATGGGGGTTTGGGGATACTGACTGAGACTGCCCAGTGAGGCACGGTCACCACGTTGTACAGGACCTGGAAGAACTAGTACATATGGAAGGGGTCATTTGTGTGCACGTGGGATGAAGGCCCTGTGTGCATGGGTGCGTGGCGGTATGTCTGTCTGTCAGTGTGTGTCTATGTGTTATGCTTGTGAACATGAATGTGTGCCTTTCTCAGGAGATATTTCTCACACTTCCATCACAATCAAATTGTCACCCTCCCAAAACACTCTCATCACCCTGGAACACTTTACATACTCCTTCCTCTGCTCACCATAGCTGTACATGGAGGAGGTTTCCCTTTGCTTTCCTGAGATGGGCATGGTGTGGAGATGAATGATCCAAACCATTGACTTCCTACTTGGAAAGCCAAGATTTGAGCTCTGGTTTCAATCTGAAAGTTGCTGTGGCCTATGCACCTGTGTTAGTCCCTCAGCCAGGGGTCATGATGTACCATAGGTTCTAGCTAGCAAAGGGCCACCAGCATCTGTGCACACACCCAAAAACCTAGATTCTACGAAGGTCCCCGACAGGACCCACCATGACACAGTGGCCCCCATGGTCACAGAAGCCGGGGCAAGGATAGAAGCCCATGTTGAAGATTATAGCCTGGTCCCTGGAGTCAAGTGCACAGAGAAAAGCCACATCCTTGTGCTCAAGCCCACAATGCTGGAAAAGGTGTGCACCTGGGGAGGACAGAACAGGGCAACATTTGTCATAGCCAGTCTCAATGTGTACACACGGCCAGTGGCAGAAAAGCATCCCGGAGGTAATTTAGTGTACTTGATAAGATTTCTGTAAGCCCCAGGAAGGTTCATATTCTCTAAGCACATACTCACACACCACTGGCAAATAGAAAATCAAGGTCAAGCTTGGTTGGAAGCTTTGGACCCAACACCCTCAGGGCCAATCTCCTGCAAAGCTGGCCTACAGCGTGTCAGCACAGACTCCATGACCCCTCTGTGTAAGGAACTTCCCACTGGTCAGAACACCTGGGATGGTTTGGACAGCCACGGTCTTCATGGGAAACACACACACGGAACAGCTCGAGAATAATGGAAGGAATATATCAAACTCATCGACGGTGCCAGCTGATTACGTAAACTACAATGTCAGTGTTCTCAAGCATTGTACATGGGATTTTTTGAGGACAAATGATGAGAAGACAACTACTAGGCTTCTTTTCTGAGGGTTGAATTCAGCCCGGCAAGCAAGGCTGCTTCTTATGCCGTGCAAAATCTTACAGAGACGTGATGCTTATAGTCACAGTATATTGGGATCTTGGGGCCAGAACTGATTTCCAAAGAAGTGTGTGACACCTTAGTGGCATGTCAGTCAGGAGAGGTTATGGGACTCAGTCCTCACACAGAAGCCAGGTTAGGGTTCAAATGTATTGGACTGAGCATTCGGCTTTGATTGGGCTCACATTAGCTAGAAAGACAAAATCCCTCTTCTCATTTCCTTCATGCTTCTCTCCCATCCCTTCCTCTCTGCACCAAGGAGAAGGCCAGGCAGCAGTGCGATCCATACCTCCTATGCACCCACATGCACATACTCGCCTCCTGTCCTCATCCATCCAAACTCCCTGCCTACTTCCTGAGCAGCCACACCAGTGTCCTCACAGTGGTTCTGTATCCTTCTAGCTCCCCCTGAGGACCTGATGGAAGAGCTACCATTTATGAGGGCAGAGGAAGAAACTCCGACTCTCCCTCAGG
Source organism: Lutra lutra (assembly GCF_902655055.1). NCBI lineage: Eukaryota > Metazoa > Chordata > Mammalia > Carnivora > Mustelidae > Lutra > Lutra lutra. Next base: position 164,219,847 of record NC_062282.1, read on the forward strand.
TAAACTCATTTTTCGTCAAGATTTTATTTATTTGAAAGACAGAAAGACAGAGAAGGAGAGAGAGGGACACAGAGCACATGAGAGTGCAAGCAGGGGGAGTAGCAGAGAGAGAGGAAGAAGCAAGCTCCCCTTTTGAGCAGGGTGCCCAATGTGGGGCTCCATCCAAGGACCCTAGGATCAGGTCCTGAGCTGAAGGCAGAAGCTTCTAAGTCTGAGGTGCTCGGTCACTTCAGTAAAGTCATTTTGTGCTTCCGAGGGACAGCCAGTGTTTGATTTATCTTTCCATGAACATCTGAGCATGTACATGACAGAGGGGAGAGGCAATTTCCTTGGTCCTGAGAGTCTGAAGTGAGTTTATACCATTAACGGACACCATATTTAGACCGGCACTGAAAAAACATCACCACCATTCCTTCGCAATGGGCGGTTATGAGCATTTCCCAGGAGGTCATTCTGTCTATGGAAAATAG